>NC_043968.1:37253156-37997271 GCF_902148855.1 Sphaeramia orbicularis | reverse complement strand
GTATACATGTGTTTTAGGCTGGACTTTGTCTTCAGCCTGTCTGTCACACACTTCTTATTAATGTGTTGAATTACTATGAAAAGCTACATTTTCAGCTGCAGGGTTTGGAAAAAGTGGCCAAACAATCAAAAATGCTCAGCACTGTAGTTTCACATCTGAAGTTCCTGAATTATCAGAAAACATCCCCGAGGAAACACTGGAGATCCTCCAAACAAGGCTAATATTGTTAATTAAAGTCAAATCTTACATAATTGATCATTATCTTCAGACAGAACTAGGCTAACTGTATCCTTTGGTCTTCATGTAGGAATAACCTTATGACCTTTTTAGTATTAAGGAAACACAACACGAGAGTGGTATTGATATCCTTTTCAAGCTCTCAAAATAAATAAAGTAAGTCTGAAAATGTCAAAGAGGTCAGTCGGTACAATAGCAGGCAGATTACTGTAAAGCAAGAGAAATGAATCCAACTTAAGTGGTTTCGTTTTCCTCCCACAGAGACCTTTACATGGACATAGTCATTCATCCTTTAAGGTATGCATGCAAATGGATATATTTCACCTAATTTTGTTGTAATTTTGGATTATTACCTCCCTGAAACATCTATCAAACATGAAACCTCCACTCTGACATCTTTAAGAGCTTCAAAAGGAGAACAAGTTTTATTTTGGAAAGAGGGAGGTTTGTCATTCTTTCTTAAATCTTAATCTCTTGGCCAAAGAAAGAAAACTGTGAGGTCTAAATGCAGACTCTGTTTCATCCTCAAGTTGCCAACCTGCAAGAGTGTGATCCTTTTAAGATTCGACCGTGTGCTTTTTACCCTTCTCTTAAAAAAGAAAACCATTAGCAGGAGAGGGAACTAAGTGGTTTTTGTGGTAGAGCCAGTGGCACTCATGCTCCCCAGGCAGAATCTCCACTCTGCTACTGTACATTATGTGCTGAAATTCTGGCATCTCACCATACGGAGGTTGGAGGATGAAGCACGCATACCACGTTTTAGTGTGTCTGTGCACTTGAGCAGTGACATCCCTCTTCTGTTTGTTCATTTGTGGATTGCATTGCACTGTGAATGTTGCATAGACCATCCTTTTAATTTCTTCTTCAGTTTTTGTTTTCATCTTCAGAAGTATAGCTGTGTATTTTTTGACACAAGCACAGATTTCAGAGACCCAAACTTGCACACTTTATATTAAATCTACCTGTGGTATATGTATGTCTCAAAATGTGCTTTCGTTTTCTTGCAGGAGGTGCATCAGAAAAATTCAAGTCGAGGCAACACAGGGGGCAGAAATTACAGAATGTAGAGAAGGAGCGAATGGACAAAATGCCCGGCGACTTGAGAAAAGAGAAGGGAGCGGCCTTACCTGGTACCCCTGTGGAATGGTTCACTGTAAAACAAAAGAAAGAGGATATAACAGTGGTCCAAAAAAGCTCTTCAAAATGAGCTAAGAGTTGTTAAAGGGTTTGACGAGGGATCTTGTGATTATTTTATACACTGCACCATTCCATATCGGGAGGAATTCTTTGTTAACGCAATGTAACAGACTAGTTTAGCTGCTGAGACACGAACAAGAGCTTATTATACCTCCATGTGTGAGCTGCAGCATCACCTGGCTCCAGGAAGGTGGGAACGGATCTGGGCTTCAGCCAATCACAGAGCAGCAGAGTGTGTATGTGAATCAGTGGTCCATCCTGTCCCCTGAACTTTGTGGAGGTAAATCCTGTAACTCTGACAGTGGATTCATTTACTCCTTTGGTAAGACAGGATACTTTGTCACCGGTCACATGTTACTATCCCAGTCAGAATCTCATCTTACCTTTAGAGTACAAATGATTTATGCACCATGCATTACTGGGGATATTTTTAAAAAGTAAAAACAAGGTTTGTTTTACAGACGAGACGTGGTGGTTCATTGTAGGGCACGAAACACAGTTGTTGTTATTTTACCTTGAGCCCAAATGGAATCCCTACATTTGAATGATTAAATTCAAGTCAGGGTTCTTCTGTCTAAATGGAGTCCCTAGCAGGTTTGAGTCTGATCCAAATCCCTCATAAGCCTCAGGAAGTGTGGATAACCTGAGGACTGTGCATACAATCCAAACACTTCTGTAACAACAGAGCAAGCACCATTACAGGGGATTTTATTAAAGGTGGGAAGTGCAGGACTACAAAAATAAGACTGTGCTTTTGCTTGTTTTTGAAAGCAGTAGAACATATTAACCAGGAGCAAAATTGAATTAAGGTTTTTTGGCCAGTCACTGATGCATGTTTGATTGTCAAAATGGGTCATTCAGTGGATCCAAAGTGCATTTGGCATAAATCAGTGGAATAAGTCAAAAACCAACAATCAGGCAAAAGGTCTGTTTTCTGCATCCTTTCCGCTTGTCAGCACTATTGCCAAAACTTTTTTTTTTACCCACCAGTGATCAACATCTGAATCTGAGCAGAGGCCTGTGTTTAAGTTTGTTTGAGTCATGAAGATCTAGTCACAGGAAGTCGGCTCTTCAAATAACCCACCAGAATCAGCTAAAGCCAGTAACATAGTATCTTGGCAAATATCTTTATGTTTTCTTTCAAAACTAACAGTTAAGCTACGTTAAAATGTTCGTAAGTCTGTCAATACTGAAGCCTAAAGCAAGACAGGGGGGCTCTAACAATAGCCAAATAGATGAGAAAGTTTAATGATTGAACAGGCTTGGCCTGTGATTTATTTAGCGAGTCTCATAACTTTGGTACTGCAGTTTTCACATGGACTGCATTGCCTGCTAATATGGCAACTGCAATAAATCTTGACAACACCTGTGGCAAAGTCCACCAGTTTAAACGATTTGGTAAATATTGCAAACCAAAATTACATGTACTCCAGAGATGTGAGACACTACACAGTCCATCAGTAAACACACACATGCAAAGTGCCCACAATCTAAATAGCAGTTGTGTAACTGAGCAATGATCACGTACACACAATATCTCTATCAAATTCTGAGAACATCTTGCATGTGCACTGACAGTAATGGCTGTTTGTACAAGCCCCCATGCAGATATACAGTCGTGCTATTGCATAAAGCCCTGAGACATCTTTTCTCTGGCTCTGCCTCCTCTGTCTGTGTATAATCAAACAGTACTCCCATTTATGTTAACCTATGCATTACTATCATTCATTGTACATGATGGTTTCATATAACAAAACTGTATTAAGAATCCTATCCACTGTATAATGGTGCTATTTTGTAGTTTGTTACTTGCAAGAAATGGCTAAGACAGACATATGGCAGGGCTTATATTGGAGGTCTTCCCTTTTGCACAGCCTTGTGGCCACCATTTAATAGTGTTTTTATTTGTAAGCTGTTTCAATAAGGTAGTAGTGTAAGCGAGTAAATGTATCTGTGTGAAATCTGTGAATGCATGGAGAAAAAAAATAAAATACCATGTTATGGTCCCAAGAAGGCAAAATGCTATTTTTTCTACTGTTTTTAAATTATTTTCTCAATATAGATCCCTTATGCCAAAAAAAAAAAAAAAAAAAAAAAAAAAAAACTTGACAAAAGTACTGTGAACTGTGATTCTTCCAATTGTATTGAGATTGTTAAAAGTCATGGTATGCTTTTGTCTGTCCTGAGATGTATGTGTACATGCATCTCACTCGAAGCTAAGGTGTTGACCATTTAAAATCACTTAAAGCGAGACTACGTAACTTTTACTAAAAAGGAAACTCTGTGAACACAAATGGTAATTGCAGTATAATAGAACATTAAAACTAAATGTAAATTTAAGCATATTTAAACAGACAATTGCTTTAAAACACGATTATAATAATCTGAAGTATGCTATAACATAGCTTAATGTTGCAAAAAGTAGCACAGAGCCCAAAAAGTTGCAATTCATTGCAAGCTAAAGGTTGCTAAAATTAGCTAGCATATAATACATATCGTACAGGAACACTTATAGCAGCAATGGCATGTTTATCACACTTGTGTTTTTAAAAGTTACATGGTCTCACTTTAAGAATAAGCCAGGAGTTTTAATTTACTTTGTTCAAAAGATTTCTTAGCAGCTCTCTGGAGTAAATCATGTTTTCTCAACGTGTTTTTTTAATCTATAATACTCAAGGTTTTCAAATGGGAATTTGAATTTTGTGCTTTTATGTCTGTTCTTGCAAATTTTCTCATCAGTCCACCTGGTGACTGGAATGAGAAAACATCACTAGGTCTTCAGATGTACTATACAAAACCAAAGACTTTGATGAGAATAAGCTTCACTCAGCAATGTTATGTCATGAAGTAAAGTTATGACCAATTCATTAAATATTAAGTGATGCCATCCCTGTCTGAACTGCACTGCAGCTACAATTCGCCCTTCACACACTGTCTCTGGTACCTGAAATACAGCTTGTGTAATAAATAGTAATGTGAGCTGAAGTGAAGTTTGTTATTATATGTGTTATATTTGGAGCAGCAGTGAAGAAAGCCACAGCAACCAAGTTCAAACCGTCTCACTAGGAATCATTCAGACATTTTTGTTTGTCATTTGTGTGAAATAATGAATAAAGTTGAAAATGTGGGAGTTAATGAGACTTTCATGACTCTGTGAAGTGTTTAAAGAGAAGCTACTTCCGTAAGCTCACTGTCCAAGAAACTGTTTGATTACAGCGCTGTTATTTATGGTGCTTGATTGCCTTCTGTAGAAAAAAAATACTGACAAAATTGTTCACCATTCCTGCTGAATAAACCACTTGTCAACATCACAGAAATGGCTGGAGAGTTCTTTGATGCAGAGTGTTCATACAGTTGTAAAACATCCTCCTGTAAAGATGTTACTCTCCCCATTACGAAGCAGAAAACTACAAATCTATATGGCTTTTATGGGAAACCCTGTTTATTCATACATAAGCAAAAGACACTTGTGAAGCAGAGTTTTGTCTGTGTTAAGTTTCTGCAAATGTTTGATGCTGTTTCAGCTATGGATGAAGCTGTAGCTCAAACTGAGGCTTTGTGCACCATGCAGGATGAAACTGTATGTGTGCTGAATGACAAAGTGATACTTCCTCAGAGGTGCAAGAGTCTGCCAAAGCAAATAAGAGCAGGGTGTGGTGCTCCCTGAGGCCAGAGCTGCATGTTCAGCTCTTTGGGTGATGCTTGCAGTGACAGCAGCGAGGTCTCACTCACTGTCAGCATTTTTTAAATGGATGGAGCTTACATAAGATAAGAACCAGACCCTGATAAATTGGCCCTCTGGCCGGAGCTCAGCAGACGGCAGAGATCAAAATGTAGAGCAACAGTAAGGTTTGTGAGGGCCTGACCATCTGGGCCATCCTGGATGTTATTTCATCCCTCCGGATGACTAATACAGAATCAATTATCTCACCCTAATGGTCTAATTTCAGTTTGCAAGCTTGCAAGATCTAGAGTTCAAATAAATCAGAGAGAAATTGTTTGCAGAAAGGCCAGGGGACTGGCAAGTAACCAAGCCACAACAAATAACCCAATTACATGTGAATATGGATGTTACCACTAGTTCATTAGTATCATCATGTTGTAATTATTGTAAATGCAAATATCAGGGGCCTTGAAGTACTTCGTGTATGCTCTTATATGCACTAATTTTGGATTACATGGTGGCTAAAGGAGTGCCACATGAAGATGTTTAAATAACCTCAAGAACAAGGTTGCTTCTGGAAGGAACACAATCTGTTCCCATTGATCTGCGTGTACTCAGGATTCAAGTGCATCTAAGGACATAGATTTGGACTGAGCCCTGAAATACAATCTCTCCACACTCTTCAACTCCTCATCTTAAGCACACAATTGTCTTTTGAATGACCTTGTGGTCTGTTTTACTACACTCACCAATTTTACTACTTATTCTACTGGTTGTTTTACAGGAAAAGTGGTTGTAAGGCTTCATCAGTCTTCGACCATTCTTTTTTTTCCAATAGGACACACAGGATTTCACTTTACTGGCTTTCACTTTTGCTGCTGCTCTTGTCAACTCAGCAGTTGTTGTTGATAATCCCAAATGTTCCCCAGTTATCCTGAGGGTATAAACCAGGGTATATGCCTGTTTTGGCGAATGATGAGTTGATTGTGACAAATTTATAAGTAGCCTTGTGTCACATTTTACTGTTAGTGTAAGCCAAGGCCAAATGTAAAAGGAAATAGAAACACATGGATCCAGAAAGCGCGCTGTGAGCCCTGTGCTGCAATGGGAATATTAGCAGTTAGATTAAAGCATTTGAAAAAAGTGTCTAAACCACTGGGGGAGATTCTCCCTCTTTCTCAATTTCAGTCGACAGTGGAAATTCACTGAGGCTTGATTATAGCAGGAGAGAGTGTTGGCTCAGCTGTGTGCTTTAAGAACCCATGATGTCAGAGCCTTATTTTCCTTGGAGAGACTCTCATCAGCTGCATTGTTCCAGGAAACCATGGTCTGTTCTCTGGGCAACAAAAAATCCTGCCCAAATGCGGCGGTCCCCCCCTTTGCTCCTGCATCTCAGCTGAATGCAGCACACTAGCATCTGGCACAACTCAAGTCCCTACAGTATACACACATACACAGTTATGAAGCATCATACATGCAGCATCAGTGCATCACATTCCACAAGAACCAGTGCCACCTCTGCCGTGACACTGCATTTGTGTTTTATTTCTTTTTTAACTTTCATTGGAAGATGAGTGTCAGTGATGAAAGGCAGTGTGTAAATACAGTGCAAGGAAATAATGTGCTGACCCTTGGAGGACAATAAAACAATGTTGCTACTGATGTCATTGGGCCCAGACTTCTGAGGCCTCTTTACGCAGAGAGCTGTAGGCGGTGTGACTGAAATACAGCACCAGCAAATGACAGGTGATGTGAGCAGCTGACAGAGCTGCTGAGACAGGCTACTCTGCAGGTTTCCTCTAGGTCAAAATTTAAAGCATACATAGACTCTAACAGAATCTGGGCACAAAGATAAATTCTTGGAGGCAATATCAACACTGTAAACTTGTGACAGCTCAGTCAGTAGTCAGACATTTGGCAAGATTTCATGAGCTGTGTTGTGGAAACTTGTCCACTAAACATAAAGATTTACTAAATAATGTGCATGGATACCGAGTGAATCACATCTGGTCTTTATAAGATTTCAACAACTGTTGACTTAATTTGCAAACGTGCCTTGTTAGAGAGTTATGATAATTATTTCTTAGAAATTCAAAGCAGGGAAAAATAGCAGAATCACCAGATAAAGACCTTAACCACAGCTCAGAGTGTGAGAAGCTAATAGAGGCCAGAAGTCTTGGATCAGGTGGACTTGTATTGATTTGTGTTATACATAACAGTAAAAAAGTATGGTACATATTTGCATAGGACCTGAATATTAATGCAGCAATTGGATTTCTGTGAGATAAATGAGAAATTTGGGAAGAAAATGGAGAAATGATCAGAGAGAGAAAGAGCAAGAAAGGTTACAACAACAAGGCAAGGAGCTCAGAAGTTCAGTTGTACTTCTGCTGGAACAGTCGTGCCCCTATGGACAACTTCAGTCCCTCAGTAGAAGGCCTTACCCTCCAACAATAATACTTAGAAAATAAAGGCTGACCGCTCCAAGCAAAATCACTTCAGCTGGGTTCAATAGCTATTATTCATGTTCCGTTTCTCCTGCTCTATGGCTCCTGTGATGTTAATAAGGTAAGCCTGCATGGAGCTGGGTCAACATGAAAGCCCTTTGATTTTCCACCTCTTATCATCAGCTGTTGGTCGACCCAGTGCTCCCAAGGCTTTGGCATACTGGCATATCAGATTCTCTCTTTGAAATTGCTCATCATCATTTTCTGTAATAGTGTGACCCCATCAATAGCAGGAGCTTAGGGATTTTTTTTTATGTGTTGCTGACCTTTGCGGGTGATCCATCATGGGATTTCACTCAGCCATGTAAAGCCTCTGATGCCATTCAGAGAAAATGACTCACTTTAAACACTCAATGGGCATCTTTCTTAGGCATAGTCAATGTTTTCTACTGGGTTCATTTAAACAAGTGAAGTGTACAGGAAGATATAATAAATAATTCCCACCCTCTGATCTCTTAAGAGCCCACTTCATTTCCCTGTGTTGAAAAACCCCCACCATGTTGTCCCTCTGTAGCCATTTAAGAGTAAGAAGATTAAAATAAGCTCGTCATCTTCTTTCTTTCAAGATATGAACAGAAGTATATGTACTTCATAACACATTTTCTGCCACTCTGTAACCCCAGGTCTTTAAGATGGATGCATCCCAGCAGGACACGTAATGATTTTTACATTGAAATGTTTTACATTGTTAGTCAAGTGTTCTCTCCCTCAGTATATAAGACAGCTGAGAACTCAGACACATCACTTGTTAAGCAAGACAAAATAAACCAGTCTGTTCTGAGTCACCAAATATTGTAGATTACCATGATCTCAGTCTACTCTGTCTTGTTTACTCTAGTCCTGTTCTCTGAGCTGAATAACCACTTGGTTACTGTGGCCATGCCTGCAAACAAAATTGAAGCAACAGATCAAGATGGACTGGATTTGTCCCTGAGTGATGAGCCCATGACTGAGCGGGCTTTGGGTTCCCCTCGGCGAAGCCTCATCTTGGACAACAACATCCGGGACGAAGAAGGAAACCCCAAAGTTATCTTTATCGCAGTAAGTGTCACTTTACAACTCATTATTAAAATCTGAAGCCTCTAAAGGAGCAATTTAACAAAAATAACTATAGTAGTATGTGAACCAGTGGTTTATTTGTCTTCGAGTTTTGAAATATTTGTCTCTGAGATACTGGCATCCAACAATACAAACACAATTTCACATGACCAGTACAAAAAAGGACCTCTGAAATAAATAGAAAGTTTAATGGTCATCCATGCAGCATTAAACATTACATTTAAACAAGTCCAGCTTTTTTATTAGAAAGTACAAATATGTTTATGGTAAGAGTTGAAATATTCAGCATAAGATTATGCTCATGCTAGATATGCATTTTTTTAACAGACTGCTTGGTTATCAACAAAAAGCAAACTTAAAAAATAAGAGCAGAGAAGTACTCTAAATAAAATATTTATTCATTTATGAATATTGTACAGGAAGTTGTTTCACAAATGCAACAGTTAAGGGGAAAAAATGTCTTAAAAATATACATTTCCTCACAACTGTTCAAAATTAGATTCAGAACACTTTATCATAGGTTGTGACAGAAAAATTAATCAAAATTAATCAAAATCAGTTAATGCCTCTATTATGAACTTAGAAAGAGTTGCTGTCCTCAAATCAAGAAGCATCATCTCTTACTTTATAAGGTATTTTTCAGAACTATATCTGAAATCTACACAAAATCTACATAAACTTGGCATGATACTTTTAAATGGCACTGAGAAAAAAAATAAATTGTAATTTAGTAGAATTAACTCTTTTGAAGATCTATACGGGGCAGTTTTAGAACTATTTGTATCTGTCTCATATGAGTATTTATTATTTTCAGTCATGCGGACAGTAAAAGTCATGCATCATAACCCTTCACTGGCAAAAGATTTTTTTAATAAACATGCTCAGCTAGTCATAGTCAGCATAGTCATTCAAAAACAACAAAGAGCACAGTATCTCAGTCCTGTGATTGAATCTTTGACCCTGTTCATTTGGCCACTCTCCTCAATGTTAAGTCAATATTTCATACACTTCTATGAAATTCTTTTACAGCAGCACTGGAAAACTGGGAAATACTCTTAGCTGAAAAGGTCAAATGATCACAAGCCTATAAAAGTTTGTTAGGATCACAGTGGGAAGAATGATGATATTTCTGTGCTCCCTCAAACGTTTGGCTGAGATATGTAAAGAGTTTATCTGGCGGCTGTGTCTCCTGTGTGTCATGAACATAGTGGTTATCTCTGCGGTAATGGGGAACAGGCATAATGGAGAGAACAAAGCCATCTGGGTGAACTGCGGCTGTGGAAGAAAACGGGCCACTGTGATATAGTAAAAACGGGGAAACACATTTCTTCCATTTGGGGTTCCTGTGGCTTGGACCATCTTTTAAAGACAAGTTCAACACCTGTGCTGCAAGTGAAAAGATAATCTTTAAAAGCTGTTTGTGTTATGCAGCAAGCTGGTTATCCAGAGTTTATGTGGAGGTGTGTGGTTTTTACTGTCATGTTAATTACTGATCAATCCTGCTTTCCAGGACATGCGGCTGAAAGGGCACAGTGCTCGTGGGCTGAACCCGGCCTTCACCCGGAGCCTATCTCTGCTCACAGACCGAAATTCAGGCCATGATGCCGATTACAGTTTGAAAATAGATCGCAGAGACACCGACCTCGACAGTACGTATCTATTAATCCATGTGTCCAACAAAATCTGAAAAATATCTTTCCAGTTGCATAAATCAGATTTCTATTATTCCCATTCTTTCACTTTTCCCTTCTCTTTGCAGTGCTGCGATGTATGATAGGAAGAGTGTATCGGCCCTGCTGGGAAGTATAAATATTTCCTAATGCTGCCATCTCCCCTGAATGTGCTGTAAATATTTCTTCCTCATATATCTCCTTGTAGAGAATCAGAGTGCCCAAACATGTAAAACAAAATAAAAGTTTATTAAAAATCAAGAGATTGCATCATATTTACAGAGTTGACTCAATCGCATAATTTTAAGTTAAAAGGTCAAACAGTAGAACTTGTGATTGAATAAAGTGTTATCAATAACAGAAATTTATAATCAATTTGTTCATTTAACAAGACAAAATGCAAAAAAGTGATGTAACACACTTCTCAAACCTAATCAAATGCTCTGTTGATTCCTAGACTTTTGCTTGGTTGAGCTTGTGATTTATGTTTGCCCTCACTCTTTAGTTTTTGAAATAACACTAACAGTTTTAATATAATGAACTAAAGGAATAGCTTGACCTCTGAAGAACATGCATGTATTCTTTCTGGCTGAGAGCATCAGATCTTGTTTGATAAAGCCACGATGAACCATGATGACTTCGTCACATAATTGTTTTGTTCAAATGAAAACACAGTCTTCTATAAGAAACAACTGAAATCCAGCTTCATCCAACCAGTTAGGTGATGCCTTAGACTCTGAAGAAGCTGGTGAGTTTGGCCTGTCCAGTAATCAGCTTCTTTTTATTTGAAGCCTTGCTTACATTTTTAGCAGGCATTTTGACTGAGACACTAGTTGGCTGTTTCTTCTGTGGAGGCTCGTTCTCTGATCCACCATATTGGTCAGATTCCACCTGTTTCCTCTTGTTAGCCTTGTTCTGTGTCTTAATGCCAGGTTCCTTTCTACTGCTTGGGCCTGCATCTCTGTTCTGGGCATTTCCACTCCCTGGCCCAAGAGTTGCCCCCTGTTGCACTCTGCTCTGCTCCTTATTTGGACTTTTGAGGGAAGGCTTGGCTGAAAAGATTGAAACAAAGCAAAGGCAAGTGTGACACAGTGGTTAAAAAAAGAGGAAAAGTTTATGACGAAATTGCTGACGTTAGCAGCCAGTTGAAGCAGGCTGTGTGTTTATATTATGAAGCTGAAATTTAACATTTGTCATGTAACCTGATGGAGCACAGCCTGGATTCCCACGGAACAAAAGACAGAAGGGGAAACGGGCAAAAGTCTGTGTGTGCTTACATGTGTGTTTTTACAACAGATGTGGGGGTTAGCAGGTTTTATGGAATAGGGATTCATTTAATGGCTGATGGTAAGTACCAGTCCCAGGGCAGGGACTAGGAAGGGGTCAAGGCTGGAGCTGAGAAGGTGTGCCTGGGCCACAGTCCAGCTCTATGGCGTCAGAGGAAACAAGACTATCCCAGCAGAAAAAGGGCCAACACAGAAAGAACATTGCATGGCTTGTGATGATAATTTGAGCTTTTCTCTGCATGAAGTATAGCACTTAAAAGACATCTTCAAAGTAGGGATAAATCTGTACCTGTGTCTGTGGGCTCCATGTCAGAGGTGCATTCCTCATCTACCACTGGGGTGGTTTTGAATTTGGGAGCTGGGTGTACACAGGTGGGGACCTGGCTGGTGCTGGGAAAGTCCAGCACACGGTTAAGTGGTAGTTCATCTTCATCTTTGTAAGTGCAGGCGAACTGAGATCGAATGACTCTTTCTCTAACCTGCAAAAGCAGAAAAAACCCAATACAATACAGTTTCATGGTTGTTGTTCAGTATCAAAGAGTACCTGGGATAGCGGCCAAGACGTCTGGTGTTTAGACACCAAACCCTCCTCACTCATTAAAATTTAAAGAGGTGTTCAACTGCTTAAAAACATAGGAGGGTGTACAAAGAATCACAAGACATCTGATTCCCATGTAAAACTGAGACAGAGCTGTTTAATGTCAACATTCTGCAGCTTTTCCCCTTCTCGTTAGTGACAATAGTGGCTATGACAGTTAAAGGTAAGGTCCAAGCTGTCTTGACTGAATTCAGGGTTCCTACACATTTTCCATGTTTCCATTTTTTTTCCAGAATCAATCTTTTGCACTTCTCAGCAGATTTTTCAGACATGTATGGCTTCTGCCTACAAATAGGTTTTCATATGTAAATAAATGGCTTTAAAATCCAACTGTTGACATTAGACTTAAATTCTGACCATGTATGAAAGGTCAACTGATGGTTGTAGCAGACATAAAGACAATAGCTGGGAGCAAGATGAATATAACTCACCCAACCTAGTTCACCAGTGCTTAAACAAAGCCATACTATAACCAACAACCTTTTCATGCTCAGAAACTATGAATTAAGCTTTTATTTGACATCAGCATTAATTTAAATCCAAATTATTTCAGATTCATTATGACATAAAGCAACAGATTCTAGGACTATGCGCCTAGCCTCCTAACAGGCTGTGACTGATAGAGGCTGAAAACCCACCAACAAGGTTTGGTGCGCAGTTCCACTTATACCAATAGTCTGCAGAATGTTCTATCAAATTGGCTAGGTCCATTAAATTTCTTTGCTGACTTTGTTTAGGAGCGTGCATCCAGTTGCATTACATGTCAGACACCTCGACTTGCCTTCAACAACAAAAAGCTCACTTTGACCCATCGTAACTCATGCAGTGGTAACATGAACATGAACTGCATGCACTGGCTGAAAATGCTACATGAAAATGCTTGTGTAATCAGTTCATTATTAAAAATTCTTAATTTCAGATTTTTGGAAGACACAATAGGAGCAATAGTCTGGAAATTTTGACATAGTCTGTTTTCTTTTTTCCACACTTATCCACTCTTTGACAATGAAATATAAACAAATTAAATGCTCCTCTCAAATGCACAGGAATCCTGAGACTTCAACATCAACTCAACTTCACACAATACATGCGTAAGACAGCAGTTCAACAACTTTTTAAAAAAAAAAAGCATTTTTGGTTAGTTTTTATATGCAAGTGAAGGCCGGAATCCTGGCCCTGGGGCACACAGATACACAGCTTTCATCCACTGTTTGATCTACGCCTGCTTGGGATTATCACAATCCAAGGATTTCACCCTTCAGGCCAGTGGGCCACAGTAGGGAGGAGAAATCTGAGGGAAAAAATACAACGAGCAAAGCTGGGTGGGTCCATAAAGCACAAAGGGATCAAAGCCTTTGTGCTTTTCAAAATAAGTTCTTAAAAGAGCACCTAAAACAACAGTAGCCCTAAGACCAGGGCACACTTCAATAATGGAGCTAAAAATGCACGCTGCCCTGGTTGCATGCTAATAAATCATATCTGAAACGCCCTTGAAACAAAGGGAAGATATTGTGGAATGAACACGGCCAAACTATGACTGACAGAGAACAACTAATCCAATTACAACAGGTGGGAGCCCAACGTGGCACCGTGTGGTCAGACGGCCCTCATTCCTCTGAGGGAGGCTGTCCTGAAATAACTCCTGCGCACTGCCTGACCCAATGCTGGAGACACCTGACCAAGACATGCCTGAAAATAATTCCAAAAGCAGGTATAAACAATTTCTCTGGCTTTGTGTTTTGACATGTATGCTCACATTCAGGTGATAGAAGTGAGAACAGGTAACAGGTGCACCGCTACTATCAGAGAATGTTAGAATAAGTCTGAAAATAGAGGTAAGTATTTTAACTTTATAATTAAAAACAACATTATCACAGAAAAGAAGCACTAACTTGGCAGTAAGAGTTGTAGTAAAAGTTATTTTGGTGTGTTTGGATCATCTGAACTCAGAGAGGAAAAATATTGGAAATGTCCCAAATGCAGAAACTAAATCTCTTCATCTCCGTGTGTGCCAGTTGACGTCAGTGCATGATGAAACTGTTGGAGAAGTCTAGGATAAAGTCATTCAGCAGACAACAGGAAACAATAACCTTTCAAGTTTCCCTTGCTAGTCGAGTTACGCGACTGATATGGCATCTTCAAAGTGAAATTGATGCAGAAAGCTTCCGCTCACCGAGTTCAGGAAGCGGTGAGCTGCCCAGGGACCATTACAGCGCACTCAAACAGGAAGGCAGCCAGATTGTGGGGAGCTAAAATGACATCTGCTAGTGCAATCAAATAAAGGAGCCATTTCACCAAATGTGTGTTGCACTTCACACAGTGGAACTACTTCATGTTTATCAAGATCAGTCCTACCTTCAAACGTAAAGTTATTCATGTGCCTATTTTTGGGGTGACTCAGTAGTTGTGTAGTGTACGTTACGATGACGGCAAGTGCTTAATCACACAGTCTGATGCAGAAATCCTTGTCATAGACTGATTTTGAAGGCAACAGAGAACAAAATATGCTCAGCTGTTAAAGATTCTTGCACACTGATCCCAGGAAACATAATAATTATAAACAGAAATGCTGAGCTCACGGCCGGGAAGGAAGACCAAGATATCAGTATCCTATATATGCCACATTACAATATGCACAGTTAGCAAATGGACCTGAGCCCTGACAATAGGATAACTTATCATCAGGACTGGTTAATGGTTTGAATCCCCCATGAGTAAGTAGTTTTATGCCATGGATTTAAACAGCACCCTCAAACCAACACTGAGAGCTAAAACACAGCTGTGCAAACGCGAATGGTGGAAGTCTGTTAAGATGTGAGCTTCAGCTAAGCAAATAAATAATATAATACCAGGGAGAAATTGCAGGATGTAAAGACATTATTTTCAGTGTTTGTACATCTGATTCAATTTGAAGTAAGTGATGGTTTGGATTTAGGTTTTTGGACAAAGGGGCCCATGTTACCTTAGGTTTGAGCAGGTCTAGTCGACTCTGGATTCTCTTTGTCAAGGGCTCTGGAGAGCATCCAGTGACCACTTCAGGGGATCTGAGGAGCAAACCACAGTGAGAGGCAAAGACAAGAGGGTTTATAAATTATAAAAACTATAGGGTTACATGGTCACACCACCCAAATAACTCTGCTTCTGAATCAAAGCGTGAGCTAAAGACTGACGTTCTTTTTTACAAGATAGGACAAAGACGATTTTTGGATTAAAAAAAAAAACAAAAAAAAAAACAAACACTGGATATCAGTCAATTAGCGTAACCCATCTGAGACATGAATTAGTCTACCCACAGCTGTCAATGAATATTGTTATTTTTACGTTTTTGTGTCAAATGTTTGAACAGAATTTTTTTCAGTGCAGTGTGGAGGGATTTTCCTCCATATGGTTTCAGTAAAGCGGTTGGTTTTGGTGAGTTGTGTTGTCTCTTGTTGATCTAATTGCTAATTAAGCTCTGAAAACACCTTGTAAATATGAAAACACACATCTAATTAAAACAGGTATGATATGACTGTTACTATATCAGTAGTACAATGGATAAAATTACATGTTACTTTCATTTGAAAAGCTTACTGGTTTATTGGCATTAATTTGCCAAACATCCATGATTAACTTTCAGCATATTGTAATTCAAGTGGTCTGACAGGAAATAAGAATGTCATTCTTCAATTTCTTCATAGGCTGGAGAAAATCTATACTCTAATGCAAGATTTTCAGCCAGTTTGAGACAGGTTGGAGGAGTTTAACTGAGACTGACAGCTGTAATCACCAGTCACTGTTAAAATTCTGCAGACATGGCTCTGCTGCACTGAGGTTTGTTGTAGAGGCAACATGGCAGCCCCTATTACCATGATAATTAGGCTTCACTTTCTGTGACGGCATCAGACCCTGTAACTTTAAGTTTTGACAGGAGGAGTTGCAGGGAAAAGGTGTGTATTTTCACCCCATCTTATGCCTGCTGTCAGTAGTGAGATGGTCACTAATAAAACAGTAGTGACTGTCTGTAGTCCCAGCTCTGTGACACAAGCAAGTCTTCTTTCTTCATCACCGAGACTGCTGAATTACGACATCTGAAACTAATTTCAGTATGAATTTGTTTCATTTATTTATATTATATTTCATTTATTTATTTATGAATTATATTACTTATTGCATAAATCTTAGGAGTGTTCATTTGTTTATGCATCACTTACAGTTGTCATTTGCTACTGAGAGCCTCTTCTAGTCTAAACATAGTATTAAAATTCAAGCACATTTTGAGTTGGTGTTCATCAAAATTTTGGTAGTGAGGTATTTATTTTTACTACAAATATGTACTAGACCCAAAAATCCATTATCATTCTCTGTGATTATGAATATTGTTTAGAAATTACCCCTGAAATTAACCACATCATATGCCACACAGTATACACTGTAAATATTAGCAGTGTATCAGGTTGTATGTACCAACCTGAACAGTGTGAGCAAACAGGTCCCCTCAGCTCCACTGAGGACAGGCTGGTCCTCAGACAACAGGTCTGCCTTGTTCCGACAGGGAGGAGTGAGGGCTTCTTCATCCAGCAACGCCATGAGCACCTTCACAGTGTCCCGCCCTCCATATGCAGTGGCATGATTAACAGCATAAGCTTTTGGCTAGAGAGCAACAACACCACAACTAAAATCAATGCACTGTCAACTCACATTGCTGACCGTGAAAGGAGGTATGGGTTTTGGGAGAGTAAATAACCATCTATAATGTGACACTGAAGCCAAAAAATGTAGCTCGTGGCTGGATAGGAAGAGGTTATACATTACCCTGGCAGGACTTATCCCTATCATGCTTCCATTAGCAGTCTGTTTCTGGATCTGGTGGAGTTGGCAGATCCTCTCCTTTAGCTCCTGTGCTGTTTCTTCAGCTGCAGTGTATACAGCATCTCCATTGCTGCGTCCCTTCACCAATGCTGCTCTGATAGTAGCCACCAGACGGACTCCACATACACTGAGAATCACAGAGAGGGCAGTCACAATGACATCTGTTTGGAGGGCAGCATTGTGCTCTGACCAGAGAAAAATGTGCATTTGTTTTGGAAAGCAGTCGGCTTTCTTTTTTTTTTTCCAGCAGAGCACACATTCAGGTTTTCTGGATTGAATTAATAGTGCTCAAGAGTTCAGCCAATATTTGCCAACATGAATAACTTTCTCCAAAATGTGAAAAACCAGAAAAGCAAGGGGCCTTAGTCTGGATGTCTTCAGAAGATATACTGCAGCTTCACTTTCAATTAACTGGACACTGACTTTAAGAGCTCAGAGTAATTGTTTCAGTGTTAACATCCAGTTGAGCTTTATTTCACTGTAATGCAAGAGTGCCAATGTTAACATTTATGAAGGTGAAAATATGCTCCAAATCCCTGTAAAAGTCACCCTGGGCACTGTCACTGCACCCACTGATTGACAGGGTTTTTCTCTTTATGGTCTTGGGGGTCTTTCTTTGATCCACTGTCAGCATAGAGCATCCAAAAGTCATAGTAACATATTACTTCTGTACATTACTTATAGTCAAGTGCATTAAAGAATATAAGTAAAGATCAGAAAATGCAGTAAGATGGAAAGGCGGCGGTCTGACCTTGACCCAGCAATGATGTGACTGAACAGGGCTCAGTAACAGAATCATTTGGGAAAACAGATGTTCAGTGAACAAGAGGCCTTGAACTCTCCATAGAAGGTGTTTGTATGAGGAAATACAGTACTCCACTGAGAGCGTAAAGGCACTGACTGCTGAAAGATGCATTTTGGCAGAGTTCATCAGTATCTCATCAGCCTGTATGAACTGAGAACCCTCGGAGGGGCAGCAAAAATCAAATCCACTACTACGCAAACATCACAATGTGTTGTTATGAGGCCATACTTGCTACTGGGACTGCTACAAAGAACGCCTTCAACAGCTTCACCTCAAAGCTTAGCCCTCACATGACTGAATGGCTAAATCATTTCTGATAACCACTTTTGTTGTAGTGCCAAAGGCTTTGACATCCAAAATAATCTGTAATGGTATGGAGAATGATGAGGAGCTTGAAGCTTGATGATAATTCATCAAAGTAAGCACACCAAACAAGGAACAAGTTGTTTAACAAAGACAGGCTTTGATGTGGCAAAGATGACCATGCTTTAGCAATCCAAATGTTATCATGAGAAGATTAGATGGAAGCTATTACAGGGATTTGAAGGAAATCATAATTGGCCACAGTGGGACAGGTGGGATTTTATGATCAAAGGTGTGATTTCAATGTACAGGTGTTTGCCAGGCCTGTAAAACCCCCCCTCAGCAGCAGTGACAGAGTTCAGTTTAACTTTCAGAATTTAACTCAATTCATTGGAATCGAATTGACCAGGAAACTGATATTAACCTGAACTTGAATTGTAGGAAGAAGTGAAGTAATTCAGTGAAAAAAGCACTCAGACATAAATCACAGGTTTCACTGTATTTGACTTCAGCTTCTGCCAGATACCAAAGCGTGCTCAAGTTTTCTTGGAATCTCTGTACTTCCTTCATCAGCTCAAAAAGATTTCTCTGGATAGGAATAT
Organism: Sphaeramia orbicularis; assembly: GCF_902148855.1. Taxonomy (NCBI): domain Eukaryota; kingdom Metazoa; phylum Chordata; class Actinopteri; order Kurtiformes; family Apogonidae; genus Sphaeramia; species Sphaeramia orbicularis. The sequence continues at coordinate 37,978,492 of NC_043968.1, read as the reverse complement.
ATTTACGCAAGTATAAGTTATAATAATTTTAAATACAACATTTTTAACAATAATATTATCGATTATAAGCCGCATTACGCAGACAGGAAGATTGCAAAAGCTCTATGTGGCTTGACGGTGTCCTGTTTTAGTATGAAGCACTGGTTCACCAGAACGAATCAGTCCTGATGTGTTCTCAGAAAATTACCATGCCCTCTGGCAATCCAAACCTGCAGTATAATCTGGGATTCATATGAGTGCACACTGTTCCCAAAGTCCAAACACAACTCTTCCAACTCTATGAATTCTTTTATAAAATCTCTTTTACTAATAATTTCAGTCACATAGTTTAAAAGCCTTTAACGTCAGTTACAGTTATTATTAACGTCATGACTGATGTCATCTGGGACAACCTAGTACATAGAAATTAGTAATGACAATAACAAAGCAATCATTGATGATATGAGTATGAGAAAATTTAAATTTAAATATTATGGTATATATGGTCTGATACTGTATCAATTTTCAAAAATGCTATTGATTTTTACTATATACAGGGTGGGGAAGCAAAATTTACAATGAACATTTAGTTGTTTTTTCTCAGCAGGCACTACGTCAATTGTTTTGAAGCCAAGCATATATTGATGTCATAATCATACCTAACACTATTATCCATACCTTTTCAGAAACTTTTGCCCGTATGAGTAATCAGGAAAGCAAACGTCAAAGAGTGTGTGATTTGCTGAATGCACTCGTCACACCAAAGGAGATTTCAAAACTAGTTGGAGTGTCCATAAAGACTGTTCATAATGTAAAGAAGAGAATGACTATGAGCAAAACTATTACGAGAAAGTCTGGAAGATACTATTAAAGAAGAATGGGAGAAGTTGTCACCCGAATATTTGAGGAACACTTGCACAAGTTTCAGGAAGAGTGTGAAGGCAGTTATTGAGAAAGAAGGAGGACACATAGAATAAAAACATTTTCTATTATGTCAATTTTCTTGTGGCAAATAAATTCTCATGACTTTCAATAAACTAATTGGTCATACACTGTCTTTCAATCCCTGCCTCAAAATATTGTAAATTTTGCTTCCCCACCCTGTAATTTACATGCCAGCAAATGCCATTTTTTGTTTCGGTAGTGGAAAGAATAACGCAGTATACAATTTATTAAACCACCTTTCCCTCTTTGTTTCAGAGACCATCAGGCATCATGAAGTGCTTTAATGTGGACTATTTCGTTTTCAGTGAGCGCTCAGTGTTTTACCATTTTCAACAGGAATGAGGAATTTCACAATGAATTCACTTTCTTATTTAAAAATTTGAGCCATCTTCTCTGAGAAGTCAGAAATTAGTCAAGCAAAATATTCACAAATGTAACACTAAAGCCAATTTTTCTGTCCAGGAATGCAAGTAAATAACTAATTTGCCATCTTAATCAAGACATTGAAACATGCTTTACTATTTTTTTTCTGTGTTTTTGTAAAATAGTAAATTTGAAAATTCATGGATAACAATAATAATTCTATTTTAGAATTAAAAATATAATTTCAGTTAAATGTGCTTCTACATATGGATGTATTAACCATTACAGAAACAAAACATAACATGCTCTGCATTTTCAATAGCCCTCATCCAAATACTGTATAGTGTGAGATTCTGTTGAAAGTTACTTCCCTATAATCTATATTAGATTGTCTTTGTGTAAAACATATTACATACATATTTATATTTCAAAGTACTCTTATAACTGCACAAGGCTGTTTCAAGCAAACATATCACCCCAGTGAAGGGGGTCATGTCTCCATTGGATGGCATTTGACCTTGGAAAAATGGGTAAAGGTGACCTATTTTCAATAGGCTTCTGCTCCATGCCAAGATGCATCCAAGGTATAAATGTGGTGCAGATATCTCAATGCATTCTTCAGATAATGCGATTACATCGTTGAATGGACAGACAGATGACAAAACAATTACAATACCCCTTCGACCAGACATTGGCCGAGGGGTTAAAATGATTACCAGTGCGGTTAACTCAGAGAGGCTGTGGCATAAACTTTACATTGGATGGTGGTCTAAAAAATTTGTTTAGCACCATATGTACATTGTATAATTTAATGCGTTGCTTATAGTATAGTAAACCATAGCCCCTGTACATGACATGCATTGTGTAACTAGATTCTTGAAATGCACAGCCTAACAATAAAGTTACTCTTAATTAGTTATGATTTTCAATACCGCAAAAGAATCCCAAAGACAGGTAGCAACTAGGCTTCTATTGCTCCCTGGATTTAGCTGTACTGTGTACCTTGGGTCAGAAATCTCGCCTAGTATTTCTTCCAGGTTGTCTAGAAACTGGACAAAGTCAGACAGGCCTTTGATATGTTTCCTCAGTGGGTCAGACTGAGTGGGAGCATAGCCTTTCCCTCCAAGCTGGATGGCCCTCACAAAAGATGTCACAGCCTGCAGAGAGAAAGAGAGTGGATTAACAGTCAGTTTTGTTTTTTGTTTCAGTTCAGATACATTGCATCACATGAGCATGCAAATTTCTTACCAGGAAGAGAGAAGTGTTGTTGTTCTGTGCAGCATGCTTTATGTCAGTAAATGCCTGTCGTCCAAGTGTGCGAGTGGGGACGTCAAGGGTGAGCGTCAAGGCCATGTCATTCTTGGAGTTCACAAGTAAACTCAGATAAGAAAAGAAAACCCTTCTGACTGCCATTTTCACCTATTGTAAAAAGATCACAGTTGCAATTTTGGGTTTGAAAACACATTAAATACATTAATAAAACACTTGGCTTGATGTTTTACTACCTTTGTAAAAACACTTAAAACAGCAGCTGACCATGTGTATTAAATTTCCCAAATTACATCATCCAGCTAGTAATGCTGCAGCAAGCCTCTACTACAAACTAATAAATTCACAAGTGACAGAAAAAAATGGAGGAGGGAGACTGTTACAGAAGCTCTTGTGCAGCCCCACATTGTGTTGTGTTTTTAACATCTGTCTGGTAATTGAATTCACCATGCACTCTTTAAATCTAAGTGATATGATGTAGAGTTCCTGTCAATAAGAACAGGATGGAGTGCAGACTGAAATTAAGCCCGCTGACGACTGGGAAAATAAATGCATGGATTATTGCCAGTACATCATATTTCTGAAAAAAAAAAATAGGTTTTTAGTGGGGGACCAAGTGAAGAGAGTGGGATTCTTATGGTCATTTTTATTAGTGTATTAAAGGCTGTAAGAAAGACCAGGCCTACCTGTGAGCTACAGCTTCTGCTTTTACTGGATGGTGTAGATGGAACTGTGGACTCTTGCAACTCTGAAGCTTCTGTTCTGCCTGATAGGAACTGGAACAGCTGGACCTTGGCAAAAGAAAAAAAAAATATTAGAGAGGAAAACTGATTATCTCTAGCTCAGTAGCCAATCTGATCATCCACAATCAACATCATCAGTTTGGCCCAATGCAAATCTCACTCACTGAGCTCACAAGTTCCTCTGGGTCTGAGTCCACTCTCAGCTGTTTGTACATAGAGAAGATATCAACCAGGTCCACAGTGTTGGAGCGTTTCAGGAAGGATTCGTATGCCTCCAGGATGAGATCATAGTTCTCCAAGCATGCAAAGTTGGGCGGTGGCAGGTGAAGTTTGTCTAACAGTAACTGTTTCCAGGCCATCAGGACATCACTCAGAGCCACTTTGAACTCTCCGCCTTGCTGTCACAGCAAGAAAGAAAACAGTGAAAGCAGCAGCCATAATTACTGACGGCCTGGAACCAATCAGTTCAAAAAGCAGAAAGGCCTTCCTCCATAGTCCAAGAGTGGGGCATGAGCAGTCTCAGCCGGAAATCTGTGGTAATGTCATCAGTTATAGAGGTGATGACAGTTTGCCTGATGGTTCAATTGAACTATACCATCATGATGATGTGATCTGGGCACAGACAGCACTGGATTTAACCAGCCACAGAACATACAGCAAGAGCACTGCTAAGCAAAAAGGGGCTGGTTTTAGAAAGGGAATGAACTGTTACCTGTTTATTCACTTGTGCCATGGCCAGCTGCAGCACCATAAGCATACCATCAGCTCCATGAATGGTGGTCCGTTCAGACTGTATAATCCTGTGGCATTCTCTCCTGAAGGTTTTCACCATGAGTTTTAGATGGTCTCCTGAAACCTCCATTGTTTCCAACACAGCACTGTAGGACAAATACTGGGTGAAAACTTTAGTAATACTAGATTCACAAAAAATTTAATACAGTGATATCACTACTAGGCTATTTTCTTTCATATGATGTTAAACTGAAATGTTCCTGTACATCCTGTCTATCAGCAGTAAAATTAAATTTTAAATGAGCAGAGTAAAGTTATGGTATACATGTAGAACATTAATCTGTCATCTGGTAACACATTATGGAAACAAAGCACTTAAGTGAGTGTGCCTGAGGGCTACTGCTAAGGTGCCTTGGCGTTAGTGCATCTCAAATACTACATTACACTCTTGATGTCACTTTCGATTATTGTTACGCATTGATATGACATTTTATAGATTTATATTATCAAAAAGTAACAAACAAGTCGGATAAAGGTGTTCCAACCTGTAAATCAGTAGCGGTCGCCGGTGTGTCACCTCCACAACAAAAGCAGATGTTTGAATTTTTAAACTTCCACTGACGTCAGCTGCTATAGACCCAATCAGCATGCAGTAGGAACAGCCGGACCTCTCTCACAACTGATTTATTTTATCACTAGTATTTTTATATTTTCAAAACACATATTGCCGACATATATTATTAAATAAACATATAAATATTTATTCAGTTATTATTTCTTTGTTTGAATAATATCATTATGTCATTGACGTTCACATTGTTCGAAGTTTCCCCTTGTCAAGACACACTAGTGGTACAGTCCATGTCGTATCCGGAAGAAGGTCCAAAACATATTTCACGCGCGCATCGTTTGACTCAACGAAACAGTAATTATTTACATGGTAATGTATATTGCATGGTTATACACTCTCAATTGGCATAGTCTTGCATAAACAATAGATGTTATCCTTAAGGACCGCTTTGGTCAATGAATTAATGGAAAAGGAGCAAGATTAAGTTTTATCTGGCTAGTTGCTAGCTACCCGTCCAGTCATTTACAGCCCTAAGTTCAGCTGTCACATGTTGTCCTTTCACCAGGTGGCACATCATTGTATGAAGCTAAGAGATGAGCTCAGGGTTGTTTGTTAAGCTTACTCACAGCTCCAAACTTGCACCGTATTATTAGCATGCTGTACCGAAATAACTCAGCGATATAATTTTACCCATATGAGACTTAGGTTGGAAATTAATTTCTCATAATTTCGTTGCCCTGCTGCACTTTGTGCATGATAGCCTGTTGTGTCACTGATACATTAGCTGACATGGGTTATATTATAGTACATGTACATCTGAAAGTATCAGTCAGTCTGACCGATGCTGTTTTGAAACCCGTTTCATTCATTTGAACAAAAATCCACAATTGTGTTTTATTGACTATACTTGTATGTGTTTGTAAAGTTATAATAAACATGCAAATATTTGAATGAGATTTGGTTACCCTCTAACTTTGCTCCTTGAAGACAACATAGATATTCATGTATGGCCATTGAAATTAGAGATGTTTGTTATGCCACCTATCTCTCATCTTTATTTTATGGTATAGTTTTTGAGATTATGGAAATACATGTTCACTCCTGCTGCCTGACACAGTGGTTAAGGGGATGTTATTGTGTAGTTACTTGAAGAACTCAGCAATGTGCAGTAGTACACTAAGTATATGGAATCTATGAGTATATAACTAGTATAGTAAGTAAGCAGGTGAATTTTATTTATAGAGCGCTTTTTACAGACAGGGAGTCACAAAGTGCTTCACAGTGCAAAATACAATTGAAATACAATACAATGCAATAAATACATTGAATGAAATCAGCTGTTGCAACCTTGAGGCAATTTGTGTCTAAAATGCCTGCCTTAACAGGAATGTCTTAAGTTGTTTTTTAAAAGACTCAACAGAGTCCATGGAGCGTAAGTACAGAGGAAGATCATTCCAGAGATGTGGCGCAAAGGTTTTAAAAGATCTGTCACCTCACCTATGATATGAAATAAAAACATAAGAAAGTCTTGAAGAATGATGAAACCAGTCTGTGTTTATGATGAATATTTTTTTTCCTATTTATTTGACATAATGCAAGCATTGGTCTGATAACACTGATAACAATATCTGGGAGGGTGGCCAGATTTCTTAAGGCTGATAGATGCTAGCTTAAGATATTATCAGATTTTCTTCATTTGTAGTCATGAGGATGGGATGGTAGCCACACATGAGATTAACTGTCTTTTGCCCTCTTTTAATTTGTTGTAGAACACTGAAAGTCCAAATCTGAAGCCAGTTTGACCTAGACAACAGATCATGCAGGAGGACTCAAGCCGCAGTCCCAGCTACACAGTGGCATGTGAGGACTATGTTCATGTGGTGGAATTCAGCCCATTCACCTCTGGCACTCCAGTCTCTCTCTTAGCTTATGGTGGAAACCAATATGTGGTTGTGGGCACCTGCCTTTTCCAGGTAAGACATCCAGCTGTAAACAGCTTCTTTATCCAGTTTATTCTTTCCTTTTCTGAAATCATGCATGTTCTTACAGGAGGAAGATATGGAGGTTGAGGGAGCTGAATTCACTGTTCTTCGTGCTTTTCATCATGAATTGCGAGTTGATACTCTTGCTTGGAGCCCTGAGTCTCGCTTGGACCCTTCACCTACTATCAGGTAAGGCAAGGCAAGGCAAATTTATTTGTATAGCACAATTCATACACAGGGCAATTCAGAGTGCTTTACAAAAATAGAAAAGAGACAGGTTAAAAACGCACAATTACAATTAAAACAATCGGCTAGAAAAACACTTGGAGAGCGCAGACCTCCGCCAAGGCAGATCAGTCGTGTGCCCCCCCATTACTGCCAAAATGTAATCATTTGTTCCTTGTGCCCGAATCAAGATTTCCTGAAAATTTCATCTAAATCTGTCCATAACTTTTTGAGTTATCTTGCTAACAGACAAACAGACAAACCCCGATGAAAACATAACCTCCACCGTTTCATTTGGCGGTGGTAAAAAAAACCAAACATAAATAATAATCAATTAAAATAAAGTAAAAGAGGAGAGTGCTGATAGAACCCTTTCAGTTGTTCTATGCACAGTTGAACAGAGCCGTTTTCAGCCTGGACTTAAACATTGTCAGAGTAGAAGCCTGGCTCAGATCTTCAGGAAGACTGTTCCAGAGTTTAGCTGCATAGAACGGAAACACAGCTTCACCATGTTTAGTCCTGACTCTGGGCACCAGCAAAAGATACCAGTAGTTAGTCTTAGCTTTTTATTTGCTCAACCTGGTGTTGGTATGTAAGAAATTGGAACTGCATAGATTATTGAATCACAAATGGTTGGCCTTTGCGTGCATTTTGCTTGTTGTCTACACTCTACTATTGATTGATTCATTCATTCATTTATTTGTTTTGAGCAGAAGAAAAAAACAAAACATTTTTATGTGTACAAGGAACTAATATCAACGCAAATACATTAATAAATAAGGGTGATCAAGACAATAGCATTTGTCATGTACACTAGTAATAACAAAATAAATTCAATATGTATTGCTCAAAAAGGGGTGGGAAGAAGAAACCTTATTAAATCCCACCCCCATCTCACATTTCTACAACGTAATACATTACTTTTGCTTCCTTAATGATATAGTAACATCTGTTTACAGTCCTAATAATGTAAATAACCAATAGTAAACAGATTAGAAAAACTGATGTATTACACATAGTAAGTATCTAATCGATAGTCTGCATAACTTATAATACAATATATTTCAACAATAATCACATACCAACAAAGGTAAAGGAAGTGACACATACCAACAAGGGTAAGAAAGAGCCAAGGATGGAATGGCCCAGCAATTAACAGTAAGCCCCGCCCTCCCTGTACTGTGACCATACTACACCACCAGTCAAAAGTTTTAGAATACCCCAATTTTTCTAGTTTTGTATTGAAATTCAAGCAGTTCAAGTCCAATGAACAGCTTGAAATGGTACAAAGATAAGCGGTGAACTGCCAGAGGTAAAAAAAAAAAAAAAAAAAAAAAAAAAAAGGTAAAGTTAAACAAAACTGAAAAATAATGTACATTTCAGAATTATACAAAAGGGCGAACAAGAAATTGGTTAACAACTTAAAGCAGTTCTGCAGCAATGGAGGTTGATCAAGCCTCGAAAGTTGGTGCTACCAATTCCTACAGGTGTCCCAACATTTCTGAATTCCTTCCAACCCCCTCTGTCTGCATAAAAGTAGTGTTGGAACACACTTTGGTACCATACCATTGTGAGCATTATTTGAACAGTATTATACTGCAGAAAGTAGTGTGTTACTATAAAAATGGTGAAGAAAAGGCAATTAACGATAGAAGAGAGACAGACCATCATAGCACTTAAAAATGTAGGTCTTTCCTACAGAGAAATTGCCAAGAAAGTCAAGGTGTCAGTAAGTCCAGTTTCCTTCACCATCCAAAGGCACTCAGAAACTGGGGGAAATGCTGACAGGAAGAGGTCTGGCAGACCCAAAGCCCCAACAGAATCAGAAGACAAGTTTCTGAGAGTCAACAGCTTGCATAATAGGCAACTCACAGGACAATAGCTTCAAGCACAGCTCAATAGTGGTCATAGTAAGCAAGTCTCAGTTTCAATTGTGAAGAGATGACTTCCAGTTTCAGGTTTGATGGGTCGAGTTGCAGCAAGAAAGCCATTGCTGAGACTTCAGAATAAGAAAAAGAGGCTTGCCTGGGCCATGAAACACCACCAGTGGACTACTGAAGACTGGAAGAAGGTGTTACGGACAGATCAAACCTGCAACTGGAAGTCTTCTCTTCACAGTTGAAACTGAGACTTGCTTACTATGACCACTATTGAGCTGTACTTGAAGGTGTTGTCCTGTGAGTCGCCTATCACGCAACCTGTTGACTCTCAGAAACTTGTCTTCTGATTTTGTTGGGGCTTTGGGTCTGCCAGACCTCTTCCTGTCAGCATTTCCCCCAGTTTCTGAGTGCCTTTGGATGGTGAAGGAAACTGGACTTATTGACACCTTGACTTTCTTGGTAATTTCTCTGTAGGAAAGACCTACATTTTTAAGTGTTATGATGGTCTGTCTCTCTTCTATCGTTAATTGCCTTTTCTTCACCATTTTTGTAGTAACACACTACTTTCTGCAGTATAATACTGTTCAAATAATGCTCACAACTGTATGGTACCAAAGTGTGTTCCAACACTACTTTTATGCAGACAGAGGGGGTTGGAAGTAATTAAGAAACGTTGGGACACCTGTAGGAATTGGTGGCACCAACTTTCAAGGCTTGATCAACCTCCATTGCTGCAAAACTGCTTTAAATTATTAACCTAATTCTTCGCCTTTTTGTATAATTCTGAAATGTACATTATTTTTCAGTTTTGTTTAACTTTACCTTTTTTTTTTTACCTCTGGCAGTTCACCACTTACCTTTGTACCATTTCAAGCTGTCCATTGGACTTGAACTGCTTGAATTTCAATACAAAACTAGAAAAATTGGGGTGTTCTAAAACTTTTGACCAGTAGTGTATATGTTTGTAAAGTGCTTTAAAACTGTGGATATTTTGGCATTGCTTGTGGTGAAGATCCAGATTGTTCCACAGTTTCAAACCACATACAGACAGACAAAAGCTCCTCCTGGTAGTTTGAAACTTAGGAAGTGTAGAATTTCCAAAGCCTCTTATGCCATAAGTACTCTCTAAGTACAAAAAACCTCTTTATGTTATTTGGTAGTGATTTGTTAAATGCTTTAAAGAAGATTAACAGGGTATAATATTTCACAAGGTCATGAATCTTAAATAAGTTTGATTGACTAAACTATCAACTATCTGTAATGCATAAAATATTACTGAGTCTCTGCTTAGGCAGTGATGCTGGACACAGAGACCAGGTGAAATCAATGCTAACAAAAAGGCCGGAGCTGAACTTATGGCCTCAAAAAACAAAGTCAACCACTGATTTATGGTAATAATTTGGATTCAGTGACACTGACTTTGTTAATCACGGAAGAAGATTATGATACACTTTGTACAATGAAAATCGCAATTCGACTTTGTCACGAAGTGTGCTGCCCTACATGACACTATAAAGATGCAAGAGCAACATCGTGAAAGACATGCACTCTTTGATTTCCAAACTGAGTTATAGAAGGAAAATGCTCCATGTAAAAGGTAAAAGGGAACACAATATTTATTACATGTAGCCAATTCATCACAGGGCTGACATACAAGCAAACAACCATTCACTCTCACATTCAAACAGGTGATTAAGATTGACCAGTTGAGGTGCATGTCCTTGGAGTATGCAGACAGACCTCATGCAAACACATAAAGAACATGTAAACTCCACACACGTGAGCCGACGGTGCTAACCACTGCACCACTGTGCCTAGATTCTTCATCAAAGTGTAAACTCATAGTCATACAACTGTTTTATCTTTTTGAGGCATCTTGCTGGTGTTTTTCTACAGTACTACTACTGTGTTAGAAATGGTATGTGTGTATGCATTTGTATGCACACAGTAGTTTCTAAAAACTCTGTGGACGAGAGATAGAGATATAAAAACAACATCAACACCACTGAAAAAAAACTGTAGTTTTTTTTTTTCAAATTCAGAAACTTTTGTTGATATCTTCCTAGTGTCTTTACTTAAGATGCAGACAGTGTGTAATGGTGTCCCATTGCACATCTCTACATCTAATATTATTATATTTCAATAAATCTGAACTGAAACAGCAGCCATTTATTGCAGAAATGTCTACTGCAGGCTGCTACTAATTCTGTACTGGAACAAAAGGAAGCTCATGTCTGCTTGAATATCAGAAAATTGAACCTGAAATAGTAGTAATTGTTGTATGCTGTGGAAAATCATCAGCCGTAATGTTAAAAATGTACATGACAAAATATGCAACATATAGGTGTATGTGGTCCCATAAAGGAGTTTAGTTCATTGATTCATATCTGCCTTCATTTCATGGAATATATTGATGTTATCATTTATCATCATAATATATGAATTTATATATAAGGATGGTGTGTATGTAGGGACTTTTGGCAGCTAAAAGTTATATAAGATGACTCCCCTCCATCTTTTAAGATTTTCCTTGATCAACTGTCTTCTTTTTTACCTTTAGAGAAACTGAATATTTGGATAAATAATTGGATAAATATAATTGGGGCCATCTCTTTAATGAATTTTGGTTGCCTTTACTTTCCGGTATGGAGAAAGTTTGAGTTTGTAGATCATGAATACTGCCCTGATATTGGTATTTATGTTACAGCATGCATCATTATGCTCATGCTTATGTTGTTACCCTTATTAATGTTATTGTGATGATGATTATTTTTATTTATCTTTTTTATTTTATTTTATTTTTTTTATTTGTGTGTGTGTGTGTGTGTGTGTATATATACATGTATGTATATATATATATATATATATATATATATATATATATATATATATTTTTTTTTTTTTTTTTTTTTTTTTTTTTTTTTTTTTTCTTCTCTTTAGACGTGTATTTTTGGCCTGTTACTTTTGGGTGTGTTTAGTTGGTTTATTCCTTTAGGGATTAGAGGTGGGAAGAATGCACAAAGGAGAATTGTAAAAAGTAAGACCCAGTACCACTATGTATATACTGTATCTGGAGGATTTTCTTTTGTGAAATAAAAAGATATTTAAAAAGAAAAAAAAGTTATATAAGAGTTCATTAAACCAGTGCAGTAAGTTGAAGGTGTTTCAAACTTCACTCCCGCATCAGAAACTTGACATCCACATCTTTTAACACAACATGATTATTCAAAAACATTGTAACCAGCAGGCAGTAGTGCAGCAGCCACACTGTGTGAAACTAGCCATCACAGCCTCTCAGTGTCACACTGCAGCTGCTAGGATGTGAGCCAAGTTATTTCAGGTGGCCTTGGACAGGGGGGGAAGTAGCCTAACTGTAGATTGTTAGAAAGCAAGAGTTTCCTCCTAATTGGAGAGGTGGATGGGAAGGTCTGTGGTCCCTCCGGAGGTGTTTAGGCTTTCTATAATTGAAAAGGAAAGGCAGCGTTAATTCCTGGCCTTTTGTGGTTTACTCCACAGGGCCCTTGAGCCAGCTCTGTGACGTGCGCACATGTTATTGCGCTGATGACTACCCACTCAGGTTCCATCCCTCCGTTCGGTTTGCACGTAGCCATGCCTTCCAGGAAAAGTATAACGTTCTCACGGGCTTGCCTCAAGAAGGGGCCTATAAAGTGATCTGAGGGAAGGAGAGGGGCCTCAGGCTGCCTTGCCCCCACCTCACAATACCATCTTGCAAGGGGAGCAGAAATGAAGATTACCAAAACTACTGAGATCACACACCCCGCATATGAAGACTGATCTATATGACAAGCTATCTGACATGCATAGATTGAGAGGGAGGTGTATGTCATGGACATTAATACATGCACATATCAACCCTCTGGAATACAAAAACTGAGATATAGTTCTATCCTTAAGGCCACAACCTCAAATATGGCTTGATTGTGACTCCAACAAAAACTGAAATAATTATATAGTGTGTAATAATTTAACCACTCCTCTCCCAAGAAAATGTGATATTATTTGATTGGAAACAGTGTCATTTCACACAACTGTAGACCACTTACATTACAACATTTATTTTATATGTGTGTGTGTGAGTGTTCAGATGAGGCACTGTGAAAAAATACTTAGGTGCTGTACCTAAGTGTAATAAAAATGTTCGATAAATTCATGGTGATAGAGAATCGGATTAAATTAAAAAAAGAAAAAAAAAATCTGCAAAGTTGCCTGCAGTTTGGTTGGTCATGAAGACCATTTAGTTTACCTGTCAAGTAACAATTAAATGTAGCCTCACAACATTGTGGTCACTTCTTCTGTAGAAAGTAACCAATAGCCTTGAAGTATAGCTTTGTTCGTGGTGTCAGCCTAACTCCACCTACTGCATGAATCTGAATGGTGCTCAAAGGTGGAGCTCAGGGGCAGGGGTGGATCTGTAAGACAAGAGTAGTTGAGGGACATCTGCAGGTCAGAGAATCACAAGACACCTATATGAACCATATGAGGATTGGACAGGGTTAGTTTGGGGTTGTGTTGTACTTCACGCCCTTTAAGGCAACCTTAAAAAAGTATCAGTTTCAGTATAGAATATTATTGTTATTATTATTAGAATATTTGCCTTCTAAGTCCTTTTTCTCTGCTTTTAGGCCTCCCAGAGTTCTCCACAGAAAGAGAAATTCTGCAGCCTTTGTATTACTTGATGTTTAATCCGTTATTGATTCAACTTGGCAAATAAATGAGTCACGCAAGGCAGGAGAGAAAATCAATGAAGATTTCCAAGTGAATTACAAATCTTTTTTATTTTCCCAAATATGATTTCATGATACAGAGTAGTCCCACATAGTAGAATCTATATTGTAAGCCTCAGGAGGATCTAAAAACAGGAAATTGGGTTCTGTTTTCACCTGAAAAATATGGATTTTACAAACATTTGCTAACTTTTACAAATATTCATTCCAGTATTGATGTGTTTTAGTTTTAGTACCTCTTTAAGTCTGCAATGCACATTGGTTTTAATGTACAATTTAAAAAATCTATCTCACAAGGGTATAAATGAAACATTATGCAAAGAAAATGTAATTATGCTTTTTTGATAACAAGTTTTCAACACCCTCCCATCCAAAGAAAACTATGTACATATATGTATATGTGTGTGTCTGTATATATATATATATATATATATATATATATATATATATATATATATATATATATATATATGTGTGTGTGTGTGTGTGTGTGTGTATATGTGTATATATATATATATATGTGTGTGTATATATGTATGTATGTGTGTGTGTGTGGGGGGGGGGGGGATTGGATGGATCTTCAGTAGGTAAAAGGTGCATTGTGGGAGCATCTAGAGTTCAAATTTGAAGAGTCGCAATTTACTCTATGTTATCAGTCTTTGAATAAAGTTGATTTGTTTCTGTGAAAAAGAACAGTCACAGCAGGAAGTTGATAACACATATCACAGATGATATTCAGTTGTGTTCCCTCTAATTGCAATATTTATGGTACAGTGGCTTTGACATTGACCTAAAAAAGTAAAAAGAGTGTAAAAGCTGTGTTCCATGCTTTACTCCAAAGTACAGTGCTAATTTGTGGGGTTAGTCCTATCCTAATATAATCTAATCTGCTGCAGCAGTAATTCCCTGAAGCATGTTAAGGGTGTTTGTAATGACATCATGCCAAATCCATCTGTGCCTACGACTGAAAATGTGTGAACCACTGTCTGTTTATTCTGGTGATATGTGTGTGTTTTTCTTGTCATAAGTGAGTTAGTGTAATTGTGTGAATAATTGCAGGCACTGGTATATACTAGGGCTGATTAGAGGGAAAGTCCTCTGCCTGGCTCTGTACTGGTTTTGAACAGAGACATGCATAAATGGCGTGAGGAATCTTGTTTTTCTCTGTGTTTATCTTAGCTTGCAATTAGAATCTCCCTGGCAGAGTTTCTACTGATCACTGTCCAGGTTTTTACCACACACTCTGACACTCTCATCCAGAGGTGTCAGTCTAAGCAGTTGCATGCATGCATGTAGAAAGAGATGTCGTCTGTCATTGACTCATTTTTTAATATTCATTCTTTGTTTTTATATCCTCGCTTTTTTACTCTTCATCTCTTTTCACAGATTTTGCACTGCTGCAGCTGACAGAAAGCTACGTCTGTTGAGCTCTGATCTTCAGGATAGGCATGAAGTCAAGGTAGTGCAACATCTGGAGTACATTGACCAGAATTGCCCATGTCAGTTGGCATCAGACTTTTACTACTTAGCACCGACATTTGGTACTTAGGGATGCAAGAAATATAGGCATGCGCATAGGGAGCAGAGCTGCCGTCAGGATAATTAGCTAAGTTAAATAGGTTTGGTAGAAAATTCTAAAATAACACTGTGTCCTTCATGTGTTGTTGTGTTTACTAACAGTATTTTGTTTTATGCTGTGTAGGTGATGGAGGGCCACACCAGCTACATTAACCATTTGGTGTTTGAACCCACACAAGGGAGACAAATTGCTTCCGTCAGTGATGACCACACTTGCAGGTCCAAACCTTTTTATTTCCATATGTGTGTGTTCTGAGCTTCAGATTTTTAGTTCTGTTCTCTGTTAATGGTGCAGAAAGTCCTGACTGTGTTTCCACAGTGAAACATGATGCTAAGCACAACATGCTCCGGTGTGACTGTGCGTAAGCACAGAGCTGCTTTGTAGCTTTTCTAGCTAATTGGTTAAATATGGAAATCCAATTAGCTGCAGAAAGATTTTCCTCTCTAAGGGGGACCTATAACAGGGTCCCCAAATTTTCCTTTTCAATTAATGTTTGAGGAGGGAAAAAGTGTGTCAGTAGCCAGGGTCAATGCAGGGACAGCACCCCACCCCGCTGCATTAGGAAGCTGGTTCCGTTTTGCAACTTGCAAACCTGTCTTGCATTAGAGGGGCCTGCTCTTAAGAATCAATATTCACCACTTCATTGCTATTTAAAAGTAGCCTGAAGGAATTTTCCTTGTTGAGCTCATATAAAACAAAACAAAAACAGAAACCTCATCACATCAAAGTGGTAGTAACAGGAAACATTTTTGCATTATAATGATATCGTTAGAAGAAAGCCAGCATTGTCCTATTAATGTTCTTAATGTACTTGTCTTCAGTATACAGCTTCTGTGGATTAATTTTTTTATTAAGTACAACATTACATGTTTTTTTTTCTTTCTCATTCTCATTTAAAGAGGTGCAGGGATAAAATTGATTCTAGGACCGCAACAATGTTTTTAGTTAAATCACAAATTAAAAAAAACATTTATTTGAATCAGTCAATCCATTAACCCGTTGGTGTACAGATATCATAAATGTGCAGATTTCATTTTTTTGATGGTCTGTAACTTTCTGTTGTGGATTTTCTCTGTTCATTAGATGTCATTGGTTGTAGCTTGTTGTTTATTTATAGTTTCTTCTGAATTCTGGAAGCTGGGTCTAATCTGTCAGAACAGTCTGTCTACATTTTTTGTCTTAAATTGTTAGCTGGTTGCTCTTGACAGTCCCAGTCTTGATGATTGTCGAGCTTCACCCGTCATGAGCTGTCACAACTGACCGCCTCAGAGCGCACACTCAGGAGAACAAGTCTTCGCACTCCCATCCACTCTTACCCTCCATCTGCTGACTGGCCAGAGAAAACAGCAGTGCGCTCCATCTGCTGAAAGATTTAAATTCTGTCATGTTGAGAAAATATGGGACGCGAGAGGAAGACAGAGGCGGAACAAGGGATAGATCAAGTTAACAGAAGAGGACCTTGAGTCAGCCCACACAAACGGAGTCTCAATGTGAGAGGAGGAAGCTGGACCTGCTAACAGGGAGGGAGGGAAGAGTGCTTGCCTGCATGTATATAATCTCACGACCTCTCCATCGCAGTGTTACCTTTGGCTGTGTTGCTTACACTATAAGTTTGCTTAGCTTTGTCATCATTGTCCCCTGCAGTTGTGGGAACTGAACTGGTTGCCAACATGCAACCTGACACTGCAGCAACAAGCCAGCAAACCGGACTCCACTTCCTCACTGGAGTTTACATTTGTTTCATGTAGTCTAAACAGCTCAGGGTAGCAGCATGAGTTGAGTGGAGTCAGTCTGTAGGGAAATATGCCACCTAGAGATCCTAAGGGCTCACTGCAGGGTCCTCAGGGGATTTGGGGTTGACTGAGTTCGGCGATGAACTCAGGATCACAGACACCTGCTACTGCTGCTGCTATTGCATTATGTATATGGTATAAAGCATTTAGCTTTGTTCTCAGTGATAATCCGTTTGTTTTATCTTTTGCATTGTGTAAGGGAATTGAATGACAGCAGCCTGATGTGTATTCTGCAAGCTTTTCCTTTATCACGCAAATGAAGTTGGTACATTTATATACACAGAGATATATGAGGGAAACAAACTAATCCTACGAGCATGTCAGATATAATTTCAATAGTCCACCAAATGGAAAATCCAGCCCGCAAGTTGAATTTGTGCAAAAAATGACACTGACAGCATTAAACGTCAAGGGTGTCGAACTCATTTTAGTTCAGGCACCCGATCTGATCTAAAGTAAAATAATAGCATAATAACTTACAAATAATGACAACTCCAAATTTTCTCCTTGGTTTAATGTAAAAAAGTAAAATTAAATTAAGAAAATATTCACATTATCTTCATCCATTCATTCATTCATTATCTGAATCCGCTTTATCCTCACTGGGGTTGTGGGGATCGCTGGAACCAGTTCATTGCAGGGCTACACACATTATCATTATTATCTGAAATTTCCAAATATTCTGCCTGTTACTAAGTGTTTTGGGCATTTATAGAGCCACTGCAATCTCCAAGTTGTGTTTTTAATAAGCTGAGACATAATACTGTTGAAATTGCACTTATTTTTATGAGGAGATTTCAGGTTGTACATGATAGCTCAGGTTATTCACATTTTCATAATGTAATTTTACTTGTTTTTCACTCTGAAACAGTTATTATTCATTGGTTAATATGTCTATTATTTTACTAGTCCAGCCCACGTGAGATCAAATTGGGTTGAATGTGGCCCCTAAACTAAAATGAGTTTGATACCTCTGCTCTAGAGATACACCTTTGATTATTTACCCTGTTCTCTATAATAAATCAGATCACACTGTGTTAACAGCATTTCCTCTTTCCTCCATTTTTGGGAAACACAAACTATAACACTTGGTCTCCCTTGTGTTTTTTTCTCACAGATAACAGTACAGGACTTCAGATGCCCTTTTCAACTCTGTTGTACATGGAAGCTGAGTGTTATTGCTCGATGGAGTGTTACGCAATTAGACTGTGTTTTATCAGAGGTGGTCACGCGTGTTTTCGTGTCTCATGTCTTTCACCTCGTTCGGCAAAGGTTATGTTTTTTTGGGGAGCCGGTGCTCTCCATTTGAAGGGCAGAGTGGTTGACCACAGTTTGGCCGTTGGTGGTGTAGCGTGCAATTGAGCTCTGCTTGGCTAGTGGTCTGAAAGAATAGGGTTTAGCCGTTGTTTTCCTGATGTGGTCTGGGGTTTTTCTTTTTCTCCTCAGTCTCACTCATACACCGTGGTGGAGGCTCTGGCTGAGTCTGCACATGGGCAGAGGAAAGCAGCCCAGATTTCGACAGGGCTCAATCCTCCTGCAGGGGAGAAGAGGCAGGAAAAGTTGAATGTTTACTGAATGTTCTTCATCTGAGATGGGGCATATCCTCCTCTACACCACACCACTGAGGACATCAATCTCTCCAACAATACACTTGACAATTTGAGGGTCTTTGGAGATAATATTTGGGCTTTATTAGATGATGTCTTTTGCATGATCTCATCAGTCAGCATCTTCCCATGCTTCAAATGCATTTGTTTTAAATTCCCAGAAACACTTGCAACCTCCCATCCCTGTACCCCCATCCTCACCTTTGCTTTTAGGTCAGGAATTGTTCAGTTGTGGTTAACTATAGATCCAGGTCTCAGGAACCACAGCTCTCTCCATCCAAGTGATTCATTACATCTGTGTGCATGTTTGCATGGCCTTTCTCAGCTGCTTTTGCCATTATTAAGCTGTAGCATTGACCAATGTTTTAACAAAGAGACGATTCCTTTATGACATTTCATGAACCTCTCACATTCATTGATTTTTGGTTGGCGCGGTTTCATTTGCATAAATTAAGTTCCTGTTCAACTTTTCTGTTCTTCTTCAACTGTTGTGCCTTTGCTGCCCTCGCTCTACTCCACAGAAAATGAATGGCAGTGGGCCGCCCACAGCGAAACATTTTCTGTAATGTGAGTGGAGCGTAACGCAGACCCAGGCGAGGGTGATGTTTCCCCCTCTGCCCTTGCTATCATAGCTCAATGTAATGTGAAGCTGACTTTTTTTCCTGTATGAGGAGCCCAGCATAAGTCTGTCTGTCCTCACAATCCGGATCTGAGAAAAGAACCCGTTTTCCCTGGAAAACCATGATGACCCTGTACATCAATTGTGCTCAGCTAGCAGGAGTTAGATAAATTAGGAGCAAACATGAACTTGGATGAAAACATGTTGTCAATCATTGGCGCCATTGTGTGCCATAAAAGCCTTTTCATTGTGTCTTGCATTGAGTCAGACTATTAAGAGGACGTGTTAGCTAGCATTTCATACAAATACATGTTTAAATATTTGAGAAACAATAATAATACTGTATATCTGGGTTTATATCTAATGAGATAAGAGCATATGTACTGATTTTTTGCTTTCAAGATGATGAATCTTATATCTGGATCCAGAAAACAAAGAAACCTTGATAAGTTGTGCTCTTTGAGGTGTTATATAACCATCTGAGGGTGGTTCAAATTACAGTGCTATTCTTATAACAGTGCCCAAAAACCCCCTCTTTGTTGTTAATTATGAGGTTATGGGTTTTGTTTTGGATTTCTGACTAAGGGTGGTTCACACATCAAGTGGAATTACTTTGCAACAGCACTAATGAGAACTGATTAAAAGCCTTTGTTTTGAGTCCACAATAATTAGACAGTTGAGTTTTGTTTTTTTTGTGTGGAGGGAGTAGCAAAATTCTCACAACACTTCACAAAGATGCATCATGAAACTGCCTTATAAAAAGTGTTTCTATTATTGATATTTATATTCATTTTTATCTACAGGGTGTGGGACCTGGATGGATGTGAGACCACTACCCTCAGACTTCGCTCTCCAGGCATCAGTGTGTGCTGGCATCCAGAGGAAGTGTTTAAGGTGAGATGGGTTTGTTCCAATTATATTTAGATAAACAAATTTCTAAGTGCATAATACAGAAAGACAGATGTGAGACCTCGTGAAGTAGAAAACGTAGATTACCATACATATCTACGCAACTTTCTCTGATGCTAACAGATGTCTAGATGGACCACTTCAACTTATTATGATCTGACTCATTACAGGAATGTTGTAATTTCTCATCATATTCTATAGTCTTGTGCTCCTGGATTCTTCATCTTTCTTATCCAACATCATTTTGTAAGTGGTAGAGGTACTAAAGCTATTTGATCTCTTCAAAAAGAAATTGTGCTGAACTGTGAAGGTGTGGCGTGTTAGGTTTGTGAGTGATAAGCTCCATTCCCTGAATGACCTTAAGAAGGATTAAGTTTTTAGTAATTAAGATGATGCACATATTATAGCCAGTGATGGAATGCAACTCCTTTTTAAGTGCTCTACTTAAGTATAACTTTGAGTTACTACTTTCGTCTGGTAGTTTTAGTTTCTTTGCATATGACTTTTTTCCAACCCCTTCTTATCCTAAACTACTTCTGTAGGTAAAGTCAGTATTTAATGTGACCTTCATTTGAATTCAGTAAATCTTCCGCTCTCTTGGGTTGACCATCTAGATGTTTTCTTAAATAATCTTGTGTTATATTACACACCTTCAGAATGTCCCATATGCTTTCGTGCTCTTTTATCCTTTTCTCTGTCCAGCTGATCCCGTCTCGCTTTTGCAATATTCTTTTTTTCTGAAATACATTTTTATTTTTAATACTGTTCACATATTTGCTGAATATTCCATTATTACATGTACAAATATGTCATTTGTACATACAGAGGATCCATATTTCATTCGCTCTCACATTCTCACTCTGGTGGTGGTAAACTACATTTGTAGCCACAGCTGCCTTGGGGCAGACTGACGGAAGCGGGGCTGCCAATTCACGCCTACTTCCCCTCCGACCACCACCGAACATTCATACACATTCATACACCAGTGTGAGTAGCAGCACTGGAGGCAAGGAGGTGAAGTGTCTTGCCCAAGGACACAACAGCACATGGAAAGAGTGGGATTCGAACCCCCAACCCTTCGGTTATTGGACGACCCACTCTACTATCAGAGCCCTACCTTGTTTTATTACTACAAAAACTGTGAAGTGCATTTGTGTGGTCAGTTTGTCTCAAATAACAAGGCTTAAGCCTTTATCTGCACAGTACTGTATCTCCAAATGGGTTAAATTTGAAATGTTTGCTGACAAACTGAAAGATAATGGATAATGTTTGTCTTTATGGGCTGAGTTAAAATTTCATTTGATTTTTAAACTAAATGAAATCTATAAAATCCGCTTAGATTAAATGGATAATGAATCACAAAATTTGCAATAGGGCGTGATCATACATAGCATGATCATATGGACTATGAAACATTGTTGTAGATTCAATCATCCATCAGAATATCACATAGTGAAATTGAGCTAAATCATCTACAGAAGTAAAATGCAGCATACACATTAATATTGCAGTAGAATGAGTCAAACATCATATGTAATAGCAACAGACTGACAGGGACCCTTTTACTGCACATGAGCTACTTTTGCTTTTTTATTTTAAGTACACTTTGTTGATTATTCCTATACACTTTGACTTAAAGGGGTTATATGTAGTATTGATATTCCAAAGTATCAAAATTAGGGGGAAGTCACGAACCAGAACAAAAAAGTTACTGATGCGGTAGTTGTCATCTTCTGTAGGTAAATCAGACCTGATCTTTGGTGCAGCTGACAACGCAACCCATGCAGAGAGAAAAAAAACATTCCAAATGGAGGTGATTTATGGTTTCACTGTGGGGGTTTTTTGCAAGAAAAAAAAACAAAACAATGATCCTAACTAAGTTATTATGTAAACTATAAGCTGCAGCACATAGAAACAAGACAGCAGTGTTATTTTTAATGTGTGTGTTTTTGTTTTTTTTGGGGGGGGGGGGGGGGGTTGTAAGAGAAAACCTGTTGATCCCATAACATAGATTAACTGTGAACAACAATAAGCTTTTTTCAGGCAATGGGGAAAGTTAGGCTTAGTGTTAATTCCATTGTGGTTTTGGTGGTGGTCAGTGCTTTCTGGCATTCTGCACCCCCACTCTACACTGAACCATGAAACTGCAAATAAGTCCTTTAAGTAAGATTTTGCAAGAAAAACTTTTACTTGTAGTGGAGTATTTTCACAATGTAGTATTAGTTCTGTTACCTAAGAAAAGGGTCTGAATTCTTCTTCTAGCACTGATTGTAGCAATGTATAAAAGTTGCATTTGGATCCTAATGAGCTATCTGTTCTAGTTAATGGTGGCAGAGAAGAAGGGGACGATTCGCTTCTATGACCTAGTCACACAACAGGCCATTCTGTCACTGGACTGTGGACTGTCACCACTAATGTCAGCAGACTGGTGCCTCACCAACACAATCAAAGTGGGAGCTGTGGCAGGCAACGACTGGCTCATCTGGGACATAACCCGCTCCAGGTGAACTGGCCAGAGAAGATGATTGAGTATTGATGCCGCTTGTTATGGGATGAATCTAAACCTTGCTCTCATTTTTCCAGTTACCCACAAGAAAAAAGACCTGCTCACATAGATAAGGCACGGCTATTCAAGTAAGAAGATTGATTGGTTGATTCTTTCACATTGCCATTATTTTTAATGCAATCAATATTACTTGAAAGTAATGTTTAATGCATATCACCTGTGTACTCAAAACATTAAATGAATGGGAAATTAATGTATAACCATCATAATCCTAATTTTTACTAAATCTTAAAATAACAAGCCATACCTCATATTTGGGTGTTCTGCTTGTATTTATTCATGTGGTGACATTTTAAGTGATGTTTTGTGCCTCAGGTGGTCTCGAGCTAATGAAAATCTCTTTGCCACCACTGGATGTCCTGGAAAGATCAGCAGTCAGTTGCTCATCCACCATCTTGGCCACCCACAGGTCAGTCTGTACCCATATACGTCCATGATTTTTAAAAAGCCAAACATTTCAGTATTGCTCCAAATCTAAAATGTTTTTTTCATTATAGCCCATGATGATTGGATCCATACCAGTGGGGTCAGGTCTCAGCTGGCATCGGACACTCCCGCTCTGTGTTATTGGTGGTGACAGGAAGCTTTGCTTTTGGATGACTGAAATGTAGCCGTGTAAGCAGCACTTTCTTTGATGGATAGCTCGATGTTTTGTTTCTATTCTAGTAAATATTCAATAAAGTATTTTTCTGAGTATCTGCAGATGATGTATGAGATTTCATGGAAATTGGCTGCATGCTTAAGCTTTGTTCTTTTTTATTTCTGACTACCTCTTCAGATCAACCACCGATAAATGGCAGGCTGATCTTTGTGAAGAGCATGTTTTTCTTTTGTGTCTAAGTTGTCTGTCATGTCTTGCCAAGAGAGCGGTGGTTCTAAGGAATGCATCGGGCCATTAGTGCCAACTCTCCACTCCACCAGTCAACATGATCATCGTACCACAGGTGTTTTCTGTCTGAATATTTCCTCAATTTTCTTTCAATCCTTCATACAATCTGTCAACAACAATGATGAGAAATGTGTTTGTAAGAAAACAGAAAAGTCCACAGGAAGCTCAGGAAGGCTGGCCATACTTGAGACAAACCCTGCATGGGTGAACAAGTGGAGCCATAAGAAAAGCTTTGGAAGGACTGGGGTCATTTCAGGACATTGCAAACTCCATGGTATGCAAAATGAGCTGTTAGTAAAGATGTACGGAGAGGAAGAGATGCTCATCTTTTACCTTGGAGAATAATCATCACTGCTCCACAGACCAAACATGGAAGGTAATTTGGCAGGAACCTGTATACCCTAAAGGACCAATGAAACAAGGACCCATTGTACTGTGACTGGAATGCCATGTGTGAGAAAACATCCAACTCCATTTCAAAGCAGTTATACTCTCTCTAAGCTGCAGAGGGCACTAATTTAATTAACTTGATCATGAATCATTTTAGGTGACAGCTGATCCTAAAGCCTGTTCCTACAGACATGCTTCCTTTTCAAAGGTGCAGCACTCTAGTGTTGTTTGGCATTTAACAGACGTTTATTGTTCTTTATTAATCTAAATGCCAGGTTAAATGCTAACTTGTGAAGCAAAGTATCTACTCATAAGACAGAATGGACTGAGCAGAGACCCGTAGAGACCTCCACTCTTTCAAACCAGTTTGTCATCCCCATATATTTTTTGGACAGGATGTAGTAACCACCATCCACAAATCATAACATGCTACCACTCTCCTGGTCCACTCTTTTGTTTGAACAAGTCCAATGTGGTCTCCACTCTCCAAGTTCACTGTGCTTTAAGTTGCAAGTGATTCTGGAGCAGCTGCATGTAAGTCTAGGACACTAGTGTCGGAGCAAAAAAGCTGCCATTTTCATCTGTACACACTGAACATTTTCCAAAGGGTTTAAAATCCTACTTACGCTGGAATCACTAAGACACTTTCCTCTGAAACGTGAGTCTTGACTCAGTGGTTTTATGAATCTTACTGACTCAAGCACACCATCTGATGGCCAATGAACAGAATAGCATCAAAAGTTAATCCTGAGTGCATTTCAACAACATATGATCCATCTTGGAGATATTACAAACCCACCTGGTCTTCTTTCCTGGAAGCATGTCCTCAGATATCATTGCTCTGGCCTTTGTGTTACCTTTGATGTAACCTGAATGATGCCATTGTGCAAATAGTTTGATCTCTTGTGGTTGTGTGCATACTAATAACAAACTGTGAAATGGATAAAAGAGAGATCAGACCACTTGAAAATCCTCACCAACTTTTTCCTAATCTCCTCCTCAGATAATTCTTCTGCAGCCCTGCCAACGTTAAGCCCAGGCTCAACACAAGGAGGGCCAATAAGAATAATGAGAAGCATGATATGAGGGGAAACAAAGAGAGAGATTACAGCTCTTTGAGGCTGGTGTTTGGTTTAATCTCATGGCTGGTTTGTTGTTCAGTGCTTCCCAGAATGAAACAATTATGCTGAGCTTGATGAGTACAAATCAGTTGTGTTCCGTAACTTCTTAGGGGAATTTGATCTGCCATCATGGTTGTCAGACACTTGGATGTATTTGTCAGTGTTACTTTTAAAAATGCACCCTTCATAACAGGTCTATTATTAAAATCAGGCCTTATCAAGTGTTTTTGTGCTTCATAGCTATGTTACCAATTTTGTTTTAAGATGTTTTCCTACCCTATCTTGACCTTTCATTTTTCCATTTCGTCTCTCACTCCTCCTTGTACTTCATGTAATAATATTGTGGTGCATCCTATGACAATATAAGCAAAACCGAAATAAGTACTTCACCATTTTTTATCTGGAGAACTGCTAATTGAATGAGTGACAAAGCTTAAAAATATAAGTGTAATGGTGGATTTACCTATCTGCATCGCATCCCCACCCATTTGAAAATATAAAATGTTGAAAATGCTCCCACCAAATGCAATGGAATTCAATGCCATAACTGAGGCCAATCTTATTAAAGCCAACTCTTTGCTTTGGTTCCAAAAGTGGTCACATTAGTGAAGTTAAACTATGCTCATTTTATTAGTGTATGATAATAAAAAAAAAATACAGTTTTATGTGACTTGAAGCATTGATAATGTTAATTTTACTTTGCTCTGCTGCATTGAACCCACACTGGGGCTCCGACCCTGGACCCAACCACCACTGAAGTGCAATGCAGCTGATCAATTAAAAACCAAGCTCTCAAAGTGGAGCAAGTGTAATAATCACTGACAACAGTAAGAACTTGCAAAAAAACACTATTCTGTTTTCAAGATTAACAGTAAGACAACAGTCAGGGCATTTTACTTATATTTTCAAGATCCATACTGCATTTTAGATGATGAAGAATAATTTAACACATGCAGATCTCTAAATTTCAAGCAACAATCCTGATGCCCCCATATTTTGTGATCTGCTGCAAAACATGTTTATCATAAAAACTATGATAGAAATAAAATAATCGTTCTGATTTATTCTTAGCATTACATTACATTAACAAAAACACAAAAGTTTGAAAGTACAGAGGAAGCTTAGGTACCATGCACATGTGTATATTTAGGTGTGACTGTGCTAAATTCCCAAAAATGCAAAAACATCACATATTATAATAGCAAGTACTGTCAACGTTATTAAGAGTGTTCCTTGAGAAGTTTGTTGTCTGTCTCACACAAGTGTTAGAATCCACCAGATTGACCCACTTCTCATTGTGGCTCCTCTTCATGAGTCTCAAGCCTGAGGGCGAAGTGAACCTCATGACCCTGTTTCTTGCCCGAAGGATGTGACTGAGCCAACATAAGGATGGGATGGCCATGACATCAATAGAGCAAACACTTACGGTTGGAGTCAGGATGATACAGCATTTGAGATTTGCTGAGGGAGCGCCAGGCACAAGAATCTAGCTGGATCCCTTACTAGTGGCCTGGTTTCCATGGTAACGTGCATTTGTTTAGTGCTCTGCTCATTCGGATCCTGGCCATGGCTTCGTTGGGATTTGTGGATTTCAGCGTATTGGATGGAGAATAAGATACAAGAAATTATAAAGTGTTTGACTTTTGGTTGGAGAGAGTGTGTGTTTGTGTGCGTCCCCGCTCACTTGTCAAGCAGTAGATCACTCTTTCCCCCACTTGCTTTATCCCTCTCTGTTGCTTCACACACAGTTTTTTCTACTCTGCAAACATTGGGTTTCCCTTGGAGGCCTGAGCAAGGCTTGATTTACTGTACAGTGGAATTATGGGAAGGGAAAGCTTCCCGACACAAGGTGGCCGATCAGAGGTTTTGCCAGCCACTGTGATGATGGTGCTGATGCTTTATGAGTCCTGCAGATGGGGATGATTTGTCTTTTCAAGGGAAAGCTTTGACGTCCGAGGCTCTGATATGCATTGTCGCCTGTGTGGAGATCAAACGCTGGGCCGCGCTCAAAACCTTGAAGGCGAAATTCTCCAGTCGCACGGAGAAAGAGAAATAAAGCGAGAAGAGCATCTGTCAGCAGTGCAGCCCTGCGGACCGTGCTGTGGTCGACTGTGAGGTCTCGGTGACCTGGCCCTACTGATGTGCTGGGCCTCAGTGCTGGCTCTGGCCTTGACCAGCAGAGGGAACATGATACTTAAATCATTCATAATTATCTCCTTCCCTCTGCTTAATAACACATGAAGATAAATGGGTTCCAAGAATTTTCCAAATGGAAATAGTTGGTTTGGAATTAAAAGCTAGAAAGTGGCCTGCAAGCCATGTATTGTAGTGGCTCAGGCTCTCTTTTGCTTTTTCCTTGGGCTGGCAAACATGATACAAGACTTTTTTTTTCTTCCTAAAATGCAAAACACTGGACATTAACATATGGAAATTCATGAAAATAAATGTTTTTATATCATGCTGATGTAACATTATACTTTCGATATATACAATACCATACTGGTGCCAAGCCAACCCCCCACCACCACCTCCAACCCCTCCTCCCCAGCATTCCCCGCCCCCGGCATTTTTAAACATTACTACTTGGAATGATGGCCCATAAGGATTTATTATGTTGATCCTCTATTCTCTTGTTTGCATATAATTTTGTATGTGTAGGTTATTGTTGTATTGTTTTGCTGATCTGTGCTGATTCTCTATATGGTTTCCAAGAGTGTTTTAAAAGACCTTAACATAAAATGTGTTATTATTTATTATTATGAAAGCTGCAGTCAATATTATGTGTTTAAGAGGCACTTAATTAAGAATTAATTCCCTTTTTTGTTTATGACTTCCTCCTCATATAATAACCCATAAAGACACAAACATCCACCATCAACCAAAAGCATCTACTGATCTAAACTGTTGATCCACTAATCCTATCAATACATATAAATAATTGGTGTAAAATGAAGTTTGCCACCTTTCATTGATCATCAGATATGACCCATTTGGATGTTCAGAGGCTCCGTAGTGAACATGGAAACATCGTCATCTTCTATAACATTGATTGGCCAGTAAAACCCATGGAGTTGAATCAATGACAGTGGATAGACACACTGGGTTTATGTTCAGTTAATGATATATTTTGCTAAAAAAGTCACCTTTTCTTCAGTTTTTTCTGTTTATATACAATAACCTTTGACTTTACTCTGAGCTTTTATGAACAACTTCATAATCAGTCAGTTAAACATAGGAAAATAGATGATTTTCACTGGAAAAAAAGGCAAAATTCAGAGGATAATAGTATAATAAATGGTGATAAATCACTTAGGAAAGGTTAAATAGAGAGAAAAATTCCTTTGGGAATTGCCACAAAAGTCACACTAGGCCCTTATGGGTTAAACTCTTTCTGTTTAGGGTTATATTTCTTCATGAGTTGCAAAGATCTATGTGACTGTCATACAGTTTATGAAGTATCAGAAAACTGCTGTATCATGAACAGATTATTATCATGACCAGCGTATCATATGATAAGATACACTGTGACTCCCATCTCTACACATTATATATACATACAAAGTTATCTACATTGTGTTTATTAACATTTACAAAATTTAATTTTTTTTGTCAGCAGAGAATCGGTTTATGGCCTCAGGATGAGCTGAGCTTCTCCAATGCACTGTGAAGGGTCCTCAGGTCCTCTCTCATCTGGCTTAGGGCATTTTGGATCTTACAGGGTTGATCCAAAACTTCCACGCTGCAGGTAAATGGGTTGTAATGGACCGTAAAGGGACGCTTGATAGTTGCAGAGTACCTCCTATAGGTGAAGTAAAATGCATATTAATTTTATCCATTTACAACAATCAGACTGGTACTTTAAAGACAGACTATGTAACACTGTCCTTAAAAAAATACTATATAGACTCAATTAGAATTCTAATCCTCAACACTCATCACTTCTCATCTACTGTCAGTTTGTGGTGGTTCATTATCCTGCGGAGACCCTGCCCTCTGTCTGTTTATTTTCTATTTTCCTCTTGTTCATCTGTGTTGAGAAGGTTTTTGGGCGTCAACCTTCAGACAGGGAGTTTATACCTCCAGCCAATAACAGCACTACACTGCATACTTAGGCAGAACAATACACAAATAAAGAAACTCTGGTTATACTGCTCTCTTCTTTGGACTCATCTGACTTACTGCACAGTTCTATTTGACAAACAAAAGTGTGGGAAAAGTACACTCATAGGCCTTTAAGCCTATTGCCTCGAGCAGACTCAGGCAACGAACAGCAGAAATGAGGAGGCTTGTCCTTTGGCTGAATACTGCCTCTAGAATACTCATGGAGTTTTGCAAACGTGTAAATGTGTTTGCCTTTCACTGCGGCAGAATTGGGAAGTAATATTTTACATAATACATACATAAAATTATAGAATATTTTTCACTTGGCCCACACTTCAGTTCTATTTCCATGCAAGTGAAGAACGTTACATACTACACTATTAAAGATCTTAAAATTTGGAAATTTTGATATACGGTAGATATTTAAAATAACTTATAATAATTTTTTCCATTAAGAAGAATCTCAATCAGTAATTTCACTTTTTTTTTAATCTCCTTTCTGCTTGCAGGTGTTCCTTCTTTTTCTAAACTTTAGACATCGGTTTATCTTCTCTTCTAAACGTAAAGAAGTAATTACCTCATCTTAATCTTTGCATCCTCAAAGCTTTCAGACACAAAGTAAACAGGCTGGTAGGTTTGGTCCTGGTATGGCTGAAGTGCCGTCTCCTCCGGGTTAAAAGGCTTGTACTCTGGCTCATTAGACAGAGCATACTGCAATGGACAGATCAGAGAATATCTGTTGACCCTGCAGAAAACACACTGAAAAATATTTCTGCAAGAATAATGCAAACCCACTCACAACAAGCTCTCCGTATGATGACAGCAGTCCAGCACCATAAGCTTTCACTGTCCCATCCTGTTTGCACAGTCCAAACTCCACAGTAAACCAGTATAACTATGAGTGAAAGCACAGATAAAGAAGGCAGGTAAGTGTTTAGCAGTGTTAAGATGGACATGGGAAAAACCTAACATGCACTCATTCATTTTAGCCACTAGATGGCACTGACAACCTATTAAATATGAGTGAACTCCTCTGTCCACTCAGTACCCATAACGTTTTATTCTTGGGAAATTTGTTTAGTAAGGACTCTCAGTTAGTCTAAAATTCTTGAAATGTCACATTAAATTGTGTTGTTTTCACACTAACCGTTGACAGTTTCTCAATATCTTCATCTGAGGCTCCAAGTGAGGCCAGTCCAATTTCCTGAAAATGTTAAAAGTATATATTACTAAAGGTGAAACAACTGCATTTTACATTTTATTTTGATATATGCTAAATTAAAGAGCAAAAAAAAAAAAAAGTTGCACTTTAAAAAGTACCTGAGAAAACTGGGCAAATTCTTTGTCTGTCAGCATTGGAATATGTCCGAGCAGTTCATGACAGCAGTCTCTGTAGGAGTGAAATGACCGGAAGGTGAGGAAAAGGGAACGATGTAAAGACTTCATGCATACAAAACAATAAATGTGTGTGAAATGTGTATGTCATAGATGACAGGATAACTCACGGCTCAGGGGAGTGCATGGGTGCAGAGGAGTGACGTATGTACTGAGTACACTGAAACACTCTGAAGGCCAAACTGGCAAGGAAGTCTCTGGCTGACAGCAAACCAGCCACTGGACGCAGCTGGAAACCTGTTTTCTCTAAGAGCAAAGAACAAAAGAAACCATTAGATTTGTGTTTCTATCACACATCTGCCTTTGGTAATCTCCCCATTAGCCCTCTCCTCTACCTCATCCTCCATTATTTTTTCATACTCAATGTTGCTGAGTTTTCACGACCAATTCAGTTACTCTATTTGTGTCAAAATGCACAGGTTGTGTAGAAAAGTGAACACTGGGTCACTAGGAAGGCACCTGTCCTGTTCATTAAGTTGTGTGATATGCAGCACAGAAGGCCCTATGACTGATCTGATTCATGTGATTTCATGACCAATTATTTGTTTATGTCGTAGATATAGTATCAGAGACATATGTCTATAATTATTCACACTCTCCAGTCAATATGCAGTACATACGGTATATTTAATTATTCTGTGTTACTCATCTGTCCTTCACCAATTTGTCACTCATATTCAGGATGACAGGAAAAGCTGTCTTGATTGTGTGTGCTTTTTTTGTCACAGCTGGCCTTGCAAGAAACTTGTTGTTCCACTGTTGTGACAGCTTTAGTTTTAAGTAGCAAACAATTTTTACTCATTTCCACCCAGCCTAGCCAGACAAAATCCCATGTGTAAAATTACGTTAGATCGTTGATTACTGGATACATTCATTGTAGCATCTTTTATACCACACAATAAATACCACAATGATTATTTTCATCAATTGTTGCATTCATTTTTGTCCAAGATCTTGTATTGATGATGAGAGAGTCTAAACATTGTAACAAGTTTTCTCCATCACATCCCAAAGACTGTCAGTTGTGTCTGGACTCTGTGGTGGCCAGTCCATGTGTGAAAATGATGCCTCATGCTCCTGGACCATTCTGTCAGAGGCCTGATCAGTCCTGGCATTGTCCAGTCTATGTTCTCTATCAAACTGATGGTTGTTTAAGAAATAAGAAGCTACTCATTCCATCAGTTACAAGAGTCTGTTTTCGACCAGCTCTATATGTAAAGGGTCATGAAATAACTTTTGTTATTTGGCGCTATATAAATGAAATTTGATTGTTTGACTGATTAAATAACTTGTTGCATCTGAAACATATTAGTCACTGTAGTAGTTATCCAGTTAAAGGACTGAACCTATTAGCTTTGTTTTAGCCAGGCAGTGATTATATACATAATGTTTTAGGCTACATAGTCTATTATAACTATACCATACATTAAAAAAAAATTAAGACAGAAAACATCACTTTTTTCTGTCACCATACTGGAAATTACATTTTACTTGGCATCTTCCAGTTTGATTAACCATTTTTGTTTGTTTGTTTGTTTGTTTGTTTTTTATCTAGGTGTGTTTTTATGCTTCTAATTTATTTGGTTTAGTGTGTTTGTTCTTGGAATCTATCTGTCTGTCTGTCTGTCTGTCTGTCTGTCTGTCTATCTATTTACTTACCTACCTACCTACCTACCTACTTACCTACCCACCCCCTCCCCCTCTCTCTCTCCTGGTTGTACTTTTTCTATGTCAGTCACCTTTCAGGAAGGCAGACACTTCTCTGAGCTGAGGGATGCTGTCCTCTCCGTAGCCACACTCTCTCTCCAGCTGCTGCAGACCGTCAACAAACTGCCGACAGGCCAAGCTGGAGTATATACTTCGCAGCTTCTGGTAAACTTCCCTCCTTCGAGTGAAAAAAACAACACAGTCAACATGTCATATCGTCATGCTTTCTTGTGAAATCATACCCATCTGTGTACCTGGTATCAATAACGGAACTCTTACCATGTGGCCACTTCCTCTTCTGTGTATTCCACAACAGGTAGAGGGTCTCCCCTGAGAGAAGCAACATGTGTAAATAAAAAAATGTGCACAAAAAACACAGTGCATCTTGAAAACAGATGGACTTTATTTTCTTTATAATTTACTCACTGTTTGTATCTGAAAGCAAGCTCAGAAATGAAAGCTCTTCTTTTTCTGTATTCTGGATCTCTGTATCCCTGTAAACGATACAACACAAATGACCATACACAGGTTACGGTTTATCTTCTGAGTGTTAAATATATTTTACCAACATAGACTAAAACTTAGATATTTTTCATTCAAAATGTAAAACTCACTGGATGGTCCTGGTCCATGTCAGGATCAAATTTGGTTATTAGCAGGTTACATCTGTCAAGGTCTTTTATCTGTTTAGGGAACCAGGGAACTGTGACATCAACAAGAGAGCAAAAAAACAAAACAATTAGTGTTTTTTATGGGCTTTGCAGCACATGATTAGTATTATGACACATGTAGTTTTTTTTATGCATTAACTGGATGAATGAGGTTGAAATATAAATATTTCCCTAAACAGCATGTAAACGGAACATTTGTTTTAATAATAAAATCACATATTCACCCTTTTCCTCTGGGATTGAGCGAACATCATCTGCTACTCTCTTCAGTGAATTGATAAAAACATCCAGGTCAGACCTGTGAACTTCACATTTCATGAAGAACTCCAGGTCCATTGTGCTGTTCTTTGATTTCCTCCCTGGTCGACTCTCAATGTGGAGAAGTTTAGCTTCAAAGGTCTAAGAGTTAAGAAAAAAAAAAACCACTGAGTAAATATGAAATGCATGCATTTTCTTAATGGAGAAACTTTCACTTGCAAAATTTTATTCTAAACATGTGTGTGAAAATACCCCCAAAATTGCCCTGCATTATCCTAAAAGGAAGGACAGAATTACAATTTTCGAATGATTTTTTCTGTTTCATTTTACATCTTTAATCCTTTCATGCATAGTGGTCACTACAGTGGACAGCTGTTCAAAGGGGTTCTCTTGAATAATCATGGATTTTGTTGTTTTAGTTCCATATCAGCCAGACGCTTATACATCATCCCATACACTGAAATTCATATCATTACTGTAACTGTGCTGTTCTAGATAAACCTCATCTGCAGTAACATGTTTGAGTGTAAAAAAAATTTTAAAAAATTGCTAATTGTTATTAGACTGTAATAGATAGTGGGGGGGGGGTTTAAATAGTTTTTTTTTTG
Organism: Sphaeramia orbicularis; assembly: GCF_902148855.1. Classification (NCBI taxonomy): domain Eukaryota; kingdom Metazoa; phylum Chordata; class Actinopteri; order Kurtiformes; family Apogonidae; genus Sphaeramia; species Sphaeramia orbicularis. The sequence goes on along the minus strand of NC_043968.1, from coordinate 37,944,845 downwards.
TTTGTTTGTTTTTTTCATATTAGCTCCATGCAGGTATGCTAAAATGTGAGAAAACATCAGATTAGCAGCATTTTAATTTCATAGTTTTCACACAGTATATCAGTAAATACATGTTTCTTTGCTTCTAAAATTAAACACATAGTGTCGAGCTGAGTGGACATTTTTGTAACTCCATGAAAAATATGTTCATAAAAAAATGCATCAAATTGTTTATTTTTATGCCTGGAGAGGAATCAAAAAAATCTTGATTAAGGTTCTCATAATTCATGCATGAAAGGGTTAATAAAAGATGATAACAAATAAGTTATTTCACCACTTATATAGACAGTTTGCTTGTATTTTTTTCATCGATAACATTCATGACTTAAATTCTTCTAAATGTGACTTTTTATAAGGCTGCATATAATATTTATTTATTTATTTAATATTTTATTTTATTTATTTATTTATTTTTGCTGCTAATTCATGTCTTTACATCACTGTAGATCATTTGATGTTTTCTTTGTCCTTTCAAGCCCGACTAGCAAAAATATATGGACATAAAATTCTACAATTCTCAGCATTATGAGAACTCCTCGAATATGTTAACATTATTTACATGACCTTAATGATCACTTTAATAGTATCTGCCGCACTAACTTGTAAAACACCTAATCATGAATAAGTTGTTGACGTTTACCTCAAATATTTTTCCAGTTTTGAAGAACCCTGCGTTTTTCTCACTGCTCAGAGCGAAAAGGAGGTTCAAGGTGACTCTTCCATCTTTCTCCTCGAACACGAAGGCATCCCCGTACCTGGAGGGCCCCGGGGAGCCCGAGGAGCCGCTGCTGCGCTCCCTCCGGGCATCTTCGATCAGACTCTGCTTCCTGCCGCTGAAGGGCGCAGGCTGCACCGCGGTGTCCGTCTTCATCTGCGCTCTCCGCTCCGGTGTCCCCCCCACACAGACAGTGGTCCATCACCGGTGTGTCGGTCACATTTAAGTACACCGTCATCACAGGGCCTTATGGAAATGTGTTGCGCAAGTACAGCACGTGTTTTGTTTTTTTTTCTTATTATTATTTTATTTTTTTTTAGTCCTGTCATGCGTCACTGCATTACATTGACCTTACATGACAAAAATAATTCTGTTACGGAGAACCTTTGGATTAGGCAACAGAATCGAAAATAGGTGAATTGGTGGGTTGTAATGATATAGTCGGAATAAAAGAAACACAAGTAAATGTATCAAATGACTTGATTAAATACAAACAATACAAACAACAACCAGTGCAGATAGTTAATGTTATGATCCTGTTGACTAATGCATTTAAAACATGCTATATATACAGTAAATATGTGATTAAGTTAAGCCTTAACCCTTTCATGCATAGTGGTCACTACAGTGGACAGCTAATCTACTGCTGTTCTCTTTTACATTCATGAATTTTGTTATTTTAGTTCCATATCAGCTCATGCATCATCTCATACACTGCAGTTCATACCATTACTGTGACTTTGCTGTTCTTGATAAACCTGATCTGCAATAACATGTTTGACTGTAAATCAATTGCTAATTGCTATTAGACCTTTTTTTTTTTTTTTTGCATATTATCTCCATGAAGTAAGTAGTAAGTATTAGAGTATGTTAAAATGTAGGAAAACATCAGATTACCAGCATTAAACATGTTTTTATTTCATAGTTTTCACACAGTAAATCAGTAAATACATGTTTCTTTGCTTCAAAAATTAAACACATGGTGTCCAGCTGAGTGGACATTTTTGCAACTCTATGAAAAATAGGTTCATAAAAACATTTTAATTGCTTTTTTTTTTTTTTTTTTTTTCATGCCTAAAGAGGAATAAAAACACTCAGGAAAAAAAATCTTGATTAAGGTTCTCATAATTCATGCATGAAAGGGTTAAAGACTAAAATTATCTACTGATCTGAAATGTTTAATAACTTCTGAAGCACTAATCAATATACATTTAAATAATTGAGGTAAAAAGCAGTTTGTCATCTTTTCCTGGTCATCAAATATAACCCATCCGGACGTTCACAGTCTCCGTAGTGAAAAGGGTTATCACCGTCATCTTCTATAACATAGATTCACCAATAAAACCCATTAAGTTTTATAAATGACAGTGGTCATAGATGCTTGTTTTTATGTTGAATTGATTTTATGTTTACAGGAAAATTCACTTTGTCATTTTTTTTTTTCCATTCCATAACCTTTAGATTTACTCTGAGCTTTTATGAAAATCTATATAATTACTGAATTAAATACTTGAAATATGTAAAAGGTATAAATGGTAATAAATCACTTACTAATGGTTATATGTGATGAGAAAAATTAATTTGGAAGTCACCACAAAAATACTTCTGGGTCTTTAAAGGTTAAAATTAGAAGACAGAAATGGAAAAGTCAGTCAGGGCAACTTCTTATTTTTTTATTTGTTTTTTTTCATTAAAACCTTACATGCATACAAAACATTTAATTTAGCCAAGCACTATTCAATATGGCACATTTCCATACGATATGCATAGAAGATCACTGCAAGAAAAAAAACAAGTTAGATGCTCACATCTGATGATTTCACAAAGCCGTCTTGTTTTAGAAAAGCACATCTTTTTAATAACATTCAAACTATTAGAGTACTGACACATTCATCTGGCTATTATGTTGCATAAGTAACAGGGTACATTTTATTCAGCTAACTAAAATACACAGATTGTTTAGTGGTAATTGAATACAGTGATATATGTTTTAATACAAAAAAGGCTAAATTGCAAGCATACAAAGCATAACAAGAGGCTAGCAGCAAAATTAGATGACTGTTATATTAAGATTTTTGTTGCATTTCAGCTCAAATAAAAGGTACAGTTACTCTAGTTTCCGCAGAGCATCACACAGTTTCCCCATCTCACCTGTAATGAAACAAAAACAGCATTAAACATGAAAGAAAGCTTGCATAAAACAAATCTGATGGCTGGAGCAGAAAACTATGTGAACGATAAAGTGATTGACAAGGTTATGACACATACAGTTGATGGAATCAGCCAGGTTCCTGAGCTGCTGGGTGTTATCCAACACTTCAATACTCTGAGTATATGGATTGTAGCGAACTGTGAATGGCCTGGGAATAGTGGCTGCAAATTTCCTATTGATGGAGAATTGATGTTAATATACCGCAAGAGAAACGGAATATGTGAAGAGAATTGCATACTTGACAGCCTTTACCTCACTTTCTCTTTGGCATCATCAAAGCTTTCGGCAACAAAGTAGACAGGTTGGTATTCTGTGATCGGGTATTTCTGGAGACTGGTCTTTTCCGGTTCAAAGGGCATGATCTTGGGTTTGTCTGACAGGCAATACTAGACAAAAAATTGTAAAGGATGTGTTTAATCATGTTTTTCAGTACAGAATTAAAATTCTCAATGAGAAAACAGGAAGTGCAGCATGATTCAGGACTTGGCTTGAGTTGTTTTTCTTGACTTGGCAGAGTGCACATCCTCTGCTGACAGATGCTAATGTAACTTATGACTTCGATCCTGTACTGTTCACGCTCCCTCTGCTCCCACTCACCCAGTGAACCACTTTATCCACACCCCACCAGGCAGGCAACCTGCGGCGTCCAGTACGACTCCCCCAGTGACACATTAAACCTGAACCTGAGTGGACCACTAACCCACTGCCTGCAATGTTGTGGTTGAGTAACAAGGTGAATGTGCTATAAGATCAGACGGGGGGTCGGTAAGTAGTACACTGATAAGAAAAAAAAACCCAAAAGACTAACCCAGTATTTAGAGTTGTGCAGGGGTCCATGATGCACAGATTGCATTTTTTTAGAGCATGTTCAAATCTTAGTCTTGTCTCCTCCTGCTCTTACCTGCAGCTCTCCAAATGATGAAAGTAGGCCAGCTCCATATGCTTTGATTTCTGAGCCCTGCTTACACAGGCCAAACTCCACAGTGAACCAGTACACCTGATGACAGACATGAGGTCCTTTAAATAGGAGTTATAAAGCAAACCAGGCAAGTATTTCATGCTTTTTGTATAATGACATTCAGGTTTACATTTTGAGATATCAGCCAGTAAGAACTGTGCTCTTACATACAAGGTTGGAGGTAAACCTCATTTTATGAGACTCACAACATTAATGTTCAACAGTTACAGTACTGTGTATAAGTCTTAGGCCACCTTCAGATTTATTGTTTTTGCTGAGTTGAAATGGGTGGACATATTTATCTCTCATTCTTTTTTCTTCAAATACAACAAGAAAATGCTGGAGTATGTGCAGTCTTAAAAGACACGCAAAAACTGAACTAAATTGGTTGTAAAGGTTAAAGTCACTGTTTAGTGTGACCTCTGACCCCATGACAAGAAGCAACACAAACATCTGACATGTGCTGAATGAACAATTATCTGATCTTCATCTTCTGAATCTGCTGCATGAATGAAAAATTAATGTAATAAATCTCATATTATGTGAAGAAAAAAAGGGTTAAAGACATGTTATGTGCAAAGGGAAGTCACAGTAAATACAACCACTTTAGTTTATAGAAGCAGCACTATTTAGTGACCCATTTACTTCAAATGAGCTGAAATGCCCACCTATCTTAGTTTACTGTAGTCAAACATTGAATTTTTGTGGCTTAGGTGGCTTCAGTCAAGTAAAATTATGACATCTGTCCTGCTGATTATGTAATCTAATATTACTCAGTAATACACAATACTTACAGTAGCAAGTTTCTCTATGTACTCATCAGGGGCACCAAGGGATGCTAGACCAATTTCCTGTTGTTTACAAAAACACACAAAAAAACAGACTATCAAACAGAAAAGTAAGATATATTAAAATAAATTGGTGAAAGGATGCTTAAATGTCACTTTGTTGGGCAGAGTTTAAATCCTTTATACTGGTTTCAGAAAGATGATTAAATACATATGTAATGTATGTAAGTAACAAATATGCATCTAAAATACCATGTAAACCTTACTACCTGTGAAAACTGGGCAAAGCCAGGGTCAGCAAACAGAGGTACATGTCCTAGAAGCTCATGGCAGATATCCCTAAAGTACAAATAAAAATAATAAATGAGTAAAATTTTTTTCCTTCCTTGTTTCATGAATTGATGAGACACCCAACACTTACGGTTCAGGGGTGTACGTGGGTTTGGAGCCATGACGAATGTACTGCGTGGAATGGAAGACGCGGAAGGCGAGCCCGCCCAGGAAATCCCTGGAGGAGAGCAGACCAGCCACCGGACGAAGCCGGAAGCCTGTGCACGCTGCAGGGAGGGGCCAAAGATAAAAGAGGGCGCATGTTTGGTTGTGTTGAATAAGATCAATTAGACAAAGGACAGAAGGAGGGAGGAAAAGGGGCATGTGATCAAGCCCTCTTCTACACAGTCACATAAATGGGATTTAAAAATAAAGTGGATGGAGTATGTAGTGTGTCACACTGGTAGTACATGATTCAGATCAGTATGTAATGATAGTGCTCCTTTTCTAACTTAAGTCGCTCAATGTAAAAAATAATGCAAGTAAGGTTACACAATAAAAAAAAAAACCAGAGTTGGTCTTTAATACTGAACAGACATATTTAAATCAGCTAAAATTTACTTAGGAGGTCAAATGAGTGGCCATTTTTGTCAAAAAAACCAAAGTTGTAAGAAATGCATAGAACTGTGTGGAAATAATGCTAATACATTTGTGCACAGACTACTGATATTATTCGACAGTGGAAGCTATATTTTCAGAAATATTAGATTTTGAACAGCATGTGTATGTGAAAACTTTTGCTGGTGGACGGACGTGACATTACCCATGATGCTCTGGTCAGTACCAGTACTTTATTAGTAATAAACTTATATACTTACTATTGCTAAATCTCCTCTTATTCACAAATGTTAGTATTGTGGATCTAAAACAATAAACAGCTGACACAAAACACAAAATGTGGCAGTGGACGGATGTGACATGGTTGTTCCAGATCCCATCATACTGATGCTCGGCAGCCATGTCACCATTTCCACAAATGATCCCTGTGCAAAAACTAGGATCAGAATTATTTATTGTATAGTTTATCATCATACTAAAGAGTAAATAACAATATAGAATTGTTATTTCTTGATAAAAATGCTTATTATTAGAAAACTGTTGATTTAAAAAGTGACGTGTGACATTCTTAATGTATGTATTGGCGTAACATAAGCAGGATGGATCAGCACCATACTCCATATTGCAACCTGTAAAAATAAAACATGTGATATATAATATATAATCTTGTAAGAAAAATTGGGAAATCTAAAAGAATAGAATATTTGTTTTTCAGGTAAATTCAGCTAAAATATAACTTGGCCATTTGTGACATGAAAATATAGCATTAATTGTGATGAAATTGGACATTTTTGACCTAAAAACATAGTTCATATGACCATCAACATGTTGAACAGAACTGAAATCCTGTAAATTAGCATAACTTGCATTTACCAACACAAAGTTCCTTTGGGGATTCACTTATACTAATTTCTTATGCACAAAGACATAAATAAGACCTCTAAGCACATTTTAGCCGAAATATATAATACATCACAGAGTGCAGAGGGCTTACACTGCAGGAAGCGGGACACGTCCTCCAGCTGTGGGATGTTGTCCTGCCTGTAGCCACAGTATTTCTCCAGGAGGGGGAAGACCCGGTTGTGCTCACGACAGGCATGAGTCGGGTACAGAGTTTTCAGCTCCCTGAACACTGTGCCCCATGTGGCCTTCTCCTCTTCTGTGTACTCCACCCTGGGGATAATTTGGCCACTAGGACAAAGAAAAAGTGAATATCTACACTGAAACCCATGAAAAGATGCATTACTCAGTTGTGTGATTTTTGTAGCCACAGGTGAAAAATGAAACACTCTAATTATATCATCTCCTAGTGGTAGGAGATGACTCATACAGTATATCATATCTAGTAATCAAAGCATATCCACTATATCCAGTACTGAGTCTGACAAAGTTCAGACAAAAAAAGCCTTGCAAAACCATGGAAAACATTATGTGTAGTAAGTATATCAATGAATTGGAGGTATGCTAGTTAATTCTGGATCTATTTTCCTCATAATTAGTTCTAATTTAAATAGCCCCCTCCTAGAAGTTAGAGTTTTATAATAGGAAATTATAAGATCTATAAATCAAGTGAACAGAGATCTGGTATCTTCTCATGACCTTTTTACTGTTGCCCATGAAGCTGGAGTAATTTTGTATTAAGACACATTCTTGTTTTTTTTTATTCCTGTTTATACACATCAGTAATCACCTTTGACCTGGTGTAATGATTACATACTGAGTCCCAGATACACTTTATCTATCAAGAACAAATCACCTTGTCATAGTCAGTTCATGATAAGAGGTAAAAATATTTTATTCCAACTTTATGGGCAACAGTGTATAACTGCTCAGTCTTTTTTGTTCTCCTTTTCATTTTTGGTTCATATCTAGCCATAAACCACTCTTGCAAGTAATTAGGCAAAGAAGCAATAGGCTTGTCACTCTTTCTTTTGCCAGTGAATGATATTTTCATTTATTGCAGCAAGACCCAGGTCTTTAAAATTCTCAAGTAGCACCATTTAATTTGTCCCCTTATGTTAATCATCAGTGTTAAAAGCAGTTAAATTACACACAAATAAATACTTCCTCCTGTAAATTTACTCTATTATTGAGAGAATTAAGAGTAGTTACTGTCTGTAATTGTAAGCGATGTCTGCGAACTCCTTCCTGCGGGCTCTGTACACTGGATCTGTGAAGCCCTGAGCACACAAAAAACAAACACACACAACATAAAGAAGAGCATGTTATATCTCACGGTCGGTGTCTGTCCACTTGTACCTAAATCAAAGAATGGAATCCTCTGCTAAGGCTAACCCTGTGGCCTTTGACAGCATTATGCACTCCCTCTCTAATAAGAGCCTGCAAATACCATATTCAAATGAAGCTTTGTAGAGTGTTTTTCAGCTTATGATAAATACATTCTGCTTTAATGGTGGAGGCAAAAGAGAGCAATTATCTATAATTATAGGGGCTCAATTAAAGCAATGACATCAATTTGTGTGTCTAGATAGTTTCCATTAGAATAGACGGCAGAGAGCGTCCTGTCATCTGTGGAGCCCTGTCTTTCATAACACATGTGGGCGTGATTGAGCATGTATTCACACCACACACACACACTCACACACACACACACACACACACACACACACACACACACACACACACACACACACACACATATATGCAGAGGCAGGATGTGGCAAACAGACAGTGATGGATGAGTCAGTCCTTACGGGGTGATCAGCATCCAGCTCAGACCCATAACTAAGGATCTGGTTGGCAAAGCGGTCCAAGTCCTGGATGTCATAGGGAACCATGGCACTGGGGAATAATAACAGTTATTAAACATTGATAATTTATGCTTTTACTCAACCTGTATTTGTGGAGGTCAAATCAGTTAAGTAAGATATTGTCAAAAACACTGATTATTTAGAAATTGTGACGACAGATAGAGGTGAAATATTTATAGATCATTGTGAATGTGTTGACGCTCCTGTCACGTCATCTCTTTGTGCATTTATAATAAGTCTTGTCTATTTTTTTTTTTTTATAGATGAATGTAAGTACTCAACATATAATCCCTTAACAAATCATGCCTTCCCAGTCCTTCCCTTTTATTCCTTATTTCATCCCACTGCAACAACACCACATCCTCCAGAGAGTAGAACACATGACAGTGGACAGCAGAAACTAGTTACAGTAATAGATGTGAAAAGAACAAATAATATAAGATCACACTGAAAATTGATTTTAGCTGTGTATATACTTTGAAAGAATGTTAAGAAAAAAGAAAAAAAAAAGAACTGTTGGTAGAATTAAGTGATGATACATGGTATGAAATATGTGAAACTCAAGCGTCTACATCTAATTCCAGAAAATTGAAAATATTTTGTTGGAAAAACATAATGAGATTTTTTATAACACCAAAGATCCAAAAGGTTTCACTATCATTACCTCAGCCCTGTTGGAGGTTGTGTGGTGATGTACATGTGCACATGTTTTTTGGCAGTGCACAAAATTATCCCAATATTGGAATATCAGCAAAGAACTTGGAAAAATATTGGGATACGAACTATGAAGTACATGTTCTGTGCTATATTTGGGTCATTTAACAGGAAAAGACATACCAAGTAAGGATGAATATTTGATTAAAATACTCTTGGCATCATCTAAAAAAGCCATCACACGAAATGGTGTAAAGAGGACCCCCCTACCCTAAATAACTGGAGAGACATTGTGGAAGAAATTCACAACATGGAGAGACTTACGTATATCATAAGACTACAGCAAGCAACTTATGAAGATCAATGGAAAAAATGGACAATATACAAGACAACAACTGACACTATGTTCTAATTGTTTGTGTTGTAAAATTTTTAAAATGTAACAATAAAATATAAGTTAAAAAAGAAAAAGAAAAAACATCTGCTAAGTAGAACATTTCTAAACTGACACTCTAGTAGGGTATTATTCAAATCTATATACAGAGTGGGGAAGCAAAATTTACAATATTTTGAGACAGGGATTGAAAGACAGTGTATGACCAACTAGTTTATTGAAAGTCATGAGAATTTATTTGCTACATGAAAATTGACATAATAGAAAATGTTTTTATTCTATGTGTCCTCCTTCTTTCTCAATAACTGCCTTCACACGCTTCCTGAAACTTGCGCAAGTGTTCCTCAAATATTCGGGTGACAACTTCTCCCATTCTTCTTTAATAGTATCTTCCAGACTTTCTCCTAATAGTTTTGCTCATAGTCATTCTCTTCTTTACATTATAAACAGTCTTTATGGACACTCCAACTATTTTTGAAATCTCCTTTGGTGTGACAAGTGCGTTCAGCAAATCACACACTCTTTGACGTTTGCTTTCCTGATTACTCATATGGGCAAAAAGTTTCTGAAAAGGTATGGATAATAGTGTTAGGTATGATTATGACATCAATATATGTTTGGTTTCAAAACAATTGACGAAGTGCCTGCTGAGAAAAAACAACTAAATGTTCATTGTAAATTTTGCTTCCCCACCCTGTATAGCTGACAGTGCTTCCTTCAAGAATTAAGAATATTTTAAGTGTGATTTTTACAAGGTCAAAAAGTGAAGCAATAATATAATAATTAGATAGCCAAACAGTAGGTGAGAACATGATATTGATTATGATGACGCCTTTGGAACTTTTTTTCACTACTGTGGCATTTTGACACTTAGCAGAACAGCAATCGAGGGTCATCTGCGTCTTCATACGGATTTATGAGGCTCAAAGCACTCATTAATCTGCATTTGTGCAGTGTGGTCCAGCCCGAGGCCCAAGCTACACAATAGGTCTCTGCCAGGCTCCTCTATAAACAGGCCGTCTCTAAAACAGGCCATAAATATCCTCTCGTCCACTTGACCCTCACCAGTGGATCACACTGAGGTCAAAGCAGGATCCGTGGTGGCCCTGTCTGTCTCCGCCTGCCATGACCTTGGCATGTTCTACTGGCCTCTTTTAGTGTGTAGCTGACACACAGAGCTTCTCTGTTCCTGTTGGGCCTGTTGGTCCTCAGTAGCTAAACTAATGTCATTCTGGAAACAACTAATAGAAGGTCTAGATGTGGGCAAGAGGCCATCAGTCTTATTGGCGACGCTAGCCGTCCATTACCCAGTCTGACTGAGGGGTTCATAAAGCACCACCCAACACTGTGCTCAGTAGCTCCATTCTTTTCTATTATACAGCATTAGACATCTTTTCTACACATGTATAAATCAATAAGCCAAAAACTCTGCAATGATACTGTGATGTAGTAACATATAGGTCAGCACTTAACTATTATTTTTTACTAATAATCTGCACATTACATTCTCGATTGATCAATTAATTGGTTGTTTAGTCTATAAAATGTCAAAAATATTTCATTGTGATTATCATATATGATGGTGAGATCAGCATATTTGAAAATCTGAATGACATGATTATGTAAACATTTTATTCAGTTATTGTTGCAGTTCTAAATCCAATTTATACTGTATATTAATATCGTATTATATATGCATTATGTTTTCATGCAATGTATTTACATAATACTTAAGGCAGTATTAAGGACAAAAGTAATTATATATAATTAATAATAATTGTATATTATTGCCTGAACTTAAACTGCTATATTTCTTTTTTTTTGTACTATTGTATTTAAATAATGTGGCTATTTACTGGATTTTCTATTATTTTATGACTGATAATTGATTATTACTATTGATTTCTGACTAGACATCTAGGTCTAATCACAAAGACATAAGCAGGCAAAACAATACGAGTACACTTTATCACAAATAGTTTAAAATTGCTAAACAATCAGTGAAATACATCAGAAAATGTAGACAATATGTAGCCTTGACTTACACATACACATTAAATATTTCATCATGTTGAGTATTCATACTTATGTCATTCGGTGTACATCTTCTCACTACATTCACCTGTGTCCTTCTTTTTGTTGCGTGATAGCTCATGCACGTGGCCGCTGATTTGTGTCCTCAGGCCGTCGATGACTTCATCCAGAGCCTGGGAACTGCTGGAGTCAACGCTGATGAAAAACTCATACTGGTCTTTGTTCATCCGTGATGGACGTGACTCGATGTGCGTCAGGTTGATGCCCTTGTCCTGCAGGAACAAATGAAACATACCTTGATAAAACATGAAAGATCATTTATAAGTGGGCTGTTTTTAAACTGCCTTATATACTTTTTCAATGACATAAACTGTGATGATCTACTTTTTAAAGATAACGTATTAATTTATAATCACAACGAAAGATGTATGTGTACATGTTAGGTAAATATGCAGATGGGTAATGTTTTTGCTGCTGCATTGCCTGCACCTCAACACTAGAGGGCATGATGTGGTTACTTAAGTGATGACCATTAATCAGAGTTTGTGGAGTCCATGATGACCACAGATCAAAGCTGCCTTGAACTTTCTCTCTGCAAACTGACACTGACCCAAACAGACTGAACTTCTATTCTAAAGGCCCCTCGGACATATTGCACTGGTTTAGTGTGAAGATGTCAAGTAAATCACCCTGCCAGCATCTAAGCATTTCTCATTCTGAACACAAGACCCCTGGGATTTTTCCAGAATTCAGACTATTTTGGATGCAGTTCTGAATTTTGAATTCTTCTTCAAATGTTCACATTACTGAGGGTCTGTGGCTCATACCAGGGAGCCTGACTGTCTTTAAGTGGTAATTATGGTAAAAAAAAATGTGTGTTGTAATGGGGAGGGAGTGGGAGTATGTTGTTTTCTCTTTACTATAGGCTAAGTAAAGAAGAGGGCGTGAACAGAAGGGCCTCCTCTTTCCTCCCATCTGGATCAGATTGTGTACATCACTGCTTTTTAAAGGCCATGCACTCCTGTATCCCCAGGGAGTGAGTATAAAAATGACCAGAGAAACTGGGCCCAGGTTGGCATTTAAATGAATGAATGCACAACTTCCTGTCTGTGATGTACTGTTATCTACTTGACTCTAAATGAGTTCAAAGTTAAGGTTTTTTTTCCCCACATAATTATTGCTATAAATTCAATAATCTAATATGTTAAACATATTTGCATAAGGGAGCAAGTACTAAACTGAATATAATATGAATATAAGATACCATATCTTTAAAACCTCATGACTACAGTCCATTTAAAGCACTTTATTCTGTAATTCCCAGAAATCTAATGAAGTTCCAGAGAAACTAACAGGTCAGTCATTTTTAACTTTTGTGAAATACAGATGCAGACTGACTTTATTAATTCCAAAGGAGAAATTCAGTCTTTCACCAGCTCAGGGAAATTAAAAAAAACTAAATTCTAGTTTTGCATATTATGATGTAGAATGTGCAACATATTTTTTTTCATTCCCTGCATTCAGGGACAATGAAGTGAAGGTTAAATATACACTATTAAATAATTTTAATAGAAATAAATGCTGACACTTACCTATATTAAATATATGTAGATCATTTCTACATATCGTAAATAACTAATAAATAACTTAAACTACTTATTGATACTGCTAGACTGGTGAACAAATACAAATTCTTTGAAGTGCTACTAGTGCCATGGCCCAGCTTAATTAAGCCAATCCTAAATCCCAAACAGTCAGGAAGCAGGAGTCAGATTTGTGTACCCCTCCGAGCCGTCACTCCAGAGTAAGGTAGGTGATATTAACCCTTCTGTCACCCGCACTGGGGTCAAGGTCAGCAGTGGCTGTAATTCGTCACATGAAAGCCACGTGTCCCTGTCACATGCGCTTGATACCCAGGAGGATAAATGCTGTGGTGGATTCAGAAAGATTTTTTTCACATTCAAATATGGAGATTCCACATGTTTTAGGTGTGAATGTGACTGATCTCAAAGCTGCTTACTTAAACATTAGCACATGGTTCCAGCAGTCATTTTCAATTTTTCAGGTTTTCATGAGACAATGCAGGAAAAATGAGGAATAGCTTCAGCACGTTTTCTTCAAGGCTTTGTTTTCAACTATCAGCATTAATGTTTTCAACATGTTTTACGTTGTTGTTTTGCAGAGGGGTGTGTTGATTATATGGGGATCATTTGCCTTGTTTTATAGAAAAGCTGGAATGAGGACAGATGGAGGGGGTGGAGTAGGGGGTGGATCAGAAACATGGGAGCTCATAGGTTTAAAGCTCATTCTGATGTTTACTGCAGCATTTGTGGAACAGCTTTTGGCACATATTGGTATTGATCAGAGAAAATCCACCCACATCTCCGCCCACAGATATGCAAAAGATCATGGACAAGACCCCCTTCCAATAAAACGTGTTTCTTTAATGTAAAACATCTTGTATGTAAGGCTTGTTTGAGCATTTTCTGTATTTTAAGAGGAAAGTGGGCAAGTTTTACCTGCAGGGACAACAAGTGTGAACCTTGACATATCAGCGCTGAAGATTAAACAACGGAGACAGTGCCAGTCCAGTTCACGTTGAGCCAAACACGTACACATGGGCAGCATCGATCAATAAAATGTTGCAAAAAAGGTCTCCATTAAGTTAATAATGCTTTAAAATGTAAACACCATTTAGACATTGCGACAGCATATGCAATGTTTTTCATAAATAAAAAGCCAAAATCTTTATGAGCTGATCATATTTATCAGTTTTAGGAATTATTTAATTTTCATTTCTTTTATTGCTTATTTTGATAAGTACAGTGCTTATTTATCAACAGGAATACAAAGACCTGCACATGAGCCACAGCCAGACATGAGGACCAGTTTTCATCTGATGTCCCTGAATTTACTGATTTAATAGGAACTCTGATCTTAGCTTATCAGATCAAAGAGTATTTTCATGTTTGCACACAAGCGATGCACAAACATTAAAGATAAGTTCAGTTTGTTTAGCTTTTCTCCATAACAGGGCTAGAAAAGGCCAAGAGTACAGACGCAAAACACAAAAACACAACAAAGTAAGCATGCTCTCGTCTACTTAATAATGTTAAATGTTTTAATATACCTTGTGGTACTGCACATTAATATCTCAAGAATTTGAAATACATTTTCTGATCATCATCACTTACAACTGGAATGTGGCATTTTCTTACATGTTCACATCTTAGAATGATTAGTGACTAGTTGTAGAAAAAAACCTGTGCGATTCATTAACATTCCTACATCATCTGGCCAGTTTTACTGCTTTCAAAATGTGAGCTGCGCTGCTTTGCAATTTTCCTCTTACCTTCCTAAAGAAATGCATCTGGGACCATACCAACAAGGCCACTTCTGATGCATTTAACTGCATGTTTTCATAGATCTCCAGTGATAGGTTTATGTGTTTTCTTTTGTGACAATGATTAACGGCACATAATAAATTGCATAGTTTTCTACGGACATGTGTAAATTTCCCTGATCATCATGAGGTTAGGAAAAGCATTTGGGGTTCTGATGACTAAATGTAAATATACTGTTTATAGAGAAGTGAACATTACCTCAAAGAGGCGCAGGGCCTTGGCTAACGCTCCAACCTCCTCTTTGAGAGAGAAGATGCAGGAGATCACCTCTGACTTCTTATTGGTCTCCTCCTCCAAGTACATGGAGCCCCTTCTCTTCTGCACAGAAGAAGAACGTGGTGAAAACAGTGAGAGTAGTGAGCTATGACACAGATTTTTACAGTTGTACATTTATTTTGAATTCAATATTATTATAGTAGCTTTGGGTTATTTTTGAAATCCAGTGAAAACCATGACATTATGCATCTTAAACATCTGATCTGTAGTGTGCAGCTTCAAGGAAGATCAGTATGGAAATGAATAGAAAAAAAATTTTGCTTTTCTTTTCTACATTTTTTACTGCCACCACTGATGCACGGATGCCTATGCATTTATAAAATAAGTCATATAATCAGTGTATTTTTATAGGCCTATCTGAATACTTCCACTTATGTTTTGTTCTACCTAAATAAACAGAGGCATGTACATACAGAACACTGCATTTATTCCAGGAGCTCTCTCTGTTTTCAGATGTATGCCTGCATTCATTGTCTCCATCAGTCGCTTTTCCATCAGCTGTTTTGTTCGCTCTATTCACTCCAGTGACCTGTGGCCATTCCTGCTTTGTGTTCTGGTCAACCTGCCTGGAATATTCCAGCTCTATCGATGCATTAAATAGTTACAATGATCTGAAGATTTTGTAAACAGGGGACTAACAATGTCATAATATAGACATGCAAAGAAAAAAAATAAAGAGTCATGAATGGAAGGGCCTTCAGTAACCCATGTCCTGTCACATTTACCCGTGTGCCGTTTTCCTCACTCTGCCTCCGGGGCCGTAGGTTCCATTGACTTCTTGTATGCTGCGTCCATCCTCCAGTCTTCAGGTGAACCGTGTGTGTTGATGATGATCTGTGCGCTTTGGTAGACTTTGTCAGACCACCTCCTGTTTATAAATCCCCTCCCGTTTTTCACGCCGGCCACGTGATCCACACCCCCCTTATGTATCGGTATGTCACGGGGTGGTTGTTGGAAACAGAATTACAATGGCACATCTGTTCTTGTTGTCCACGAAGTCCAATTGCCCCCGGTATGCGGGTTTTCTTTTTTTCTTTTTCTTCTTTTTTGTCTTTTTTCCACACATCTGCCAAGACACACCCCCTGTGCAATTCGACTACCCTGCAGTAGGTAGAAAGTAGCAAAAACAAATAACTGCTTATAACCTTTGTTATATGTATTTTCATACACCGGTTGGACACACAGCTGCTGCAGCCTGTTTCAGAACCAAACGGTGCCCAACAGGGGGTCTGGAGGCCTGCATGTGGTCTGGAGACAAGTTTCATGAATCCACACAAACTTTGTCTTCATAAATGACATGAGATTCAAGTAGGGGAGACCAGGGACAATTGTAACACTTTTTTTTGCAACTTTCCAGAAACAAAAGAAATAATAACACTTAATGTGTAACATATATTTCATACAATCAACAGCAGGGAAAAGTCAAACCAGGACACACTTAGGGTTTTAAAAACCACCAATCAATACAAGTTAACATTCACCCCAGATAGCAAATATTTTGGCAGTATTATGACATACATTTGGCATTTTTGGCTTTCTTTTGGCATTATGAAAACCTTTAGGCTAACTGTGGTATGATTAAGGTTATCTATATAGATATGGAGGCACCAGCATATATGGCTGAGTTCTGGCATATGTCTGGTTAACCAAAAGACTGGGCAAAGAGGCGGGATCAAGTATAGGGATGTATGGCATGTTTGGCTACTTTTTGGCTGGATTATAGGGATTTGGGGCTTTTCTGGGACAATTAT
Source organism: Sphaeramia orbicularis (assembly GCF_902148855.1). NCBI lineage: Eukaryota > Metazoa > Chordata > Actinopteri > Kurtiformes > Apogonidae > Sphaeramia > Sphaeramia orbicularis. The sequence continues at coordinate 37,927,961 of NC_043968.1, read as the reverse complement.
GGCTATATTTTGGAAGTCCGTAATTAGTTTTGGGTGAATTTTGGCTTCCTTCTGGTTTGATTTGGCTTGCCTATTTTGGGCCATTTAGGGCCCATACATCTGCCCAGAACTTTGCCAAATGGCATGCCAGTTTTGGGCCAGATTTAAGCCATAATGATTTTGCTGTCTGGGACATCTGTATCATGCTGCAACACGGTTTTCCTTATTGAAACACTCAGCCTGTTATTTTGACAGCAGGTCAAGATAACACTGCTGTCTCAAATCGTCACTGTGTTTGCAAATACTTTACGTCACAGATCTGTTAGCTTAGCTTTGTGTTCAGAGAGAAAACACACAGTAAATCCACATATCATCTCCATGTTCTGTGTGGTTTGTGTTGTCAGTAGATGCAATGAAGATTAGTTTGAACCATGTATCAACAAATGGGAAATTTTGCACACTTAATAACATTATGTAGTAACTTTATAAGTTCGTAAACATTAGAATCAAACACACCGTAGAGAAGAAATGATGTGATTTCAGCATCAAACTTAATTCTTTTATATTAGAGCTGTATCTGGTGGTGAAAACAGTGTCATCTATTGTCTATATTTTATCACAGTTTCATAACAGTTCCCATGCCCAACTTGTCAATATCTGATGCTTTGGCCCATGGAGTTAGTTTTCAACATTGTGGAAGACTGGTAGAGTGTCACATATATAAATCCCCTGTCCCATAGAAGTCAATATATTAATTTCCAAACTCAACATTGAAATACATTGGCATCATCAACATAACTTCACACTTTTTTTTAGTATCAATATTGTTGGTACTTTAATGCCATTAAAAAAAACAAACAACATTTTAACACAGAAGTACTGCATATAGCTCTTTTAACATTACTATGACTAATTTGCACTGTTATAAACTTCAAAGTGTTAACTAGTGAAATAATGTATGTAAGTGATGCTAAACATTTTTTGAGCTGTAATATTTTTATTATATAAATTAATCGTCATGAACTTTATTGGTAAAAACAGCTCAACAGGCTACTTATAGTTTTAAAATCTTCTTGGCATCTCCCACCTGAATGATGAGTCAAAGACTAATATTTTGTTAAACTCTTCACCATGAAATTCAGTGAAAAAATATTAGTGTTGATGCCTTTAATCAGTGGTGTTCAGTCTACTTGTCCTTTATTCAGATTCTGCTCAACATTCTGATGGATCATCCCTAAGCAGTATTGTTGCTCTGCTCTGAACCAGACTCATATGGGGATAGAAATCACTGCCTTGGTTAATTTGTCTGAATGTGTAATAACATATTAAATTGCCTTACTGCCAAAACAGACAGGTGGCAGAATGTTGCTTTTTGGAGGGAAATCCAGTAGGTTTATAAGGGCTCCAAGGCTTCTGTTTCCCAGGAGAAAGGACAGTAGGAGGACTAGAAAATGTACAGAAAATATTCTAAATACAAGCTATACTGATTATTGGTTTTTAGCCATTTTCTAGATGGTAAAATCAGGACAAAACCTTGAAGTAACACTTTCAGAGGCTCATATGGAGTGTCTTGTGATTCTCATCAGAATGTCCCTTAACTACTCATGTCACACACATCCACATTTGATCATTCAGCTATCACCACACTCTTGACCTCTTACCAGCTTTGGAGCAATTTTCAGAATCATGCAGTATGTGGATTTACACTCCAAATGGGGGTAAATATCACTTTAAGTGCTTCTATGAAATAGGTACAGATTGCAAAATAGATTAAAATATAATCCTTCCACCATTGCAGTTGTCTCAGTGGAGAGGGATAGTTGTAACACATACACAAGAAAGTTACAACATGTCTGAAGCATGTATTACTAATCGTTAAAATTATAGAGATTATTTATCATTCAGTGTGACAATTCAGTATATTCTTTAATACATAAATAGTAAGTCACAAATGTCAATGAGTACCTCCGATATTTTGTTTCAACCAGAGGTTGATCACGACCATCACCGACAGTAGTGCTGTAATTTAGTGTGACTGAAACCAAACTGTGACCAGTGTTGTATGAGGCCATTAACAATAATTCAAAATGAGAAATACCCAGAGGAAATTTAAAGATTTGTGCACAGTTTTTATGCAGTTTTGTCACAAAGGCTGTTGTTGTTTCACCAGAGTGAGATGTGTGTGTTATGTAAATCCTAATACTGGTTCAGGGAGTGTTTTAACAGGCTGTTTCATCTGTTCCTGTTCCATCAACCATGTTTCACCTCTTGTATCCCATGGTATTTACACTGCTCGGCCAAAGAAAGAAAATTTCACACATTCAGTAGTTTGTTTGATTATGGTACTCATTCATGCCATGCAATGTTGATGCAATTTCACAATAAATGTCACATGTATTTCCTTTTATAGTTGAATAAATTTTTAAGACCTTGTATTGATGATGGGACAGTCTTCTCCATCACATCCCAAGTTTCCCACTAGGGTTCAGGTCTGGACACTGTGGTGGCCAATCCATCTGATAAAATTATGTCACATTGATAATTTGAGCCTGATGAATGAATTATTTTACATTTTTCCTTTAAAGTAATTTTTTTTTTTTTTTTTTTAAGTCAAAACCAACAATATTTTATGTCCAGCAACAACTAGACTAGGATTAGCATCAGCAAACACCTTAAGTCTCAGGCTCAAAAAACTGAAGGTCAGTTTTGTAACCTGGTGTGTAAATAGACTTAATCTAACCTTCTCTATCCATGGTAAAACTTTCACCGAAAAAACCTTCTACCAAAATAAACACATAAACAAATAAAGAGTTTGTATCCCAAAAAGTTAATCTCATCCACACCTTCATCTCCAGCAGAGTTTACAAGTGTAATGATCTTCTGACTGGACTTCCCAAAACAAGCATTAAAAAATCTTCTATAGTTGTAGAATGTAAACTCCTCCTCCTCACAGTTGTAAAGGCTCTTATTTCCAAAAACTATGGCCATGTGCAGCTGTGTCTGCATCGCTTGGTCTGAATTCAGTGAAACGACCTTTACAGTTGTATAACCAGTTCCTCCAGTCGGGTAGACCGTCACTGCGTCTCAGTAAATCAGCTTTAAAATGGCTTTTAGGATTATAAACGGCAACATTCAGTGTCAGTGTAACTTAATTCATTAAACGTTGCTTTGGGATGAATGAACATACATATAGATTTACATTTAATTCAGTGCTCCTTTGCTAGTCATTAGTTGTGTTGCATTTCAGTTTCTGTTCCTACTGCAATAAAGAAAAGTCCTTTAAGTAGTGATTCCCCTGTTTATGCTACAAGGTGTTGTTATCATATTAAATGAAAGGACGCAAAACAGTGGAAGGGAAAAGGAAGGCTGTTCCTTATAGCACCGACTCTTTTTTTTATAGTACTGTGTCAAGAGTAGAGATGAAAGCCTAAAGGATAATGTTTAATATTTGAGTAAGCTTACATAATCAAACAGATAGATGTACTATGGCAGGCTCACATCAAAAATCTGGGGCTGAAAAGTGAAGTCAGTACAGACATGTCAAAATCTGCAGTTAACTGAATGATCACTGGAGGCTGGTTCCAAAAGAGCAGCTGAAATTAAACATGTTTAAAGCCTGGCACAAAAACAGGTCTCTAGTGTTCCTTTCCTCGTCCATGACAACTGGGTAGGGGGTAAAGCTTTATATACCTACCCATTTACTTTATATTAAGATAAAATGATGTACTTGTAGTTGACAGGTAAGTTTTAACTTATAGCTAGCAATATCTCAGCTGCCAAGTCAGACACTCAGAGCTCTTGTTTTCTCCCTAACAGGCAACTCTGCTATAGTCGTTCTTAAGGAGTTACACTGAAAACTATTGGAGCATTCTATCATATTTATTGGTAAGTAATTACAATAACAAGTGTATGCATTAGGTCCTACTGAATGATTTAATCCATTGGCGAATTATCTCAGGTAATCACCACTAGTGTTTTTGTACATTTCATAAGTTTGACATCCCTCTTATCAAACATAACTATGTGATAACACCTGGTAGTTGCAATTACTTGGTGATGTTTATTATTAATACTTTACGTGGTTGTGATTGGTGTTTTCAGTAAGTTCTAGTTTCATTCATCACAAAAATAGAAAAAAAAATAAAATAAAAATCACCACTGTAGTTTACTAAACAATGGGTGATGTAACAGAGGGTCTGTCTACTGACAGTCTATGGCTCATGTTAATTAAATGCACAATGGGTTGTCAAGAAGTTGCAATTCTAAAACTCAACATGAGCATTTTTAGATTTTTCAAACATAGCATGTAGGCTCCAGCATCTCTTAATGATGCAAATGTAAATGTATTTTGAAGGGATTACAGCAGAAAGAACTCATGTGATTTTCCTCTTTACCTAATAGAATAACTTGAATAAACCCCTTACTTCTTACTAAAAAGTGATTACAAGGGATGAGAAATGAAAAGGCAAGCAAATATAGCACTGACTGTGAAACCATAAAACTGAAATAAAAACAACAAAGAGTCTTCAGAGTGATGGATAAATACAGGGCATCTAACCCTCCCTGTATAACAGTATGTCCTAACAGTCACTCTCACCATTTTACCTGACACTTGTTAGATCTACAGATGCCACATGGGGGCACTGTAGGTTTATTTTTTTTTACCCCACTGGCACAGAAAATGACACATCTAAACTTAAGTTTCTCCCCAAAATACAGAAAATATTGCTAATCAATGCTACTAATCTAAACTTTTTACACCACACAAACTGTTTTCTGTAACTTTCCTTTATCCTCCATTAAAATAAACATTCAGGAACTGAGGGCTTGAATGTGACTTGCAGTGACTTCCATTAAATCTTTATTTCTTCACCAGCTTGACTGAAATAATGTAAGCAGCCATTTTTTTCTGCCAGAGGACTCATAATGGGCTACTGTATGTGTCGTCTGCTTGTCTCCAATGGTTTGCAATTTGTAGATGAACCCGTCTGAGATGCACACATAATGACACATAAAAACTCCCAAGGTTCCACAGTGTCCTCTTTCCATTGTACAGTAGATAGAGAGCTCCCTACTGCGTCATTTACTGTTATTAATGGTGATGGAGACAACTGCTCATTTATCATGAGAAGTGATGCAGTGTGTCTACAATAGCCTGCTCCATAGGGCCTCAGTACTATTCACACACTGAAGATCTATTCTCACAGTAATGATTAGCCAGATGTGTGACAGTTTTTCTGCCTGATGTGTTCATATTACAAGAAGCAAGCTCTTTTACACGTGGCAGGCTGGCCTCACTTCCTAAAAAGCGTTTTTGGTTTTGTCCTGATTATGCAACTTTTGAGGATTGCTGTCAAAAGTTGGTTTAGGTTATTTTTAAAATGTGCTTTTCCTCACGCATCTTACTTTAGCACAGAGTAATGCATTGCAGAGTAGCAGGGGTTCTTAGAAAATGATAATCTGTTATAGAGTTGTGAGGTTCCTAATTGTGCCTTTCATGAGATGTCGTTGATTATGGACTAGTTGACAGACATTCTGTGAATGTTGTCCACATGTGCACTGTCCACAGGGGTGCTGAAGAATCCACTCGAGCTTCTAGCAGCATTGTGGAGACTCTTTTCTGAGTAGGAGAACAGGAGAGGGGGGACAGAGGGAAAGGAAGAAAAGGAGAGGGAGCAGAAAGGAGAATAAAACTTTGAGGCTTTCGGCAGTGCTGTTGTAAGGGGAGTGAATGAGAGTGGGGGCCGTGCAGCCAGCCACATGGGCTGTTCTCACTCAGAATAATGGAGGCCTTTCTGTTGTTCTTAACCCCCTTGTCGCATGCTGGGAACGGGCAGCCGTGCGCCCGCCGCTCACAACAGACACGTTCACCCGCTTTATAATTGAATTTTACAACCAGAAAAGCCACCCCCTTCCCTGGCCATACCCTGGCTACACGTGGCCCTGACAGGAACTCTCCCAGGATCAACATCTCATCTAAGGAAAAGGTCTGAGTTAGGCCCAGAGACAGCATGAGAACAGAAAACAGTGTTATCGTACGAAGGGACATTTGGGACATGAAGCAAATATAGGGAATTTTAAAAAAATGTCACAGTCTTTCTCATGATGCAGCCATTGATTGATACTGATCTGTTGAAATCCATCAGTGACACCCTCAAGATGGTGATTGGTGCAGATCAAAATTAATCATCAGGTTGAGTTTACAACAAGGGGTTTGCAGGTTCTTAAAAAGTCTTAAATGTCTAACATTTTCAAAATTGTATGGCTTAGAAGTCATTAAATAGTCTTAGATTTGGATTTGTTAGGATTCAGTTGCCACAAGTCTTTACATAACTTTTGTCAATTTGAGCTAAACTGTTACACGTGAAATCCATAAAACTACAACATACTATAATGCACTATAATGAATTACAGTAACACTTAGCTGGGGTTAACCTAATTGCCACTAATAACCATGTTCATACATAAAACCTGGAACTGTACAGAACCACTGGTTACCGTTTAAACTGTAATTCTAGAAAAAGAAAAAGATGACTTGCCCAGTCTCAGTCCTCAAAAGGTCATAAAAACATCAAATTTATGTATCTAATATCTGTTGACATCCTACATTAAAGCATTTGATTCACGTGGAATATCAATGAATGTACAGTGTAAATGTGTTTGCCTTTTATCAGTTCTGCCGAATGAGCAACAGGTAACAAAGAGGTGTAGTGTTACCTGCAGCTGACAGTTTTTTAGTGGCATTTTAAGTCATCTTGTTAGTTTCCTAAATAGCATGTGCTAAAGATGAAAGATTAGATTAGTGTGTTGTTTTCAGGAGTTGTTTTATTAGTTTATGTAAAGAAAGGGGAGCTGAGGGTGAGTAGTAATGATGTGAGGAGAGAGTGGCTCAGTATCTCCCTCCCTCCGTTCTTTCCCCCAGGCTGATGATCTTGTAGGCAGGGGGACCTGGGTCGCTGACCTCCACAGATCTCTGACCAAACACAAAAGGTGTTTCCTCCCAGCAGCCGTGGTCACTTTCACCTGTCACTCAGACTTATGCTGTGTCACCCAGAGTGTGTGGAGGATGGCTCCAGGTGAGCGTTCAAGTGTGGCTAACGGCTCCTCATGGCAGTCTTGTAGTCCTCACATCACCTCAGATCACATGGTGCACAGTGGTAGTCCTTTTGTTTAGTTTCATAGGACTGTATGTATCTGGAAGGAAGATCCCACTCATCTAGTTCTGTTTCTTTTGGCCATCGTGTGATTCAGATTTCATACAAGTGAAAAAGGAAAGGATTTGTCCCCCATAAAATAATCCCAATACAGCTGTCAATGTTGAAAAAAACTAATATTTTCACTTTTATTGTGATTTATTACATTACATTAATTAGAATTACACATAATCAGAGATGGACATGTCACAGGTTCTTCCAGTTCCATCCCATATTGGTGTCCATCAAGGTTATTAACGTTAATGAAAACTAACGAAATGACGAAAACTAGAATTGAAAAAACATTTTTGTTAACTGAAATAAATAAAAACTGTAATTAAAAGAAATAAAAGATAACTAACTGAAACTGTATTGTGTGCTTACAAAACTAACTAAAACGTATAAAAATTATGGATAAAATTCCCTTCGTTTTCGTCTTTGTCAATGCCGGATTGATATGAAATCGATTTATTTCCCTCAAGGAATTTTAGCTAGCAGCACCACATGATATTTAACGGTCCGTCACTTGTGTTCACTTATGGTTTCCAGTCGTCTTCTGGTCCCCCCTCTACCTGAAAACATGGAGACTAAAACTGGGAGAAAGCAGCAGAGTCCTGTCTGGGATTTATTTGAATACGACGGAGAAGAAAAGGTACGACAAAACTAAAATTAATACTAAAGCTAAGCATTTAGAAAGAAATGAAAACTAATAAAAACTAGCAAACCTGTTCTAAAAATGAAATAAAACTAACTGAATTCGAGAAAAAAAAGTCAAAACTAAATACAACTAAACGATAATGAAAAATCCAAAACTATTATAACCTTGGTGTCCATTCAGTCCTTCACTCTGAGAAATCAACAGAGGTGTGTCTTCAAAAATAAGAAATAATTTGGACTTCTTTACCCCACTAGCATCCTATATATTCTAATATGTAGTCCCCTTTACAGGAGTGGTGATCTAGATTTGTCAGTGGTTAAAAGGCTGCATCTGTTTCAGTGTAATCCAGCCCAAGGTTGTTTAGAAAAACTAGTGTAAAAATAAGGCAGTTTACTTTATTCTAGGTTGCGAAAAATAAGATTTCCAAATCTGGATTGTTCTAATACAAATGAAACAGTTTGGTTAACTTTATTATGGAGTAAAAACAAGTCATATGTTGTGTGTGAATGAAATATTTGTCTTGCTGACTGTTTTTGTGCAGTGGAGACCCAAACATTTCCAAAGCTGCTGTCCGTCTCCATCATCAGATGTATTTCAGCTCCTATATGTCACCTTTGAATCTGTCCTCGGGCCTGTGTTTACCCAGCCGTCAGTGTTTAGTGTACTGTAGGTGGAGGAACACAGATGCTTAATGAGAACCCTGTGATTGACTGACATTCATGCTGCGAGGAACACAATATCAAATTGCCTGCATGGGTGCCTACACCAATCACACACAGAGCCACTGTCACTCTTCAGCAGCTAATCACACTCACTACTGACATGTAATTTCCTCACTATAGTGTTTATCAGGTCTACACTTTTCCTTCAGGTATGAATTGATGCTAGATTATAAAATAATAACCTTCCTTGAGCTTCTGTCAATGTCTCACTTTGAATATTGAAGTAAGACTTTAATCAAGTTCTTTGAACATAATTAACTCTCAGTTAGGTGGAAAAATGAGTTTGTAGTATCAGAGTAATGCATTCACTTCATAAACCTCAATTTCCTGAGGGCTCTGCCCAAAGGATCAATAAAGTTCTATCTAATCTAATCTAATCTAATCTAATCTAAACCATTCACTGTACCCATTAGAGACTCCTATTTGAAATTTACAATCCTAACTCCAGAAAAGTTGGGATACTGTGCAAAATGTAAATAAATAGAACGCAATGATTTACAAGTCTCATAAACACAGATTATATTTACAATAGAACATAGTAAACATATCAAATGTTTAAACTGAGAAAGTAGAAAAATTAGAAATTTTGATGGCAGCGTTGCATGTAAAAATGGAATAAGGGTAACAAAAAGCTGGAAAAGTAAGTTGGTAAAAATAAGGCACCAAAGGAACATTTTTCACCTAATTGGTTATTTGGTTTCTATGTTTTATTGTGAATAAAATATGAGTTTGTGAGATTTGTAAATCATTACATTCTGAATTTATGTGCCTTTTACACCACATCTCTATTTTCTAGAATTGGTGTTGGAGGTGGTGTTGCCTGAAACTAGTAATTAAACAGAACTGAAACTACAAAAATAAAAAAAATAAAAAAAATTTTATGAAATATCGAAATGTTTCTGTTAGAAAGAAAAGACCAGTGGTGGATGTGGATCTGAGATGTTTTACTTGTTACACTCATTACAAGTAAATATCCTGCTTTAACATCTGTACTCATGTAAGTAAAAATATGTTAGCAGCAAAATTACCAAGGTACCAAAGTAAAAATGTTGACTGACCCATTTCTGAAAAACACTTATTACTGACTTTATGCATTAATGTGTTCCTTTTTAATGCTATGTCTGTGAATGCTAGTGATGTGTGGAATTACAGTACATACTGATTGGAAACATAAGTTGATTTTATTTTATATTGTTACAGTGGCCGACAGGGGCGAATGCGATTCATATACAGAAACAACTCGCGTACGTGCTGCATATAGGAAAAGAAATGGTAGAGGAAAATGCTGCAAAAAATAACTGGTAACGACTGGTAATAATTGTACTGAATGTGCTAAATGTTTATATCTGAAATATAGTTAAATATGAAGAGCACATACAGATACAGGTACAGATACAGATACAGATACAGATACAGGTACAGATACAGATACAGATACAGATACAGATACAGATACAGGTACAGATACAGATACAGGTACAGGTACAGATACAGATACACGTACAGGTACAGATACAGATACAGGTACAGATACATGTACAGGTACAGATACAGTTACAGGTACAGATACAGCTACAGGTACAGATACACGTACAGTTACAGGTACAGGTACAGGTACAGGCAGGGGCGTAGGGACACTAGGGACATGTCCCTACCAATATCCATCCACTACCGTGTTGTTCCTGCCAATCCAACCACTGTCCGTAGTTTTTAGTCAATGATTATGGCACACAAAGAGTTAATAGTTGGTCTCTGCTAGAAGTCCTGCCTGTCACCTAATTATCACTCTCCGATTGGCGGTTTTGCTATTGTACATGTGATTGGCCGTCCCTGCTGTTACTCCATCTACTTGAAAATGCTACAGTTATCCGCTAGTTGGACAGGACAGGAAAAAAAAAAGTTGGACCTGACAGGAGGCAGTTCGAATCTCCAACTGCTTAGCGTAAGTTGTCAACATGTATGCATTTGTTCTGCCAGGGTCATGTCAGCTAGATGGATTCGAATATCAGAGGTGTCATTTACATGTACATTTGTACATGTGTCTGTTTGCCTGCATGCATATACGTGTTCGTGCATGCAGGGCCGGTTAGTGGCATAGGCTGATAACTGATAACATGATAATTTCTCATTAATTGTCTTAAAAATAAAGAAATGAGAGGAAAAAAAGCAAAACAACAACCCCCCCTGTAATTTTTCAGGTGAGCTCTCTCAGACTGGTGCTCACTGTGTGTGAGTGACAGAGCGGAGCTGAACGACAGTCAGACAGGTGTAGAACTAGCATCCAGATAAAGGATGGAGAGTTTATCACCATGAAAAGGCCTTCCAAGGCCTTAGCTGTACAGTTTAGAAGAGGAGAGAGGAGGAGGCAGAAAAATAATCCAATTATAGAGGTATGGAACCTTTTATAATGTTAAAAAACATTTTGTGTTGCTATCTACAGCTAGCTGAAATGAAATGAAGCAAAGTTGGCTAATAATAGAACTGTAGATGATTAAAATATGAGATATCTGCTAAGGTGTGGTTTACTGCTGCTGAACTGGTTTACATATGTTTCTATTTGGTTTATATATGTTTCTATATGGTTTACTGCTGGTTGGCTGGTTTTCATATGTTTCTATTTGGTTTCTATATGTTTATATGTGGTTTTCTGCTGGTTGGCTGGTTTATAAATGTGCCTGTATGGTTTACTGATGGCTGGCTGGTTTCTATGTTTCTGTGTGGTTTGGTTGTGCATCTCCTCTCATGCTTCATGTATCTCCTCTTCATGCCCCCCCCCCCCCCCCCCCCATATGAATGTGTGTGTCTGTGTGTGTGTGTGTGTGTGTGTGTTTGTGTGCGCATGTGTGTGTTTTTTAAGGGGGGGGGGGGCACCAAATTCATGTCTCGCCGAGGGTGCCAAAATGGCTAGAACTGACTGACTATGATTGTTTGCTTGTTTGATCAGCTCTACATGACATGAAATTATGATCGCAATGCAAAAGCAACATCAACTTTCAGGAGTGCTGCCTTGGAGCACTTTTGTGTCCCCACCAATGACAGAATCAAACCTACTCCCTTGGATACAGGTACAGATACAGATACAGATACAGGTACAGATACAGATACAGGTACAGGTACAGGTACAGATGCAGATACATGTACAGATACAGATACAGGTATAGGTACAGGTACAGATACAGATGCAGATACAAGTACAGATACAAGTACAGATACAGATACAGGTATAGGTATAGGTATAGGTACAGGTACAGGTACAGGTACAGGTACAATACAGGTACAGATACAGATACAGGTATAGGTACAGATACAGATACAAGTACAGATACAGGTATATGTACAGATACAGGTACAGATACAAGTACAGGTACAGATACATGTACAGATACAGGTACAGATACAGGTATACGTACAGATACAGGTACAGATACAAGTACAGATACAGATACAAGTACAGATACAGGTACAGATACAGGTATACGTATAGATACAGGTACAGATACACGTACAGATACAGGTACAGATACAGGTACAGATACACTTACAGATACAGGTATAGGTACAGATTAACATAGTTAATCACCAAGAGGAAATCGAATGTCCATCAAATCAAAAAAGTAAGGAAAGAAAAGTAAAAACAAGTAATCAATGAATTGTTTACAAAAATGTAGTTCATCTTCAGTTTAATTCTTAGTCTGCCCTGCATTGAATAAAGTGCTGTACAGTGTGACGACAGTGGGAATGAAGGATCTTTTGTAACATTCAGTGCTGCATCATAGTGAGATGAGTCCACTGCAGCTCCATCTCTGGTTTATTAGAATATGGTGAAGGAAATGGTCCTAAAACTAAACCACCCACATTTGAAATGTATAAATGTAATCAAGAATTTAAAAAACCCTCAAAACACCCATCCCCATTAGGCACAAAGTGCAACATGTGCCTTAATGTCAAGATATCTCCATGGCTAAACTACTTTATTGAGAAGTGTTCTTCTTCATCACAAACCTGCTGAATAAGTAGGAGACAGTCCTCAGGTGGTTGTTTGTGCTGTAACACTCTCTCCACCAGCAGAGGACGACATTCGCCCGGTCACCTCTCTCCCACCGGCCCCCCCCACCCACTCAGGGCAACCTCTTCTCTGTCCCCAACGACAGCCCCTCCCATCGAAGCCATAACCTCTCCTAATCCCCCCCAACTCTGGTTGCCCTGGAGACGGCTCAGACGAGCAGGTGATGCATTGACAGGGAGCAGATGGTTCCCTGTGGAGGTAAGCATGGCTGAACAATGCTTCCATATTCATCATAAAGTCTCTCTAACTCTCCGTCTCTCACTCTCTCAACTGCATGTACACACACATAACTTCAAAGTTTACACCCCCCCCCCCCCCCCCCCCCCCCCCCGACAAACCATGTTTTCACTGACATTAACATATGTGGTCAGATATATCTGTTCATTCTACCTTTTTAAAAATGCTAATTGAACTGGCAGTGTTCTGTCCATACATGGACGATGTGATAGTGTTGAGATTATTAACTGAATATGATAAATAGAAGATCATCTTTCAGTAGAGCCAAGTGGACAGTATGTGAGCTTCAGTAGTTGACAGAGGAAAAGTAATGACAAACAAAAGATGTTCCCTTCCTCGGCCTTGCAAGGCTTGTCTTCTGCAGGTGTTTTCGGGCCTTTTGCTGCACTAACTCACTCCTCTAAAGAAGATTCTTCTTTAGCCCCTGTCTCCCCTGGAGATAAAGTACAGACACCCCACTCTCCGTCTCTTTCTTTCACCTAACTCCTGAATAATCCAGTAACAATACAGGGCTCTGAGGCGGTGTGCAGCGATTCGCCGGAGGCCTGACTTGTTTTGGGGTGCAGCGGGGGAGGGGGAATGGCATTATGGAGATCAGCTAATGCATGTGAAACACTGCATCCATTTTTTTATCGGAACAAATGGTAAAAAAAAAGTGTGTGGTACAATAGAGGCTTTGGAGCGCTACGCTTAACCCACCACACCTGGAGTACACAACAGGGAGAGAGAGTGGTAGCCCACCTCTCTTCTCTCCTCTTCTCTCCTCACCTCCCCTACCTCACCCATCATCACCAGCAGCACAACACCTATCAATACAGGCTGTAAGGAGCTTGGTTGGGCTGCAGGAGGAGGGGGTTGCCTGTATTCACGGCTTGACTATGATAAAGACGCACAGTGAGGAGCCATTCAAGAGCCCTGTGCCCATAATGGAGTCACTAATAGGTGCCTATTCAGCATGGAAAGTGTTTTCTGGAAGAGAAAAAAAAAAGTTTGGGGGAAGCAACAATCACTTTGTCTGCTGCCTTGTGCATGTAAAATTTATGCAGCGCTGCACCCCTCCACCCTTTCTAACTCTTTTTGCTGTCTTTTTTTTTTTTTTTTTAAAGAGCGTCACCACTGAATAGGCTACATGCATAGTTTGGAGTCTTCCTTTCATCCTTACTTGAAAATAAATTGAATGGTCTGTTCTCGAGTGAGTCCATGCCAGAGGTGGGAATCTCAAAACATACTTTCTTTCTTTCTTTCTTTCTTTCTTTCTTTCTTTCTTTCTTTCTTTCTTTCTTTCTTTCTTTCTTTCTTTCTTTCTTTCTTTCTTTCTTTCTTTCTTTCTTTCCTGTGCCTTTCTCTATAAATTTGTTATCCATATGGGCATTTGTCCTCCATTTCTACTAATATTCAGAATAATGTATTCACTGGTGCTTTAAACATGTTCATGAGTTGAGAGTACAATTCAGTTAAAGTTTGATTAAATTTAGCATGGTGAAGAAATATTGTTTTCTCCTACTTTCAGAAAAGGTGGAGATGCTGATGCTTTTCCAAAAGTAAGAGAGTAACAGAATACTTAATAAGACTTCATAATTTTCTGTAATTTCCCAGGTTGGGATAGATAAAGTACATCTATCTATCTATCTATCTATCTATCTATCTATCTATCTATCTATCTATCTATCTATCTATCTATCTATCTATCTATCTATCTATCTATCTATCTATCTATCTATCTATCTATCTATCTATCTATCTATCTATCTATTTGTCTGTTTGTCTATCTATCTATAATACATGTAATGGTATATGTGCATTGTAAAATATGACTGTTTAGTCACAGTTACAGTACAAAAAGCTGCTAATCAGAACACAGTTACATTCATAGAATCAATAAATTACAAAAGTGTGTATTAGCTGATATAAGATATTAAAAGTATCAGTAATTTCCCATGAGTCCCTGATTTAAAACAAAGTGCAAACAAAATTGTACAGCCTATGTCCACACTCAATGTAAAAGATTAAGTTATAAGTGAAGTTACTTATTCACCTGTTTCATGCTGAGGGAAACCAAACAATGTAATAACTGTTTGATTATAAAAATCTTCATTTACAGTTTTTACTTTTTATTTTTGTATTTGCATATATCTGTGTCATTTTTTTTTTCATTCATTTCATGTTCATTTAGTCCAAAGTATTTAAATTATGTTGCTCACTATGGGTAATGTTCGGCAATATTTACCAAAAGCAAGCAACTATGCTGAAATACATTTTAAAAGCATTACCCATGCCCTAGACCATCTCTACATCTCACCTGTGGATTTTCCTACTTTTTGAAGAATTTGAGAACAAATGTCATTGTAAATATTTGAATCACTCAAAAGAATCTCCAGTCAAAAGGAAATTTCTGTCCATTTTGGTCCAGGTTTCAAGCTGATGCTTATGGATCTTAAATTGTATTTCAATGCATGTAAGCATAAATGAACACTTTTTGGGTTATACCCCACACCGTATGGATGTGAGGAACACTACCATAATGGGAGCTACACATAAAAAATGCTGACAATAACATTGATGTTTTTTCCCCATCATCCTCAAAAAAGTTTATGTTAATAGTTAAATGTCACAGTAAAATTTCATCTTATAACGTGAAAAGAAAGTAAGTTTTTTTGGGTTTTTTTAACAGAAAATTAGGACCAATAGAATTTTGGATGTTTTCTGGGAATTTCAAACCACTTTTCAGAAACATGATGATAAAATAAGATTTGCAATGCACGGAGATTGTACTTGCTTTACATCTTTGGCTGTTCTTCAGGTCTGAATCCTGCCAAGTTTGTAAACAACCCATCCCCCTGCCTCATGGACATGAAGCACCAGGGGACCAGACCTCTTGGGTGAGCTGACTAATCTTGAAATGCTGAAACCATATTGAAAGAGAGGACTAAACCAAGAAATGCTGTGACCATATTGTGCTGCGTGTCAAAGGGCTTAGCTGACAGATTGATGAGATGAGGAAATAACAGAGCTAACCGGGAGGCAGCAGGAGAGGGGGACTGGAGGAGCTCCAGCATGGCATGGCAACCAGGGTGTGGAGTCAGTGCAGGACTCCCCACTGGTCCGCCAGGCAGAGCCGGTGCAGATCACTGCTCTTTGATTCTGGGTCCCGCAGCTGACAAAGGGCAGCACGCAGTGGGCAGGCCTGCTTTCCTTAGAACAGCATGAAAGCCCTTGTAATGGTATTTTTATGTGTTTTGTAAGAGGCTTTGTCAGCTTTTGTTTGCTGATGTATGTTTTTATTTGTGTGTGAGAGTGTGTATGTGTGTGTGTGTGTGTGTGTGTGTGTGTTTGTGTTTGTGTGTGTGTATGTATTTGTGCAGGTGTATGGCACACTTTTTATTTCATGTAATAGAGAGAAAACACGGATAACTAACTGAATTTCTAACTTAAGAGCACCTTTTATGTTTTTAACATGGGAGTGTATGTAAATTCCCATGATTTTTTATTAGTGTTAGCACAGTGGCAAAAAGGTTTCATCAACCAGATGTTACATCCAGGTTTTACAATATGATGTAAAAATGAGAAATCAAAAAAATAAAAATACAAAACTCTTAATTAAAGGATAAAGAGTGAGTAAAATAGAACACTCAACCCTTCCTCATCAGATTATCTGATGTATTAAATGGATATTTAGGGTTTTTTGCCCTGACAAAAGGATGCACCAAAAGCAAAAAAAAAAGCAGCACACCATCTAAGCAACATACTTCTATCCCAAATGTTGCTTCCCCTCATACAATGCATTTTCTGGCAGTGTCTTAGCAACTGGTATTGAGGCATCTGGATTACTCAAAGGGCAGTGCAGAGCCCCTGTAGTGATGCCCAGAGAAGACCTCGAAAAGAGTGTGTCTTTAGGAAGGGAGATGTAAAGGAGAGATCTTATTTTAACTGGTCCCAGTAAGCAGAAATCTAATGGAATTGTACTGCAAATCCTTTTATTTTAATGAAAGGATTTCCTCTTTTTGTTTTCTTTGTTGGTTTGGGGAAATTAAATAAAACAGACAGTTGTAAACAGATTTTACAGTAAAGAAATGTCTTGGGATTTGAAAACTAGAAGGAGTTCTGGATAAATTATGTTTCTAGGGATGCATGGGTTGTGTGTTGGTGGCTGCTTGTCAGTGTTTTGTCTGGTCACCATGGAAAACATTGACTTCTCACTTATTCAGAGCCCTTGTTAATATTACACCAAGAGCGCATTTACAAGGATTTTCCTGCTCTGCAAAATCTGAAGAACCTCAAACCAAAGACACACTAAGGAAAATAAGCTTTGATTGGAGATACAGATAAAGGGCTGTTCAGTGCACATGCACACACATCCACTACTGAGTTCTGATGTGTGGAATTGATAGGGTCCATTGTTTCCCCAAAGCTTGCCTGTATATGCCCTGTAACATAATTACTGCCAGGAGATTTATGCTGTTGTACAGCAGCCCAGAACCTGATCCATGTTTTGTCTGGAGTTGGGCTGAAAAGCCCTCTCTCTGTCCAGCTGGTCCTGATTTCTGCTCTGGTCTCTGTCACTCTGTGAGGCTATGGTCCTGTTCGCTGTTTAATTGAATGCTTTGGTTTAATGTAGGCCTTGTTTTTGTTTTTAGGGTTAAAGGAACATAGGGTTAATGCTCATCACTGCCTATTTTGTTGCAAACAAAAAAGGAATATGACTTTGTGCTTTTTGTTTGCCAAGGAAGCACTATGCATGAGTGATCAGCACCAGTTCTGCAGGATGGTAATTATTAACAGAAATAAGCTATATTTAAATAGACTGGATTTTTTAAAGCCTCCCACAGAGAGGCACATCAAAGGACTCTGTTTTCATGTTTGCACAGCTAGTCTGTCATCAAATTGTTCAGCTTTAAGTCAGACAGTGTCTTATTTTTGTTTTGGGCTGTGTTTTTTAGTGTTAAGACTTCAGGAGTTAAAGTCTCACACTTTGAAAGAGAGGATGAGTAAACTGAGGGACTAGAGACTCCTTGGACATGTCGGTTGTTGAGAGGGGAAGAGCTCCAGAGCCTCGGCGGGAAAACAGACGTTCCAGAAATCAGGATATCAGGCATCCTCAGAGGTTTCTGGCTTGGCCCAGGCATCCCGTCAGCAGGAGCACCTGGCCTGCCGACTTCTCCCTTTCAGCACACCACACGCACAGGGTGAGTTCATCCATACCCACCCTACTCTTCCTAAATCTACAGCTGAGGAGCCTGCCACTGCCACCGTCACCGCCCACAACTACAATATCCCAAATGAAAGACACGTCAAATGTTGCTGAATGAACCCCATGTGGAGAACATGAGACAGAAGATCCGTAAGACCCAGAGCATCTGTCCACCTCTCTGACACTAATGAATGTTAAGTAGGTTGGCTGCTGGTGTGCCACTGTCCCACAGGTCATTGTGACTAGTGGTGGCAGCGGAGCTTTGCTTTTGTCAGGGTGCGCCAACCCCCTGTGAGATGTCTAAAATGGTTGGACTCCTGCACACACAATCCCAGCACCAATAGTTGCCATATTGATCTCCCTTGCTTGCAGATTAAAGCATAAAAGGAGCTCTGTCCTACCAGTGGGAGTCCCTACTGACTCCAAGAGCTCATTTCAGGGTCACAGAGTCCTTGCAGTCCCCTGACCTGGACCCCAACAGGAACACACACAAACACCGGTGCGAGGCACGACAGAAATCTTTCCAAGGATGAACCCCATTAAACAGGATTGGTCGGATGCTCACATTCATGGCTCATTATAGCTGACCCTGGGCTTTCTCTCTCTCAATCTGGGTACTCTCTTGTTTTGTCCATGGCTCTAACCTGGCCAAAGCCATGCTGAGGTGGTCACCCTTGCCTTTTGTTTGCCATTAATAGCTCGGCTGTTTGCTTGATTGTTTTCTGAACTGGATCTCCGCGTCTGTTGTGCTGCATGGTCGAGGTCCTGTGGTGTGCTTTTAAACATTTGTTTAGAGTTTTAGAGACTGTGCAGCTCTTTTGTCTCAATGTTAGTTGGTTTATATTATGTGCATTAATGTTTCCTTGCTGCTGACCTCACCAGGATGCAGCTCAGATCTCTGGCTCTCTGTTCAATGCCTGCTACCTAAATTAAACATTGATTAAATGCCTATTAATGTGCCCTGACTCACAGACAGGGTGTAATCAGGTAAAACAGAATTAATAAAACATCCAGTCTAGTGCTCGGTAGTGAAAGGCTCCCTTGAGAAAGACAGACAGATGGTGGCAGGAATCAACAGAGAGAGGAAAAGGCAGAGTGGGACAGGGGATAAAGGGAAGACCAGCCACCACTTTGGTGATTAGACCCTAATTGGTAATTTGATCTTGCTTGTTCCACCTACTCATTGTTGATAAGAGTGGCCATATTTGACTCAGACCAGGAGTACTGCACTTCCTGTCCACATGGGTCCTCCAAGCCCACGCCATAGTGCTTTTCATGAATCTGACAGGAAGTACGTTAAGGTGGAGTTTGTGTGGAAAAGATGGGATACATGCCAATGACACATGCAGAGTGGAAATCACATCTGCCAGAAATCTCTCTCTAATCTCATCATCTGAATTGAACAAGGAAATGAAGAGCAGCAATCACTTTAGACAAACCCTCTATGGGATTATGTGTTGTGTTTTCAATGATAGGTCAAACGATGACATAAAAGAACAACGGTGATGTATGTTTGTTTGAGCTAATAGAGCAGCCACATGGTTTTATAGCACTTTTCACTTCATATCACCATTCTTACAATCCTAAAATAGAAGTTGGAACATGCAAATTGAAAAAGAAAGCAGTGATACTAAAACTGACTTTGACTTATGTTTCATTGTAGACAGTGTGAAGACCACATATTTCATGTTTTGTTGGTCAACTTCATGTCATGTGTAAATATACATCAGTTGCTCACATTCAGGCTGCAACACATTCCAATAAATGTTGGGACAGTGAAGCCAAATGTATTCTGACCAAAGATGTAAATCTCCAGGTTGAATCATATGGCCTTGGGGATTTTCAAAGGTAGACCTGTTTGAATGGAGTCCAGTAAGATGAGCGGTTCATTTCACACAATAAATAACTATTTTGTGAATACTGTTGGTTTCACCACAATCTGATGATGTTTGTGATGATCCTTAGTGTCTTATCCAAACATCATATCTAGACTAGCAAAATCCGATGGAACCTGATAAGATGTAACATCAATAAAATGATCATTTTATGAGACTGTGACCGTTATAGGTATTGTTACAGGTAAGAGCAATCTATGGCAGCTCTGTGATCTGCCATGTAGCCAATTCATGGACCAAACAAACTTAATCAGTTATTTCATTTTGTTATCCCATTGCATTTTATCCATCCTAACACACATAGCACCTAGCATTAGCATTATCATATTAGTATCAGTTCGGTACCATTGAAGCATCTTGGTGAACAACTCTTCACATCTTTATCAGTACCTTGACAGGAGAATTAACTTTCATGTATGCATTTTTGATTACAGGGTAAGTTTGCTCAGCACAGAGAACAGACAAACTCAAGGCACTCACCAATCCAACTGGGAATCAAATACAAAACCTTCCAATTGTGGGGGAGAAGCCCTAACAACTACACCCATGCAAATTACTTTTATATCATCTTTGCATCATCGTATATCATCTTGTCTTTCAAATCCATTTGTCAGTTTCTGTTCTTCCCTATTCCCTTGTATTCTGATTTGTCCCCTTTCTACGTGTGTTTATCAACATTAAACCGCTATTCTCAAAACCAAAATTATACCTCCCTGAATCCTTGTCTCAATTCTCAAACTAGCCATCTCAACCCTTGTTCCTTGATCATCAATCCTTAGTGTGTGCATTCAGCACCCATACTATTTTCTTACCCAGGTATGTGCAGAGAGTGGTTGGCATTGTTTTCTTGAAATATGTATGGGTGTCCCTGGAAAAGTCAAACAATCTGGCGACCTATAGGATTAGTCCTTTTCCACATACAGCTTTTCATCATTTCAAAGATCCGTTCACATCACTTCTTTCCACTGCCATTGTTATATAATTAATTTAATGAAATATAAATAAAATGTCTCGCATTATTAGCTCTACATTACCCCTTTCACACTATTTTGCAGACCTGAAAATCAGGAATGGATGTATAAAATGAAGTAATAAAGTACATTTTAGTATCTTTCTTTTTTTTTCTCCATATCGTACCGACTTTTTCCTTTTTGGGAATTGTAAATTTAATATAAAATATTGTTTCTTAGCGTAATTTAAAAGTAGCAGAAATGTTGATGGTGAACAGAGATGTACAACCCTAACCCCACAATCCTGCAAGAAATGCAAATTAAAGCAATGCAAATGTACCTGTAATTTGAACTGCATTTTTTGTTGTCAGTCTTTTTATTCAAGAGTAAGTCACAAAAACATCCATCATTACAATTTTGTCCACATTTTGAAAAATAAACTTAGAGTGAACAAACCAAAAGTACAATAGAGGAAAGCAAACATAACAAACACACATTTTAACACCCCTCGTCCATCTACCCTCCCAGGACTTCTGACGTATCACACCAAGGGAGGCCGCATAAATTCTAATCATTTTCAAGTGTAGTTATCAATATATTGTTGAAGGGGATGCCAAATCTGATTAAACTGGTGTAGTTCATATAACAGTGAGAACCAGATTCTCTCCAGGTGAGAGTTTTAACTGCATTTTTTTGTAAGTTATCTTAGTGAGTGCTTGTCCACATTGTCTGACATCTAAGAAACAACCCCAGAAATGTTTGCTCAAATTAGTATTTTCTGAGCAATTCAAGAACATCTCAGCAAAAATCCCCCCCAAAAAAGGCATACAAGAGAAAAACAAGCAATGATCTCCAAGTGGACAAGCATGTTGGAGATCTCTGATTCCATCAAAAGCTCAAATAGTGGAACTGTTTAGAATATGTAGTGATGGGTGTTATTGTATTCACTATTCTATATTACAACAACTACCTTAATATAAATGCCTTATTTTTACTGTCAATTCATTTTATTTCCCCATGTTGTTGTCATACAGTTACCCAACCCCCAAGCCACTTCATCCTCCACAGTCTGAAAATGCTCTTGATTTCACATTCACCTTATAATTAGTAACAAGAAGGTCATTGGGCCACAAGCACCCACCATTCACTGGGAAATTGGTTGTTGCTTCCCCTTGATTCATTATTCAATTGCAATTACAGCTTCTTTTAAGAATGGTGAGGCCGTGAGATATTTATGGCACAGTGTGCATAATTAAACATGACGTGATTAGTTAAATACAACAAGTACTACCTAAAAGCAGCCAGTAGACAAAGGCGATGAGATGGCCAGACCTGACGCTGCCCTCTAGCCTCTCGTAGCTGGGCTGAATGGTTTTGAGAGTCTGGCAGAACCTAGTAGAGAGTTCCACACCACCGCTCTACACACATGTTTACACTCATCAAGCTCCATTGTCCACCTTTTTGCCCCCTGTCACCCACTCTGGTCTGAGGTTACAGACCATGAATGAAGGGTGAGTTCTGGGAGGATCTGCTCTTATGCTCCCTGGAGTGGACCAGCTCTGGAGTTGGCGCTGTGCTTCTGGGAGCTGCCAGGAGCTGCAAAGAGAGATGGATGAGCCACTGTGCTGACTGCTGGGCACTGGCTGCTGATGTGTCCTCTGTGATTGATGAGTAAACACAGCGCCCCCTGCTCTCTAGGTCAAACTGATGCACTCCAACTATAAGACCACCATACTGTCCAAAAGAAGCTACAGGTTCTAAAGAAAGGCCTAGTTAAGCAGGGAACAGAAGTTTGGTTAACTGAGCAGATGGAGGAAAAGTGGTTGCGTGGGAGAGCAGACTCCATCATTGAGTCGTCAGCTTCTCTTATAGTAGCTCAAACCACTGGAAATGATTCACAACAGCTTTGTAATCAAGACAGAGGGGTTATTAATGCACCGGGGGTTTAACATCTGTCAAGAGTCCTCTCACTGTGTGACTTATATCTATCTGTTTTGCTGGTCTCAGTCATCATTTGCAGCTTGGAGATCCACTAGGTAGAGACCAACAGGGTCTTAGAAAGTCTTCAACTGAATTATTGGTCAAAACATAATTTGGAGTGGGTGTATTAAATATGATCTGGGGTGGAAGACATTGGTGTATTTTACAACTCCAAATATGAAAGAGCTGGAACAGAATGGAAAATGCAGTTGAAAAAATGCAGTGGTAACAATATATTTTACATAAATTTCAGTATGAACACAACATATTTCATGTTTTGTTTTGTTTTTTCTTGCTGAGCTTCATTTCATATGTATATACAAATACAAATCTAACATTTAGGCTGCAACACATTAAAGTGGTTGAAACATGGGCAATTTAAGGCAAATAATGGGTTAAAATAATGACGCAACGATGTAATTTAAAACAGGTGATGTGAACAAGTAACTGTACTCTTGTACATCTGATAAAGGTCCACTATGAGCAAAGATGAGACAATGGCTTGCCAGTTTGCCAACTACCATGTAAGAAAATCATAGAAGTGTAAGCATCAAGTGCATATTTGAGTCATTGGTGCTGCTGCTTTTAATTTGCATTTACCATACTGCTCTAACTTTTTCTTATTTGTAACAGTTCAACACTGAACACCTGGGCTTGAGCAGTCCCCATCTAGTTTTATGGAAATGTGCTGAAATCCCTTTGTCCTTCTCTAACTTAAGAGTATGTCTGGGTTTTTATCTGTTTTCTGTTCTAGAGACCCATTTATGTGTCTTTTGTCAGCAAAGCCACTTTGTGGGATCGAGGACTCTGCAACTACACTGTGAGTAGCCAAATGCTATTTGAACTTTATAGAATATATATATATATATATATATATATATATATATATATATATATATATATATATGTGTGTGTGTGTGTGTGTGTATATATATATATATATATGTGTGTGTGTGTATATATATATATATATATATATGTGTGTGTGTGTGTGTGTGTGTGTGTATATATATATATATATATATATATATATATATATATATATATATATATATATATATATATATATATATATATATATATATATATATATGTACACACACACACACACACACACACATACATCTGTTCTGTAAATCTCTACTGTAAGAATGCCAAGAGCTGCTTTAGGAGCTTATGATTCTATGTGCTATGCTATTTGTTTATGACATTTCAAAACACAAAGGTTCTTTGACATTCTCATTTCTATTGACACTGTGCACATAGCAGTAAAAACAATATTACTCATAGATCATGCAAACAAAACATTTACATGTTAAAACTTATAAATTAAACTAACATGTAATGACAATAATGTATGTAAAGGTCCAATTCTATGCCATGCAGTCAGTACATATATTAAAATTCAACAAAAAGGAGTCGCTTCAACCTGTTGTCACAACTCAGAATACTTGTGTAGTCTAATGGGATGACGAAAAATTTGAAAGTTAAAACTTTAGACGAGAAAAAATAGATCATACATACAAACACACTCACACAGATACACACACTTTTCTTGTTCTTTCTCTCCTCTTAACACTCATGAGTCCCCACCTCTCCCCTTTGCTCAAAAGAGTCTGGGAGTGGATGCACCACAATTAACAGTGGGGTTGCCATGGTGACCACAGAGTTGTGTGGGCTGGCTTCCTGTCTTGGCCTCTGGTTAAACAAACAAGTAAAGTCGGCAGACAAAGACGCTGGCTGGTCCTTACAGCCTCATTTACATCTTCAACTGCCTTCAGCAAGTTCATCAGGCTTGGCATCACCCATCGGCCATTCTTCATTTCTCCTTAGCTCCTGCATATCTTATAAATCACAACAGCATTGTGATGGTAAAACTGCTCCTGTCATGCAGTGACACAACTTTTACAACATGGTGTCCCTGTCTACACAGGCACACAGCCGACAAGAGGCTGTTGACCTAGCGATCTGCTTTATATAGACATCAGCGCTGCTGAACTGTCGCCCAGGACACGAGTGCAATAGAACGATCCAGGTCAGAATGCACAGGTGCCCAAACATGAAACTAGAGCTGTAGAGAGGCCATTCAGACCTTAATGTATGCAGCTCGTATATTTAGCTGTGAACACAGAGTAGTAGAGCTGCATTTATACTTTGGAAGACTTTTCAAACCACTGACAGATGAGAGTTTTTTTTTTCTTTTTTTTTTACCAGTTTTGCTTGAGTGTTTAGTATATCTCCTCAGCCACATCTTATAGAGAAAACTTTACATTTTATTTCATTGTAGTTACAAACATAGCTTCCAGGATACTAATTGTTTTAAGTTTTTCAAACTGCTCAATGACCTAAACTAGACAAAACTTCACCAAGGTCTACAGTCTACGTTTCTTGTCATTCTACAAAATGATTATATGTTGGTTGCTATTGTGCTGTTGACAGCTGGTTAGTTTATTCATTTGTTTGTTTTATTATATTTATTTTCTAAATAAACTTTGGGCTGTCCATTTTTTAAGTGAAAAACAATTCAGACATACAGTCAAACAAACAGGAGTGATACAGGTGTAATAGTACATACACAGCTCTTACTTGGATTTAACTCGGCAAATAGTCCAGACCTTTCATTGGATAATTACTGTGGGGATAATTACTGCATATGTTGCAGCTGCAACAAGTTCTTAACCCTAACTGATGCAGTGGAGTAGATTCTTGTCTTAAATAACCAGACAGCATAACGATTGGAAACAGGTCATGTGGTCTGATGAGATCAGATTGACCCTGTTCTTGAGTGATGTGTGCATCAGGGTGAGAGGAGAGGCAGATGAAGAAATTACCCATCATGCTTATTGCCTACAGTACAAACCTGTGGGGGCAGTGTTCTGATCTGGAGTTGCTTCAGTTGGTCCTGTCTAGGTTCAGCAATGTCATGTGACCAACAAATTGAAGCTGGCTCTTTTTTCTTTCTTTTTTGTTTTTGACCAGGTAGTGTATATTGTAAATTCTCCAGAAAAGTACTTTTAAGGTCATATTTTGTACATACGGACATGTACTTATATTACATCATTGAAACTGTTAATGCACCCCCACCCCCCATGTCAGGTCATGTCAGGCATCGAAATGTGGTTCAACAAAACTCATAATAAACTCAGTAGAATATCAAAGGGCGCTTCATATACTTTATGAAGTTACCCTTGGCAAAGCAAATTTGTTCAGCACCAAAAGGAACCAGACTACCATTCTGCTGTTAGAACGCTGGACAAGACAAGTAGGAAAAAAAAAAAAAAAGTAGTGTGAGATACTCCCCGGTAAAATGTCCAAATAAAAGAGGATACACAAGCAAAGGTGTTAGAAAAATGGGCAATGATGACTGGGAGTACAGTTGGTGTCGGCTGCTGCCTTATCGGTACAGACAGCTGCCTGTCAGCCAGCTGAGCCCCTTAAAAAAAAAAAAAGAAACTGTTAATGCAGTTTTGTTTTTGTTTTTTTTTATCTTATTTTCACCAGAGCCAGACATTGAAGGTATTCTGGTCTCTGTCCTCACCTAGGACTATACTACCCCAGATCAGTCCTAAATGATTCAGAGCTTCTAAGAAATCATTCAGAGTGTGATCCTATAAGGTAGGTTTTGCCCATGTCGACTGAAACGGCTAGATAGTATTTTTTCTTCTTCTCTGGGGTGTCATTACAGTTGTCAACCTTTAAGTTGTATTACTGCCTCCTGAATTTGATCGTCCACTGTTGTCTGATTCAATTGCAGTCTTTTACTTTGTCCAGTTGATTTAAAAAATCTGAATATTTGTTTGATGGAGCATCCTTTTTCAGGTCACAGTGGTATTTTTGGTAGTTTTTTTAAGGCTTTGAAACCTTACTGGATATATTGTGTACAAACTTGTATGTAATGGTCATTTTGTAATAGTTATATCATGGTCAGGTGGTTAATAACAAGAAGACGTTTTTCTCACATGCTTATTCATGCTTTACATTTCTCTCAATTAGTTCAAGCACTTGTGAAAGCAATAATTACATTCAGAAAGGCAGATATCTAAAAATTTCTGCTGATTTGCACCATCAGAACTATGTGGGTGTGATCTTACCATATTTGATTAATATGTTAATCTTGATCAGATTTTTCCAATGTGTGGCCCTGTCTTTAAAAGAAGAAGCTGAGAATATAGGTTTTCTGGGTCTTTATTTAAGATCTCTGATTACTTTTCAGAACTTTATGTAATGCTGTCATGTCATCTTGTGCTTTGCTGTGTGGTGTTTTGTTGTTTAAGGATGTTGGGGCTTCTGGGGGAAGAGTTGACAGGCCCTCTGGGGCTGCGTGGGCCTGGAAAGCAGGGTCATTGTCTAACCATCGAAAGTAGAAAGTTGCTCTGAATGCTAAGCTGCATCTGAGCCTGGCTTCTGACACGAGCTGATAATCAGATTTACTCTGCTGAATCCGCTGGACGCCACAATGTACCCCACTGTCGTCGTCCCCCGCTTTGCCTCTCAGCAGCCCCCTCACCAGTATCTCGACCCTTCATCCACCCTCCCTCCTCCCCCGCAGCAAAGCTAATTACACCCAGCAGAAACACAAATCTCCATGATTTAAAAAGTCACTCTTTTTCAGGGGTTTAACCTTGTTAGGGCCTAAGCCTGGCTTTCTTGTGCACCAGCTCTGTGAAGAATTCTCTGTTCCTGCAGACACTGGGACATAGACACACTTCTGTCTTTGCTGGTAGTCGTCCGCCTGTCAGAGGGTTCACTTGGAGGCAGTGTAATTAAGTGTGTGTGTGTGCATGTGTGCCTGTATCATTACTCGTGTATATGTGTGAATCAGAGTGTGTTTAGAGGTGGGGGTGGGGTGGGGGGGGGTGAAGGAGCACACGCAAGTCTGTCCTCTGCAGGCCATCTGGGACGCTGACTAACTAATAGACTTCCTACATTCATCTAGTAGCGCTACTTGTACATCTCAATCAGAGAGCTGTTGACCACAAACAGGCCTTTAATGACATTAGCCAGTTCTGGCTGTTTGAGGACAGCGTGTGGGTTGCCTGACGCCAGGAGGTCAGCCTGTTTCCTGGAGGCCTGTGGGGGCCCAAAGGAGCCCACACGAGTCTTGGGTGTCTAACAGAAATTACAGTATGACCCACTGTGAACACTGCAAATGCGTCACAGTAATATTAACCCCTTTGAAGACAAATAGAGCATTCTGAATTGTCATTGTCATTACTGTATTGCTGAAAATATTATACTGTGGCCAGATGGGCTGAAAATATCCAGAGTCTATCTCCTGATTAATTTCCATTTCCATTATCTGTCTCTTGCTGCTTGATTGAAATCAAGTCAAATGCAGCAAGAAATGTATGCAGTCAGAGCATCCAACAGGTTGTACATAACCCTAACTGTGAAGAGTTGATCTATACCACTTTACTTGGTGGTTAAACTGAAATTGAATGTGTGTGAAATGTCAAATTTTGGTGTAGTTTGTGAACATGACTATCACTGTTTAGAAAATAAAATGGAAAATGTTGGAAAACAACTGCAAATATTTTAAATACAGCAGATTACGTAGAAGTTTGTTTTTATTATCCCTACATACATGTCTCAGCAAATAACAATGATCCTATATATTAACATTACAGATGATTCCAGATATAATCCAACTCTGCCATGACAGCTACATTGTGAACATTATTTTTAGGCTATTTAATTCTGATTCATACAGAATGCTTTTTCTTTACATTTGTGTAAATTTGTGACAGAGGTTAGTTAGTTTCGACAGATGTGGGGGCTAGTGGGCAAGTAAAGAAGCAAGTGAAAATCTGAAGGTAAGGGAAATTTCTCTGAGGGTTGAACTCACACATCACTATGTATGATAAGAGAAATTTTTTTTTGTTGAAGTTGCGTGTATGGATACTTTAAAAGGGCTTTTGCATGGGTTGTAATGGCACAGACATATGTTACCAGGCATGCCCAGGCCTGTTGTGCAGAAGGTCATGAGTTTGATGACATTGGCTGAGTTTAGGAACACAAAGCACTCCTCAAGTTTTTGATTGCCCTGACTGACAGGTAATGAGGAGGGAGAGGAGAAAGGCCTGCCACCAGCTCTTGTTCCACTGTTTCTACCTCACTTCTCCCTCTTTACATCACAAGAATGCAAATCTTTAAAGCCTTGAGATCTGAGGAAAGGGAATCAGTGGCGATGGTGCAGGGATTTAAAAGCTGATCCTCCCTGTGTGAGTCACAGACAGTGAACCCACCTTTCTCCCCTTTTCTGCCTGTTTCTCTCTGTGTCTGAAGGTCTTTTGGTTCATCATTGTATTCATAAACACATCTATCTGTACGATTTCTGCCGCTGTTTGTTTCTATCATGTTTTAAAAGGCTGAGGAGCTGGATTTGGTTTTGCTGTCCCAGATTCCACTTAAATCCAAGTCAAATAAAAGCCCTGTGTCTGTGTGTGAGTGTGGCTCTCAGGGCAATTTATTACAACTGTTTGCTCTCTAAAGGCCACAGAGCAAATGAATGAGTCACTGGCACTGTGGCTGTATGTTGGGCTGCTTTTCACTGGTTGGCGTGCTGCAGACAGTCATCCCACCACATTTTAAATATTGACTGTCGTGCCTGCTTTTATCTCTCTGCAGAATAGAGCCGTTTCCTGACAGTGTACTCTAAAGACTTGTACCACCCTTGGGATAATTTTCTGCTTTCTTTCTATCAAAGAAGAGGCAGGTTGTGGGTCTAAGAAGAGGAACACAAGACCATAGTGTTGGAGAAAGTTTTACTTTCTATGCTGACAAACAGGTGTGTGTGATCTGTTTTTTCGACACAAGGGGGCAGCAGTGGTACCATGCATCATTTGAATCTTCATTCACAGTCCATACAGTGGTCTTTGGAGTCTGGTCTCCAACACATAAAAAACAATGAGACCACATAATACTTTGTCATAATAATGAGAGTGTTTATTATGACACTGTGGCTTAAAATGGCCTAATTATTTATCATGTGTTATATCATAATAATTATTGCATTATGAGAAAGTTTCTTCTGATTATTATTAGACTTAAATTTAAAAAAGATCTATATAGCATCACTCTATTTCACTTGATGTTGTCAGGTCTGCTGAACTGAACATGGACAAAACGCCTTATTACCTATTCCTTCCTAAAACTGTGCTCTTTGCTCAGTGCTTGCTAACATATACTGACTCATTAGTCAATAGAAATATGACATTTCATTTGGATTTTAATCTGTTGACATTTGTATTTTATTCTATTTTATTTTATGTATTTTATTGTATCTGGTTGTTATAATGATGTACTTCCACTATAAATGTATCCTATTCAGTAAATACTATGACTGTATTAACATAATTATAACTTATAATCTCATAATAATGACAAGTTATTTATAATTTCGGGAAATGTTGTCATTATTTGGAAATAATTTGTTATTACTATGATATACAGTCAGTTATGATTCACCATCATAATTAAAATGTAAAATGAACATTGCTAATCACCTTTAATACCTTTAATATTGCTTTTAAAGGAATATGTGAGATTCACACATACTTGTTTTTTTACACATGTTCTCTGCCAGCTCTTTGTTAACATTAGCTGACTCAGTTTCTAAGTTAATGATAGATAGCGTACAACGTTGCCAGTGGAGAATAGAAGAGCAGGTTTGAAGAACTTAGCACCACGTGTAAAGATTTTAGAAGAAACAAAATAGTAGGTTAGAAAGTAGGTTGTTTTCATGACCTTGACAAATAAGACAGTTGTCAGCTGAGAACTGGGGTTTGAAAATATCAGACATATTAACTGAAATACCAGTAATGGGTTTGAAAATTTGTATCTTCTAATTTTTTTTTCAAGTTTGCCGATCATTACCTTCATCTCCAATTACCAAAGTGAAAAGAACAACATAAAAAATGTATAACATGAGTGTGACAAACATCTAAATATTTAAAAAATACATTTTAAATGTCATTGATCCAGGTAATATATTCACTGAAAATAGCTGATCTCTTTCATGTTGCTCCATATTCAGTTTCTCTTCCCTTGCAGGCCCACACCA
This sequence comes from Sphaeramia orbicularis, assembly GCF_902148855.1. Classification (NCBI taxonomy): domain Eukaryota; kingdom Metazoa; phylum Chordata; class Actinopteri; order Kurtiformes; family Apogonidae; genus Sphaeramia; species Sphaeramia orbicularis. The sequence goes on along the minus strand of NC_043968.1, from coordinate 37,897,031 downwards.
CTGTGGACCAGCGTCCATTATTGTGCCCTCGGTTCCTGTCTCATATAAAAGGCTGTCCTGAAGACCTCAAGCCTCCTTGTTTCCTGAGCTCCAAGTCCAGACCACTGCCTCCATCTCAGGGGAAGACTCAGAGCGCAGAAGCCGTTACTGCCCCGAAGTCTCAAGCGCTTGGGGGTGAGGCTTGTCACAAAACACCTGGTGCTTTCACACCATCTCAGACCTCATTCTCAATATCAGGAGGAGGGCTCTCAGTCCTTTGACTCCAGCTCTGCTCATTAAGAATTTTTCTCTCTTCTTCTTCTGGCGGAGTAATGCAGGTAGTGCCCACCATGCTTGCCATTAGTCCTTAATCTCTCTCTCTGGTTATGATTGATTAAGTGCAGATCTCATCCATCCTGTCTGGAGAGGAAGTGCCCACAGCTCTGCCCTCCTGGTGGTCCTATGGTGGCCATGAAAGACCCAGGCCTCCTTTCAGAGCCAGGCCTCTAATGTGGAGACATTTTTCCCAACTTTCACCTCAGCTCCACAGCAGGGCACTGTTAGCCTGTGTGTGTGTGTGTGTGTGTGTGTGTGTGTGTGTGTGTGTGTGTGTGTGTGTGTGTGTGTGTGTATGTGTGTGTGTGTGAGTGTGTGTGTGTGTGTGTGTGTGTGTGTGTGTGTGTGTGTGTGTGTGCGTGTGTGTGTGTGTGTGTGTGTGTGTGTGTGTGTGTTGCAGAGCAGGGGGCATTTCTCAGCACTGAGGTCTAATACTAATTATTCTACCATATGTTGGTCTGCCTCCTCACAATTGTCCTTAACCCTGCTCCCCGAAGAAACGTGCTGTGCCCAACGCCATGGCTTTGGACTCTGACACATGTCATTCATATGCACATCAACACTCACACACAGTAGTTCATATACACTTCTGTGTGTGTGTAACAGATGGGAATGGCAGGGCATTGTAAAAGAAGCAGTGCAGAAATGTGCTCTCCATTGCGTTCCCTTTATCCCCCTGTGCTGACTCCTCTTGCCGGCAGACCCCCAGGAAACAAGAGCAGATTGTTTGACACCCTCCACCCCCCCACACACATACACTCCCTCACAGTGGCCAACAAAAAAGGAGAAGAGAAAAGAAGGGGTGTGCAAAGGCATAGAGGAAAGAATGAAGAAGGCGAAAGGGAAATGGGCGGTGCTGGATGGAGCTGATGTTTGTGGACGAGAATCTTAGAGGGATGAAAGGAAATGGTGGAAAGAAGAAAGTTTGACCAGGGAGATAATGAGTTTTGAAAGAAGAAAGATGGATGGAGTAAAAAAAAATGGAACAAATGCTTAAGAAATTGGTTTACATGTCAATCAAGTTGTTATTTCAGTTGTAGTTATAACTGACTCATTTCAGCAAAACTATTTTGTAATTCTAAGATTTGATACATGACATTCTCTGTTTTATGATGCTGCATGTTGCTTTATGTCTTTCCATAGGCCATTAATAACAATAGGAGATTTTGTTACAAGTTGTTGCCTAAAAAGGTATGTAATGTTTCCACTTTAAAAACTGAAGATATCAATGACACTGCTATACCTTGTTGACTTGTAATCTACATTACATAAAATGTAAATTCAGTCAAAAGAGTACTTTTGCTTAATGAAACAGCCCATTTCATTTGGTTATCAGTCCATGGAATCATGTCCCTTTGAATAAAACTTTAACGCATTACTTCGTCTGTAGATTGGTACAACCCCACACTGCCATTCACAGAGTCATAAAACGAAGTCTCTTATTGGTCAGACTGAAAGAAAGCCAAATTTTTATATTTTTATACCTGTGACAGTTGCAAAAGTCTGTCAACTTCCATTTATAAGGCCAGTTGTTCATACATGTTTTGCTTCTCTCAGGCCAGATTACTATTGTGATTACTGAGTTGGGAAACAGGCAGCTGCTGCAATGGGCCAATTTCTCACTGCCTTTGTCAGCAGGCCGACCCACTCAGCAGGGAAACAAGTGTTTGCCCCATGACTGGGGAAACTGGGAACCAAAATGTCACAAGCAGACTTTGCTGACTTTCAAGATGACCTCCCACACCATGTTGACCCCTCAAAAGCAGATAACTTCAAACATACTACAAATCTTGTATGGAGAGTTACTTCAAATTAAATGTATCTCTGTTTTGTTTTTGTCTTTTTGTAAGGTTCTATCCATCTAAATCTAGACAGAAAAAAAGGTGGCGTGCAGAATCAGGGCTCAATCACAAGAAGGCGCTCTGCTGTCGTTGTTCCCTGTCTTCCTCTCCCTACAATGGCACCATCATCCATCAACAAGCCAACACCTCCCCAACAAAGCAGCCCTCAGGCCGAATCTGGAAGACAGGAACACACCACTGTTCCAGTAGTTCATACTGGCCTCCTGCCTCATCCTGCTCCAATAGAAAGCAAGGAATATCAGCAGGTGGAAGCATCTCAACCCGATCTAGCATCTATTCCAAATTGCATAGAGCCAGACTTGAAGTTTCACCTTGGGTCTGCAGGACCAGAGGTTTTAGGATCATCTGCTTCCCTGTCCCATGGTTCTCTCTCAGACTTTAGTCGTCCATCCTCCAGCCTGTTCAGCCGTAGCACTGACCTTGCAAGTGGAAGGAGCAGTGTGTGGTCTGACAAAACCGGTAAACTATTTCTGAAAACTGAATTACTCTAAGGCTACTTTACTTAACTTTAGAGTTACATTCATGTGTCTTATGTTTTTAGAAGGTTCACTGTGAATTTTAAACCATAATGTTGTTATGCTGTAGTTTTTTATGAGTTTATCACATGTATATAGGCACATGCATTCTTCTAATATTCTCCTGATCAGTTGGTAGCAAATAACAAATTACTGCCTAAATGTTTTTAGGCCGTTATATTTAATTATACAAGAAAATTAATTATTCATGTTGTTGCTGTCAAGCAGATGCTAAATTAAGTGGAGATTGTTAATTTGAATATAGCACATACAATAGCTATGATGCAAATTAATGGCATTAGGCATGATTGGAATAGAAGTAATTAAACACATTTTCTAGTCTCAGGTATGTAGATTATTTTATTGATGTTACTATTGATCAGGTCCTCCAGTCAACAATTCAAACAAAACAAAAATTATCCAAAAATCAGTAGAAGTTAATAACACTGCAACATAAACAGGCCATTGAAATTGATCCATGAACATCAGGGATCACAGGTAACCAGGTAATATATGTACATTCACAAAGAGTGTTGAACAGCACCTCATTACAAAAACAGTGGAATATTGAGGTGAGTTTGTGTCAATAGTCTACAAGTGGATAAAATGTTAGTATGTCAGTATGTCACATATTGGTTACAGTTTAATTAGAAAAACAACTTAAAGTTACTTGACAAGGTGTTGGCCCCCCAAGTGCCTCCAGAACATCTTCATTGCTTCTTGGCATTGATTCTACAAGTCTGTGAAATCTACTGGAGAGATGATCAACATTGAAACATAACATATTCCCTCAGTTGGTATGTTGATGATGATACTGGAGAGTGTTGTGAAGCACATCGGTCCTACAAGAAATCACTCCCATCAAAGAATAGGAAGACTGCAAACATAAACATGGAAATAAATAAATAACACATATATGTCCTTACACCTAAAAGGTCAACTGCCAATGAATCCAAAACTAATTTTTGAGTGCAGATTTTGTGGATTAGTGCACCTACAGGCAGAATGAGAAATGTTAAATGTACAAAATAACTGCTGTATATAGCCTGCTACACTGTCACTGTTAAGGTTTGCTTTAGTTTAAGCACAAAAACAACTTGGTGATAGTAAGAAAAATGGTTAGGCCTAGATCTTGAATGTGTCATTATTCTTAATGTTTACAATAAAACAACAATCACAAAGACAAAGTTGAAAAGTGACAAAGTTTACTTTTATTTTGAAATGGGCTGTATATACTGGTCTCATGTGTTTAAGTCATCTGTGCTCCTAAAGAGTTTGTACCTATCATATATTTTACCAGAAAAAAACATTATTGGTCTTTTACATAATCAGCTAGTGAGGTTGGGCTGAGGGAACAACTAGAAGCATTAACTGCTTAAAATCGATTTTACAAATTTTGTTATCCACTTGACATTTTAATGAGACACTTCAAAGATGAAAAAAACGGTGTGTGAGGGTCAATAAATGCTTGTTTACAAGAAAATTCCATATGTCATCTTAAGTAGCTCCACAAAAGATTAATTAGAGATTACAATCTGATGTGGAGTTTAAAACAAGGACTTACCCTCTTGATTTTCATTATATTTAATTTATAATTTGCAGAAGGTTGTGTTAAATTACAGTACCCTCTAATGTTCATCTTTGTCTTTTTGCAGATGAAAACCTGGAATCAGCCCCTCTGGACATAATTTGTTTCTCCCCATCCCAGTCTTCCACTTTATTGCAGATTCCTCTGGCTCCTTGCCCTCCAGCAGAATCTCACCAGTTCTCCCCAAATCTCCCCACCACACCTCCTCTTTACAAGAGGCTCTTTGGTCAAACCAAACCTGTTTCACCTCACCCACCTACACCCACCCACCCTCATTCAGATAGACGTCAAAGTAGGAGTGACAGTGCACAAATAAGGAATCCCCACCAAGATCCATCTGCAGACCCTGGTCTCAGTTTACCCTTAGACTTTGATCAGGGCCTTTCCACACTGACTTTTCCTTCCAGTCCGTGGTCTTCCTGTGCAAGTCCACAACTGCCCATTCCCTGTTCAGTGTCTCCAAAGCTGACCCCGTCTCCTCCAGTCAGTCGGCTGGAGGCTCATCGCTGGCCTGTCTTGCCTCCTATCTCCTCTGTCAGAGGTGAGAAATGATCTCTGCTACCCACATATGGACTGTTCACAGCCTCCTCCCTGCCCACGCTCTTACTGCATGATTGTCCAAAACATGGCTGGACATCCACATAGACAAAGAGATGGAACCAGACATAGAGAAATCAAAGCTTTGGTGAGGTGTTCAGATGCTCCTGCCCCCATCAACACATTGTGAAAGCATTGCTGTCAGGCTGTTTTTCTCGACCCCTCCCACCCTATAATAAATAACACAGAAAGCTTTTCTTTTTCCTCTAAATCAGCAATAGAAAGAAGGGCTTTTGATGAAAAGCTGGTACCGTTTGATTCCCTGTTCAAAGGCATGAGGCCCCAACAATAGAAGGCAGGGTCCCTACCTCGTGTGCCGTGCCTCTCAGGCTCGACTGCCCCATGCCTGCTCTTTTCTGTGGGCTCTGAGAGGGAGACGTGTAGCCGATAGTCATAAATCCACACTGACCACCGCTCACTGACGGCAAAACACTGAGCAGGGCAACCACAATAGAATACCTCCTCGGCTTTCCTGCAGCCGCTAATTTACCGTTCCGAATTGGGATAAAGGACAAGGCCACTGACATCTGACTCCTCCGGGAACTTTATGAAAGAAAGCAAACAATGTGGAAATTGTGTAGGGATTTTCTCTTTTCTATCAGAGACATCTAGTGTTCTCTGTGTGGTGCTGTACTGCAGGGGGCCCATGCTGTATCGGAGCACGCTGTTCTCTTCACGGTAGACACAGAGCGAGTGTCACTAGTTCATTTATTTTACCGCAGATGGAGGCAATTCAAGCTCAGTGTGGCCTCAATGTGGCAGCGTGTAAAGCTTATAGGATAATTCCAGTTTATTACAACCTGGATTTTATTTTTTTGTAGTTTTGGACATTATTTTTTTTGGCCAAGATCACAGTGGATCAAAGTAGCACAGTAGCTGGGATATAGAAAACTTGCTATGTTGATATATTCGCACAAAACCATCATAGAATTTTATCACAGTGATATGAACATGGTATGAACAATGATATGAACTGCTCATCTTGTTGGCTCCCAAAACAACTTTCACTTTTTCTGCATTTTTTTTTTTTTTTACTATCAGTAGTATTGACCTGAAATGCTGCCTCATGGCACATCTTAAAAGGATTGGTAACATTATTATCACAACCTGTGAGTTCTTCACATGTTTAAGGGGCCTAACATGTCAGAAACAGCACAATTTAGTACAAGTTGAGAAGAGACTTGAAATGAGAGCAGAGAGATGGTGAATATCCACCAGACCAGAGATGTTGACATTGAGTTTGTTCATATACACACTAATATTCCACTATTACTATTAAACAGCATATTCCACTTGGATATTCTGTACACTGAAGATTCTTTGGGAATGTATACTTCACATTCAGAAAATTAATTTGCTCAGTGTAGTTTAGGTTTTATCACATGGCACCTGTTTACGGTTGGGTGAGGTGAAGACAAATGTCCTCTCTGGTTCAGATGGAGGGTCTAAGAAAAGACCGCATCTAGAAGCACAACTACTGTTAAGCTTTATGACCTAGGATATCCAGAGGTTCATAGATATGAGCAACTGTATGAAGGAACCAAAGAGAGAGGCTGAGATCAGACAGTGGAATGTGTTCCACTGAAGGAAATCTTTGAAAAAACATTGCTTTTAATGGTGTATACATAAAAATAGAGAATTATGAATATAGCTAATTTGGCATATTGTCTATTGCAGAAGTTGGGATAAAAGTTGAGTATGAAGTATAGGTAGTATAGAGAATGTGCTATTGGTGCAGGTATAAGATACTCATTGTTGCACGTGCATTGTCAGGTGAAACTGAAACATTTCATGCTACAGCTTTTTTCCTCTGGATTTAAAAGGATAAGTTGCACCGTTCTCATTTCCGAAGTAGTCGATAAGGGGATTTTTCATAACACAAAAGTCCTCTGATATTGCTATGTGTTCAGTGGTATTGCTTTTTCGAAGCATTTACGTAAAATTCCTGCATGGGTATTTACTTTACCATTATCTTATATTCATAATGACAGCAGAACACCCTCAAAATCTCTTGAAAGTTGAAGTGGACTGAACTGAACACTTTAATGCTGACAGACTCAAAAGAATCTTTATGTACTGTCTTAAATATCCACACTGGCCTTGCAGTAAGATGGTGCAATGCTTTGTGTACCATAAGTACATTGGTATATTGATCACTTCAGAAATGTAGTGAAAGAAGTTGTATAGCATTCATGGTTACATATGATTGTGTACTTATGTGAAGTTTGTCTTGGATTCTGTTTTATCTGGCTGAATTTGTTTTTCCCCACAAGGTTATAAGTAGTTAAACAACAAAAGTATAATTTTATCATCATTAACATTTGTTCAAATATTTTTTAATGTTTGTGGTTAATGAGAAGGTGAATCAGGCAACATTTTAATGCAGAGGCTGATGGGGGATCTTTGTTTCATTTTCCTTCATGGTGGTTTTCTCAGGTCCTCTACAATCCATACAGTGACCCTTAGCTAACATCTTTCCAGCACCGTCTCCAGAGTGTAACTGTCCTCCACAATGATGCAGGGCACTGGCCTGGCCTCGGTTGGCCTCTCCGCTCCAGGCTCTGTGACCGGGAAAAGAGGGCCACAGATACACAGAAGACGCCTTGTCTTCCTCTAAGTCCGTCATATCAAATCCAGTGACCTCCCACTGCCACCCTTAACCTCCCTGAAAAACTCACCCTGACTTGGTATGGCCCTCATCCACTGAGAATGACAGCCACATTGACAGCAGCAATATGCTTTGAAGTGTCAAGTCAAGTCTTTTCATTGTGTCTTTGAGTAGAGCAGCGAGGTGCTCAAGTGCACAATGCTGCAGTGATGTGTGTGTGTGTGTTGTTCTCATACTTGACTGCATGAGGGTGGCTTCATGTGTACATTTATACTCGTCCATGTGGGCAGAGGCAAAGGAGCTGAGTTTGCCTTTTCCTTTTAGAGCCTCTGTATATATTATCCTTTTGTCTGAGCCAAGCTGTTCTGCATTTCTAATGTGAGAAAAGCCTCGACAAGCCTCTTTCAGGGCGACGACAAAACACACCACCCGGAGAAACTGTTTCATTTGCTAATCCTCTGGACTTTCTAAACCAGGCAGAGTAAAACAGTTGTTTTGATGGTTTGAGAGGAGATAAGTAATTGGTGATTACCTTGACAGTTCTTCACATTCCTCTAAGTGAATTCTGTGTTAGTTACAGCTTCAGGGTAGAGTTGTTTGTCTTGTCTCTATTGTAGGAGAGATGAGACCATTTTAGTCCAGACTGTGACGCAGACTGTTTACCTCACCTGGGGGTCTTCACTCATGGAGGTCCTGGGTTGTTGTTTGGATTTATCAGTGTTAAACCTGGAAGGGACAACTTTAACTTAACTCACTACAACATCCAGCCCAGATTTACTGTCTGATAATCTGAGAATGTTCTCCAAGCAATGCAAAATATCCACTAAAAAACAATAAAATATTGTACAAACTCTAAGTATAGATAGTATCAATAAAAGTAACATAAATATAAATAAATGATGGTGACCTTTATATTGATTAAAATATATTTGACTTAGCTGTAGAAGTGTGTGACAAAAAAAATACTCCTCTATTTGCTGAATTTCTTCCCAAATTTTTAATAATAAAAGTAGTATGTATAAAGTAAGTATAGTGTATATGGGTTAGGGTTAGGCGACTTTATGTATTTGAAAGGGGAAAAAAGCTTGATAATGCTTAAAAAAAAAAGAAAAAAAGGCTGTAGCATTAATATTTTTGGTGCGTTTCGGGCTCTTTTCCTCATCCCTCTGTGCCTCTATTGGGTGTTGTTACAGAACGGTGCAGCACAGCAGCTTCAGGCTACTCAGAACTCAGTTGCAGTCAGTCTCATGTGTTTGATGAACTTGAGGCCATCGCCCCTCGGTCAACATCATGTCCATCCCTTGACCAGCCATCAGATTCATCACACTGCCCGTCACCTGGTACAGGTACATACTCTCCATAAATCATTTGCTTATATAGCATCACAAAAAGGTGTAATGTTTGCAGAAAAATTTGCTGTCAATTCTCTGTTTGTTTGTTTTTTCTTCTGAATTTGTCAGTGCTGAACTCTCTTATTATAAATAAACTGAGTTGTAACAGATAATTAATATTTATTCAGGTTGTCAATCACAAAAAAAAACACAGACTATTTTTAAAGTTACTTCATAGTTTATCCTTAGGGAAACGTGAAACTGACAGTTTGGCGCACCTAAGATGCAGAGATTCGATGATTTTCTTTGAAACCAAATATTTTGGTGTTTTGAGGGGCTGGACTGTTCTGAGTAATACATCAAACTTAAATTTGTAAATTATTTATATTTTCTGGCATCTAATGGAAGGTGTAATCAACAAATTAATTGACAAAATAATCAACAGATGATGAAACTTATTGTGATTATAAATTCGGTGTTTCTCCTAACATTGTTCAAATTTAGATTGTTTTACCTGTGGTCCACAAACTAATATTTAAAGTTAGACAACCAGGCAATGATTTGGCCCCTATTTTTGTTATTAAAAAAATATGGAAACAAATCCACTTTTATGTCATGAAAAGTCAACACTGTGCTCTCTGGGATGTTTTTGTTATTATGTTTAGTTGTTGTTTTATTGTCTGTGCACCCCCCAGTAATACCTCAATTAGACATGCTGTCCTTCCTCTGTGACTTCTGCCTGGTTACAGACAGCAACGGGTTTATCTAAGCACTCACTGTGTCAGGTCATTGTATCAGTCCATGTTGGCCAACAAAGGCAGAGTAAATGTGATGTGTGTCTGCATGCCTGGGCGAGATAGCATGTGTATCTGTGTGTGTCCTGGAGGTGGTTCAGTGAGCTGCACAGAGAGCCAATGAAGACTTCTTCCTCCTCCCTCATTGCACACTAATCCCTGACAAGGTGTTTAACCTGCTTGCTTGACCCGAAACTCTGTCTGACCCCAGTGACCTTTGCCCAGAGGATGTGGAAGGATCAGGGCATCCTCTGCTAGAGCAGCCGATAAAATCAACACAGGCTTTAGACCAAGTGCTCTGCCAAATGGAAGCTGGACTGATTTTTATCAGAGATTGACATAAAGCAAAATTTACATCTGTATAGACTGTGGCTGAGTTGAAGCTGGAATAAGTAACGAGAAGAAAAAATATGTCTTATCAGGCCAATTCACAAAGAGGTGGGCTTTGAGGAGAATTTAATCCTCAAACAAAATAAGTTAAAAACCTTTTTATACCTGCAGAAAGAAAGCATAAAGCAAACAAAGCATTCTTCTAACTGTGTAAAGTGCTTCAAGTTGTCTCTTTGTATCTAAGGAATATTTAGTGTGGTCAGTTTTAGTGCAGAACTGAAATTAGACTACCAAAAGACCAAAAGCACCCTTTCTTGAATATTTGTTTTGAGAATTTATGATAATGCATTTTATACTGAATGTTATTCACTTCTAAAATTTCAAGAATTTTAAAGTCCATAACATTAAAAATGATGTCATAAGTGACTCATCATGTGATTGTAACCAAAGAAGTATAATCTTGATTTGACTCTGAAACTCTTTAACCATGTCTTTTTTTTTGGGGGGGAGGGTTAATTTTTATCTCTCTTTGGCTTATCAGAAGACAAAGAATCTGAAAGAGACGCATGTCCTCTTCTTTTATTTTAACCTGAGTGGGTGGCAATGAGGGTGTCCAACACCTTAATCAGAGATTAGTCATTTGTTACTTGTGTCTGTGTTTGCTAAGTGTCTGTCAATCTACTGATTACTATTGGATAATGATGGTCTAATACCCGGTCTAACTGAAAGTGTGTCTTGCTACATTATGTTACACCCGCAGTTATCCCAGGGATTTCCTCTCAACGACTCCTTAATTTATCAGCCAAGGCAACAGTTCCTTTTTCCCATCCGAGGGATTACTTTACCAAACATCAGCACACCCACCCATGTGTGACTTCCCAAATGAAATCACTTTCAGCAGAATGTGTGTGTGGACAGATTGCACAATCACACAAACTGAAAACATATCTGTTAGTGAAAGCTATTGCTAAGTTTTTTCTGGGTCTGTGTGTGTGTGTAGTGGACTACCTGTAGTGGAGCATGTTGTGTGAAATCCCCTCAGAGAGAAATAGCAGCTTCACACCCAGCGGCGTGGGCTGAGGATTTGCATGGGCACTGAGCCACACTGTTACTGATCCGCTTTTAATTGGGTGTGACGATGAGAACTTTGGAGTTGTGTGTGTGTGTGTGTGTGTGTGTGTGTGTGTGTGTGTGTGTGTGTGTGTGTGTGCGTGCGTGTGTGTGTGTGTGTGTGTGTGTGTGCGTGTGTATAGGTGTGTGTGCAAGTGTATAGGTGTGTGTGTCTGTGTGTGTGTGTGTGTGTGTGTGTGTGTCTGTGTGTGTGTGTGTGTGTGTGTGCGTGTGTGTGTGTATTGGAGAGGTGTGGGGGTTACGTGCTGTGGGGTGTAGGCTGAGCAGTTTGTATGCACATTGGCCAGAGTAACTCAAATTAATTTAATAAAACACTTAAGCAAATATATCACTGTAATGTTTACTAAATCAAAGCTAAACCAGATACAGAATTGTATGCATTTCATATAACTTTTGGACATATTAGCTCTTGCGTAAGATGTTCTAATATAGGTGTTATAATGCGGACAACCGCTTTAGTTACGCTACAATCACAATTACTTTGGTGTACTGCATATTAAAAATTTCACATACATTCATCTTCAGTATATGCATCCGTATATAAGAAACCACATAGTTTTGGACATGTGATGCAAGTTTAAAAAGGTGAAAGTTTACAAGGCAGAAGGATTTTTTAAATATGTTGTACTTTAGAAGGAACAGAACAGCTAGTGAAATAAGTAATTTAGTGTTAATTTCAGCAATCTACATCTTAATAAGGAAGTGCAAATAATTTTTTCCAATGATTTCTGAAACTGCTTAATTAACACCTTCAACATTTTTTTTGCATGAATTGCTTTTGTTTGTCTGTGAAGGTCACAGTTTTGATATTACTTTACTATTGTCAGTTGTCTTTTTACGTTAGTTCTCCAGATGATTCACCCGTTGGAAAAACAAACCTGTTTGGCAGTCGTTGTTTGTGATGTGTTTTACATTGCAGGTGTTTTTCTGACATTTCCAGCCTTTGTCCATGCAGATCTGTCCCCTGGCCTCGCAGCACTAACTGTGGGCTGTGACTCTGGGAATCTGGGCTCCCTGTCCCGGGTCCAGCTGCTCCTGCTGGATCGGCAGGTGCCTGACACCATCCCGAGTCCCCCTGGTTTTGAAGAGGACCTTTTACCATTGGAGATGTGGCCTGATCTGAAAATGCAAAATGACTACGGATTGAATTCAGCAGGTAAATTATTGAAAAGCAATATCATCCCAAAGTTAATACTGAGGAAGCTGCATGACCAAATTTGGAGATTCAATTATGAATGAATTTGTCCTGCAATATTGCCGTTGAAAGTTGAAATCTTTTATAAAATCAAGTAAAATCAACTTTCTTTATATATCAATTGCAAATACAGATTATATTAAATGTCTCTCTGCAGAAAAAGTCTGTAATCTTGGCAAAATGCTTTAAATACTAAGGGACAAAACAATATTCATGGGAAGGTGAGCAAAGGTGACCTACACACAACTTAATTAATAATAATCCAGTAAAAAAAACATCTAGAAACCCCTAATACAAGGAGCTAACTGATGCCAAAAGGTAAAAGAGACCAAAGAGGAAGTTCCATTCTCAGTTCACAGCACTAAATTGCTTTTCCGAACCATTTCAGCATTACATTGGAAAGGAAACCTAATACTTAAGGTGCTCTGTAGCAAGTACAAACATGCAGAAATGTATCTAATTCACAAGACACATGCTTTGGGTGACCGTGATGTATTTATTAATTTATGATTATGAGTATATTTTTGATTCCATTCCATCCATCAGTCTGTCAAATTTTTCTGACAGTTTGAAGGAGATCGTTTGATAAGCAACAACTGTCACTTTAATAACAGGCAGCAGTCAGACAGGTGTGTCTATGAGGAGAAAACACACATGATAAACACAGTGAAAAACATTACACTATAGATGCCATGACCGGCCTTGAGAGTAAGTAATACTTTTATGGCGTGGAGCGGCTTTCTTTTAACAGGCATGCTGCTGCAGGCTCTTAACTGCTTTTCCCTGAAAGTATGGCAACACAGAGGAAAGGTTTATAGGGATATCAGGATGTGTCATATTAATAAAGATCAAACTGCTAGAGTGGATCATTAACCGGGAAAGTCCAACTGCGATAGCTTTAGACACTTAGAAACAGGCTCTGTTTGCATAACAATGGATAAGAGATTCAACAGAGTGTGTGCAGAAAACTCATTTAGTGTTTTGAACGTTCTCCATAGACTGATAAAGCCTCAGAGAGATAGATAAACACTGTGGACATTTAAAGGGTCAGTTCACCCAAATTATAACTTTGTACTGAGATCCTTTTGGTTTTATTTGAATAGGTTGAACATATTTGTCATCCATCCTTGATATAAAAGAAGCATGAGTTTTTCAGAGGCGCAAAGAAATACCTCTCTCTTAAAAATTTAATTATTTCCAGTGTATCATATTTTTGAGTTGGAACTGCACACATTAGAGTAAACTTTCCACATTTTTAGATACACCATGCATTTAGCAGGCTGAGAATGTGTTATTTAAGGTGAGTAGTCAGCTTTGTCACATATGACAACAGCACATTTAACACTGTAGCTTTAATATTTCCACATTGCAATATCTATATGCAGCTAGGCCTGTATTATATTTTTTGTTCACTTGTATGTTTGTTTCCATCAATGTTCAAATTGAGAAAAATAAGGTTTTGGTGCCAGTGGCTTTTTAATGCGAATGAAGTGATAGACCACAGTGTAGATACATAAAGCTGAGTCATGTCAAAATGGTTTTCATATGTATCTGGGGTGAAAACAATAACATCTAGGATCCAGTTTACTTCAAACTTTAATCTATGACTACTATTGTTTTGACTAGTTGACTATACAACAGAAAACGCAGGAATTATAATATTTACAGGTTATGTATTTTTCTCAACTCAGGCCAGTTTTGTTGACAGTTAGGTCAGTAACTGGGACATTTTTTAAATTCCACTAACCTCTGTTGTACGTGTGTCCCAAATACAAATATGTCCAAATCTGACACATTACCAGAATTTTTTTTACATGACTGGATACTAAGATCAAGAAAACTAAAACTTCTGAAACTTAATTGTAATCCTAATGTTAACAGCATAAGTGCAATTTTAGTGCATCTAGTATGAGGTATATTTCAAGCATTTTATAGCAAGAGTAAATGTGTCTCAGTCTGCTGGAAGCATGTCTTTCCTCTTTCAGTCTGTCCAGAACAATGTTTGCACCTGGCAGGCTTCTGTAGACAGGTGCTCTCTTGGGTTTATTGCTCCATTTCTGCCACTATTTACTCAGAGATTAGCAGCCATAATTGGAACTAATACACTACATTACTCATATCTGTGCACACACCCTCAAATACAAAGCAACTACATGTAAATGTGTAGCGGACGCTAACATTTATGTACACACATGCACACAGACACACGTCTGCCTGCCTTTGCCACAACCACATATACACACTGCAATGGTAAACACTCAATTGCTTCCTTTCCATTTAGCTTGATGCTTGTGTGGTTTTGTCAGGTGTTTTGAGGCCCCTCACAGCTGGCAGCATCTCTGAAAGGTGTGACTCCACAGGGAAAGTCCAGGAAAACAAACTGGTAAGTGGTGCTACCCCTTGTGAAACTGCTTTTCACTCTCTACCCCCCTCCTCTGTTCATCTATAAGATTTCCTCCAAAAGCAGGGTTGTGCCTTGTCGTGAGCAAACACTAGGCCTTTAAGAATCCATTCCTATCAGACAATAAACCCTAAACCTGGCACACAGAGTCTCCCTCACAGACAAAAGACCCCCATTTACAAACTTCAACCAACATGCATTTATAACTGTCATTCCAGTAAGACGAACCAAATTGTTGTTGATAATTGAGACACAATATAACAGAGGGCACGCGGCGTGCAGCAGGTGTGTGGTTAATCAGTCATGGGCTGCAGGAGGGGGGAGGCAGACTGTACGGGAGTAGGCAAGCTTTTGCACCAGCTCATTGCTCTGTCGCAAGGGGCGTATGCTCGGCTAAATGCCCAACACAGTGGGATTCTTTTGGAGGATGCACCACCACTAGGATCAGACAAGCACTGAGGGCTACGGGGTCAGGGGGGTAAACAGGGCTTGTGCATGCTGGGCTGCTGTGGAATGGACGCAGGTGCTACACGTGATCTACGATTAATCTCCCCTTTATGACGGATGAGAGAGAGACTCTGAAAAGCATGAATGAGCCTCATAAGCCCCCCGCAATTATGCCTAACCACAATGATGAGCTGGAGTGCTAAGAGCAGGAGTCATACAGCCATTTACATAATGCACCTCACTGAACCAAGTATCCACACACTAGATTAGTCCACAGACTAACCGATAAACTACTAGTATGTTTTAAGCTGTGGGAGGAGTGGGAGGAGTTACTCTTTCTTAAAGCATTTTTTTTGTGCTAATTCCACAATGAACACATCATTTTATGGCAATACTGGGAACAGAGAATTCTCCTGAATTTGATCAGTGCTACAGACTTTTTACTTCAGGGTAGACCTTAAAGTTGCACTGCACTGCAATAGTGGGGAAGTAGTTCAATAATAAAGAGATAAGACATATGTTACACTATATAATGGCAAGGTACAACCCAAATTCCAAAAAAGCTGGAACATTATGAAAAATATAAATAAAAACAGAATGATTTGCTAATATAACACATAAACAACATAAACCTATACTTTATTCACAGTAGAACTTAGAAATGCTGTCATAATAGTGTGCTGTTTAGAAATGTCTTGCTCAAATATGCAAGACCTTTACCTGACAAAAGACGTCATCTGTTTTATGTTGTATAAATGTGTTAGCGTTAATGGTGCATTTCCAGATGTGCAAGCTGCCTACACTATAGGCACTAATGCGCCCCCAAACCATCACAGATGCAGGCTTTTGAACTGAGCACTAGTAGCAAGTCAGATAGTCCCTCTCCTGTTTAGTTCAGAGGATAAGGTGTTCATGGTTTCCAAAGAGACATTCAGATTTCCATTAGTTTGACCTCAGAACAGTTTTCCACAGTGCCTTGATCCATTTTAAAGGACCTGTGGCCCAGAGAAGACGGTGGTGTTTCCCGATCACATATGGCTTCTTCCTTGCATGATACATGATATGCAAGGATATGTAGATTGGACCTGTGAACCTCTGCCCAGCTTTACTTCTAACACACTCTGCCTCTCTAACATGTTCTTTTTATTTCCAGTCTTCCAAATGACCTAATTAGTTTTAAGAGTTTATCCAACTGTTTGCTTTTAGTACTACTTTTTTCAGCCTTTTGTTGCCCTCAGTCCTAACTTCTTGATGATGTGTTGGTGCCATCAGATCTATCTATCTAAATGTGTGTTCATGCTACTAAAAAGAATATAGACATAACATCTCAGGCCACCTCCATATGTGGTCAGAGTAATCAGATTTTAATGTGTCCTGAGTGGATTTACACCTTGCATTTACAGCTGTCCACTAGTGACTGGACCACCCCAGACACACGTTAATGCCAACCAAGCACTGGCCATAATGACGGCCTTGAGGCATTGATAGCATCCTCCACTGGGTAGGGTGAGGTCAGGGTTATGTAGATGGTTAGACAAACTAACTCCTTTGACTACGTTTAAAATTGTTGTAATTTCTGAATGGTTAATGCAATATTTTTGTTAAACCCTTTGAATTACGAGCTGAACATCAACCCATCAATGACATCTTGATTGCTTAATTTCAGACCAACTGAAGTGGTGCACAGAAGCAGAATTACAAAGTTTCTACCACTCTCCAAATACTTATGGACCTAGTTTTATTCTCCTCTTGATCTGACAACTTTACATTGTGTTATTGTCATCAAATTTTGTTTAGTTCTGTGCTCTAGAGCTGACTTGTGCTAATGTCCAAACATTACACATATACAATAATGACAGAATTGTAGAGATTTTTAACATGGCTGGTATATTGTGCTTAACTTTTAAAGAGCATTGACTGATAATGGGCTAACTTAAACATGACAAACTTTTTGAACTCTTGTACTCGTACAATTTTTTTTTAGCTTAGTGGCAAATTAACTTGAAATGTTATAAACATTTTTCTGTTCATTTTGTTCATTCAGGAAGAGTCTGAAGGAGGCTCTGGGTCACCTTCTTCATGGATCATAGACCCAAGTCCATCATACAACATGTTCAGCTCCTCTGACTCCCCATGTCAGTCCAGCCACGGTACTGTAACTCTTTAAATCTACTCAGAAAAATAAGGCCTTAATTAAAAACCTTTTACATGAACTGTGTGTGCTGCTATAATTTAACCCAGTGCTACTTGTGAAGAGTCTATGACAACAATACTCAATCAATACAAGAGTCCATTTTTACCATTAGTGTCTGATCCGGTAAAAGCCTACTCCTTCCCTGTCAGCTCCGCTTTATTAGGAGCCATTGTCTCCTCACTGTCAACACTGTGTTTGGCATTCCCTTCCCTCCGGTACACTTAAGCCTGCTAATCCTTGCTAGGGCCAGCTGGCTCCCAGTATCACCTTCACCTGTGTGGTGGGCTTGTGTACATTCATGAGTGATGGTTCAGATGTAGTTTACAGTACAGCCCACTAGCACTATAAAACTGGCAGCACAAGACACGAAAAGATCATGAGTATTGTGACGGCATAAAAATGGAGAACCACCCTTGAGCTAATTGCACAATCTTTATCCTCCCACCTTCACTTGACCACATCTGTCACGCTGTGATCATGTTCTGTTTTTTTTCTCGATGGTGACTCCTCTGTCCAGTATCAGTCATTGTACTGTGGTGCTAATGGTCCATGGCATGTTGCATTCCTACAGGATGTTACAAATACATCCATCATATCTCCAATGGATATGTCTGTGGACAACACAGCAGCAAACCAAAACCATTTGTCTCTGATAAATCTAGTCATCGTGCAGGCCAGTGTGGCAAGACCTAATTATATGATTCCTTATTATTTGATGTTTCTCATTAAAAAAGGGATCAGGTAGGCAACACATGTCGCAGAGGCTTTAATTTTCACTTGCATCTGTTGTTTGCAAAAACACACTTAAAATTCATTAATTCATTTTCAATAATCACTTATGAGAGTCGTGGGGATGCTGCAGCCATCCCAGCTACCAACAGGTAAAGGTGGGTTCATTCCAGATATGTCACCAGTTCATCACAGACAAATAAACATTCATTCTTACATTCACACCTATGGGTGATTTTGATTGACTATTTTATGTATTACTATAGGTGACTTTGGATGGTGGGTAGGAAGCCTGAGAACCCAAAGAGAATCCGCATAGACATGGGGAGAACATGCAAACTCCACAGCAAAAGGCCCCCACCAGGATAGAACCCTGGAGGCTTAAGCTACTGCAAACTTAACAAAATGTGAATTTGCATATGTAATGGTTAGATCACATTATGTAACTGTATACACATAAGTCTGGTGGTTTGTATAAGTCAAATATCTTCATAAGTTACACCAGTATTGAAATATATCAATAAATTAGCTATTACTGGATTATCAATGTTATGATGGTTAGTGGGAGTGCCACTAAGCAGATGAGATGGATTGTTACATTGAATGTTAATACAGATTTCTTGTCATTTGAATATTGTTATGAAATATTATACATATACAAGTCTAGAAAACATATCCTCACCACCTACTTCATTAGGTCCACCTTGCTGTATCAGGTGTGCCTAGTAATGTGGCCAATGAAAGTATACACTGCCTCTGTAGCCCATCTGCTTCAAGGTTTGACATGTGCATTCAGAGGTGCTCCTCTGCATACCTCAGTTGTAACCAGTGGTTATTTGAGTGACTGTTGCCTTTCTATCAAGTATTTCCTCTTTTTCAGGTCATTCTCTGTTAACTTTTGAGATGATTGTGCATGAAAATCACAGTGGATCAGAAGTTTCTAAAATAGTCAAACCAGCCAGTCTCTCACCATCGTGATACTTAGTTTGAATTTCAGTAGATCATCTTGACCATGTCTTTATGCCTACAAGCCCATGTGATAGGCCAATTGGATATTTGCTTTAATGAGCCATTAAACCTAACCCTTTGTACTTAATAAGGTGGGATGTGGAAATGTTACCTTTGATTACATGACACATCTTGTTTCAAATATCATAAGTATGGCATCATGTCATATTTAGGGAGGGATGATTGTGTTAGTACTGAGATATGGATTAGTTGTTTTAAAATTAGTTTTGCAGCTGAAGACACGCAAAGTTTTAATAGAAAGTTACATTGCAAACTCTTGGTGTAAAGTTTTACAGACGTATGCCTTGTAAGACATTCAAGCCAAGTAGCATGTAAGGACACCATGGTATTTAGTTGCATTATAGGTATGGTAGAAGTCTATTATACTGAATACTTCTCTGAATATGTCAGTCTTGAGTCTAAGTTATTTAGTCAAATCTTTCCTCAGTGGTGATTTATTTATTTTACACTATGTCCTTGTGTTTGTGACAGGGAGAGGCCCCACTGGGCATCATTTCTGTAACCATCAATGAGTTGTACACAGGTTTTTCTTTGATTTATTAACCTGTAAAATTTATAGTCTACATCCATTGTCAGAGGATACAATTCCCCTGAGCTCTGAAATAACGTGTTTTTTGCTACTTAAACATTTAAAACCCGCCTGTCTCTGTTTTACAACATTGTTAGAATTACACAAACTCATCACACTAAAGAAGACGTCACCCAAAGGATCCTGGTATTGGCTTGTGTGCTTTGACCTTTTAGAGGCCAAAGGCATGGTCACCCTCTGGGGGAGGTGTAAGTGGGGGTCATCAATAGGGCGTGGAGAGGTCACGCCTGAGGTCACATAGGCTTTAAAAAATGCCCAGTGTGTGGCATGTCTTTGTGTGGAAAGGTGAGATTTGGTTTCCCTGGAGGTGTAAGCAGTTCAACCTTTCAGTACTGCGCTAAGTAATGGGGAGAATGACCCCCATTACGACTCCATGCATACAACGCAATAGTGAAAATGGGCTTGTGACAGCATTTGCATGAGACATAGTTGCATGAAAATAAATCAGGGAATGTAATTTGGATTCCTATTAGGTTTAAAATGTAAAATCAGTCAAACAACAAAAGCAATTCGCAACAAATTTGATATATTTTCAGTCTTGGTCATTTATGAACAATAAATCACGCTTTTACTTCTTTCAGTTTCTCAAATGTGAGCCATTGCACATTTTCTTTGCCTCATGCCACCATAAAGTTTCCAAGTTAGTATTTTCATATTGATGGAAGTAATGAAATCTACATCTGGTGAAACCAATGTTACAAACCAACATTTTTACCCAACTTTGCAGACATTTCCTACATTCTCGTGTGTTTTTATGTAGCATTTGTTTTTCTCTCTGGGATTCTTAAAAATTGAACCATTTTTAAATGAAAGAGTAAATAATACATTCAGAAGCTGACAAACACAAATATAAACAGATTAGGGAAGTCAAAATTAATGCATTAATGCAGATTAATCCATCATCATGATAAATCTGATTAAAAATTTTAACGCGATTAACCCATTTGCAGCGCAGAATGACTCTGAACATCTCTGCCAACGCATTTGGGGCAGTTTGTCCAAGTAGAGTTAGCATCGTTCATGTGCAAATGGGCAATTGGTCCGGTAGTGACAGACAGCAGAACCAACCCATGAAGATGGAAGACGTTAAACAACATGTTGGTCCTCTGGATGGGAAATGTGAATCCAAAATAAAACCCAAGATGGAACAGTCGAACATCATAAAGTATTATGCACACTCTGCAGGAAGGAGTTTTCTTTTCACTGAAGTACTTTCAGCTTCGAATACCACATCAATGTGAAGCATACGTTAGTCAGGGATTCTGCTAGCACTTCGGCTAACACGTCATCCAGCTTGCAACAGACATGTTAAGTGCATATATATTCCCTTTTTTCTTGAGTCTGTTTGCTCATGCAAAATTATATGCGATTAATATAGAATAAAAATGAATGATGTTTCATTGTGATTAATCGAAATTAATCCACAGCAACCTTGTGATTAATCTGATTAATCACAGGCTTTGACAGCACTAAAACAGATATGTATGCTGGACAAAATAGCAAATAGATAGCATTTTTTTATCTTCTGAATCATATACACTAAAATGTGTTTTATTAACCTACTGAAGTGTGCAGCTTCTATGAATTGTCCATTTGTCATTCGCTCAACCAAAAATGATTGAATAATTTGGAGAATACATAATGTGATGCCATATATCAGCTGCGATAAGATGTCCCTGCTCCCCAGTGAGGCTCATAAAAAGACCTTTGTCCAGTTGTGCTCATCAGGAATTCATAGGTAGAATAATCCCCCCCCATAATTGTTTCATGACGTTCACCCGAGTGTTTAGCATTCAGCTGTTACTGAAGATGTTAGCCTCCAAATGAATGTAGCAATCTGCGAGGGTACAAAGAGCACTAATCTGAACTGACCCTGGTGGATTGTTCCAACGGGCTGAGGAAGCCACAGGACAGATTAGGAGAAGCAGAAAGACATAGATGGTGCAAACACAGATTAGTCATGTACTAAGCAAGGACCCCCCTACCCACCCCAGTAGACCACACACTAACAGTGTAGCCATGTCACTATTGTCTCTAAGCCATCACACTGTGGATTCACGGACTATTGTCTCTGAAATCCATCCAATCACCAGTGTTTCCCTAAGTTGTCCCCAAAAAACCTGGACTCAAGCTCTTTGATTGGCACTTGTCACGGCTGATAGAGAGGGTGACGTTTTGCGAAAGGCTTCGATAAAGGGGCCCTGAATGGAAAATCCCCTCCCCATGAATAATAATTTGGCGAGGATTTTCCTTTTTAGTCCGCCCTGCTCTATTCGGCCATTCTTTTCAGAGATAGAGGGGTGAAGGCTTTGGGTGGCATCAATGAATAGCCTCGGTACACTGATTGTCTCACTGAAGCTCATCCCTTTCTCAAACATGCAAAGAAAAAGATACAAGTCCAGCCGTCTTGCCTTTGCCTGGTGCACTGGATGTGGAACCATGCTGGAGGAGGAGCGTAAATGGCAGTGTGTGTTTGGGAGAGTTTGTCGAAGGGTGGGTAGTGTATGTGGGTTTATTGTCTTTGGTGGCCTTTTTGAGATCAGCATGGGGATTTGACTTGGCCGCTTGCAGCCAAATCCAGCTATCTGCTGTGTTCAGATGCTTTGGTTGGTATGGTAACCTGCACTGTGTGTTTTAGATGGCCTCTTGTTTCCAGTTTGAACTGCCCCGTAATCACTGCACTGCATTCACGGATTAAACCTTGTTAGAGGTTAGCATAGGAAGGTTTTTAAAGGAAAGGAACAAAGTCGTGAATAATTTCAGGCCATGTTTCACCCAACTTACAGACTGTATTTTAGAGTAATTGTGAGAATGCCAGATTTGAATTACTTCTGGAATCATGAGTTTACAATAGATTCGGTTATCAGAAAATGTTTGTGTATGATTTAAATTCACAATTTATTATTGTCTCTGTCATTTACACAAGTGCAAAAGTCAACAATATGTATAACTCAGTCCTTTTAAGATATTTAATGCAGAAATGTTATACATATTATAACTGCAACATTATCTGTGAGGTCATTATTATCAAGGAAAGATCCCACATGTTAGATTTTTGGCATGAAGATATTGTTCCTATTCTTTACTTCTATTATTGTAAATGGAATATATTATAACTTTAAGCTGAGCAACTTGAAAACATTACCATTGGCTCTTTTGGTAGACATTCACAGTCAGTTTGTTGTCAAATCAAACAATGATTTAGTACAATATTGATAAATTGTGCTGTATTTTAATGCAATGATGCTTTGGAAGGAAACTTTGATTTCTGAAAACTAATTTCTTGCTTCTTCTCCTTCCATTTATTTTGATGTCATTGTTGATGTCCCAGACATTTGGCTTGTGTTGCATATAAGAAAACACAACAAATGATGGATTCTACGCTCTGGGATGAATAAATTTAATCTGTTTTAGTGGCACTGAGACTTGAGCAGGCTGATGGGCGTATGTTATTGTGTGCAGTGTGGTGGAAGACAGCCTGTCAAATGAGACATGGCTCCATCAATCTGTTCTGCTGACCTTTGCACGCTGACTGACAGGATGAATGAATACACGTCACCACATTTGGGATGTTTGATGTCGGCTGCCCGTAAGCTCCTCCACTGGTCAAGCTTCACACTCATAAATGAATGGAGCCATCTACACATGTATCGCATTGGAATTATTGCTCATGCAGCAACTCAAGTAAAACCCATTTTTTGCAAAAGTAGCATGAAGAAAAGAGTCTGAAACTGAAATGAAAACTGTTGCAAAAGACAACCCAAGCCCTACTCGGTCTCAATTCTGCATTGATGGTCCTCTTTGTCTCTGTGCTGCCACACCAAGAAGTGTATTCTGGGGATTTTGTATTCAGAGATAATAGGATTCTTAATTGGCTGGTCAGTGACAAAACGAATGGCTATTTAAGTTTCAGGGAGGGCGTCCACTCTTCAGCAAGACTCTGAAAGGACTGCAGGGAAATGTGACTGTGGCATTTAGGAGAACAATGTGATTGGAATCAGTGTTGATTAAAGGAACACAAATGGGCTTTAGTGCTTTTTACTAAGTGGCTACTTCCACATAGATGATCATGAATGCAGATGTATTTTTGTTCAAATTTGTAGTGTTTATTATGTGAAATTACCTCCTGAAGTACCACGTATGTGAGATATTGTGAGGAAGTGTAATTATAATAGAGTACAAGTAGAGAGGATATAAGATTTCAATAATATATTTTACCAATTCCTTGCACTGTGTATCTCTGTTCTAGGTTCCAACACAGGTGACAAGGTCCCCACTGAGGAGGAGTCTAATTATCCAGGATTGGGAGAAGGAGCCAAGGGGAGGTCTCATGAGGGGGTCCAACACACAACTGATGAGAAGGACAGAAGGATGGAGGAGAGGAAAACAAAGGCGCTTCAGATGCTTTCCAAACTGCAAGACGACACACCTCATCAGCCCAGCAGCCACAAGGGCCACTCCAACTTTGAGGACTGTGAGTTTGTTATCAAATGATAATGAAGCTAGCTTATCCCTGAATTAATAACATTGAATATTCCCATTTTCAACTTATATTTCCTTTCACCACATCTGTCCTATAGACCAAACAATCATCTAAACCAAGACTGAGATTTTTGCCTTTTTCAGATGACCGACATTGTGGTCAATAACCCCCCCCCCACCCACCCATCCCCACCACCACCATTCAAAACAGTTTTAATCACGCTTTCCATCAAATACACATTACAGCCAGGCTTGGTTTAATATGTAACTTTATATCAGTCATGTTTATGAGGTCAGATATTTGGGATTCCGTGAGGAGGAGCCTTTAACAATTTCAAACAAAGGTATGGAACTATCAGACACAAACCAGTGAGCTGAGTCTCCCGATTTCACTTGAGGTTGCAGTGGAGCAGACTTAAAGCTGCAAGAGCCAAAACTAGGAAGGGAAAAACATCAGCATCCTTCTGCAAACATTCTCTTCTCAGTGCAGACACAGAGCATAAATACAGATGAACCTGACACAGTTTCATACTGTCATGAAAAGCAAAGCCAATTTTTAAAGCTTCCAAGGTGGCACACAGAGTAAATCAGTTGACTCATATCTGACAACACCTAATCAGTTATTGGGACAGCTGTCAGTCTGTATTTAACCATCCAATCCATCTGAAAATGTGATTGGCCAAAATCTGGGTCAAAGGGTAGATTTTCTACAGCCTGAAAACTCAAGCAAGGAGCAAATATAGAAGACTCATGTCCCCTCAGGCCACTTGAATTATACTACGCAGAAAGGTAATTATGAAATTTTTGCCCAGTGATGCTAAAAAAATGTCAAAGACTACAGACTAAGACAAAGACGGTTTTGGTCATATCCGGGTCCCAGAGTAGATAACTCTGAAATAACTGGTTTTGTGTCTAAGCTTGTATGACCAACCTGCAACTTTTCATAGCCCTGCCTCTCTAACCTTTAACCCTGGAAGCAAGACGCCACTTCGCAACAACAACAACAACAACAAAGGTGCACCACAGAGTAGTGCCTGTGTTACAACAGCTTATTGGAAATATTTAATCAAGATCTTTGGCTACTCTTTCATTACAATGAGCAACAAACAACCATAGCCGACAACATTCACTACATGCTCTTGGATCTACCGTGGAGAGGGGCAACCAGAAGGGCAACCAGGAGGAAATAATGGATCAGACCTGGTGGAACCAAGCAAGCTTTATGCGACCTTAAGTGCTTTATCTGTTCCCAAACTGAGCTGAAAGTGTATGATCTTTTAGATAGATAGATAGATAGATAGATAGATAGATAGATAGATAGATAGATAGATAGATAGATAGATAGATAGATAGATAGATAGATAGATAGATAGATAGATAGATAGATAGATAGATAGATAGATAGATAGATAGATGTCGTACCAACCTGTCAATCAAAGCCCCAAATTGCAGACATCAAGCCTGTCTATCTGCCCTGAGACTGGATTAATGAAGGAAAAAAATTAAGATGGGTGACCAGATCACTTATTAAGGTTTCCTAATAAAAGGCACAACACCAGAATGACTCCTACACAAGGTTATTGGCTGAATATTTGTAGTCAATGGAAATCTATGTGAGTCATGGCTTTTTGGTCACCTGGATTACAACTTGAAAATACTTCATTATAGAGCTGAGGTCCTTGCCCCAACTGTGTACATTGCATTACTGCCTCCTTATGCATTTAATGCGTCACTATTGTGTGATTCAATTACACTCTATTAATTAGTTCAAAATCTAAATGTATGTCACATCATCCGATGTGCTGCTGACATCGAATGATGTTTCTGAGGAAGACTGGAGTCACAGTCGAAACTATCAAGCAGGTAACATCTAAAAACTATACCTTGTCTGAACAAAAGAAAAAAAGAAAAGTATAATTCCATGAACTGAAGACAAAATGAACATCATTAGCCAAAATCTAAATGGGTGCTTCTATGAAACTGGTCCCTAAAAACAGGACATGGGGGCTAAAAATTCAAACCAGATGTAGACTAATGATATGAAGCAAGTCCGGAAGCACTTTGGGTCTATTTTAAAAATAAATATTTACTGAGATAAAAGAAACTATTTTTCAAATAAAACACATTTTTATATTTTTTTATATAATTTTTTATACAAAAATCCATGTGTAACATGGTAAAAAAAGACACAAAAATTATGTGCTACTATTTTTTTGAGTTGCTTTTTATTCTCTCACAGGTGCATTTTGGGAATCAAACTAACTATACAAGGCAGAGTGTTTCACAAAAATGACCGCTGTTGCAAAATCACTCACCATTTATTTGTGTTTAAATGGGTGGGTTCCTCATGTAACACAAGTGGGCACAATGGGTTACACGCGAAACCTTGAGTGAGACTGAGATTCATGAAAAACCCAAGTTTGCATTAGAAAAACCACTAGGATCATCAAATTTAACAGTGTCTTTATTTATAGCGCTATATAAGACCATTTCAAGCCATGTTTACCAGATCAAATGCACTGACACCAAGGTAGTTTTTCATGCCCCAGTTTTAGTCCTATTTTTGACCCCAATATTTTATTAAAAATTCATTAATTTTGGGATGGCTTTTTTGCATTTATCTGAGGTCATCATTAGGTTCATCCTGGGGGGAAATATGTCTAAATTTTTCTTTTATTATTAACTTATTCTTTTATTATTACTAATAAGCTGGCAAAGTGCCAGGTACCAAAATTAACCCAGTTTCATAGAGGCACCCAAATACCAATTTGATGGTGCACCCATTCTTCAGTATTTGGCACTTGACAGACATGATTAGTGATGTTTTCAACACCTTCAGGAGACAGTGTTTGAGAGGAAAGAAAACAAAGTCTTTTTTTAACAAGTTGGAAGTCTTTTCTACATTTTTTTATTAATTCTGATTTGGCAGCATGGTTAAACAGCACTTTTTTTTTGTGGTGTGACTCACAACGCATTTATTACTGCTTTACGTAGATTTTATCTGTTCAGATTAAGGGTTCTCCATGTTTGATGGTGTTTCCTATTTTTGCTTGCCAGCACTCTTCTTTGCTTGCTGTCCACACAATAGACGATATTGGAAAAACAAACACCCCGACACAGTTGCCAACACTCCTCTCGATTCTAAAATTTTCCCCTCAATTAGAGCACTTGATTTTTAGAATTGCCTTTTTTGCAAAGAGGAGTTTAGCCAGGAGTTCTCCAGTTTACCTCGAGTACCTCATTTCGGGCACTTGGGCTAGCAGGTCTCACAATGAATGTCCACACCTAAGGTCAAGGTTGAGGGTCCAGCCCTCTGCAGAGGTCATTTAGGTCAGAGTTCTACAAGAGCCAGAGCCGTGAAAGGGTCTGATTGGACAGGCTTGTTCAGACGGTCATCAAGCAGCATGAAGAACGCTGCAGCTGTTCTAACTGTGAGGTTATTATAGATGGAAAGCTTTTTGTGGCAGTACAGGACTCTTGACGGTGTGTGTCCTTGTACTTTTATTCTTGTGAAAACCAGATCAGGTTCAGCATGAGAACAGTCTTATAAAAACATGTCAAATAGGCTTGGCATCTTCAAGGACCATAATTCAGGCTAGTGTGTGGAGTTAGACCAGTGGTTAGAGATAAGAAAAGAATAGATATCTTTTTAAACATTATATGCAGATTTGAGGTTGCCACCACTCTAGAGGTTTCTATATTTTTTCAACTCAGACAATGTTTTCAGTGATTAAATGAGAGAAACATATAGATGATGATGATGATGGTTATCATTGGTAGTAGTAATATTTTATTAAGTATTAAGTATGAGTATATTAAGAGATATTTAATCATTGTAATGATTGTATTCACTAGTATTATATTAATTTCATTAGGGTAAGTTCATCCAGTTCTGATACTCAAAAATATCACTGGTTGTAGAAATAAGGTTACTTATTATTGATGAAAAATAAAAACAATAAAGAAGACAACATTAAATTGGACTTGACAGTGTACTACAGACTGACTGACTGAATTACATTTATGGGTGCATTATCTTGATGTCAGTGGAACATACTGACTTCATTTGCTGTGTTTGTGTTTTATAGTGTGGTTATTTACAAAATGTGCCCTGGTACATCCTCCTCCTCCTTATTTTTGGTCAGATCCATGTTGTTTCTCATACACAGACGTGAACGCACAGACATGCATGTGCGTGTGTGTGTGTGTGTGTGTGTGTGTGCGTGTGTGTGTGTGTGTGTGTGTGTGTGTGTGTGTGTGTGTGTGTGTGCGTGTGCATGTGCGTGCGTGCGTGTGTGTGTGTGTGTGTGTGTGTGTGTGTGGACACTTGTAACTGAGGTCCCTCATTAGGCTCTGAAAGGGACTAACTGGACATAATTGTTCCTGTTTCATCCAACACTAACCAGTTGCCAAAGGATTCTCAAAATAGAGAGACCCCCTCCCCCATACACGCCAATCTATAACTTCATGTGCTTTTCCTTTCGTCCTCCCGCTCAACTCTGTGACCTTTGAGGTTGCCATCAGTTAGCAGTCGCTACCGTGTTTGCAATCTACATCCATACTACAGGCTCAGGCAATATGTACAGAAGTACAAATGGCAGATGTAACCATGCTCTCTGTACAAGAGGATTGTTATCAAACCTGCATCATTTAAGTTATAATTCTATAGTGTATGTTAAATAAATAACCGCACAATAGCTTAAGATTCTATGGAGGAATAAAGTTAATTTATTGTCCTTCAGTATCATGTTAGAAATTTCATTCTGCAATTGCCTGCCAATACATGAGATCTGAAATAGCTGAGGGCAATATTCAGGTTTTAATCCAAGTGTATCTCAAATCATAACAAAATTTACTGATAATCTACAGAAGAAAATGAAAATTTCAGTGTATTCCCAACCATTACCTTCATGCAAATATTTGCTGTTCATCGTGGTAAGCAGTTGGTGCAGATATAAAAATAATGCAAAGACATGCCCATTAGAGCCAAAAGACCAGAGCTAAGATGATGGGCTGAAGGGATTTTGTTTTACTTTACTAAAATTTTTGTGCAAAATGTAATATTCTGTATAACAAATTATCACCCAACCCAGTGTTTTTCAACCTTGGGGTCAGGACCCCATGTGGGGTCACTTCAAATTCAAATAGGGTCACCTGAAATTTCTAGTAATTGATTTAAAAAAAAAAAAAAACTTACTAATAAAAAATATATGGGGAGTTGAGAGACACAATCCCAATCCATAAAAGACATGACAAAGTGTGAGGCTGAAACTGAAGCACTGTGGTACTTTTTATCTGTCAAATGTTCATTGTGGTCGGTTTCAGATGCTGCAGCTTTCATAATTCATAGTTTGAGTTATTGTTTGTTCAATATTAATCGTCAGCCTTGTAATGACAAGCTGGACTGACTGTACATATTCTGACCAAGGAAAATAAAATTCTCACTTTGTGCAGTAATCTACACCTGGCTTTTCTGCCTCCGTCCATAATAATATACATTATATAGACTAAATGTCATCTGAAATTAACGTTTATTTGCAACGTAGTATAGCAAACTATTACATGATCAAAAACAAATTAATTTTATTTTTTTTAAAATGTCTCTGTTTTGAATGTCCGGGGTCGCCAGAAATTTATAATGTTAAAATGGGGTCAAGAGCCAAAAAAGGTTGGGAACCACTGACCCACTGACTGATAGACATTAGATCTTGCCCATATGGCCAAACAACTTTGGAGCTGGTTTTAAATGGTTGTATGTAGTATTGATTTTATAAATTATGGTAGAGGGAAATCATGTGCCACAACATATCCATAGCTACTACTAGCTCTGTTTTTACACGGAACTGACGTTATTTGTAATAAGATAAGATAAGATATTCCTTTATTAGTCCCACAAGGGGAAATTCCAGATTTACAGCAGCAAAGCACACAAGAGCAAAAAAGAACAAAATTAAAACTAAAGACAAATCCAAAAAAGTTATAAAGACTATTTACAGCTGTGCACATGCTGATCATGCCACAGGTTGGATAGAAGAGATACTCATAAACACATACACATATATCTATACACATAATTATATATATAGACATGTCTACAGATTATACAAATGAGTATTTATTGCACAGTTTATTACACAGAATTATTTAGAGCAGTTTCTGTTGTGGAGCCTAACAGCTCCAGGAAGGAAAGACCTGTGACACCTCTCGTTCACACACTTTGGGTGTAACATCCTGTCACTAATGGAGCTCCTTAGTGCGGTGAGTCTGTGTTGGAGGGGGTGGGAGTCTTTGTCCATCATGGAGGACAGCTTGGCTGTCAACCTCCTCTTCCCCACCTCCTCCACAGTTTCCAGAGGGCATCCCAGGACAGAGCTGGCCTTCATCAATCATCAATATGGCAAACATAACAACATGTCATAGTAACTTAATATTTTCATGACCTTCAAAATTAAATCACCACCAGTATAGAAGAAATGTGGTAATATCAACCTCAAACTTTATTTATTTATTTATTTGACTTTAGAGCTGTGTCCAGTTGTGAAAACAATGTCAGTGCTTCTAAGTGGCTCTTTGACTCTGAAAGTTGTTTCTTGCTGGTTCTCATAAGGCATATTTTTTCCTCACCATGGGAGACCAGCAGAGTGACTCACTCTTCCCTCTAGTGGCCACATACATACACAGTGACACATCAGCCTGTGGCTGTGAATAATTTCAGTGCATATCACTGCGATAAAATACATTGACATCTTTGATATATGCGCTGAACTCTTTATTTGAAACACTCTAATGATATTTTAGGGTCATTTTTAATCTGTTAGAGTAGAAATCCTTAATATAGCTGCTTTAAGTTTTGACACCAAAACTGCAGGTATACGTTTCTCTCTCATATAGCTTTGATTCAAACTCTCATTTTTTACCACAGCATAAACAAAGCATAAACATATAGTCTGTGGGGCTTTTCACTGTTCACTAGTAAAAAAGATGTCACCTTTTAACCAGCGTCTGCCCATGTGTGACAGACTCTATGGGACTAAGGGCTGATGGATGTTGATATGGAACACCTGGTGGCTTTAGACATTTCAGCCCCACCCATTATTACCCCACATCTACATTGTGTTACTCACTCTTATACCTCTGGGCAGATAACTGTTGTTTTCCTCTGACTGAATGGCCAAAAAAGAATAAATAAGAAAAAGCATTTGCTTATATAGAGACAGGGGCTTAAGAGAAGAGTGTGTGAGGTGTTTGTGAATGTGTGTGCAGGAGGTTGGTCCTGGTGCACCTATGGGTACAGTGCCTTTATGTAACCCCTGTTTGCTCAGCCTTTGGTGTGGAATACCTCTATGTATTTACCATCAGTTCAGAATGACTGGGCAAACAAACAGCTCACCTATTGATGAGCAGCAGAGTGGAATATACCCGCTGTATTCAAGAGAGGAAGAAAGGAATGGGTACAAGGAAAGAGAGCAAAGTAAATCTGTCAAAGAGTCTATTATATGATGTCCAAACAGAGAACGCCGTCCACAATGGCCTTATTAATGGCACAATGTCAAAGAGCGGCAGGGCAATAATAGCAGATGATTTTGCTTTGTGAGGTTATCTCTGGAGATCTGGTATTGCAATAAAGCAGATGATTTGGACTCTAGGGGCTGACTGGGCGTAGGCGTGTGTGTGACACACTGTGAATGTGTGTGTGGAAAGCATAAGTTGTGGTTTGTGGTGAGGTTGATGGCGTGCAGCCAGAGACAGGAGTGTGGCCACTGCGTGTGTCTTTGTTTGTTTTCCTACCGGAGCTTTAAACCCCTCCCATCAACACACTCACAGAAACACACACACACACTCCTCGATCTTTTAAGAGAAAGTGAGGGGGAGGAGTTGTGCATCCACGGAACAAAAACAGACCTTGCAGGAGAATGCTGCCAATACTGTCAGCCTCCTTTACATTATAGTACCCTCTTGAGAGAAACAAGTACTTTGTGCCAACTTATTCACTCAAAGACTTTTTTTTAGCAGACTTCTGTAGCACACAGAGTATTTCAACATTCAGCAAGATGACGCTCTTCCTCACTGTCACTGTCAAAATATTAGTAAGAATTTAGACCTTAACTTTAATAAACTGTAATAAACTAGATGTTTGAGTCATAAGATGGAATTTCATTATGGATTGAAGACATCAAAACTCTAAGTTAAATACTTCACACACTCACACTTGTTTCCGTATGAGCAGTTTTTTCTTTATTTATTCATGTTAGAATTGAACAATCAATTTTTGCTAACATTATCAAAAGATGCCAAAGAATAAATGTTCAGGCAGGTTCGATCATTCATGACTGACCACCTGACAACTAACTCTTTCCACAAAAACTAAAGCATCATTTGGTTAAAAAAAAAGTCCACTCCCCTACTTTCGCAGAGTGTGTCGTACTACAATTAACACATCCTTTGAGAGACAAGTTTTCCATTATGGTTTGCAGTTTACTCTCTGCAAAAAATGTGGGTGAATAAAGAGGTGGGCATTTTTATCACTTTTTTCAGCATTAATTCCAACCAGAGAAATTTGTTTTACTTAATCCTATTAGCCATTAAAATCCCGTATAGCCATTAAAATAAAATGTAATGTGAATTCATGTAAAACAACATTGAAAATCATCCCTGGGAATGTGAAGTTGAAATGCTGTTAATGGCATGACCTCTCTGTTAATCATCTTTTAATCTTAATCCTTCAATCTTGTTGAAATTGGCATAGATTTCTAGTGAGTCAACAGTAAGAGTAAAGCAAGGTAAACAGGAGATTTAGTTGAAAAAAAAAATTAACCTGCACTTCCTTGGGTTATTAATTGATCATCTTTACAGATAGAGCCGATTAAAATTAAAAACCTGTCATACTTTTTCATTATTCAACACAGAGTGAAGGTTTACAAGTTAAGTCAGCAGTTTCAGCCACTGTTGTTTTGATTCTGATGTTCACCTGTGGGTTACCTGATGTTTAATCAGTCTGAAAAGCTACACAGCCTCTACTACTACACCTCCTGTTGGTCTACAGCAGTTTATTGTCTGCATTTATTATTTTTTATCAGATAAGATCTACATCTTCACCTTTGATGTAGAGCCTGTTCAAAATGTCCCACAATAGCTCATTCTATACTATTGTGAAATGATATGCTTGGCCAGGTTTACAGGTCTGCTTAAGCACTCACCTCCTTATCTTACAGCACCATATTTTATATTTTATGGCTTCATTTCATCATACTTAGACAGTAGATTTAGAGGATCATTGTATTTAAGAAGTTAAACCCAAAACATCCCATAAACCTATTTCTCATAGATGTAGTGCCGTTAGAGATCAGTTTCAGTGTGTGTGTGTGTGTGTGTGTGTGTGTGTGTGTGTGTGTGTGTGTGTGTGTGAGTGTGAGTGTGAATGTTATTTGTTCTAAATTCATGCTCTTAATCACATATTTTAGAGCTCTATATGTGGGGCATGTTGGGCTCGGACATTCTCCTGCTATTAAAAAGGGGGTCACCTCCTCATTGCTGCTGAATGTGACCTTTGTTAAAGGAATTATGGGACACTTTATACTGTGTTGATGATGAGCACAAACAAAAGTCTGGGATTAAGCGGGAAAGAGAGCAACAAACAAGAGAGCACATTAAAGACACAATAGACCCCAGTGTGTGGTTATGTTATAAATTCTATCCCAACTCTGACAACCTTTGACTAGAGAGTGTCAGAATTTTTCCTTTCTATACACAAATACTTTGAGAGAGATGTATAATGTATTGCCGTATGTACTGTATTGTAGAGTATAGTATATATGAGTTTCTGCATTTAGTTATTTGTTGCAAGACAAGCATGAAGTTTGATGTGCTGAGCATCAAGATTATTGTTAATTCTCTACCCATGTCTCTAGTTGGACTACATTTACATTTACAATCAATTTTTACACTCACAAAAGCATAGAATACTCAGAGTATTCTGGAATAATGAAAGACAGGAAAGGAAAATCACTAAATGTGTGATTGTTTGGCTTCAGCTCTGGTTTGCATTTGACCGTTGTTGTAAAAGAGTTTATATCTGCAGTTAACTTGATTTTAATTTGTGAACCAGAGTTGACAGATCTTTTATGGAATCTCCTACAGTATGATATTTTACAATTTCCATTAATCATGTTCACAATTACTCTAATACTATTTTGTCCTTGAATAATTCTGGAAATAGGTTCAGGCTATTCTGGAAGTTTTTTTGCCCACTTTTAACTGTGTAAGGATGCTAGGTTCATCATTAAATCACTCATCACCTCTCACGTCTTCCCAGCTCTGAACTTTTGTCCAAATACAGCCATTTCTGGCTCTAAAAAGCCAATATAGCTACAGCCAGAAAGTGTGTAAGATTTCACAAGTGGATCCTCAAAATCTCACCCCAATTGAGAGTTATATAATCAGGGAATAACAACATGACAACAGTTAGATTCCAGCTTTTCATACCTGACAGTTTTTGATACTTAGCGCTACAGGCCCATCTCACTCAATGACAAAAAAGTACTGAGCTTTGATACCTGACCCCTGTGGCTGCAGAGGGAAGTATAAATCATACACAGATGAGTACAAATAGTTGTCAGACAAGCAGTCAGGAGTGTTTTTCATCTGTCAGCTGCAGACATTGAAAATGATGTCCAAGTGTGTGTTAAATGAGTTGTGACCTGAGGCTGTTTGCAGCCTCCCGACCGATGCCCGAGCAGTGACTCTGCAAGAGAAAAGGAACAAAACAGAAAAACAAACGCCAGTGAAAGAGTGAACCTCCCTGCTCATCATCATCATGGCCCTATTCTTCCTCTCTCAATTGCTACTGAATCGCCTTGGTCTCATTACAGATTATGGCCTCAACAGAGTGACTCTCCCCTTTCTCTTGCCTTTCTCCTCACAGTCCCTCTCTTGATTAACATTTTCTGCTAGGCTTCACACCAAAGGCACAACCTGTGCGCTTTAAAGGCAGGGTGAAAAAAAAGCCATCAAGCGCTGGAGTGGAATCAGATAAGGCTATCAGGCAGGAGGCTTTACTGCCTGGGCTTTGTCCCACTCTTCCACCCGCCTTCGCTTCCTCCCTCAATCTCTCACTCCACTGCACCTTTTGTCTGACTGATTCCTTGACGGAGTGCTCCCTTCAGCCAGGGACCCCCCGACCTCCTCCAGGAGCTCTGTGTATGTGTAGACAAGAACAACTAATGCTATGGTCAGGGCTGATGTTGAGATGAACCCACCTGACCCTGTTTATCTGCATGTGGGACACAGATACCACACCAAAAAGTAATGAATTTATGGTACTTTTATATTTTATTTTTGTCAAAGCATCACTGCTTTCCCTCTCCAGTATATTTTTGGACACCCAGCTCAACCTCTTATAGAATGAATCCAATCAGATGAAGTTCAGTATTAACTTTTAGTCACTAGATGCAGGTGTAGATAGCTTCTCAATGCAAGCTGTATGACTGAGTTTTAGATTGCAAGGTAAATTGAACGCAGCCTTTGTTGGGGAGAATTCATGAAAGTCCATAAATCAAACTAGAAGCACTCGGAGAGCCCAGACCTCCGCCAAGGCTGATCAGTGGCCCCCCCTGTGGGCCCCCCCCACGCCAAGGAGGTTATGTTTTTGCCAGGGTTTGTTTGTTTGTTTGTCTGTCTGTCTGTTTGTCTGTCCGTTAGTGTGCAACATAACTCAAAAAGTTATGGACAGATTTTGATGAAATTTTCAGGGTTTGTTGGAAATGGGCCCCCCTGTGGGCCCCCCCACCCCCGATCACCACCAAAATTTAATCATTTCTTCCTTATCCCATTTCCAACAAACCCTGAAATTTCATCCAAATCTGTCCATAACTTTTTGAGTTATGTTGCACACTAACGGACAGACAAACAGACAG
The DNA here is from genome assembly GCF_902148855.1 of Sphaeramia orbicularis. Taxonomy (NCBI): domain Eukaryota; kingdom Metazoa; phylum Chordata; class Actinopteri; order Kurtiformes; family Apogonidae; genus Sphaeramia; species Sphaeramia orbicularis. The sequence goes on along the minus strand of NC_043968.1, from coordinate 37,860,982 downwards.
ACAGACAAACAAACAAACAAACCCTGGCAAAAACATAACCTCCTTGGCAGAGGTAAATATTAAGTCTGGTCTACATTCATTTCAACGAGGATGGAAAAGAGAAGAGGGAGAAGCCTGTTTTGTGCTACTGTAGAAATATGGCAACACAACATGGTGATCCTGCTTCCTCTGATGACATAAACAACTCTAAAGCCATTATTAAAAACCAAACAATAGTACAGCAAATTCTTAAACACAATTTTATTTTTCATATGATTATATTCTAAGGAAAACATAAATATGAATATCATATTTCTGTCCATTTCTACATTAGATCCACTAAAATCTCCCAAAATCTTATGCACTGGAACTTTCATTGTTTACAGATTCATTGATCATGATAATAGTCATATTAGTTATCTGTGACATCCCATAGAGTTATCTCTGAATTTTCCTAATCTGGAATTATGTGTTTATCACATTGTGTGTACATAGTATGATTAATAAGAAAAAAAAAAATCTTTCTGGAAAGTATCTTGCAACTACTACTGTAAAAGATGAAGAGGATGTACTGGAAATGAAGTACAGAAACATTTTTATAAACTCCAAGTGTTTCAAAACTGGGTACAAGTTGTGTACCTCTCACTACACTCACACGCTGTTGCTTTTGGTCGAAATAAAAGAAACCAAAATAATCCATCACAAGTCACTTTTTTCTTGTTCATATCTGTTGTTGGGCAGCTGCTGATGCTGCTCCAGATGGCTGATGATTCTCAACATCAACCAGCCTGTTCTCAAAAAGAGACGGTGGTTCCTTTGACTGTTACATAAGCTGCTATTTCACTTCAGCAGATTGATCAGTGCACTGATGCAGTCCCTGTGTGAATGTGAACGTTCATGTCTTTAGAAGACGGAAAACTAAATCCCTGTTGCAGGCTGAGCAGCGGCTGTGTGACTCCGGATCCCAATGCTGCAGCTCCTTCACAGATATTTGCAAACAGATGTGCGAAGCCAGCCCGCAGGTTTTTGATCAATCAAGCTTTAACAAGTCAAGTTGACTGGATGTGAATGTAACATTTTGCATGTGAAAAGACAGGGCCACAGAAGGCCTGGTTTTGATTAGGCCTAAGCTGATAAATGGCAGATTCAAACAGCCCCCTGCTATTGCGGAGAAACCCCAGAGGTCCAGGGGTTTAAGTCCAGACTGATATCAACTCTGTTGCTTCTCTTTCTTCTCCAAACCAATGAATAGATCCATTATTCAGTAGACTCATTCTCATCTCCTAAATTGAAGTGGCAGCAGCTTAAAAGCCCCCATTTTCACCCCTCCTTTTTTTCAAGTCACTCTCCCTTCCAAATTTGCCTACTGAAATATTCATGGGTGTGGTTAGCTTCATTTTGGGTCCCTTGTGTAATCATCTTCTTTATATTTGTAACTCTGGATTCAGAACATGTAAATATGGTCCTATTTATTACAAAGATCAATTAAAAGTCCATAAGAGCCTTTTGAGAAGCTTATAGTTGTCTACAAGTTTTATGAATGCACCAGTGAAATTCTGGGCTGATAGTGATACAGATGTTTAGAATAACAGCTTGGGCAATAGTAGACACTGTGTTATTTTTTATGTATTTATTGGGTTTTTGTTACTGTTTATTTACTATGCTTGTGCCAGGCAAAGAAAGAAATATTCCTTATTAGGAAAAGCTGAACTATTTTAGGGTTTGTCACTCTTTCATCATTATATATTAGAACAAGAAAAGCACTCGGAGAGCGCAGACCTCCGCCAAGACAGATCTCCCCCCCCTGATCACCACCAAAATTTAATCATTTCTTCCTTGTGCCAGTATCAACATTTCTTGAAAATTTCATGAAAATCCGTCCCTAACTTTTTGAGTTATCTTGCTAACAAACAAACAAACAAACATGCACGCACACAAAGCAAAGTGATCACAACCCCTCCTGGCAGAGGTAATTAACACAAAATCAATCACATTAACAATCTTAAATAAATAAAACACAACAGATGAACATCAGCCACTGCCATTGGTAAAATGTCATAGCTGCTTGGTAGCCCACGTATCTGTCAGTCAACAAGGCCAATGTGGATGCATTAATGGTTTTTAAAGACCTACAGCAGGTCAAAGGTTTTTACTTTTGAGAACAGTTCCCTCTGTGACTTGTGTCTGACAACCTTGTCAAAAGTCTCAAATCAGAAATCACAGATTAAAGAACTGAGCTTGACCTTGTGCCTAATATCATAAACACAAGATTTTGAGCAATCCAAGTGATTTGCAGTTTCCCTTTTCTTAAATGTAACTCTTTTCCCAGTGCAATAATTACTTGTGACAAATATATATTTTCCTGGCAAAGCAGAATAATATGTTTAATTCAAAAAACCTTTCTTTCTGTATTCATGAAAAGGCAGTGCAGCCAAGTGGCACTCTTGCCCCTCAGCACACAGCCAACTGGATGCCCCTGTGAACCATTCACCCTGTATTGTCCTCCCTCATTGACCCTAGTGGTGGCAGAGCAGAGAAATATTGCCCGAATCACTTCTACACACAGACACACATAGACATCATTCAATATCACAAGCTGATATTTAAGATTACAATATTAAGGACATTTAGGCTTATATCTTGCCAATGTTTTATACAAGAGGAAAGTGAAAAAGTAAGAACAATAGATTCTCCACACTCTAAAAATGGGTCTTTGACTTTTTCTCCTTTTTTACAGTTGATTTTTTGGCGAAGTATTGCATTTTCAGTCAGGAGAAGCTGGCAGAGTACAAAAGGGCTTTTGAAGAAGTAAGTGAAAGGGGATTTAAACCCTTTATATTTCCCTCTCTTTGGCTTTTCTGTGTCACTTGGTTCAGTAAGTGAATGATTTTTTTTTATTTATTTATTTATTTATTTATTTATTTATTTATTTTCAATTAGTTTGGGGGGAAAACTGAATTATTTGGTATGATATTCAGTTTTTCTTCATGATTATGATGTTCATTGTCTGCAGGAGGACAGCGATGGGGATGGCTACATCTCCTGTCTTCAGGTTCTGCTTGCTCTAAAAGACATTGTCCCTCCAGAGCTGTTATCTGAGGAGGAGGAGATCTACGTCTACAGGGTAAGCTGTTTGAAAAGGATACGTATGAACATATACAACAAGTTTAACTTTGTGTTCTTTTTTTTCAGATTCTAGAAATGGTGGACTTAAGGGTGACAGATGGACTGGTAGACCTGAGGCTGTTTGCTGTAATTGCTAGCCTGGCACAGAAAATAGCCACCATGGAGTAAGTGACCAGTGGCAGACACACTCCTTTCGACTGAGCGCAGCCGCAAGACAAGTCACTGACCTCCCATAAATAAGAATAAGAGTGTGTACGCAAGCTGGTTCCAGTGATTTTTGTCATCGTGTGGGGTTGCCTTTAAACCAGTTTCTGATTTTGAATGTTTTGTATGATTTTAAAGGTCATAATTAGGAATTGTTTTATCAGTAAAATTGGGATCCACTGTCTTTAAACCACATCTAAAATTCACTTGGGATCTAAACTGCAGAATAATTACCTTTTTCTTTTTGAGTGTGGGATTTTTTCTTCCACATTACTTTAACCTGCCACTAAATGTGTAGATATAAGATCAAGTGTCCTATTATTCATAAATCTGATGGTAATTCCCATTTTAGTTCACTGTTTAGTCGGCAAATTACCAAAAAAAGGAATAAAAGCCAGTTTTACCTTCCCACTGCTCAACAAAAGACTTAGAATGTATACTGTTAGTATCACACATGGTATCCTCCAATTTCAGAAGCTGATATTTGATCAAATATTTATTTTTTCTTATTTTTTCTTGAAAAATTATTAGCTGATTAATTGATCAGCCCTAGTGGCAACAGAAAAGCATGGCTGTGATTTAAACGTGGCCAAATGATGCTTGTGCTGCTGCATTATACTCCATATGGTGCAGATTCCCACACACAGAGCATTTTTCCTGCCCTGGGGTTTATTGCTTCCTACAGACAGGAGTGTGTGGAGCCAAGCCTACTCCGGAGGTCTCTGAGGGTCAAGGCCTGCACCCAAAGCCCTCGCCCCAGAGTGAGAGTTCCCTCTCAACAAGGACAGAGCCAGGGTCATGGGTCCACTGATTTACGGCTAGCCCTTTGTGTTCTGTATTAGAGGAGGCCTGCAGACTCACTGCCGCTCTGGCACTGAAATACCAGGGTGTCTGCTCTGTATAGAGGCAATTATAGTAATGACAATGAATGTTCATATTAGATTCCTGCTTTGCAATTTGAATAATAAGGAGAAGGAAGATCATATTTGTGATACCACCTACTAAACAATGAGAAAAAAATAGCATCTTTCTGTCATCTCATCCCAACTCAGCTAGATTGATCCTCTTACCTGTTTCAGTTAATCTTGTTGTTTATAATCCTATCTTAGGAATTAGTTGCAACAGTAGTTATACTATCAGCCTCTGTGATCATCTAAGGCTTTGAAATCTGACTAGGTTTCCCAGATTTCTTTATATATATATCGATTTGTTTTTCTTCTTTTTAGTTTTACCTCACTCTAATTGCCCCCTTCACCTTCATTCATCTCCTTTCTTTTCAACATTAACTGTCTGTGCCTCCTATTTCTCCAGCTCTCTTGTTGCCTCCCTCTCACCCTCTGTACCATGCTGATCTGGCCCTTGACTTAGCCCATCTGTCCCTGTATAGCATTGTGCTCCCCAAAAAGTCCACCTCACACAGCGTTACATTCCCTTAGGGCAAGTCACATGATCTACCAAGAGGCACATTGCCATACAGCAGTCCACACAACTTTAGTGGAGCCATTCATACTAATTGGGAGTTATTGTCTTTCTCTTTGTTGTGTGATGTTTTTGTATATTTGTCCTCATACTGGAGTGTGCATGATTGTACAGAAAGTTACAGTAAATCTATTCATTCCTGGACAGGGAAGAAGTGACTCAACAAGGCATGAAATATGAGACAGCAGAAGCGAGACCAGCTCAGCCTCACATAAACTGTCTGACAATTAGCGTCACCCCTCCTGCAGAGATTTCTATTACCAAGTTAGCTGGGATTCTCAACAAACTCACCACAGCCCGCTCAAAAAAGTCCCAAAACAACTCTCAGCTCTGTCAAGTCAATCTAGGTCAGGATATGTTTGCATCTCAGCACCCCCTCATCACTGTATACTGGCTCCCTATTGAGGAGACCGCCAAAATTTTTGGCATTACGTAAGCGAGAAGTCTGCTGTGTTGGCCACAGCAGGGTGCCAGAGGATGACTGACAAAAGAAAATGGGTTAGGCTGCTATTATCCTCCCTGAAGTCCATCACCAGTCCCCTAGCCCCTCGTTTACGCTAACCATTATCACGCCAGTGTCCTTAGCACACCAGCGTTTGGACTCTTTTACTGCAAACCAAGTGCAATTAATGATCATTAGCTGCCCTGTCTCGCTTCATCCCTATCAAGCCCCTGCCTGCATGATGGTTGGTGGACAAGGGCCAATCACAGCGCTGGGAGCACTCAAGCGTGCATTGCACTCGATGGCCTAGCGCTTGGCCATTCTTCGCTCTAACAGGCCATTCAGCCCACTGTGAGGAGGGGCTCATTAACACTGGGCGCTCGTTAGAGAAGGGACGACCGTCGCTGTGCCACACGCTGGACAGGAGAGGTCTGTTCCAACACAATCGATTGTGTCTCTCTCTAATTATCTGAGTGGACCTAGATTTTGTTGGTCCATGAGTGGCCACATTGCACCAGAGTGTGCCCTGTTTGCTAATTCCCCTCCCTAAACCTCCACTCAAACTCTGCTCACCCTACTTCATCTACCCCACACCCACCATCCCAAAACCAGTGCAGTTTTATCCGTTACTGTGGCGGGATGTCTCCGTGTGCCCACGCATTGTTTGGCAGCTAGGCCACGGTGAGCAACCACAATAGACTCAGAACACTTTACCATCACACAGCTCCAAACATAACATTGCATGGGAGAGACCCGCCAAAATATCACCCGCCACTACAACCAGATTGTCCTTACTGTGTTTTTGGAAAGAAAGGGCTGAACATTTTGTTATGCATCTTCACCAAACCTGTTTGGACAATGTAACCTTTGATCTACACTCTACCACTCTTACAGTTTTCAAGTTTACATCATTTTGTTCTTGTCTTACAGTGACTTCATGCGTTCACTAATCAGCAGTATGGACTTTCGTTCTCTAGAAGTGAGGGTCTTCAAAGCCAAGGTAATGTCAGAGTCATTGTAAATTATCATGGAATGTTGCAAACAATGTGTGTGTACTCCAGAATTTGTTTTCATTATGTACATTTGATTGCTGCAAATGCCAGCACCTCTGTCTGTCTTCCATGGCTCCACAGGTGTAATTATAATGAAATAAATACTGGTAAACACTTTGAAGGGCAATTCCAAAGCATCCTTTGTAAAGCTAGCTTTTCTTATGTGAGCCACTCAGCCCTCATGCATAGAAATGAGGGAAGCAAGCCAGCATGAAAAAGAGAGGGGTGCTTTTCCCTTTTCATAGATTAGCACAACCCTAATCTCATTAAAGTGCCCAGCAGTGAACATGCCGTCCACTCCGCCCAGCCCTGTAATCAGCCTGAGACACACGGCACATTTTAGATGGACCGACACTAGTCTACCAGCTGGCCGCTCAGAAGCAAGCCAGGCCCTCATTCACACAAGGAAGTACTGAGCCACTGAAAGGCACAAGGAACATGAAAGCCTGTGGCCATGGGTGTGGAAATTGAGCCCTTGGCCAGGTAGGGGAGGCTTTGTAATTATAGAGCTGTTAGGGATAGGGTTGTTAACGAGAGAAGGTGGTGGGGGGAATGGGCTAATTGCCAAAAGGATTACTCTCTCCCTCCCCCAGCAATTATTACCTAGACTGCATTAACTGGGAAACAGGTGCACTCAAACAAGGCTAGAAGCAGACTGAGGTAATCTGAGGCTGCCCTGCCCTGAGGAGCACATACACACTCATATTAACCCATGTGTACACCCACATGTGCACACACCTGTGCAGACAACAAGTCCAAAGCCAGTTTTCCTTGTTTTTAATGTAAGTCATTTGTATTATCATCCTTGACTTGTGTAGAAACTGTTCCTGTTCCTTCTGGAGGAGCAGGCAGGTGAGGCTGGAGTGGAGCAGGGATTCATCAGCGCTGAGCAACTGCTTTTGGAGTTAAAGGCTGGGGGGATCTATCTGGAGCAAGAGGAGGCCATCAGACTGGAGCTTCAACACATTCCCCCCCTGGACCTAGTGGACTTCCTGGCCTACCTGCCCCTTTTCATGCTTATTCATAAGTCTGTCATTGCCAACCCACTGGATGACTCCAGCAACCTCTGACCACCTCATTGCACTGCACTGTGTGGCTCAGATATCAATAGAACTGCCAACACTGGTGGAAGAAGGCAGTACCGCTTTAAGAGAATAGAGCAGAGGTTGATTACAGGGAATGAGCTCAGTATTGTAGTAAATTTTGGCACCACACAGAACATCAGTATTCCACTGTTGCTTTTGAGGATGTTGAACATTTAATAGAGCTGTAAAGTGCTGTCTATGGTCCTGAAACACTGAAGTCTTACACATGTGAGTGATTTCATTTTACACTTCAAATACTCACAAACAAAAATAGCAGAAGTGTTGTGTAACTGATGCACTGAATATAGTTATATACATCTATGTATATACATCTCAAATCCAAGTATATTTGCTGATGCAACAACTGTTTTTTTTGTTGTTGTTGTTGATGTTCTGGGGTAAAAAGCGTTATTTGAACAAAAGCCACAGCAGAGATGCAGACTACTGTCTCATTCTATCCAATACAATCAACTTCAATGAATGATATTCAATTAGATATTCAACTAATAGAGCTGGAGCCTTTGTTTTGCCTCAGCTTTGTCAATTAGATATGGCCACGCTCTCCTATGGTTCATGCACGCTTGACAGACCGCCAGAGAGGAAACATAATGGGCTCTGACAGGCTGCAAACTCAGACTGTTAGATCTGGGATGTCCTGTAAGCAGCATATGCCATCATGTAGAGCCCAAAAAGTACAAAAAAAACTACAGCCTGAGATTATAGCCCACCCATGCAATGACTCTGAAGATATTCACTGTGGCTTCATAGCTGTTGTAAACACTGTTGTAAAATTATCATTATTAGTGTTGTTCTTCAGTATTATTTCCTATTTCTGCCTCCTTGTTTCAAATATATTGTCTTCCTCAGTTCTCTTCTGCTTTTTATTAAATCCAACAAATGACATAATATGGTAATTTATTAATATTAATGGGATTTATGTGTTATAGATTATGACTCTCCTGCTTTCAAATGAATGGTGCAACTTTGAAATGGTGAAATTCTCCCATGTCTTCAACTTAATCCACATGGTTTTATGTTGGCTATTAACAAACACAGATTGTATTCTAATCATTTCACAGATTCCATACCATTTGCTGCAGTTGTGTCTCTGTAACTCTGATGGGCACCAGAAAACTACCACCAAAGAATGTCAAGAGCCATGATTTAGTCAAAAAAAAATGCCCCATATCAAGACCTGCAGAACAGAAAGTGGTGGAAAATTAAGCTTAATTGTACCCAATATTTTAGATATAAATAAATCAGAGAGATGCAGATGCAGGATGATTTTTAAGAATATATGCATTCTTGTTTGCTCATATGAATGTGTTTTACAGTCTCTCACTGTCATTTTACTTTCTTGAATCAGCTGCCATTTATCACTTCATCTGTTCATTTCTGTTACTTTGAAATTATCTGTTTGTTTCTTGCTTGCATTAACTAGTTTAATTCATTACTAAAATGTAAATGTCAAAACTGGGCTGAGTGTCTTTATTAAAACAAATATAATATATGTATTTTATTTACGATGTGCTAATGTGTTAACAATTATAGTGGAAAATGAAAACTTAATCTGTTTTCAGGTTAAGGCGCATTTTGGAGATGGGAGTTTTGTTTTTTGTTTTGTTTTTGCAAAATCCATAAACGTTTTTTTTTTTTTCTTTATTAAAGAAAATTAAGTAATTAAACTGTGAGTAATAGACTTGGATTTAAAAACCTTTGGGATTCGAACTATTAACCTGTTCACTGACTCAAAACGTATAGTCTACGTAATGTTTTATCGCTGCACTATCAAGTGTGACTGACTTACAACCTTTTTATTGCATGAAAGTCCTTGCCATGCTTTTACTTGTCTTGTTTAGAATTAAAAACAATTAAGTGCTTTTTTTTTTTTACATGGAATTCCACGCACCTGTTATGGCCCCCTTGTGGTCCACGAACCCTGCACTGACCACAACTGATGTGGCGCACGCGCATCTTGAACATTAACCCCTAAAACACACCCACCCCCTCTTAACAGTTTCTCTCCTTGTGTGTGTCTGAATCGCTTCATCTGCTGCAAAAAAAAAAAAAGCTTTATTGTGTTGATGTGATATGTTTTCTAACTATTCAAATCACTGGAGGGAAAAAAAAAACTCGGAAGACCAGTCAAACAGTTGTATGCTCGGCCACACACTCAGGGATTTTTTTTTTTTTTTTTTCTTTTCAGGTGGTGATTGTTCATGTGTTCTGTGCCATGCTGCTGTCAGGAGGCACACGCCATCAGCCAATTCAGCTCCGTGTCCCCACTCGAGCACCACACAGACCCCATTCTCTCATTAAACCAGACACGCGTCCGGCTGCAGACTTAGTCCTACCTGTCAAACTTAGTTTTGTAGAAACACAACCCTTTAACTCCACCGTCCACTGGTGACGCTGAAGTATAATCATCCCACTGACGGTCCCTGCCTCTGCTCATTTAACCCATGACAAACAAACAGGCTTAGAAAACTCTTTATTTTCGTCCCATAGTACGGAAAGTTGTTTTTTAAAAAAAGTGTGGTCAGTGTATATTCAAAGGCATGCAGCCTCGTGTGGTGCGTTTTAACTAAACAGGACAATCCCAGTATTCTGAAAATCTTTGCTTTTCTTCTCAAACGTCGACAAAATACTTTATCACACGTGTGCACAATTTTGTTGGGGTGCAAAACTTGTCACGCTCTTTTGGACGACATATTTTCAACATTTAAAAAATATATATATTTGTGATTCGTTTGGACGAAGTGAATTTCGTAAATATCACCTTCTGTGTTCGACGAGCTGGAATCTTAAGAGAGACAGTTGTGACTAAAAGCTTTATGGACTGACTGTGTGCTACATTTTGATACAGGGATGACAAAATACATCGTGCGTAAAACGTGCGTAATTATGCATAAAAGTTTTTTCTACTGAAGCAAAACGCACAATAATTGGTCTTTACGCTCTCTCTCATACATACATACATACACACACACACACACACACACACACATATATATATATATATATATATATATATATATATATATATATATATATATATATATATATATATATACACACACACACACACACCACACACGCAGACATAAGCTTGTTTATGTAAAAAAAAAAAAAACAAGACATGGAGAAGAATTTCAGTAGCAAATCATTTTATTCTTGGACTAGAGTGTAGAAAATATGGTTATAAGACTTCTTTTCAACATCTGTGTATGTGAAGACAATATAGAGCTGGCAGTATAAAGAGACAATGCACGGCCATTGCACTGTTTGGACAATAGCTGCATAACTTTGATCATTGAACTTCATGACATAATGCAATAACATGGTTTTGCTATTAAATAAGACACATTGGTGCTAGAATAAAATGTCGGAGTATCAAACTCCTTCTGGAAACCTCATTAACAGAAGAGCCAGAGAGTAATAGACTAGACGTCTACATAGGCAGGAGGTATAGAAGCGACTTCACAATATATAGACAAAATATGTACAAAAGTATGTGTACAAAACATCTATAAATCTCTTACATACAAAAATATCTTAATATATTTCCCAAAAAAAGCGTTTAATATAGAATTTCATAGAATAAATCCGTGACTTGGAAGCATTTTCTGACTTAAGAGTCTGAGAGGTTTACCAAAGGGTTGGAGCTCTGTGATTGGCTTTAGCATAGTTGAAGAGCAACGTATTAAATAATGTTTTTGATGTGCTCCTAAAGAGCATGAATTCACTTAAAGGTATTTTTATCATGGGCAAATGCACAGAAGTTGGTTTCCCACGCTGTCAGGAGACCCGTCTTCCTCTAATCCTTTGGCGCTGATCTCTGGCCTGATTCCTCCCAAGTTTTTGGGATGCTAAGACCATGTCTGTCTGTCTGTCTGTCCGTCTGTCTGTCCGTCTGTCTGTGTGTCTCGGAGGACCGGGCTTCAAGGATGAGAGGACCAAAACGCCTATACAGTGCATCTTGTTCTTGAGGATACCCAGTCTCCTCCGGGACCTTCCAAAGCGCACGACAGCAGTAAATTGCGTTGATCTGTACGTCTGGGGGAAAAAAAGAGAAGAAATGGTAAGTCACTGTTCTGTTTCTAAGCACACATCTTTACGTTTACTGCAAACTGACAATATTTTGGCCTGGATAAATTCTCTCCTTACCTTATAGAGAAGCTCAGAACCAGTTGGTGAAGTCCAGCAGTTCCTGCTCTTCTGGACTGAGGGGGTCGTAGGATCCTTCGTCCGAGGAGTAAGACGACACTGGAGACCCTGCCATTGAGTTCATGTCTGCTGAATATCCTTGCGACATAGTAGGTGACAGGACACCTGACTGAAACGCCGCACTCACTGCGTCGTGCTCGTCCAATAGTTGCTGGAGAGCGCGGATGTATTCCACGGCCGAGCGCAGCGTCTCCACTTTGCTCATCTTCTTGTTGGCGGCTCCGTTGGGGACGTGCTCCCGTAAGGTGGCAAACCCGTTGTTCACCAGTTTCACCCGGTTGCGCTCCCTCTCGTTCCTGCGGGCAACTGCGTGCGGCTGCTGCTGCGGCAGACTGTAGCCGAAACCCGCGAAATTCAGTCTCCGTTTGCAGCGGAGCAGTTCTGGTGAGGAAGAGCGTTGTCTCTTGGGTTGTTTGGCCCCAGACTTGCCGCTGCTCTGGCTGCTGCCGCTGGGGCTCAGCTGGATGCTCTGTGCCGCAGCGGCGGAAAAGAAACAAGCGGGCGGCATCAGCTGTTGCTGGTTCACATTAATTTCCATCTTGGCTGCAAGGTCCATTCGTAACAAAAGCACACAATTATGAAGGATCACAAAGTCTGGCAGCGGTGCGTCCGGCTCGTGCCTTTCACGTGGTGTGGTCGCTTTACGCGCACTTCTTTCACTTGGGCAGTCCTCGGGGCTGCTGCCTCGCGCGCTCCTCAAAGCTGCACTGAATGCTGAAGGAAAGACGCCACTGCTTTTCAATCAGTTTGGATGGGGGACTGGCCACGCCCTCTGGTCGCGTGGATTCACCTTGGGCTCCTGCCCTGCTGCCGGTGCGTTGCGCACGACGGACGCGTGCCACTTGAAGCACTAAACAAACAGTCACTGGTGACTTTTTTTCTTTCTATTTATCTTGCATGTCAGAAAGGTGTACAGCACAGCAGAGGGACAGGCTCCAGCACAGAGGACAGGAGTCCGGTTCAGCACCAAATGTTCTCAGTGGTGCAGTTAGGATTAGTTAAGTGAAAACTGAACTACTTGGATGTCTTCTTTTCTAACCCAGAACTTTGGATGTGTTTATTTTTAGGAGCACCCTAAATAAAATCTGCTACAGATAATTTGAGTCAGTTTTTTTTAGTAACATAGCCTAAAACGAAAATCTTATCTGAGAACATTGAGACTTGCAAATCAATTATTACTTGGACCAAAATTCAGCCAGGCTAATATTTACGTTGCTGAAACTCTCTGTGACCGTTCTTCTGCCTGATGTTAACATAATGGAAACGTGTGCATCGTTTGAAATCTGAAAACTTAATTTAAGAGGGCTACACGAACGAAACTTTGGATGTATTTTAAAAATGACGGCCGCTTATTTGAGTGAGTGAGTGAGTGAGTGAGTGAGTGAGTGAGTGAGTGAGTGAGTGAGTGAGTGAGTGAGTGAGTGAGTGGGTGAACTGTAGCCTATACAAAATACGTTTTGAAGTACAAGTATATAATATCATCCGTGCGATTCCACCCACCCCTCCATCCCCGATCAAACTGTGGTGCTGAAAGACAGCTCATTTCGAGGCGAACCATCCAGATTTATAACGTCTATAAAACTATGCTGTAAAGTATAAGAGCTATGCATGTAAATCACTTGCTTTTGGAAAGACTGACGCGCCGTTTAGTTTTATTGTCAACATAACAGACGCTTCTGAATGCCTCTCATTTGAGGTACCATTGTGCAACAGAGGCCGAATTTTCCACTTTGATTAGAGGAGATCATCAGCCTCGCACAGGCGGAACGGAGGGGCGCAAATCTGCGGAGGGGCCCTAAGAGGCTGTTCGGAGGAGGCTTTGTGTATGATTTGATACACCCGATATGGTTACAGTAGCGTCGATGCGGTGTGTTCTGTCGATTATTGTTGCTTTGAAAATGTGCAGCAGTCCTTTCAATACAGAACAAAACCATGACCGGACTGTAGTCTAACACACAAACATACACAAACACACACATGCATCTCACACTGCAGCGTATGTGTGTGTATTCGTTTCTTACAGGTGCGTACGCAAAAAAAAAAAAAATAATAATAATAATAAAAAAAAAAAAACATGAAAAAACGACCAAGTTCTTCACAAATATGTATCTGCTTGTTTAGCGTATTTTTTATGTGTGCATGACCAATCCATGCGCACACCTTCGTTTTGTTTTTTATTTCTTTACGCCTGCGCCCTGCACACGCACGTCTTGAAGAAGGGATTGTAATAAATTGTGCAATTTTTCTGCGTTGGCAGGGGCATTCAGTATTAAGCTTGTATTGAGGAACCCAAGCCCCCACCATCATTCTCTTTTCGCTGCCTCTCCCTTATTCTCTCTCTCTCTCTCTCTCTCTCTCTCTCTCTCTCTCTCTCTCTCTCTCTCTCTCTCTCTCTCTCTCTCTCTCTCTCTCTCTCTCTCTCTCTCTCTCTCTCTCTCTCTCTCTCTCTTAGCCCCCAGCAAGAGAGTTTAAAAAAGAAGCGTGGGTTCTATTCAGGCTCTCCATGCACCTCTTTGCCATCGCATGGCTTTCTGAAACCTATCCATGCCCTGTCAGTGTGCTTCCAGAGTCCAATTAGCGCTTTGTAAGGACTTTCTCCCTCTGCTGCAGTCTTCCTGAGGCTGAGAGAGCGCTCACTTTACTAGAGGGGCTTTCCAGTCAGAGCTGAGTGTAATAATTAATATGACATCTGGGTGCCTGAGTTCCCATTTAAACACTTTCTATGTATTTTCTATTTTTCTTTTGTTAAAGGAACTCAGTGTATGGGAGATAATAAAGCAAAACTTCACAAACACCATGATAATCCCATGATCTTTGTATCTGATGTAAGGGATTGTCTTTCAATTTGATTGTCGTTAAAAACAGTTTTCTGCAAGTGTTTTGTTTACTTTGGGCAGGTGCTCTCTAGGCTTTAACTCACAGAGGTCTGCTTAGCACGGCATTAGACTTGTAAAGCACTAACTCCTTTTAATATATAAGTCTGTCCATTTAGGCTGATATAAGTTGCTTTACTTGATTCTGTAAAAACTGGAATGAATGAATGAAACTGTAGTTGTTGTTTTTTTTGTTTTTTTTTTTTATGTAAGGTTTAGCCTACTGCACATCAGTAGGAATGATTTCTTAAAGTTTCATTTTTAATCATGCTGTTGTGGATGCATGATATCAGCATTACACCACATAAACTGTAGCCTACATTTTTGTGCTTGTGTACAAAGGACTGACACAAACAGTAGTTCTCATTCACATCCTTTAGACTGTGTTGTGCGCCATCCAGTATTAAAAGTTGTGAGTAAACACCTCCCCCTAGCGTACAATTCTGAGAATTAATGTGTGAAACAGAACTGAAGTTAACCCCCGTCTTTCCGCTAGGGGACAAAGTTTCTTCACCGACTCAGAATTCACAACATTCCCAATAATGTTTATCACAACCCTTTGTGTCCTGTTTTGTCACACACAGTTCATAACAAGTATCACTAATGATCCCTCATGACATATTTAAAATATGTGAGGTAGGTAGTAAAACTACTTTACTAAATCAAGGACCCATGTACACTTTGGGCTTCCGTACTTTTCACATCACGTGACGCGTTTATTTACTAGGAAGAAGCGCGTGTCACCGAAGCTAGCAAATGTTTAACCATATTTAACATAGATACGTCTTTAAGAGTTATTAAAGAAAGACATGTTTTGCTAAATAGTTTGTGGGCGATGATGCGGTATTATACGGTGCTAGTTTTGACAGGTTAATGCTAACTTTAGCCACTTAGTTTAAGCCTCGAAGAGCTAAATTTAGCTGATCTAACGGTGTATCAATGGATCCTTTTCATTTTAATGTCTAATAAAAACACTTCCCCGAATGTGTGAGGGGCTGAAATCTGGTAGGAATGAGGTCTCTAAACTACGTCCAGCGAGTCAGTTTGGATTTCACAGGAACTCTGTTTCCTCATGCTATCTGTCTAGGAGATGCAGACAATGACTCGGTAATGACCTTAAGTTTGCATTTAATTATTATTTGGTTTAAGTCTATATTTGGGTTAATATGTTCGAAGCTTGTTAAACATTCCCTGTAATCAAAATTGCATAATACTTGAGTGCGCTTATCAAGAAGTCTAAATAATAATAGAGGCGCATTATTACTATTAGTAGTATTAGTAACTGAATCTGTAAGTCTCTCTGTACAATTATATGATCTCAAATGCTTGTGTAGTAAGGTGCAGTGTGTGTATGGCAGTATTTCTGGTTCCCATGACTCTGAGCAGAGAGAGATATTGTTTAAGGCGTACATAATTAAACTCTTTACCTACACAACAAAGGAAGTCAGATCACAAACTGTAACATCCTATCAGAGCAGGTATTTGCTCTTGTAAAAGGCAAATACTTGATGTTGTAAATAAAGATATCACCAGCACTTCTGTGATGAAAGATACCCTTTGCTTCCCATAACTAATGAAACTATGTTAAAACCAGTAACATGCGTTAAACATTATCAGTAGAACTTTTGAGGTTATTATACAAAATGGGTAAATGTTTGGCACTGTATGCTCTGTCTCCCCTCACTTCACTGCAGTTGAATGAACTTGTTGTGGGAGACACCAGTGGAAAGCTGCTTGTGTACAAGAATGATGACTCCAAACCCTGGATCACAAGAACCTGTGTAGGCATGGTGAGTGAAAAAGCAGAAATACCAGATAAAACCTAATGAGCTTTTACACTGACTCACATAATTTGTCTTGATGTTTCAGTTGACCTGTGTTGCAGTTGGGGATGTCTGTAACAAAGGAAAGGTAACCAGAAAAAAAAAAAAATATATATATATATATACATACACACACACTCACACACACATATATATATGTATATATAGTGTACCAGCCTCTGATTATATAATATAATATATAATGTTTATCTTGTTTGTCAGAACTTTGTGGTTGCTGTAGGTGCAGAGGGCTGGTTTCACCTCTTTGACTTGACAGCTGCCACTGCAAGCAAAGCTGACTCAACAAGCCAGCATGAAGCCCTATCCTTTGAAGACCAGAGACCCTTTTTCACCCAACATATACCTGCCAACACCAAAGTCATCCTCATTAGTGATATTGGTAAATTTTAATCAATCATATAATATACATGTATCCATTTTTAATGTGCTGATGAAATGACTGCAATGTATGCCTGCTTGTAGATGGTGACGGCCGCTGTGAGTTGGTGGTGGGCTACACAGACAGAGTGGTGCGAGCTTTCCGATGGGAGGAGCCCTCTGATGGTTCAGACCTGGGATCTGGACAACTGGTTCAGCTGAAAAAATGGCTTCTGGAGGGGCAGGTATGCCCTCAGGACATGCTGTAACTTAACTGATGCTGTCAGGCAGAACATCAAAAATGGGAGTGTTTTTCCAGTGCTTTTGTGGCTATGGCTTTTATGATGAACTGAGCCACTCACTGATTTGCACCCAATATCTCCTGAGCATACAGTAGGTCATGAAGGAGATGCCCTAGTAGAATATATGGCACAGTCAAAAGTGGTGGACAGATCTTTTCAGTAACTTAGGAAAGAAAGAAAGATTAGTTTTATTGCACTAAATTCAGGAGTTAGATAAGTTTACTTTATTTCTTTCCATCACTACATCAAAGAAACATTAAGAAAACAGTTTCAATTTGCTTGTCATCCAGAGCTCAGTGCTCTGGATCAATCATTTAAATCTAAAGATCAATAAGCAATGTATCAGATTTCAGAAGTGAAAAACCTACACCCCCAACTTGAGGAGAACGTTGAAATTGTAAGCAATGTTAAAGAAACTGACATACATTCAGAGTTAGTACAAAGACTGAATACCATTTGACACTGCAAATAGTTTCATGCACTCTGTGATCTTTTCACATGTAGTTGATTATGTAACCTCTTGGACAGAACAATATCTGCAGCAACCACACTCCTGGTGACAATCTCTGTTGGAAATATGTCATGACAGTTCTTGGAGAGGAAGCCATCAACATCACATCGTTGTCAGCTTGTCAAGATATAAAATATCTTAAGTTTTGACCATTTTAGCCAAACTGGCCATTGTAAAACTTTTCTACAAATGTCTAAAAACATTCTACAGTTGCTTGGTGACCCTGTGGTTCCTCTCAGTACTTCAGTAATACAAATAGAGTTCAGGGAGAATTGTAGGGTTCCCTTATGTAACTCTTCACTCAGAGAAATGCCTGTTTCTGTTGTTGAACTCTTTACCTCAAACTCAACCAGAATCATTTTAAACACAGAAAATGGATCAGTTGTGTAGTCATTAATAATCTGTTACATCTTGTTTAACAGTGCTTAGTTAGTATTATAATATGTGTCTTTTTCATTATTTCTTGTAGTCTGCATTGTTCTGTTGAATTATGTGTTCTGTGATTTAATGTATTTGTTTACTGATCAGTTTGTGTATGTTACAACCCCATCCAGGGCAGGTATTTTGATTTAGCTGACCTTATAAATGCTTATAGTGTGTGGCATCCATTTATGTCAACTTGTGGGACTACAGACTTGTCACTATAAAAATAAACACTAAATAGACAAAGCAAAATCCACATTATGCAGTGATGTTGTATATGTTTCAGGTGGACAGTCTGTCAGTGAACCCTGGTCCAGAGGGTTTACCAGAGCTGATGGTCTCACAGCCTGGATGTGGTTATGCTATCCTACTGTGCTCCTGGACTCAGCAGGACTCTTCTGGATCTGGAGAGGAGGGCCTTGCCACAACAGGGAGGTAAAAATACTCACTCAAACAGTTAAAACCACAGTGAAATATAAGGTGTCAGATTTAACACATGACTTTTTTTTTTAACTCATAGTGAGGGGCCTTCACGAGATGTAGTTCTTCACCTGACTACTGGACGGATACATAATAAGAATGTGTCCACTCATCTCATTGGCAGCATAAGCAAAGGTACTAAACAAAAGAGGAGTTTAAATGTCATATCATGTCACTTTATCAACAAAGGTTCTCCAAACAGTATAAACTATCAACCATAGTTCCTGTTGCAAAAAAGAAACCTACCTAGTCTATGATTTCAGATCCGTAGTCCCAGCTAATAAAATCATCATCAACCGCAATGAGGGGCAGTGCCTGATTCCACACTAACTCTGCTGTTACATTGATCTTTAGGGCTCTTATAATGTAAGAGTAATTACTTTTTATGGCTTTCCAATCAGCCTTCAGCACTAAATGTTCATCGAGGCAGTGCTTATCCAGAAGCTCACAAGAGTTTAGCCTTTTAAGGCTGGACATTAGCAAAGAATGAGAACAAATTATCAATTTTCATCAACTTTAACATCAATTTGCTGGGTTGTACCTCTACCTTTATACTAATGACACAGCATCTGTGAAAACTATCACATCTTGAAGTTTGCAGATGAAGAAATTTACCGTGATCCTCCTATTGATTATATTTCAGTCTGATGTCATGAACTATTTCTTTTACTGAACATGTTAAAGACTAAGCATGCATGCATGACTTTTACACATTTTTACCTCCGCCAAGGAGGTTATGTTTTTATCAGGGTTTGTCTGTTTGTTACTTCCTCCAAGGACAGCGGAGGTTATGTTTTCATCTGGGTTTGTTTGTCTGTCTGTTAGCAAGATAACTCAAAAAGTTATAGACAGATTTTGATGAAATTTTCAGGAAATGTGGATACTGGCACAAGGAACAAATTATTAAATGTTGGTGGTGATCAGGGGTGGGGTGGGGGGTGATCTACCTTGGCGGAGGTCTGCGCTCTCCGAGTGTTTTTCTAGAGTTGTTAATGATATAATATTAACAGAGGACTTATTATGGTAAATAGGTACATTTATTATGTTATAAAATTGTTTTTGAATTGATGTATTCCGGTGTGCTAAAATATAAAACTAAAGAGCTGATATAGACAAGTGAAGTTAGACACATTTGAGGGAAAATAGTCTTAGTACTTTTATGAACCAGATTGGAGTGTATAAAATGCAGAGGAGCTAAAAAAAGAAAAAAAAATTAAAGATATGTATAGTAATGTATAAATGATAAGTAATAAATTATGTTCTTTTCATCTATTTGTACTCTACTAAATGTTTGATAAATAAGTAATAAATAAGTATGCATCCCACTTACAAAATCAATTGTTCCACTGCCCACAAATAAACTGCTGACTGAATGATCAAATGAAAAGTGTGGGTAAATATAATATATGTTTGTAATGTGTTGATTCATAAATTATAATATTTTCTGTCTTTGTACAGGATCAAAAGAGGAATCCTCGAAATGTGGACTGTTTGCTCTCTGTACTTTAGATGGTAAGTCCTCAATTTTCAGCATTTTTTAATCTTTAAGATACTGTATGATGTATAATAGTAACACTAATCATTCAACAAGCACTATAGTAAACAAGAAAAAGGGCAAAGCATGAGGCGACATACAGTGTGTGAGCCCCTTGCTGTTATGGGCCTGAGGAAGGTGTAAACCTTGGATTGTATACAGGATGGATGGTTGCCAAAGTAGACCATCCTCCTGCCAGGATCAGGGAACTGGCAAACAGCCCTGAGAGCAGCTGGAGAGTCCATCAATATTTAAAGGAGAATGGATCCAATCGGATTATAATGAGAAAGAGCTTCCAGCCTCCAGCATTACCCTGACATTCTCCCTGTTGTTGACACCCTGATGTGCCAAAATCAAGTAAAGAAAATCCTTTCAACTGTCAGGGAAATTAGTACTGGTTGCATGTCAGTTATCTTGTCAGCAGCATAGGAATACATTTCAAGTACATCAGAATGTGAAAGTCCCCATAGTCCTCAGAGCATCATTGAGTTTCAGAACAAAGAGCTGAATTCATTTTCCAGTTTTGTGATGGAATCATATTGGTAGTTATAATCAATGTATAACTGATTGTTTGGACCAAATTTGTGGACTAAATTACTTAGCTGCATGTGTACTAATATCTTTTTGTTTTGTATATTAATTTTGTATTCACCTCTTAAATGTATTAAAGGAACCTTGAAGCTGATGGACAGCTCAGAGCAGTTGTTGTGGTCCGTGCAGGTGGATCACCAGCTCTTTGCCTTGCAGAAGTTGGACGTTACAGTGAGTCTGTGTATAATTATGTAGACCTTCACTTACTCTGATCATGTTGACACATATCAATGCCACATCGATTTACCTTGTCTTTCCTGGCATTTTTGATGAATATTAAAATTAGAGTCATTCCTTTATTCTTATTATACCCCTGCTTGCCCTCTTGTGTGAGGGGAGATGTGGAGAGCATCAAAGGTTTCACACAGAAAAACATAACATAGACCACACAACTCAATGCTAACAAGAGAAGGCAATGTATGGAGGCTTAACATATGAATATGAAAAAGTTACATTATTAATGTTACTTACATTATTTACTATAGTGTTTACTATTTAATATGACAGGGTGATGATAGACTTCTGTATAGGTCATATGATGATACTGGAACAGTTTTCATTAACTGAAAAGGGGGTTAAACAGAGAAAAATAATCTGCATACTTGAACAGGGTTGAAATATTTCATGCACCAGTGGTTTTGTTCAGACAGACTAGAGAAACATATAATGAGAAGCTATCATAAATACCCCCAAATCCCTTGGTGTTGCAAGTTATGTGTTGAATCTCCTTAAAGGCATTTAGCAATTGTTCTTGTTCTACTCAGGGTACAGTATCTATCCCTGAGCAAGTTTATTCACTATTGAGATGTGCATTCTGTATTCCATTAGTAGAAAATGGCAATAAGATGAGGTTAACGATGCATCAATGTAATATAAACTACAGTCCTTTAAGATACATTAAACAATTATTAAGAAAAATAATAAAATAATAACACCAATGAATGAGGGCGAAAAAGTGAAAAATATTTATTTCCCTCATATTTCTAACACATAATATTGCTGAACCTAGACCTGATGAACTGAATCAACCCTCGATCATAGCACTGCCCCCACAGGCTTGTACTGTAGACACTAGACATGATGGATAATCACTCCATCCACCTCTCTTCTCACCCTGATATGTCCATCAGTCTGGACTCATCAGATCACATAACCTTTTTCCATTGAAACTCAGTCCAATTTTCATTCTCTCTATCAAACTAACGGTTGTTTAGGAGATGAGAATCTACTCATTTCATCAGTTAGAGTTAAATAGCTTGTTGAAGCTGAAACAAAATAATCACTGCAGTAACTATCAAAAAGAAGCATCTGAACTATTTGCTGAGTTAAGGGGGGACTTTTTTATATAACAATAAGCATAGTTTAACTGATGAAACATTCAAACCACACTTTAAAAGGAGCTGTTTGGCAGTGACATGAGCAGTTAATTTATTCTAAATATATATAAATAGGGAAATGTTAAATCTTAAAATACATTTACTTCAATTGGATTTATAGTAAGATTCTATATGTGTGTTTCCTTCAAGGGAGACGGCAGAGAAGAGGTGGTAGCGTGTGCTTGGGATGGTCAAACCTATATTATTGACCACAATCGAACAGTGGTGCGGTTCCAGTTCGACGAGAATGTGAACGCCTTCTGTGCAGGTAACGAACTTCATACTCATATATAATAAGAATAATAAGGTCTGATTTCCTTGTGTTTGCTTTTCTTTGACACTTATGATACAGCATAAGTCACATAAATACAATTCAATTCAATTTTATTTGTAGAGCCCTATATCCCAACAAGGTTACCTCACAGGACTTTACAGAATTAGTTGGATATGGAAACAAACAACAGTCAGATAAATAGCAGATGGAGGAAATGGATTCATGTCCCAGGTATCCCCCATCCTTAGACCTGACTTCTCGGCAAGAAAAACTAAAAAAACCCTGTGGGAAAAGAGAAACCTCAGTGAAGGAGAGATCCACTCCCATGGACGGACAGGCTATACAATAGATGCAGCAGGACTGATGGACATCCATTTGCAGATGTAGTTCCAGTCTCTAAAGATGCAGTAGGGTAGGGGCACATGAGGGGGTCCATCTAGTCAGATGATACAGGTCAGGGTGAGGAGGTCCATCCAGACAGGTGAGGGTGGAGGAGGAGGTCCGGGGTCACAGGTCAGGACAGGACACAGATGAGTCACCTAGGATCCCGTCGTCATTGGGCCCCAGGCTGCTACAACTGAAACAGTAGCCACTCCCCCAGAGGGGAGTAGGGAAAAGGGACACCGGGTGAATAGTGATGAACAGACTAAGTGAACTAAATATTGAAAATTATAAGTACAGACAAAAGTGGTACGTAATACTAGAAACAGGTGATAGGACTCAGTGCACTGTACTTCCCCCAGCATTATTGCTCCTAGGCCCTGTTAGACTGAACTATGGGGTTATGTCTGTTTTTAACTAACCTGACCATAAGCCTTTTCAAACAGGAATGTTTTCAGTCTAATACAGTAGCTATGTCTCCAAACATGGTTTAACACCAGTAGGGGGCAATGTGGAGCTTCAGACTCTGTTTTTCCTCCTCCTCAGACTTTCTCTCCTTCCCTTCAGATATTTCTGCAGTGTTTGAACAAGCCACAGTTTCTTTGAGGAAGATAATATAACATGTATAGTAGTAAGTGGATTAGAGAAAGAGACGAGGGAGGTTGTTTGATCTTCTTGATAGCATTTGGTTTTGTTTTTCTGTGCGTAGTATGTGCATAAAAAGAGTCAGCCCTCCCCTCCACTGTCTGCCTGCTCTGTGTCATCGTTAAGGCAGATTAAATTGCTTTCTCTGTTTGTGTTGATGCTGGTGCTGACCAAAGCCATACATATAAGTAACTAGACAGCTGAATATTGCATATTGGGGTTTGTGTTACATGCTCAGTGGTAGCACTGCTTGTCACATGTTTGATAAAAAGCAGGTTAGTGCAGCAAATATCATTGCATTGTTTATGTTTTTGTGTAATTGCAGGTCAATATACATGCAAAGAAGGTAAAAACAGTCCCTGTTTGGTCTACGTCAGCTTCAGCCACAAAATCTACATCTACTGGAAGGTGGGGCTGGAGCGCATGGAGTCCACTAACCTCCTACGGGTCCTGGAGGAGAAACCTGAATTCAGGAGCCACCTGAAGGTGCTGGGAGTGGGTGAGTAGACAACACCACCTCCGAGTTAGTAATAAGGAAGCTGATTTGGTTTAGATGAGAGCATCCTCCATTAAATTCAAAGAGACATCTTCTCTGTTTGTTGTTGTAATTGGACCAGAGACCAACTGTGACTCTTTGTAGTTTAGTTTGTTTGCAGCTTAACCGTTAGAGTCTGAGCTGAATACTAATGGAAGTCTGAAACAGTACCCATCTGACAGACTTAACAAGATTCCGCCAAGTTTATTGTCTGTTCCCTTTCCTCAGCAAATTAAACTCATGCTACTACCATTCCATTTACAGAAAGAGATTAGAGAGGACATTTGTTGCCGCCCTACATCCAAACATATATAAATCCATAGCCTGGCAGTCACTGAGCTAAAAAGATTGAAGTATTTTTAGGGGAGCTGTAAGCCATAAAAATGCTCCCTGAATTTTTATTTTTCAGTCTTTTCCCCCTCTCAAGAAAATCACATTTCGACTATTTACAGGCATGTTTGACTTGCTTCTTAATGTGGTTAATCACTGAGAGAGCACACAGTGTTCTATGCTTCCTGTTAGTTTCCTTTGTTGATGTTCTTTTATGCCATAATTTTTAATTTTACTGTTGTCGAATTTTCAGTCATTTTAACTTCTGGCTCAAGCGTTTAATAATAAAGTGGGAAAGGATGCATCTGATTAAATTACAAATTAGAGTCTGCAATTTGATCTGCATGGATGGCCAGTAAGTCAACTGCTTCATGTCAAAAAATGCATTGTGTGAAAACTTATTTAGTGAAGGGGAAAAAATTACACTACAACACATTAGTAGGACTTACTGAACTGTTATGTTTTCAGATGAAGATGCAGGTTTCAGTTTTATCAGGGTTTTTGTTTTTTTTTATTAAGCCCAGCGGTGGCTTTGTGTAGCTTCTTGCTGCCTGTGTTAATAATTCAACTTCTGGGCCTGTTGTGTTTCTTTTGACTAAGATTTCACAGGCTTGTTACCTAACCCACTGTGGAAAAAATGTCTGATGTACCAGCCTAGGGACAAGGAAAGTGAGGAGCAATGGGGGATGGCAGATAAGGAGAGGGGAGAACAAACAAAAGTGTAGAAAATGTCTCATATATAAAGTGTGGGGGAGGATATATTTATGTGCTTATGAAACCACATTTAAAAAGGCTTGAAAACTGCTTAAATTGAATGCAGTACTACTAAAACATACTGTCACTAAAATAAAGCTGAGTAAACACAACGTTTTGTCTGAGATTCACAGCAAACAGTGAGTGGTTGCTTGTAGCTGTCTGTCATTGACCTATAAGAAATGTCAGCAGCAGCTTTTAGGTTCTTCTCTGCTGCTTCTTCACTTCAATAACTGCTCTGTGGCTAAAGGGTGATTATTAAGAGCATGTCACTTCATTAGTACGTGTGATATGTTTCTAAATATGGACATCTACTCTTACATGTCATTTACCTCATTTGTGATTAAACAGTTCATTCAGCAGCTAGTTGTCCTGTTGATCAATAGAAGGAAAGAAACAACATGTGTGGTAGGCAGCTGCTGCGGTTTCAGGTTTCTATAAAAATTTTCTGTGGCTACAAAATCCATTTAACCAGTGATGTTATTTATTATCTATTGTTCAGGTTATTGGCTTTTTATAAATCTGCAGCTGACAGCAATACCTGAGGCCTGTTTAATTTCCAAGCCAGGAACTGTGATGGGCTAAATGATGAAATAATTTTATTGCCTAGATAAAATGGAGCCAACACAATGTTAGAAATTTAGCAGATGACAACAAATATAAAGGGGCCACTGTAAAGTTTTTTTTCCATGAAGTGGGTGCATCTGGTGTTAAGCTTGTCTGCAAATTAAATTCACAATGCAATGAAGGAACAGATTTAATTATAGCTCTGACAAGTACACCGGATCAGGACATAGTACAGATTTAACTGTTAATGTAAGAGCAGGAATATAGATCTGAAATAAACTGTAAACGGTTTGTATTGTGAAGGTGCCATAAAAGTGTGTAAAGGTTAGATTAGTGCATCTAAGTACCATTACATATCGTTAAATACTTGCTAAATTATACTTCAAAGCTGAAAAACCAGCATTTTGACTGTATTTTCCAAAGGATTACTTGACTCTCCAAGAAACTTTGAAAGCATTTATATAACTTTTTCATCATTTATTCTAAAAGGGTCATTTTTTCTATACTTTCCAGTGACCATAATTTTACATTCAGTGACCATAATTTTTAATTTTACAGCATTTAGTTGTTGTATCCCCTTGGGTAGATGTTTATAATATGTTGGCTGCAAGGTTGTGTCTGTGTAAGACTTATTGCGCCTGTTGTCCATAAAATTTCTTTCCTTCTCTTTTTTTTTTTTTTTTTTTTAAAAGAAAATCCCTTACATGAATTTGGTTGTCCTAGGTGAGCTGGTACAAAATAGCCTGTGAAAGCTTCAGGTTGCAAGCATGTCATGAAAACAAATCATTGTGATGTTGTGCAAGTAATGCCCCGTTTCAGAGGTCGAAATTTGACAGTCAGATTTTCTACTGATGAAGAATTTTTTTTTTTATCTGCCTGGAAGCTTCTGTAAGGCTTATCTGTTCCTCATTGTCCAAAGCCAGAGGTCAATGGCACATTTGTGTTTTGCCTCCACAGATGCTGAAGACCCAGCAACAGTGAGAACACTGGTGACAAACCTACTCTACAAGGATTCACAGATGTAGCACTGTGACATACATATCCACACATTGCTGTCTCTGATTTCCCCATTGACTGTAAATACTCCGTTAATAAACATTGAATGTCTGTCCCCCATGCTGCTGGTCTTGTTATTTGTGTTCCCTGCAGATAGACATGTCAGGTTCAGGTTTCTGATCTGCTCGCTGCTGGCTCTAATCTCTGCCTCTGTCATTGGTATTCTGTTCACCCAGGTTGCTTTTAACAAGCCTGTGAAACAATGAAAGCATGGGGTACAATGCCAGGGAAACACTATACTGTTTAACCTGCTGTTTTCACCAGTGAGTGTGTGAATTTGCGAGAGAGAAGGATCAGCAGGCATTATACTGTTGTCAGTCAACGCTGACAAATGGATGAAAAGAGCTCTTTCTATCAAACAGCTTTTCATCCAGTGCAGCCTGTCACTGTTACGACAGAATTTTCTCTTTCTTTATCTGATGTATGATCTTGAAGATATGAAGCAACAGAAATATTACATAATCCAACGTTTGTTGCATAATGAGATTTGCATGGCAGCAAGATGATCGTATTGTTTGTCGGCTGAGCAGCAAATTGCCTGCACGGTGTGACTGGAATTATTGGGGGAATCACCCACTGTTCCCAATGGGTGGATCCTATAACCGCTTCTCTTTTACTCATGCATTATAAATGTTTGTGTGTGTGTCTTTGTCTCATGTATGTGAGGGTGTTTGTGTGCCTAAGGGTAAACTGGCTCAGGTATCCTGGTAGGCTACAGCCTCTCTTATCTCCTGTGTTTCTGCCCATTAGAGACATGCCAAGAGCAGCTTTACCCACAGGGAGCATGCAATCGAAAGTGTATAAAAACAATGTGAAAGTGCAGTAGATAGAATTTGATGTTCTTTTAAGGCAATTTTCCATGAGCAGTTATCTGGCAAAGAAAATATTTGGAAGCTTGTTAAATGTTAGAAATATTTTGGTGGCTAAAAATCCTTCTCCAGCTTTCCCCCTCCTGGTAATTTTCTCATGTCGATTGGTGTTGAGTTGATTGCTTGTTTCGCCTGGGCAGAGCTGGAACGGTACCAATATCAGAGTTGCTGCAATTATTTATGCATTATATCACATTATCATGATGATATGTACTTTTGGGAGTTATTCACAAATGTTTGAGTGTGTTTACATTAATCACTCATCTACACTCATTATTACAGTAGAAATCACAAAATCAACACATTGGCTTTTTAGCTGCAGTCTGTTCATATAAGTGGAGAGCATTCCTTTGCACTAAGCTCACTCTGATACATGGTTATGACCATTAATGGTCAGGCACATGTCATCATGTTGCTTTAATGGATCCTACCTGTTAGACATGGATTTAATTTGTGAGGCCCAGACTCAGTTAGTTTAGTATCATACAGTTTAAATCAACAATTCGTCTCCTGTTTCTATCCCTTTTTCCCAAAGAAAATGTCAGTCTGTTTATTATGCAGTCCTCCCTGGTTTTCCTGTGATGAATCCTGTGTGAGTCTGACTTTTGCTCTGATATTTTCCCCAAGCAGGCAGGCTGGACATAAAACATGTCTCAGACATCTGACCCTGGGACATGACCACACAAGGGTAATGGTCTTGTCACAATCAAGCTGACCTTGAATGTGCATGTGTACAGCTTTGTCGGTTGCTATTTTAGCCACATCCTTTCTTGTATTAACTATATATTGCCCTTTTTTAGCAGCGGTACCATCTGGAAGTTGATCTGTAAACGATAATATCTCCCAGGAGGCATTGCTTGGATTCATGAAGCATTTTGTGCTTATCCTCTTAGGAGCTAAGAGAAAAATATGATTGGAAAATGATGTCTTCTACTGCGGGTTCTAATTCTGAGTAATAGGTTTTTGTGATCTGTTGGATGAATTAGATTTATTAAATGTCAAAGTCAAGATTTCATGAATAACTTCAACATTAGCTTTTTCAAATGTTAAATAACTAAATGAATCATATGAGCAAGATAGAAAAGTGAACAGGAAAAAAGATAACTTTTTGTCAAAGATTAATGTCTGACATTTAAGATGTGGCTTTGGATGCACGGCCACTTGCCCAGAGAGACTGAGGCAGCCATACCACCCCTTTAATATCTATAAAAGACCACTGCCATAAGACATTTCAGTGAGTAATAAGCTCATCACAAGAACCCTGTCTATAGATCTTGACAGTATACAACCACACAGCCTTCAGGCTAAATGCTCTCTGCTCTCCCACAAACTGATGCTGCAGTATTCTGTAAATGTATTATAATATTTATATAATATATTAAGCCGATCATTTTAAAACCAGCTGCACTTTGTCAGAATCTCAACACACATTTCTTATGAGTGTAAACAAATTAAAGACCTTGAACTTAGGCCTTATGTGGACTGAATTGAGAGGGAATTAAATACAATTTAATGAATTATTTGAGAACTTTGACTTATTTTCTAAAATTGTGTGTTTAATTTACTAAAAATGTGTTCCAAGTAATGGAAGATACTCATTAGACAAATCTGAACTGATAGGCCAGCCCCTCCTGAACCACATAGTGTCCTGCTAGTCTCCTAGTTGTCGGCTGTTGGTGAGAGAGGATGATCATCCATTAATCAGTGAAAGAGGGACTGCTCTGATCTGAAATATTAAAATGAGACCAAGACCTAAACTTTCATACAGACCTGTGTTTACACAAGGACACTTTACACCTGGTCAGCAGTGGTGTCTTCTTTGTTATAAAGCTTTGACTTGAAGAACCCAAGCAACAGTTGTTGTTTGGATAGTCTCTTCCAACTCAGCTGTTGAAGGCTTGACAGAGTAGTCATCCGTGTCTTGCTGGCCTCCTTCACTACCCTCATTCTTGATGGTCACTCACTCTGAGGATTGGCCTACCCATGTGCCATATTCTCTCCATTTCTTGATGATGGATTTAATTGAACTCCAGGGAATTTTTTTCTGCATTTCTATTTGCACATTTTTTGTGTCCATCCCCTGACTTGAAGTGTTCTTCTGTCTTCATGGTGTAATCATAGCCAGGCATACTGATTATCCAGTTACTGGACCTTCCAGACACAGGTGTCTTTTTACTACGTTCACTTGAGCCACATTCACTGCATTCAGGTGATCTCCGTTACACTTTGTGAAACTACTTGCACCATTTTGCTGGACCTCTGTTGAATTAGATCAGTCACTTTCAATGAGGTGAATATTCATCAGATCACTTAAGGTACATTTGGTGGTTTTTACTGATTGATATTACTTGGTAAAAAAATACATTTTGTCTCTAAACCAGATAATGTTGACGCAAAGATCCAAAACAAGCATTTTAACAACTATCAGTCCAAAATGGCAATGGTCTACGACTACTACTATACACTGCTATTCATCGAAAAAAAAATTAGGTTTCACTTCTCATATAGGAGTATGCATATATGTATATAATATGAATATAGGATGCTTGACAGAAGCAAAGAGAGGCTTATAGATTAAAGAAAAATACAAAACTGTGCTGCTTTTTGAGTGTTTAGAGTCAGTAGTGGTGGAAAAGTAGCTCTGTTGGTGGGTGTCTGTTGCCATGGAAATACTCAGTCTGACCAAAAAAGTCTCACACTCTTTCATTGGACTGCCTTTTAGCCTTGATTACAGCATGTATTCACCATGACATCATTTCAGTAAGTTCATGCAATGTCACAGCATTTATTCTGGTCATTTTTTGAATATATAGGTTAATGGTGTTAAACCTAGACCTGACCAACTGAACCAACCCCAGATCATCACACTGTCCCCACAGGCTTGTACTGGAGACACTAGGCATGATGGACAATCACTTCATCAGCTTTCTTCTCACCCTGATAGGTCCATCACTCTGGAACAGGGTCAGTCTGGACTCATCAGACCACATGACTTTTTTCCATTGAAGCACAGTCCAGCCTTTATGCTCCGTAGCAAACTGATGGTTTACTGATACTCACTACATCAGTCAGAATTAAAGCATTTTTTTTGTTTTGTCCTTTGGTCCAGATTGTGTATGTGTTGACTTTCAATAAATAACTTAAAATACCAAGAACTCAAAGTCACTGTAGCATATCATAACCCAACAACAGAGCTACTTTCACCTCTTTGCTTCCATGTTTATTTGTTGTCAGTTCTAGACAATATATGCTGTTAAGATATTCAGAGGGGATCCTAGAATTCATGAACAGGAATATCTGCTCGGTTATAGCTACTTAAGGATGATCCATTTTTAAGAAATGAGAAAAGGGATCACTGTAAAACCCCTCATTACTTCTTCAGTAGTTCCTGTGACTCTCCCTGTTACTATAAATACTATTGTTTAGTTTTGAACCTTAGCAGTCAAAAGCCTTTTTTTTTTTTTAACATTTATCTGATGCACATTCACCATATCTCAACATTCAGAGGAAGATGTGATAAAGAAATATATGCAGCTTTTGTGTTTTATAGCAC
The DNA here is from genome assembly GCF_902148855.1 of Sphaeramia orbicularis. Classification (NCBI taxonomy): domain Eukaryota; kingdom Metazoa; phylum Chordata; class Actinopteri; order Kurtiformes; family Apogonidae; genus Sphaeramia; species Sphaeramia orbicularis. Next base: position 37,830,134 of record NC_043968.1, on the reverse strand, counting down.
AGTCTTTGTTAACAAACACAGCCAGTTATTTATTCACACACAATGATAGTTTTTATTTACACTCTTTATATACCAGGAGCAAATAGGCCTACTAACGAGAAACAATACACTGTATCTTGAGTAAATAAGGAGAATAAAGGACTGAATATTTACAAAACTGCTGTTTTAAACCTCAGTGAGAGGAGATGAGGCCACCTATGGATGCAATGAAATCCACTGTAACAAATGACACCTTCTCTGTTTGTGTTTGAAATGGAGTAGTTATATTCGAGCCTGTGTTTTACTGCGCATTTGTTTTGGAATGTATAACATTAATACATCATGTAAGGGGATGTGGGATTTAGTGAACAATCATACTGTGATTTTTGTGGACAATATTTAAATTTGTGATCACCATTGCAATAAATAAATTGAATCATACATGTAACTACATATAATAATAAAAATAAGAAAACTTCACAATAGCTTGTATTTAATTAAAGTTGCCTGTTTGTGATTACATATTTGCACCAACTGACATTGTAATTACATCTTGATTCACTGTACAGTTCTAGATGTATATCTTGGCATGGATTTGCAATCCTTTGCCACTTCAGATGAGCATCCTCAGTTTAAACTCTTTCCTCGTGCCTATGCTTGGCTGTGGTGGCACAGTGGGATGTGGGGCTATGGCGATCTGATCCTGACTGACAAACAGCTGGATTCCCAGCCCCCAAAATGGGAAGGGCTCAACAAGAGCTCCTTCATGTTCCATCAACAGCTCCAAGTCACTCGGAGAGCTGACACCACTGATTAACAGCATCCAATTTTGTCTGTGTCAGATTTAATTCAGTACAGTTTCATTATCCAGCCCTACATGCTGGTCGTAGCGGCTGCACGAACAGCATGACAGGCAGTTTTAAAAGCCACTGGTTTTATCTCAGCAGATGCAGGGAGGATTCTCATCTAACTGGCTGCTTGATTATACATTGTAGTCAGCAAGTAGGCTTGTTGGTTTCAGTTAAATACATTTAATGGGTCGATTTTGATCAGACAAATAATGTGTCTTAATGCCTTTTGTAATTCATGGCTGTTGCTTTAACATTAAACGAGAAAGTCTATGTAAGTTTATTACTAAATAAATAAATAATAATATACATTCACATGATATGTTTTTTTTTATGTCAATTCATTAACATTATTTTATTCAACAAGGAATTTAAATCTGTATTTGCACAGACATGAGGTCTGCCATGCTGGGTTAGTTGCATATTAGGTTTTACATATGGATTTTTTTTCTGCCTCTTATGTACCATCTTAGGTTTTAAGTATCACAGGTCTTAAATTTCAAGTTAATCTGTACAAGTAAAATCCATGCAAAATAGTTTTGTACTCCACAAGGTGCTGTATGATAGATATCAAAAGATTAAGTTATTACTGAATATATATACAGTAGACTGTATTTGTGTTGTGTCACTGTGTATTTGATATAGATGTAGATGTATGTAGATATAAATGTAGATGTAGATATAGATGTGGATATACTGTAGCTAGTTTTCAGTTGTAATTTCCCTTGAACAGTATATATGTTGTTGGTAAATGGAAGCACTGATTAATCCTGATGACATTATTAGCACCATGTGTCGTCTTCTACTGCTTCATGCATAGCTTAAAGTTAGTGGTTTTGCACATTAATTAAAATGTGAATGATTTCAGGCAAAGGCTTACATGTTTCTATTGTCATTTCAACCCTCTCTGGAGGATCTCCCCCTTAGTGGTGCTGCATGTTACATAACAGCTGCATCACCACAGAGGGTCTAGTCTAATCAATATTATCCTCACAGCATTTCAACCTCACTCGATGGGGTGAAGGCTTGTGGGTCATTCCCACTGAGTTACTAGAGCCTGCAGAGCTGCACTGGGTGTGTGTCTCTGTGTGTATGTGACCAGATGGAAAGAGGAGATGCTATTGATAGAGACAGCAGACAAAAAGAGACAGAAAGCTATTTCTGGTGACAAGCAAAGTAAATAATTTCTTCTGTAGCTGGGTTCAGAGACAGTCTTATGGTGTGGGAGTGAACAGGCTATAAGGAGGGTTTTGATGGGGGCGTGGACTGTGCTTATATGGAAGGTCTGTGACACAAAGGCAAAGCCTTCCTGCCCACATGCCGTGTACAGTCTTTAGTCATACACAGAGGAGTGGAAATTCTACTAGGTTAAACTAGGTTTCCAATGCAGGTGTAAAATTTCTTATTTCTTTTCCTTTTTCTTTAGTGGCCATTTGTTTTTAAAAACCCTCTTTGCTTTCACTATAAGATAATCTGTGTCAAGACAAAATACATGTTGAAATATAGTAATCTGAGAGGACATTAAATATCAGCATTTTTTTTTTTTTTAAATTCTCTTTATTGAGTTTTTTCATATAGTAACAAAAACGTGTTCATGTACATTCATTGTGCTCAATGCAACAAAAATGAGAACATGCAGTAAAACAAAAAACACACAAAAAACAGTAAACAATGAACATCAAAAACCAAACTGAGGACATCATATATCACCAATCCTAAGTTGTTTACACATTTGCATTATTAAAATAATCAATGAAAGGTTGCCATGTTAAGTGGAATGCATTTAATTTCCCTTTTAATGAAAATTTAATTTTTTCCAATTGTAAGTGTTTCATTACTTCTCTCATTAAGGTTGAATGGGCGGGGGGAGTTTTTTGTTTCCAATTTAACAGGATTAGTCTTCGCGCTACCAACACTACAAAACATATCATATTGTTTTGGTTGTTGGAAAGCTCTACAGCAGCCGGCTTCACACCAAACAAAGCAAAAACTGGATCTGGTTTAAGTTGTTTTTTTAAGATTTTGGATAAAGTCTGAAATATCTTGGTCCAGTACATTTTGACACAAGGACAGTTCCAAAACATATGTGCAAGTGAGGCCGGCCCCTGTTTACATCTGTCACAGGAGGGGTTTACCGAGGGAAACATCTTTGATAGTTTCAGCTTTGATAAATGAAGTCTGTGCAGAATCTTGAATCGCAAAAGGCCGTGTCTGATGCATACAGAGGAGGAGTGAACACGTTCTTGGGCTTTTAACCATTGATTGTATTCAATGTCTACACCCAAATCCTCTTGCCAGGCCCTCTTTAAATGATCCAGTGTGATAGTACAGTCCAACTGTGACAGCATGTTGTGGATTTTAGCTATTGCACCTTTTTTAAAAGGATCAGACAAAAACAATGCATCCATTATGGAATCAGGAGGCTGATCAGGAAAGGATGGAAATATAGTTTTTACAAAGCTTTGGAGCTGTAAATATTTGAAAAAGTCTCTTTTATCTATGTTGTATTGTTCTCGTAGCTGATGGAATGTAGGGAAGACCTTATTTATAAATAAATCTTTTATAGAATTTATTCCTTTGAGATTCCACTGGTGGAATTGGTTTAAAGGAATGGTGTAAACATGTGGTTGTTTATCAATGGAGTTAATAAAGAAGTACTATCCCATCCATAATACTTCCTTATCTGAGACCAGATTGTAATTGTGTGAGAGACTACTGGGTTCTTAAACTTTAACTTAGAAATAGGGAGAGCTGAATAAATATATGCTTGTAATGAGGAAGGATAGCAGCTTTGATTCTCCATCCTTGTCCACTCAGTCTCTCGGGTACAAAGGCTAAATAACAAAGAGCGAATATTACAGGACCAATAATAAAGTCGAAAATTAGGTAGTCCCATACCTCCCTGAGATTTCGGTCTTTGTAAGAAAATCTTTTTAATTCTTGGAGTTTTTTTATTCCATATGAAACTAGATATTAAGGTATCTAATTTATTGAAAAAAGCTTTATTTATCAAAATTGGAATACTTTGAAATAAAAATAGAAATTTGGGTAAAATGTTCATTCTAATAATATTTATTCTTCCCACTAATGAAATTGGGAGATTCATCCATTTATCTATATTCTTTTTCGTTTGGTCATATACTTTTGAAAAATTATGTTTTAACAGGCCAGAAAATTCCTGAGTAATGTTTATCCCAAGGTATTTAAACTGAAGTGAACTTGCAAATGAAAAGGTGTTGAAGGTATTTGTGTTTTGTCGGGCTTTGGAGTTGATTGGAAATAGTATAGTTTTGGACAAATTTAGTTTGTATCCCGATATTGCTCCAAAATCTTTTAAAATTATTATGACCGGAACTGATTTTATAGGGTTCGAAATATACAATAAAAGATCATCTGCATATAAAGATACTTTATGTACTGTTTCCCCTCTTCTAATCCCAACATATTTTTTTGTTGCATGCAAAGAGATAGCAAGAGGTTCGATGGCTAGAGCGAAAAGTAATGGTGAGAGGGGTCATCCCTGTCTGGTAGGACGGCTAAGGGGGAAATAACTGGAGTGTACATTATTTGTTTGTACTGAGGCTTGGGGTTGAACATATAATAATTTAATCAAAGAAATAAATTTAGAGCCAAATCCAAATTTTGACAGGGTCGAAAATAAATAGTCCCATTCAACCCTGTCAAAGGCTTTCTCCGCATCCAAGGAGAGCAGGATCTCAGGGTGAGGGTTCTCATTATCTTTAGTGTGAATAATATTTAATAATCATCGATGTTAAAAAGAATTGTCTGTCTTTTATAAATCCAGTTTGGTCCTGGGAGATTATTGTTGGTAAAATTGTTTCTAGGCGTGTTGCTAAAATTTTAGCAAGTATTTTATTATCTACATTCAATAAACTTATTGGTCTGTAAGAACCTGCATTTGTGTTTGTTTTGTAATTAAAAAAAAAAAAAACATTAATATGACTTCTTGATATGATAAGATAGATAAAATAATACATAGGCATTGTTACCTTTATGAAGCACTACATATAGGTTAAGGTCTTTCGGCTGGGTTTGTTGACATGAACAAAACACACTGTGTAATGTCTCCATCTTTTTAGCCTTCAAATATTATAATAGTAAACTGACAGGGCACTCAGTAGAGCAAGACCCCATAGAGCTGTAATTCAGTTCTCACAAGGTTAGAGGACTCCTTCTTTGGTTAGACAAAATGGACAGTACTCTAATGCAGTGCTTTTCACTGCACTATTAAATAGATGATTAATATTCCATTTGGCAGTTTTGTTGAGTTTTTTCTTTTTTTATGTAACAACTTTTTTCTGGATCTGCTCCAAAATATAATGGCTCTGTCCTGCTCCTTGCCCTACCCTTCCACCCAGTTTAATTAATATCAGTGCTGTAGTTTTTGTGTAATCCTGCTAACATTCAAACCAGCAGACAAGCTAATTATGTAACCTCCTTATGAGTTTAACTGTGACTCTGTAGTGTCTGTTATAAACAGGCAGAGTAACAGAGGAAGGGTCAAATAATTTTGATTCATAATACTGTGGGTGTTGTTTTAAATTGTACCCTGTCAGGACATTCCCACTTGGACGTCTGACCCTGCTCACCAACAATTAGCCATAACTGCAATTACACAGGTCACCAGGCATGAAGCCGGTTTACTGTGTATCTATGGTGCCAGAGATCTAATCCCTCATGTGCACTGAGATCACTGTTACTCTGTGTGCTCAGTCCTCTGGGTGGAGATTTATATTCCTCTGTCTCCACTTCATATCAGCATGTGCTTGTCAAGATAACATATTTCACGAGATGAGAAGAATCTATATACCATAAACACGTTGCTTTATACAACACTTTTTCTGTACAGACAGAAACCAGCTGTTGTATATTACTTTAAGTTCAGCTTGAAGGTTAAGTACATCAACATAACATTTTCATTGTTTTTAAGACTGGTGATGTCTTCATAAATCAATCAGTGGTTTGAGACAGAATTTTTTGCCTGTCTTAAGTTACCAGCACAGACAAAAAGTGTGACAACACATCAAGATTTCTGTGCATACTTGACTGATGGTACTTTCCTACAAAAGGTGTTGCCATCTACATTGTTCACAGGATGTGGTGTGCAAACAGGAGGGGTGAACTGAGGGGGATTTTCTCTAAAAGAGTCGTTGTAAATTTGTGTTCCCCTATTTTTCCTATTTCATGTTCCTTGGCTTAATGGTGCTGCGAGCTGTCACACAAGGCATCTCAAAAAATACCATCACCTGACAGCTCTGACAAGATGAATGCAGTTCATTGTTTTTAAAGGGAGTAGACGTGTCAAACCAGAAGTGAAAATGAATGCATATGTGCCCCTGAACAACAGAAAATGTCAATAGGTGGCTTCTTTTGCTGTGAGCATTTTTTAGTTTTATACCCCTTGGCTTACAATCTGTCACATTAGTTTTGCGAAGATGTCATGGTGTACGTTGTATCTCATTTATTGTGACTATAAATTTTGCTCATATAAGATTACAGATAATCATATTTTATGATAATATATTTAGGTTGCATTAATTTCATGTCAGTAGAATGAATGGTATAGGAATATTTTCCATGATGAATACTTATTTGTACATTATGTTATTGTCATACAGTTCATAATTGTATATGCACTTTCTATAATTCATTTAAATGCATGTAAAACATCCATACTGTCAATGTTAAGATTGTGCATACTGAGAAATGGAGTAATCATTGCCTGTCATACCAAATAACATTACTGTTGGTTAATTGAAAATTAGCCTGACTTCAGTAATGGAAGCTGTTGGTCATGTTCCTTCAGGGCACAAACTTGTGTGTGCATACGTTGTGCACTGATTGCAGTGGATATTAATGACATAAAATGTGGAGATTCTTTTTTTTTTTTTACTTACAGGTCCAGTGTGTCACTTACAGGACAATCTAATTGCAGAAATGGAATCCAATATTCAGAATTATGATTTCATTAGTGTATAATCTCACAAAAATAAGAAATGTTTTTCATCAACTCAGAATGAGGCTTTTGTATCTTGAGAGATATTGTCTTGCATTCAGTCTATCATGTTTCAAATTAGAATGGACATCCTCTTTTTCTGTTTTTTTTAATATATAGTGAGTGGCTTCCAGTGCTAAGGAACTGATCAGCTGGAAGGGCAAGTGTGAAAATTTGTATGGCAAAACAGATAGTGTAACCTGAGGGTGATTATTCCTCTCTCATCTGTGATCCATTTTACATGGGAAACACAGCCTAAATTATTTGCTGCAAACCAGTATATGGAAAACACATTTTTGTATTTTCATTTTTACGACTTTTCAAAAGGTTGCTCAAATTCACTTGACATATTATGAGAACAGAACTGTTTAGCTTTGGTACAAGTTGTTTGTCTGTGAGACTGAACTGTAACAATACAAAGATGAAGATCTTCAATGGTCAAAGGGGTCAACTATTGCAGAAGCCCCCTGGTACTGTTGAAACATCTGCTGATTCTTTATATAGCAGAATGTACCAGTGAAGGGCAAATATGCAGTGTTTGTTTGTGAAAACCATGGGAATCAGTGTGAGACTACAATAAACTAGGAACTGGCTTCTCTGCCTGTCTTGCAGCACAGCCCTCCCACAAACAGTCTGGCAATTCACTTTATTCAGATAGATGGAGATTAGCCATATTAAACGGCTGCCCTTTCACATCATGTTGCTCTGGTTTTCCAAATAAGTCCATCACTCATATCCCATACTCTGTCAGGGAATAGAAAAATTATGACAACAAACAGGGCTAGCCAGAATACGTATTTTTATTAGGCAGAGAAAATACTGTTTAGAGGAAGAGAAACACCAAAAATAAATTTCTGTCATACACTGATTCCTCTCACACGGTGTAGGAAGTTCACTAGTACATCAAAGAGAAACCAACATACATTGCCAAATCTATATGTGGATGATCTCTGTAAAGAGGTTAAAATGGATACTGTAGCACAGTCAAAAGCACAGCACGGCTCAGATGTTATTAAGCAGAGCATGATGGTCTTCAGAAAGCACATCTGAGGCAGTTCTTGATTCTCCACGCTATGAAAACACAGAGAGAGAGAGACAAGAGAGGCAGGTGGCACTGCAGTGGGCAGGATAAAGTAGTTTTCATTGTGACAGGTTTCATAAAAGACCAAATTGGTTAACGTAAGGTGTCAGCATGAATAACATCGGCCAAAAGGTGGTAGGTACACAAAGAAACTGGGTGTGTAAATAAAGATGGAGCTCAAAAGATGAGCCTGAAGAGCAGCCTTGGCACAGAGAGGAGCCTCAGCTGAGTGGTTAAAATCTCCTGAAAGAGGCAGAAAGGGAAGGCAGCTGGGGTCGGCTTTTGGCAGCTTGTTCTGACCGGAGCTCAATGGACCGGTTGGGCAGGTAGGGCCTCCTTTGCCCATGTGAAACATAAACTGTAACAAGGCAATAAAGTCCTGTTTCAACCCTGTAGCTTTTCCGCTATAAGAACTTTCCGACCCATAACTGAATTGTCCTTGGTTCTGTTTTTTTCCCACTGTCCTTAAGTTCTGGGGTGACCCTTCAGAACGTGGCATTAAATTAAATTCCACATACTTATAGGACATAGAGGTTCTCCACTAACCTGAGCAAGTAGGTACAGTCTACTCTTGTTATACCGCCAACATCCGTTCACGGCCAAATTGGCGGTATAGCGAAAATGGCGTTACAACGGGTTGCGTCCATAATGTGCATGTCTTTACTATATGATGTCTATGCTGCCTCCGTTAACCCGTTCTAATTGCGTTTCTGAATAAATCTTGATTCTGTTATGTTGTAAGGGATCATTTAAAGTGGGGAAACATTTTAAGCATTATTATACCGTGTCGGGAAATGATACCCCATCATCTTGAGGCTTTGGCTTAATCCCACGTCCTCTTCCCGACATCCTGACCTACTGAGTGTTCTGCGATAAATGAACGGTGGCCGTTCCGTAGACCTACTCGTAGCTTGTCGCGATCAGCGTCTGGCGCGTTTGTTTCAGTGCATTGTTAAAATTTATGTGTACTCGATGGCAATCACGCTGGCGGTGTAACGGTCGGGAAATCAATGGTATAAGTGTTGTTTGTGCATGGAACTGGGCTGGCGGATGGTGATAGGCGGAAATGGCGGTAGCTAATGGAATAATGCATTGGGGATTTTTGTGCAATGGTTTTGTTCGGCGGTGAGCGAAAATGGCAGTATAACGGCGGGCGGTTTAACGAGAGTAGACTGTACAAAAATAACATTGTGAACTCATAGATTAAAGTAATAATAAAAAATGCACCTTCACCATCATGTTTACAATAATAAACATGTATTAAAGTTTGAGGAATATTTATCTATAAAAACAGCAAGGAAATGATAATGATGTTCAGCCTCAAAGAGGAAACCTGGAGTGCTTTGCCATGTTAAAATCCATATATTCATTCAGCAAATTTGACTTTTGTGGTCATACGCTTCATCTGCTTGACAAGATAGCTTCATCATATCAAATATCAAATATCCCATGTTGTAATACCACTATACAGCTACTAGGCCTTGGCTCCAATTCACTTCCACTGAACTTCCCCTTAGAAATATTAAATCTTTTTTTTTTTTCTTTCAAATCACCAATATGGTCTAAATCTCTGTATGTAGGCCATCTAATATGTGTACTTTGTGTGAACTCTTGTTTGACATTTCTGGGCTAATAGCATGGACTTGTATTGGGAGTGATTGACAGCTCACCCTCCTGCCAAGGTGGAGTTGTGGAGCCTCTATTTATTTAATAAGATGTACAGCAATTTTAATTTAAACTTTTTAAATGTGATTTTATCCTGTTTGATTACTAATTTATATTCTCATACATGATGTTGTTTTATCTCATTTATTCATTTTTACATTGATTTAACAGCATCATGTTATGTTATCCCTGCTCTCTTTACTCCAGTTCACTTAATTTATTCGAAGTACCATATTTTTTGCATTTGTTATACACATCTTTCTTATTGTGTTGCTTCTGTTGTAGTGTTTTTACTTGCTTCTTGTATCCTGCTGTTGTGCCCTCTGTCAAAGCACTTTGTAAACTTTGTTTTTAAAGGTGCTATACAAATAAAGCTATTATTATTATTATTATTATTATTTTATTATTATTATTATTATTATTATTAATAATAATAATAATAATAATAATAATAATAATAATAATAATAATAATAATAATAATTTGTAGATGAGTTAATACACTAACAAGAACTTTATTTTGTCACATTTTATGAGTTGCTAGTTTTGTACCACTAAGTTAGCATTAGCACTAGCTTGGTTTGTCTGTCCCACCAACTCATGCATGTCCCTAGAACCCATTTTGGGCACTTTGGGTTGAAAAAAGTTAAGATAGAAACCGCAAGGTGTAAACATTCGGATTTGAAACAGAAAACCAAGGGGTGTATGGTTGTATTTAAAAAATGGCTAAAAATAAAAATAGCCATGAACTATTGCCATGTCAGAATTTTTATGCTGACTTTTGTTTGATTGACAGAATTGGTCAAAGTACCATCCATACCCAAACCTTTGCTGGTGTGTTTAAAGACATGCCTGTAATTTTTCCTGGAAAAATTCACTACCAGTTCTAATATATTGTTGTAAAAACTAATGAATGCCATACCAGTTCTAATAGGCTCAGGTTATGGGAAGCTCCAGCTAATGGATCGATAAGCTCCTGTAATGGAAAAGTCTCATTTGATTGGTGACACACACAGATTCACACACATACAGCCCCTTTAACGTGACACAATCAGACTAGTACACAAACATGCAGACTTATACAAAGGCAGAACTTTACAAAGTCATGCAGATGGAATGTTTTGATATTTCTGTAGCTGAGTCTGACTCAAATAGATTTGGCTGGCCTGAAGTCTATTTTGAATTAGAGGGGATTTGTAAGAAACTAATTTAGTCCAGGTCATTGTGACTGACTGACTGACAGTGCTGGAAAACCTAACCGCAGCAGTCTTTTGATGAGGGGGGAAAAAAAGAGTAAAAGGGTTTTACAAAGCTGCAAATACATACTTCAAAAAGCAGGGTATTTTCCTCAGATATTTTTTATTTCTAGATGTGATTTTGTCTCTCAAGGAGGTAGGCTAATTCATACCAAATTACACAAGACTTCAGAAAACTTCTATATTTCCTTAAAGCACACTCAAATAGGCGTCCTGAGTTCCAGCTGGATTTGTGACTCATGCTGATTCTTAAAAACATCTGAACTGAAATAAACTATATTTCATGAGTCTGCTTTTTTCAAGTAATTTCCAGCAAACTTATCCAATAAATTCTTTAAGATTCACTGTTACGTACTGCAGGTGTTAATGACAAGAAAATTTGCAACACCAAAATGATTGTTATATTTGACTTTTAAGATTAACAAAAACTTTTATTTACTTGTGACATTTAGCTGTCACATAAATAGCCTTGGTAAATGTGTATCTAAGTGACATTTATGCTGTATATTGTTTGTCAATCATCATCTGAGTCTGACGCTCCAAACTAAAGTATTTTAATACAGTTAACAAGTGGATGTGTGTTTCAACCAGTATACAAAATATTATGTGTGGACACTGGTTGCAACTTTTCACCAATTTGTATGGGATCTTTTTAATTAGCATTTCAACATCAACTCATTTAGTAGAGTTTCCATAAAATACCTGGAAAGGACAAGAACTGTGAAATAAAATTTACAAATCAAGAAGCTATTAAAGCTTTTGTCATTAGTTGATTTAAGGTAACATTTGACCATCTTGGTTTTCAGCCCAATCAAACAGTATACAACAGATTTCTGAAGATTTATCAGATTCACAGAGATCAGATTTGCTCCAAACGGTCTTTTATCTGCTCTGTAAACTAGACTAATTGAACATAAAGATAATCATTTCATACTTCTACAAATACAATGGTGTAAACTCAAGAGAACGGTGGTGGCGAATGCTCATCCATGTTCTGGCAATGTGCGACGCTGCGATCAGACAGTCCAGACACAAATGGCTTCGCACCGCACATCGACACCCAGTCAAGGTGCGAGGAAGTGGTCTCCACCATCCTGTCAGGCTCACAGGTTTTCATTTGTGTCATGTTGGCACTGGCTCTCAGCCGGTGGGTTCAGGAAGGACAGCTCCTCTCCACAACCTGTCAGCTTCAGGACCCGACTGTTCAGATCCAAGCAGCACTATGAGGAAAAAAAACACCCCACAGTGTCGCATAGTTGAATAGTTTCAAGGGGAAATCATTCACTTATTAACCAGTGTAATTATGACAAGGTATCACAAGTAGTCATTAGTTGGACAGAAGATGAAAAAAGTACACTTAACCCAGATTAATTTGGAACTTCAGTCTAAGTGAGGAAAGCATGAGTCGAGTACACAGTATATAATCTAGTATTCAGTATAATGTGTATAATCTAGCATTTAGTGTATAATCACACAAAAATAAGACTTGCTGTGTTTTTACAACCTTAGAATGAGCTGTTTATATCTACAGAGGGAGTGTTTCACTGTTCATGGTAAACACCATGTTTCTAGCTCAGAATAGATTTTTTTTGAAAGATTTATTACTTTCACCTACTTTGTGTGAGGGCTTGAGTTTATTTCTCCACTGATTCTAAGGAGAATACAAAAACACTTAAGTACTTTTCCTTGAGTTTGGGTTTAAGCCACTAATGTATTCAGAGTCTATATTGATCTTCTCTTGAGTATATTTATATACATCTCTAATGTTTGAAGAAGCTACCAAACTATACACTGACTTGACCTGTTTATGGTGATAACAGCCACTCTGGACCCTCTTTTCACTGAATGAAGAGTCCTCATTACTGACTTTGAGTATAGTACAATCTGTTCCAAACTATATAAAAGGCAGAATGTGGAATTTGGAATCCTGTAAAATTTAGGCAATAAGGCCACTTTAATTAGCATTATGTTTTAGTTTAAATATTGCTAAATGTACTTTTTCTTTTAAAGCCCAGGTATTTTTCATCTACCTGAACCACCCACTGTAAGTGTGTAAACAATCATAAAATGTTAAACAATGAATGCTGTTAATAAAACCATGTGATATTGTAAACATTTAGATTCATGCCAAAATGACAATAAATGAAATAGAAATAAATAAAAATAATGGATTCTCTGACTACTCAAAAAGCAACATGCTGAACATTAACCTTACTTAGATGTACAAGGTGAAGCCCTGAGTTCTCACCAGGGCTAACAAAGCCCTACAAGTGGAGAATGAAGAGCTGACACAAGAGCATAAGTCGAGAATAAGGAGAAAACCACTCTGCTCTTTGAAACTCAAGAGCTTCAAGTAAAGGCAGACAAAGCATCTTCACTATACAATCAGTGTCGACAGTAAAAGTCTACAGTCTTTGTATTATGACAGAACAGCATCGGCTAGAAGCAAAATGCTTATGTATTCCTGTTTATATCAATTTTCTATATAATAATTATATAAATAATTGTTTGGTTAATATCATTTAGTGAGGCCTGTCTACCCTCAGGAATAAGAAAAAACATTCACACTTGCAATTCCCAAAAATATCTTTGGAAACATTTCTTTTGAAAAATAAAAGTGAATTACACATTTGTAATTCACGCTGGCAGTGGTTCACAGTTTACTGCATAAATACAAGCATATATCCCTCCAATCCCTTTTTTTTATTTTATAATAGTTTATTATACACAGTCTTTGATTGATCTTTGCTTACATTTTGCCCTGAATATGATTTGCTTGATTACATAATATACTAAATCACTGAATTTCATAGCAGGGAGATTTAAAGGTAGAGGTTCAGTATGATCATAATAAACCAATCTCAACTGCAGTAAAACTACTGAACCACTGAGTTATAAGTCATATAAAAAGGAAAAATGAGCGTAACTTAGTTATAACTGAGAATTTAATAATTGAGTTATGCTAAAGAGGACCTTTTATTTAAATTTTTAGTGACCACCTTAGAAGAGGGTGAGCTGAGGAGTATTCAGGTGGTTGAAATGTGCCATTTTATCCCTATATTCCACTAAATAATACACACTGAACCGTCAACCTCTATATAAGAATATTCTGGATATACACTTAGAATAGATATTGAATGATATTTAAATGTCCAAAATGAGCTTATTGTTTGTATTGTGGTTCAATGTGTGATATCTATTTTTTTAGACATCTATCAGTGAAGTTGCAGATCCAAACTAAATGCATCCTCACCTCACATGCAGCAGCCATAAGACTTGTAGAAGTCCTTCATTACAGCCAGTGATTGTTTTATTTGTTTAGTATTTTTAGTTAAAGGGATATTTACTCTGGTCCACATGCAAACTTAGTAGCTGACACACAGCAGCCACGTAAAACAGAAAAAGAACAGGAGCCCAGTTCTGAGCGACTGTAGAAATGTGCCAGTGCAACATGGAGGACTCACGGTACTTAAATCTGCCTATTGTGAAGTCAATATCTGAATCTTTGTGTTAAATGCTCCATTATTTTCCCCTGTTCATTACTGACTTTGTCTGCCTTACATTTCATACAGTCAAGTGTGGGTGTGCCACATAACTTCCTCCTGCAGTTCCAAAATGATAAAGTTGCAAAAAAAATACATGAAACCAAAAGATTGCTTGGATGATAAATAAGATGAATGCAGCAAGGAAAAGCCTTGACCATTTGATTGAATAGGACTGACATTGCTCTTTTTCCAATAGCCCTCAACTCCTTGTATCTGTCAGCTGCTCACTGTGCAGTTGGTAGGTACTGTAGCTGTAACTCTACAATAACACTTCCAGGCCTTCCCATGAGATAGTACCACATACAGTGCATATTCTGGCTCACTTAAAGCCATGTGAACCATTTTGGGAGATGGTTCAGATACACACCAATAGACATATGACAGCAGACAAAATATTTGCAAACCAAATGAGGACCTTACTTTAAGATCCAGCAGAGTCTGAAGACCCAGGCACAGCTCAAACGCCTCATCCTCTGACAGGGAAAAAAGAGGAAAGATAAGGACAGAGGGATGGAAATGAAAGAAACTTAATTTCATTACTGCTTTGTGAAACCCATTCCAGTCTCCATTCATTAACACCCTACCTTGAATATGCATACATCAACCAGTGCTGAGGTTAAATCATCCACACAGTTAAATTATTTTGCCATGTCTTAATGAGTGTGACTCATTGGGTGTGTGTGGTTTTTTTATAACTGCAAAGTGATAGTTTTGGGTCTTGGTGAGAATTTAATGTCCATGTAAGAAGCAAGAGGATGAATACTTAAAGGAAGACAAAACTGTATGTAGACTTGTTCTTTTCCTGTTCATACCAAATGTCCTTTAACTTACAGCTTCAGAGGGCACTTTTGACCATGTGACGTGCAGGGATATTTCTGTAATTTTATGGTTGGCAATTCTAGGAAACAGGATTTGACTTTAAAATACTTTTGTAGCCTTCACAGCGAAGGAGAAAATATGCACGCTGAATGAACTTTTAAGAAGCATATTGCCCTATTTATGACAGTTTTATACATTTTATGTTCTAAGCATCCATGGAAGATTCCATTTTTCAGACCTGCACAATATGTTTAACTATACAAATGCATGCAATAGTATAATACAAGAATCATTATAAATGTCACCCAATATGACCACAAGAAAAATCAACATCATAAATTCCATATTGAACTTACTGCATTAGTTTGGTTTCTGTTGGTTGTTTTTGCCCTTTTGTGAACTATACCTTTTAATGTATTGTTTGATGTTGCTGTTTTGAACATTATCAACATTTACATTATGACTTCGTCTGAAAGCTGTGTGTACATCTCCACATTACAATATCTAAAATGGATCGATGTAGGTTATATTTTATGTGTGCACTTCAATTACATCACACATTGCCAACAATATTCATTTTCTGAGTGACTTTTGGGTTTTTGTGTCATTATATGATTATCCTGCACCATGGTTAAGAATGAATGAAATACCGTTCAACTGTTACACTTAGTTTGGTTAGTTAATTTAAGCTGTTCAACATATCCTTCTCCCATTTATGTCAAATGTAATTTTTTTGTGGTTTAGTGGACAGAGCACCTTCATTTCTTAATAAAACTTTCATTGTGAAACAGATACATGTTGTTGCTTTGCAGATATATCTCTATACCTACCTATATCTTGACATTTTAAAAATTCCTTACTTCATTTCTCAAATAAATGCTGAGTTTAATGGCTTTAAAGTCTTTTATAACTCATCAACATTTTGGCATTAGTCTTTAACTCTCTGGGCCTCGTTTGAACTACTGACTTGTCTTTGCTGAGTACTTCTGTGAATATGCAGTACATCTACTTCTCATTCAGACAAAAATTTGAACATTGTGTTTATCTGAGGAGTCTGTTAATTAATTAATTTCCACTTTAAAATGGTAGTGGTCCACCTAGCAGTTCCATTATTTTATGGTAATTTTTGATGGTGTGTTTTCTCAATGCAAGAACACAGACAAGACATATCCACACTCTATGGTTCTCTTAACAGCATCTGTGCAGAAATGACACAATTCTTAAGTTGTTTCTTATACTAGAGCTGAAAGGGCAGCCATGGTAGAGGACAAAAAGAACATTAGCACCTGTCTTAAGTCATATGCACAGTAAAACATTCATTTTAACACAGACATTACTCATTGGATGTTCTAGTCTCAAAGCCTTACCCTTGACATAGGCTGAACACTGGACTGTCTGTGTTCCCAGCTGCAGCTGTAGACCTGTCACTGAGCTGGTGGCACCACATGGTGAACTGTCCTGACTGGGTACCAGTCTAAAAATACCCACACCCACAGAAAAACAAAACATTATTCTCAGCAGGATACAATTATTATTTCATACTGCTGTAGTATATGTCAGTCATTGACAAATTGATGAACAGTTTTTTACTACAGCTGTCAATCAAAAGTTTGTACAGATGGGAATTCAATTCAAGACAAACAATATCACAGTTTTAGCAGGTTTTACTTTCTGTCTTCCTTCTAGAGCTGCTTTGAAATTAAGATGAAAACCAAACATCACATATTTTTCCACTCTTCCTGCACCACTGCACAGCTTCTAATCTGCAGGCAGAGCTTTTTTTGGATTTTTTTTTTTTTTTTTTTGAGTCATGGTTTTAAGATGAAGGTGGTGTGAGAAAACCCTTCCTCTAGAGCTTAAGAGCTGCTGTTAATAAATCCCTCTTTTTTTAGTCTTTTTTAGTTTTGCTTTAAATTTGCCATCTCTTTGTATCTTTTTTAATCTTTATTGGTTTTCTTGGTTTTACACCACAGTTTTCACTTTTGAATGCATCTCCTTGACTGTGTTTTTTTTTTTTGTAAGTTTTAAGATATAAGTTGCGTACTTATTATGCGTAAACAGTGTGTTTTCATTTTAGCGTGCGTCTCTTACCCCAGTCTCTGGCAGCAGGAGCTGGAGATGTGGTTATGTTGGCTGCCAGTGTTGATGGATGCCCTAACTTCAGTCTCACAGCACTGTAGAGAAGACAAAAGGGGACTTTAGTGGCACATTGAGAATTTCCACTTCAGTCTGGCACTGTTGCACGCAAGGAAACAACCAGTCACAACACATTAACACAACTCTAGGGAGTCTTTTAAATTCACTGATCTCTTCTCTTTTGAACAAACCCATTCTACTGCCAAACATCTGTGAAACAGTCAAGCTCGAATATTAAGGCAGAGGGGGCCATTAGTCAGTTTTGCATAAACAAATGTCCCATTAACGAAATACTTCCCACTTATCTCATTCTTACAATGTTTGCTTGAGCCAAATGTTACTTTGTGCTTGAAACATGATCTGCACTGACTCTGCGTTATAGCTTGTTAATAGTTGCAGGTGTTTGGTTCAATAGTCCAGTTAATAATTTAAACCAAATGACCACTTAGTTGATGTCCTCTGATCGTGTTGCTGACTGCGTCTTCTGTGAAGATGCTGATTCTTAAGTTTTCTAAGTGCACTTTGACTTTTAAACATGTATGATCTGAAATGCATCACCAGAGCATGAAATACTATCTCATCGTATCACGTGAACAAATACAAAGGGTAAAATAAGACCTGCAGCATGATTTATTTTACAAACTAAATTCAAAATTATAGTATATTCACATTCTCAAGATTGGTACAGTAAGGATATACACAACACCACTGTGAAAAAAAAACAAAAGTCACAAAGAATATCCTGCTTGACAACCTTTAGTGTTGATTATGGGTTGTACTCGCCATGGCATCATTTATGCTATGTAATTCTTATGGAGTGTCACAGGAAATGTCACATTTATTTTTGTCTGGAGTTGCACGAATTTTTGGCCAAGATCTTGTATTGATGATGGGAGTTGTAACACAGCATAAAGTCTATGCAGAATGGATAAAACCTATTAACTACAGAGTTTTTTTGGGTAATTAAAGGTAGATGTTATTAGCTTTGGGCAGCGCTATGCTTATAATTTAGTTTCATCCAATGCTTACTTAACTACCCTTCTCTATATTGTGGTTTAATATTGAGAAAAATTGAACTATTGCTTTAATTTAATTTAATTTAATTCCGTCCTGCAAGATAGGTTTTACAGTAGCCATGCCAACTGGCACTTTGTCCTAATTTCCAGTGACATTTCTCTTCTTCTGCATCTCACAGTTGCTCTGGTGCCTGCAGGGCACTTCATGTCACAACAACATGTTTAATGGGAAGCAGAGGAAAGACTGTAATACAGCAGATTGTAATGGTGTATGGAGACTGTTCTCCTTAACCCATAAAGACCCAAACATCCACCAGCAACCAAAAGCATCCACTGACGTAAACTGTGTAACAACTGTTGATCCACTAATCCTATCAATACATGTAAATAACTGGTGAAAAATACAGTTTGTCATCTTTTCATGGTCATCAGATATGACCCATTTGGACGTTTAGAGGCTCCATAGTGAACGTGGAAATACTGTCATCTTCTACGATAGCAATGTGTCCACAAGTGGGTACAGTACATGTTTGAGAAAAACACAATAATGGAGGGAAGGTCAGGAGTCCAAATTATGTGTTCGGAGCATATGGGAGCTCTGCATGCATGTGAAATAAGCAGTAGGTTGGCAGCCACCCTGCCACATTAGCAGTGTAACCCAAGTACATTTTTTCCTCTATGAACACTGATTAATCCCAAAAATATGGTCTTATACATTCATCTTCGGAATCACTCTGTTCTCAAGAGGGTGGCGGGGTGCTGGAGCCTTTCCCGGCTACCACTGGGCGGAGGCAGGGTACACCCTTATACATGGTCGTATAAATAAAAAATATCATTATATTTTCATATTTTTACTTCCAGACAAACCAGTGCTAGGGTAGAGTGATTTATTAAGGCCTTGATAATTTTTTAAAATGGTTTTGACATTTCCATTTTTTCCTGTGTATGTGTGGGGTTTTTTTGGATATAGGTGACTGGAAAATGTTAATGTCACATACCTTCATTAAGGTAAAGCCACATTTGAATCATATTGTAAAGTGACACTTGATATTTTACTTAGATGTGACCAAATCCCACATGTCTTCAGAGTTTTTGATTGTTAAACTATTGTTAGAGCAATATAAATGTCATTTCTGCATTTTAACTTTGATTGTTAACTGTTTAGTCATTATATTGTTAGATTATGTTATAAAAAGTGAAAGACATGTTCTTAAGTCTTAACAAATATTTTGTGCCATAAAATGTATGAAATTTAAAATCAAAGTTTAAAATCAAAATTTTTTTATGTAATACAAATAATATTCTTATTATATAGCCAGTAAATCAGAGGGAAATGGGACCACTATGTTTATGCAAACACTGTAAACATTTAATCTCAACATTTCTCAGTGAAAAATACATTTCATATACCTTTCTAGATAACTATTAAGAATTGTTGTGGTTATGTTTATGTATTTACAGCGCTTGATTAAGGTTACAGAAAGATACCAGGAGAGACAGAGGAAAAAATCCACATAAGTGTGAATAAAAAAAATGGCAATGGCTACTACCACAGTACTGTGGCAAGAAATATCGGTTTGTCTGTTGCCACAGAGTCAATCAAATGATCCGAATTCTGCACCCTGAACGTTGTGCCAGTGCCTGATTTATGTTCATCAAAAACCCAGGCAAATTCCTCATATGAAGCAAAACAGTCACCATGTTTCATGTTGTTTGCCTGCATGCTGAAACTGACAGTGTGAATAGGCGCACCAACCAGCTTCTGGTAACTGGTACCCCAGCCTTTTCCTACAACCGGATAGGCGCATGGCATGTGCTATGCTTATTGCCCCAATACTGTGGCAGCAAGATGACAGGTTGCAGGTTACCAGTCTACACATGATATAATGAGGGCGCTGATTGGCTCTGTGGTAATACACAAATATGAAAGTAAGTCCCACAGTACTGTGGCAATAGCCACTTCGTAAAAAAAGAAAATACCTAATATTATTCAGTCCTGCCAGGAGATTTTATTACCTACATCTGAAAACCTACAGGAGTCAGTCTGTGATGACAAAACCCTGAAAGAAAAAAGAAACACCTTTTTGTAGCCTCAAATTCAGACATTTTATAATACATGAAGTCATTTTAACTGTCCAGTCTCCTTTCCAGTTCTTGAGGACGTGTCTGTGCATCTTTCCCCGCCTGTCATCTCTCATGAATCAGTGTCTTATATCCACTTGGCTTGAGGATATTCACCCCTTTGGAAATAAACACATATGGTTTCGATGAGGCTTGTTTTGGTACCTCACTCTCTGTACAGACTGAGCTGGGCCCTCTTTGTCCTCAGTTTCTCACAGGCTTATCAGCAAGTGCATAAACCTGTTCTTTTGTCTCAGTCCAGACAGTGCAAAAATCCCCCCATCTCCCTGAATTTAAAAATAGCTGCTGAATGAGTAACCAAGGAACACTTTGCATTTAATAAGTTGATGATGAAACCAAGCAAAGGACAATGAGTTATAGGGGAAAGTGCTGAATCCTCTAGAAAAGGCTGTGCTCAACAAAATGTAAATTTAACATACATGCTGGATTCACAGACACTGTGCTTTTAACACCACAGGGAACAGCAGTAAACTGTGATCAACACCACTGATTTCCCACAAAGGATGAAAAATGGCTTTATCCTTGAAGTCACACATGCCTGCATTTCTCTTAAATCACAATCAGAAGGAAAATTACAAAATGTTGGCTTGGTTATTATTGATTAGAATGTAAAAATACTGGGCCATTGCATGCGTGATGCAGTTTTTACTCTGTTTCAAATGTAATATGTATAAAATATAACTCCAGTGTCCAGAGACTCATTATCTCCTCCAATTACTCCACTAATAACTCATTTTCATCCTCCCAATATTAACAACTGTCTTGTAACTTTATTACCCCACCCCCCGAAAGGGAGGCAAGGGGTATTGTTTTTGGTTCACTTTGTTTGTTTGTTTGTTTGTTTCTTTAACACTCTAGCAGCAAAACTATTGGTTTCATTCATACCAAACTGGGTTTATAGATTGCCAGTGACCCAGAATAGATCTGATTACATTTTGGGAACAGTAGGTCAAAGTTCAAATTTTTAAAGAATTTTTAAAATCTTTTTTTCCCCCATTTACTTATAATGGGTGAATATTTACATGTATGTGGCAACAAAACTATTCGTTGAATTCATACCAAATTGGGGTGTACAGATTGCCAGTGACCCAGAATAGACATGGTTACATTTTGGGAAAAGTAGGTTAAAGTTCAAATTTTTTATGAATTTTTAAATAATTTTTTTCTTTTTCTATTTACTTATAATGGGCGAAATTTCAAATGTATGTAAAAACATTAATTTCGTTTCAATTTACTTCAAACTTGGCACATATATAGGGGCAATTGATATGCTGACATCAGTTGGATCGATGCCAAAATAAGATACAATACGTTTGTTGTTCCTGGCACCACTTGTCTACATATGCTTCTGTTCATTAATTCCTAGTTGGAGCCTGTTTTACTTATATGGTTGTTGTTGCTGCTCTGTCCTTTCTAAAACATGTTATTACAACGCCCTTGTTAGGTCTTCCTTGAAAAAAAGGCTGCCAACTTCAGTAAGATTTATACAGATAAATAAAGGTTTAAAATATTATGTGACCACCAGCTTATTAGAATGTTAGCAAACCCATCTTTAACAGTCTGACATTGCAACCACATTTGCAATGTCAGGGCCTAAGTAAACATCCAGTATTAACAGACTGCAACATGAGAGTGGAATGAAGACGACCTGATGTAGAAGACAGAGAGGACAAAGACGACCCAGAGTTTCATTTCAGGAACATGCCACTAAATTGTCTGTTTATTGTCTATTCATTTGTTCACATAATTGTGGTGATTTGAGGGAAATTCCTGCTTCAAAAATAACTAAAAAGAAAAACAGCTGTACATATCAAACTCCTTTGCTCAGTACATAGGCTACTGTATGTTCCAGGGTAATCGTTTTAGTTGCTTAGCAGATATTTGACGCCAAACTGTATGTGCAGGCTACTTAATGCAGTTATTATATAGTAATGGATGTAGCTAATATAGTTACCTTGGAGGGACTGAGGGGACAGAACATATAATGACAAAATGTTGTTTGTTAATTACTTTGTTTTAGTGTGATAAACAATGAAATGGACAGACTTAAAGCTCTGTAGCTGACTAGCTACTGTATCTGAAGCTAAATTATATCAGTTTTGGTTAATTTTACTTGTGTTTTACTCAATCATCCAGTCTTAGTCAGAGTATCAACCCTGTCCTTTTGTAACTAACTGAAAACCTGAATCCCATAATGTTCATGCTGTATTTGGTCTGGTCTTGGTCATGACTTGGTCTTTGTTTAGAGGGTCTACAAAACTAGCAGAGGGTTATCTGTGTCCTGGAGTAAACATGCTACAAAACAAATTTAATGCCAGTTTAGTCTTGTTTTTTTTCCTCTTTTTGTCCTGAGGCCCACACAGGTTTCTATTTTTACATACACTTTCACACTTGCTGCCCCATGTAACCTGATTTAATCCATTTGAGGCCTGTGTGTGCAAGTTGGATTTTTAGATATCAGCGACTTTGTTATTTGTTGTTTGGTTGAACCACACAAATGGGCCAATCATCTGTGTTTTAAAGGAAACGAACTAAAACGAGGAGCAGGCTTGAGTTAGTGAGATTGTATTGCTGTCTCTTTATCTTCTCTGGTTTTCAGTTGTTTTATGCTCTAGTAGATGTGTCAAAGAGCTGAATGTGGGTGATCAGAGTCCATTTAAACCAGAGCAATACCTTGCACTGAATGAGCAGAGCTGTGAGCGGGGTCGAGCTCTCCACGGCCTCGCTTTTCTCAGCTGTCTGTCTGGCCCCGGCTTCACTGCTGTCATCCTCCTCATCTGACCGTAGGCTTCTCTCGCTTTCCTCTAGAGATTCCCTCTCCTCTGTGGAGTCATCAGCTGTGCTCTCGCTCTTCTCCTCTGGGTCAGTGGGTCCATCTTTAGTGTCAGCCAGTGGGGAGCGAACCCTGGTGCTGGGGTCCCGGGCCTCCCCTCTCAGCCGTGTGATATTACCTTCCAGAAGGCGGCGTTGGACAATGCTGTGTGGTTGCTGAAGAGAGAGCAGAATGAGTTATCTGAGACATCACATCAAGTAGTGTTCAAGAGCATATTCAATAAACACCTCAGGATGAAATTATAATCAGAAAGCTTGAAGATTTCATGCACAAATCAGTTACATAAAGGCAAGGCAAGGCAGATATATTTGTATAGCGCCATTCACACATAGGGTAATTCACAGTGCTTTACAAAAATGGAAAAGAGACAAGTTAAAAAAACAATTACAATTAAAACATAATCAATAAAACATAAATAATAATCAATAAAAGTGAAAGAGGAGAGTGCAGATAGAACCCTTTCAGTTGTTCTATGCACAGTTGAACAGAGCCGTTTTCAGCCTGGACTTAAACATTGTCAGAGTAGAGGCCTGTCTCACGTCATCAGGAAGACTGTTCCAGAGTTTAGTTGCATAGAACTGAAAGGCAGCTTCACCGTGTTTAGTCCTGACTCAAAAAGACCTGTATCTGAGGTTCTCAGGGTCTGATGTGGTCCATATGGGACCAACATGTCAGAGATGTATTTTGGTGCTAGACCATGGAGAGACTTATACACGAGCAGAGCTTTTTTCCAACCTTGGGATTGGGACCCCACGTGGGTTCGCCTGGAATTCAAATGAGGTCGGCTGAAATTTCTAGTAATTGATAAAAAAAAAAAAAAAAATCTTACTAATAAAAAATATATGGTAAGACAATCCCAATACATAAAAGACATGAAAAACTGAAGCTGAAACTGAAGCACTGTGGTACTGTTTCTCTTTCAAATGTTCATTGTGGTTGGTTTAAGATGCTGCAGCTCTTTCATAATTCATAGTTTGAGTTATTGTTTTTTTTTGTTTGTTTGTTTTTTCAGTGTTAATTGTCAGCCTTGTAAATATAAGCTGGACTGACTGTACATATCCTGACTAAGGAAAATAAAATTCTCAGTGCAGTAATCTACACCTGGCTTTTCTACCTCCGTCCAAAATAACATACATTTATATAGACTAAATGTCATCTAAAATCAATGTCGATTTGCAACATAGTATAGCAAACTATTACATGATCAAAAACAAATTAATTTTATCCAAAAAAAGTCTCTGTTTTGAATGTCTGGGGTCGCCAGAAATTTGTGATGTTAAAATGGGGTCACAAGCCATAAAAGGTTGGGAACCACTGTATTAAAGTTTCTAAATGTTTTCCTGACTACTTACAGACAAGTGATGGGCTTCTCAAGCAAATTAAAAAAAACTGCAGAACTCTCTGCAGCATGCAAGTGAAACCGGAACCTCAATTCAGTGAAGATAGCCTATAAGTGTGAGATTCTTCCAATCCTATTTTCTCACCAGACTTTGTGCTAGTGGTGCATTAAACTGAAAGAACGTGGCATAAACTGCCTGAAAGTGTTATGTGTGGCTCCATATCACCCACACACCCAGACAATGTGAAATTTCCCACCCACAAGACTGATAACTAAATATTTTATGCACATAGTGATAAGAGCAATATATTTACATAAGTTCCAGTGACATTATACCCATACACACAGCACAAGTTGGTTAATCTTCTCTGTTGTTTCAAGGTACTTTTTTTTATTCACTGAGTTTCCTTGTACCTGTAATTATCCATGTGAGAATAACATGTGGTCCAGCTCAGGGGCAATGTTGTAGAATAATAGTTAATTAAGGTGGATGAAGAGCACATGATTTTAAAGACAAATAAGTGGCCTGTTAACACTTTCAGGTCATCTAGGATATCTGCTGTGGTCTCTTTGCTCAGTCTGCAAGACTTTTTTTTTTCTTTTTCTTTGTTGGAATGTTTGTACAGCATCACATATATTGGGTGTTTTCTCTGTAAAAACTTAATTTGTCCTGTAGACTCAATGCACAAGGCCTGTGATGATACAATTAAGCCTCAAAGACCTGAACTAGCAACAAAAAGTATCTTGATATAAAATGTTTAATAACTTTTTTTCCACTCATCCTATCACTACATGTAAATGATTCAAGTTACATGCAATTTCTCAGCTTTTCAGAAGCATCAGATATGACCCATTTGGACGTTCAGAGGCTCCATAATGAATGTGAAACACCATCATCTTCTACAACATTTATTCACCTCTAAAGCCATGTAGTTTGACAAGTGGCAGTAGATGTAGATGCTTGTTTTGATGTTCAGTTAATGCCGTGTTTTCCAACCTTGGGGTTGGGACCCCATGTGGGGTCACCTGGAATTCAAATGGGGTTGCCTGAAATTTCTAGTAATTGATAAAAATAAAAATAAAAACTTACTAATAAAAAATACATTGTGAGTTGATAGAGACAATCCCAATACATAACAGACATGACAAACTGTGAAGCTGAAACTGAAGCACTGTGGTACTGTTTCTCTTTCAAATGTTCATTGTGGTCAGTTTCAGATGCTGCAGCTCTTTCATAATTCACAGTTTGAGTTCTTGTTTGTTCAGTATTAATTGTCAGCCTTGTAAATCCAAGCTGGACTGACTGTACATATCCTGACTAAGGCAAATAAAATTCTCACTTTGTGCAGTAATCTACACCTGGCTTTTCTGCCTCCATTCATAGTAATATACATTATATAGACTAAATGTCATCTAAAATTAACATTTAATTGCAATATAGTAAAGCAAACTATTACATGATCAAAAACAAATTAATTTTATCAAAAAAAGTCTGTTTTGAATGTCTGGGGTGTCCAGAAATTCTGGATGTTAAAATGGGATCACGAGCCAAAAAGGGTGGGAACCACTGAGTTAATGGTATATCTTGCTTTTCCTTAGTTTTCCCCTCTTTTAATATAATAGTCTTTTTTTGTATTTTTTGTATTTTATTTATTTATCTAGACAGGGACAATGTGCAATATACATTAACCTTAAGCACAAGAGATGTAGTGTGCCAAGTTGTAGCAGTAGTGCTAATTTCCACCTGCAGTCCCTGGGCAGGCTGATGTGATCATTAAAAAAGCATGATGAAAAAATAAAGTAAGGTCCGCACAATGGACCTTGCAGACCTTACTTTATTTTTTCATCAAATTTTTTTGGGGTCCTGCAAACCTTTCATTTTCTGGATGTGAGTGTTGATCACCTCTCATCACTAAAAAAGCAGACATTTATAAAAACTAAAATATTCAAAGAGCAGTATAATATGCATTTCTATAACTCCATGTATATAAAAAAAAATCATTCACATCCAACCATTCACTCTTATTCGTCCCACTGCAGTCCGTCACACACACTCTAAGCATGTTTGCATTACATTACATTGTGGCTACAAGTTTGGTTAGAGTAGCTGTTTTTTCACCATGCAGAAGAGTGTGTGATAGTTTTCTGAACATCTATGTGATCAGTAAATTAAATATAGGAAAATACCAGATTTTCACTGAAAAAAAATTGCTAAATTTGCAGGGTAATATTATAACAACTGGTGATAATTTTGGAAAGGTTAGATGTAGAGAAAAATACACTTCAAAGTTACCATAAAGATAGTTCTAGATATTTAAAGATTAAAAACACTCATTCATGGCTGCGCAAACATCTTTTCTGACCATATACATTACATATGTGGCGCCATGAGCAATTTCAGTGCACGTGTTCAGTCGAAATGTGTTGGTCTTGATCAAGGTTAGATTGTTTCAAAACATGTGGCCAGTGACTGGTTGTTCTTTCTGGATCATAAGTAAATTATATTTAAGCTGCCTGTACCCTTATAATCACATTGCTGTTCAGCTGTACAGTGTTGGGCTTTGAAAAGAGCAGCTCACCCAGCAACACCAGCAGAGTCTCAGTGGTAATAAAACACACACCAAAACACCATCATCTGTCAAGATATATGTATTTGCTCTGTTTCATCATCTTACAGTATGAAACATGTGACAACACTACTGATCTGGTATTGTGGCTGTTGTAAAAGGAGTCAGGAATAAACTGAAAGATGTTTTTTCATGTAGGTATTAGGTCTTCTAGATAGAGTAGTCTATATGTAAGATACAATTTGCATTTGAATAAATTTAACCTTTTGAAATGTGCATATTTCTCTGGTTGACAGTTTGATTCTACTGTAGAGGATTGGAAAATGATGACATCCATTATAATTATACTGCTCTTGTCAAATAATAGCACATTAGGATTAAACTTGAAGGCCAGCCAAGGCTGATAGGACTTAAAGTATCAGCTTTTCTATTATGAGTTGACATGTTGGACATGTTGAGAGCTTTAGATGGCAATATAAAAGCAAGGGGGTCAAACAGAAACACTTTGCTAATCTGAATTCACTGCGATCAATATACAGTTTCTCATGATATGTGGAATGGCTACACTTTGTTAACACTGTGCCTACACTGAAGATAGGTCTAAAACTGTCCCATCAGTCTGGAATGGAGGTGTTGTGGAAAAAATACTCTGCTCATTCGTCCTCAGAATAAAAAATGGTCATTAGACTTTCAGTGTCTTTCTGCGTATTTTAATTGAAGCTTCTAGGTACAGGCCGTACAGAGGCAAAAGCTGTCTGCAGGAGTGTACAAAGATTACAGCCTGTCATTGTCTCTTATATGAAACTAATTTTAAAAAAAATCATGTTCTCTCTGTGTCACAATGATATCCCATGTGTGCCAGAATGGAATGTCTGGAAGAGATAACTTCTGTGAGAAACTCCTGTGACAAAGCATTTTTGAACACAGGCGTCCCTATGTCCTAGAACAAACACAGAGTGCAAAACAACCATTTGACTAACAGGAATAAAACCCAGTCTCATATAATACAGAGTTCAACCAGTCGTATATGTAATATAGAATATATGTAAAATTACCATTGCAGAGGAAAAACCCCTTGGCCTCTTAGGCTAATTTCTATTTCTTTGAACAAATTGCATTCATTTTGGTAGCTGCTGAGCGATACAGCAACAATATGCCTGCAGTTGTTTTGATGGAACATTTGTACATGAGGAAGCAAGCAGTGTTATTAAAATGACTAATTGCCCACAAAAGACAAGACAACAGCACATATAAAGGGGCATGAGCATATCCAAATTTGCTGTTTTCTGCATTTGCCATTCAGAGGTTGTTTTTCTTTCACATAGTGATGGGGACTATGAAAGCAGTAACATGCAGATAGTGGAAGGGAGGGGAAAGCCAGCTGAAATGGCACATTATTCAAGCAGAGAAAGTGACATCCTGTGAGCTAATTTACACAGTGTATATAGTCTGGATGTTGATACATTAAACTCTAGACCAAAGCAAAGACATATTACCAGCTACCATGAATTCTGACAGTTGTTACTTTTTGTACATCTGCCACAGTTGAAGTTTTTCCTGCAGTGCTGTTTCATAAACATCATTCTTTGGCTTCTATGTGCCTCACCACACAGTTTATATTGCTTATTGAAGCAGTCTCAGATGCATAAATCCATTTTTAAGCATTATTCCAGTCCTCCTTCATCTTGCCTAATGGGCTAACAGGCTGTTATGTCACCAACATTTGTATATCTGACCACTTCATAATATTCATGTTTTAGAAAAAGACCTCCTAAACATCCCTGTTATTCTAAGTGATGGCAATGATTTTCACAGACTGGAAAGCATTTTATAATCCTGATGAATAACCTCTGATCACCATCAGATGTGCCGACATTATGGGCTGTCTTATTAAACTGAACAAGACACTATAGTGCTTGAGCATACTTCCACTTTCAAAACCACTAGATTGTTGTTAATTATTTACATTTTTTTAATGTTCACATAATTCTACAGACCATTTGTAGGATGATATTGATGTACTGCGACACAGATAATGGTTGATTAAAATTACTGATCTTCTGTCTATGAGGCAACTCCACTCAGCTGTGACTCTATGACATTGACCACCATTTAGTGGAATCCTCGGACAAATAAAAGTGGTATAGTAGAGACACTAGTATTCTCTTCCCTGACTTATTTAACCCTAGATTCTGCTGTTATTCTATCCATGACCAGAATCTGAATGAAGACAAGGACAAATGCAGTGCAAAAAACAAGCAAAAATGTGACAGCTGCAAGACAGGAAAATAAGTAAGAAAAGGCATCATGTCCTCCAAGACTGAGGCCATATTACCTTAACTTGGCTGCAATAAACTTATCTCATGCCCGAGCATGTCTGAGTGTTTGTGGCCTCAATCTATGGGATCTGTCAATATGTTTCGATAGCATTTTGCCTCAGACATCCATCTCTCTTCTACTGTTGGGCATAACATCTACAGAACAAAAAGTCATATGATTTTCAAATCAAAATCTCATTTTATTGAAGTGTAGTACATTGTTATCTATTCACAAGTCTGTCCCCATCTGCCCAGCTACAGGACAACACCAGTTCAAACTGGTAATCACCACCTGTGTCGATTCAGACCATTCACTCCTCCTCAAGCTCCAGCTGTAGCTGGTTTATAAACAGACAGTAATGATGGCCTCCCCTCTCTGTCCATTATCCTAATTTTCTTCTTTTTCCTTCACAATTTCTCCTCTACTTTATCCAAACTCTCTCTTCTCTGTACCCTGTTCCAACTAGCTTTAGGTTTTTTTCCCTTTCCTTTCCTTTCCTTTCCTTTCCTTTCCTTCTCATCTCATACATTCCTTGTCTCCTCTCTCATATCGTGTCATTCTGTTTCCTTTTCTTTTTTGACGTTCTTTCTTCACTCAACTCTCCTTATCTTCTCACTGTGCATTGCCTCATTTATTTCCTCACCTGTTTTTATTTTCTTACCTTTTCTCTCCTCACCTCTCTTCCCTCATCCCCATCTCTTCCCACCTCTTCTTTTTATTAGTGCAATCAATACAAGACAGCCTTTGCTTGATTATAATAATTCTCTGAGCCAACTCACACCTTGAGCCTAATGAAAAATAAACCAGAATCTGAACAGTAATCCTCTGTTCCTCTCTTGACATGAACCTCTAAAATAAATATATAAATAATCCTCTAAAATAGGTTCCTTCATGTTGAGCTTGTTGACGTGTGCACTAATCAAATTCAGCCGAGAGGTTCACTTAACATTGGACTGAAGTGTTGTTACTATTGTTGTGAATCTGGCTTCCTCCTCGTATTAAACCTCCTTGCTGTCTTGGTACTTACTGATTAAATCACACATATATTTATCAGTAATTACGCTTATTGTTAAAAATTACAAATAGTGCTCTGGGAAATACAAACAGTTTATGGTTTGTCTGCATCTCTTGCTGTATGACTCAACAAAAGTGCATTAAAACACCATTTTAATAGTTTAGATGCACTGTGATAAGGTTTTTATTTAAAAGGGCTTCAAAAGGAAACATGTCAAGCTCTAACACTGTGTAGAGGAGAGGCAAAGACGGACAGAGCAACTGATTATGGGGTCTTTCTGTGAGAGATGTTTCCCCCATCTGTGCTTTCATCAGCTGGAAAAGAAGCAAAGATTGAATCTAACAGACAATGTAATTTCTCTCTCTCTACCTTATTTCTCTCCAGTCTGTGCTCTGTTGGTGGACTTCTGTTTCTGCTGAGCCATGGCTGCACCAGGGTCAGCCTGTAAGCAAATCATGTTAACAACAGCAAGCTGCCAGGCAGCATTTTGTGTTGCCACATGTGACCCAGTTCTATTTCACAGTAGAGGGGTGAACTTTTAATTTTACACCTGGCAGGCTGCATTTGATCTATGTACACTTATAACAGTGTGATTTCTGTGAGCAAAACTGTGTATAGAGATAAATTATCACATGAGAACAGTCTCATCAAGAGGTTTCAACAAATTTCTCACCTCGAGCCACTGACTACTTGTTAACAGGCTGAGAATATCTAAATTAGCATTAATCATATGTCGTCCTCGTGGATTTCCTGTTTTGATTTCTAATGGAGGCAGCAGGCAGCAGTGTCCCATGATGCAACCTGGTGTTACACATCATTTGACAATGATTTTTTTATTTTTGAAGAAGCTGAGGTAGCATCAATGAAGTGTAAACTGCTTATTTTCCACAGCATGTGAACAATATCGATTTGGACATTTATTGCCTCTTATTGCGAGGCATATCCTAGACATTGCGGCTGCTGAATTAACTGACTATTATACATCATAGCAGGAAATTAATGACAATTTACACTACTCTGCACTATCTATCTTACTCTGTGCACTTGTCTGTACTCAAGAAATGACAAAGGTTAATCTAATCTTATCTTAATAAAAGGACAATCATTCTTCATTTTCCATGGTCCAAAGTCATCTTGGATATTTTCTTGTTGTGCATAAAGCTTTAGAAAGAATTCTGGATGAAACTGGTTGACTGTCTCACAGACACTTTGCTCCTTTGTGTCTGTCCATACGTGGGTTATTTCTGATTTTTGCTGATGTGCTTCCTCTGATGACCCCAGAACTCCAACCAGACCAAACCGGTCTGTTGCCTGTGGGACAGAAAGACTGTTGGTGCTGTGTGATGTGAGTGCTCCACATCATCATCATCATCACCATCATCATCATCCTCCTCCTCCTCCTGCTTCCTGTCAGTCTTTTCTCTGATTCTTGTTCATGGTATTTCTCCCACTGTGAGTCAGATTAGAGGCTAATTGCCTTGTGGACTAATTATCTGACTGCAACAGGCTCCTCTCTCTCTTCCAGCCAGTCATGTGAGCTTTCTAATGCCCTCTTTCTCATTCTGATAGAGGTCCCCAGTGGCTGACTTCCTGTCGTACTGACCAGGATGCTCCAGCAGCAGCAGTACATCTGCTTCTGCCTGTCTGTTTGCCTCTCCTCTTCCTCTTTGGACTCATTTTACGTCCCTGTTTTTCTATTTTCTTACTGTACATGCATGTAAACCTCCATCTGTCTCATTAATATGTATTAAAGCAAAGACCTTGACCCAAATAAATTTTTCAGTGGAAACTCCAGAGGGTGAAAATTATTTTCCTGTTTTTCTTTTCTGAATGTAATAAGAATTGTATTTGCAACCATTAACCATGGTTAAGCACCATTACTGTTTTTCATCTGTTTTCTACATCTGATTTAATACAATAAAGCTTCAGTAGGCAATATATTTTGGCATTAGTGAGCTAAAATGCCGTGATAACAATTCAACATATTGCAGTTCAAGTGTTCTGAGAGAAAATAAGACATTGTGTGCCACCTCTTGGTTATTTTTCCAAGCTTCAAAACAGTCAAGGGTGCAGTGTAAGATGGCCAAGCACATATCTTTTCAGAACAGCAGCTATAATGACAGATGCATCTCTACTTCACTTACTCTTGGTCATCACAGTACCATAGGAACATGAAATACGGTTGCATCACTCATCTTTCTGTATAGCCTGTGCTACAGTATGTGATTTAGAATCATATAGCTATGAATTTTATCGGAAAAAAAAACAAAAAACATATGACTGCTTTTGAAGAAATACAGGGATCCTAGTTTGAGGGCAACAAATAGTTAAAAACTTAGTTAGAAAAGCATAACTCTATATTTATTTAGAAAAAAAAAATGCAGACATTATAAACATTATAAGCATTTCCACTGACTCCCAATGTTCGGAACAAGTTCAATCACTCAACTGACAGAATTAAGTACAAACTCTGATGCTCACAAGTGTTTTCTAATCCTCTCTATTTTACATCACTGTAAATGTACCCTGTGTTGTGTCTAGCCAGCTGGTCATCCAGGCTTTGGCAATCCATAAAGTTTAAGTAGAATGAAATTGGACTTCTTTTGGTTCTTCAAGACGTTTCACCTCTCATCCAAGAGGCTCCCTTTGTCCTCCTAACAAAGCCTCTTGGATGTGGAATAAAGAGCCAAAAAGAAATCCAGTTGTTTTCTATTCCAGCTGTATGGACCTTTTATTTTCTTGTTTTACACATACAGCATAATCCAAAACATGAAAATCAAAGACGTTACTTTGGCTTCTGCAGATTTTTAACATTTATGAACAAATCTATTGAGAAAGTAATAAATAGCTGCATCCAGACCCCTAAATCCTTAATCTTTTGCATGTGCAAGTATATATCTGCATGTGAGTTTGTGTCTATAGATATTGCAACTCTTACATGTTTGGGAGTTCTTGAATCTTGTGACTAATAATGAAGCCCATTACCAGTATGCCTATGTGCCTCTTTGTCTTTAGGTTCCCCCTCCTCTCCTCTGATGTTGGGGTTGTTTGTGTTTTTGTTGGGTATTTTTAGCCTCCTGCCTTCCTCCACAGCACTGAGGGAGCAGCTGAGGGGAAAGTGTTTCCGCCCATCCCCAGCTCCCGATGACACAGAGAAAGACAGGTTCACACTGACACCTCCTGCCCACCTAATTGTCCTCAAGCTAATAATACTCCTGAATCCGAACCAATTTAACACGGTTTGTTTTGAAGGGAACAGGCACAGGAAACAAACTCCCAAGAGGTTGATGATCACATTGAGTGACATTGTCAGGTTTGCTGTTCACTTTCATGTCCTGCTTTATGTTGAGGGAAAAAAATGTGAACAACTAAATTTGGAAAGCAAGGACAAGCATTGTATATTATTGTATTAACCATCTGCTCTTACAAATTCATCACTTTTAGAAAGAATAGATCACCAAAATGCTGATTTGAGGGGGAATTTCATAAAATCTTTGAAGTGTTTTAAATGGCTAACGAGGATTGGACAGCTGTGGCTACAGATGTAGTTTACCACCACCAGAGTGTGAATGTGAGCGCGAATGAATAATGGGTCAATAATGTAAAGCGCTTTGGGTGTCTAGAAAGACGCTATATAAATCCAATCCATTATTATTATTATTATAATGTTTTATAGATCAGGGCTTAGGACCTGTATGTTGCTGCACACAGCAAATGTACTGCTCAGTCATCAGTTTCTTATATTCACACCCAGTTGTGTAGCTTTTGATCTTCCTCAAAAGTACATGGAGAGTCCAACCTCCCCATTAGACAGGCCTTCACACACTTATAGACTCCTAAACACACACAAGCACCCACACAGGCTTCAGACCTGCTCATGTGTAAAACAGGGACATGAGCAAACGGACAGCTATGCTGCAGAGAGAAAAAGACCAGGACTTGTCTGCAGCAGGTTACGTGTGTGCAGAAAACCTGAAAATCTGATTGAAATGTAATAAGTGTTTATTTACTGTTCACCTTGAGTCTTTGTTTGATCATAGCAGAGCAGTGACTGTAAAGAATTAAAATATTTAATCACTTGACATTTTTATGATTGTGCCAAAAATTTGAGAATAGCAGTCTTTTTTTAAACATTATAAAATATCCCAGTACAAAAACTGAATATAAGAATAATTATTAAGCACAAAATCAATACTCCTACTGTGATAAAGCAATGTGTTGTCATGACTGCCTCTAGAGAAAAAAGTGGCATTGTCCTTTAAATTTTTTTTCTGCATCCAACATGATGCTGCAAAGCCTGACCTAGCTACTCATGTGCCTCATGTTGGTGCAGCTTTTGGGAGTAAACATTGAGTGTGTACTGTGCAAAACACTGAGGTTACAAAGTGGCTCCAGAACAACTAATGCCAGGTGTTAGCTCAGGTGTAAATGTAACCAGACTCAGCTTTTACCCTATCCAGTTCAGTTGTGGTTACAGTCAGAGAATGTTATATAAATCAGTCCCACTAAACTGTATGTCCTCCCTAACCTCATCTCAGGCCATTGCTTTCCTTCCCCTCTACTGCCCTTGCATTACAACAGTGGATTTTGCCCTTTTCATGCTCACTGCTCCCCACACTCTGCCGCACAACACGGCTGGATTGTAGTGCTGCTGAGTGAGAGGTCCTCAGGCTAAAGTGCAGCAAAACAAATTCAGTCTTACGTAACAGCCTGTGCTGCTGAATACATACTGGACAGGACTGGGTTGGAAAAATTAAAAGGAAGAAAGACAAGGTCTATTGAAAACTCTAAAGATAGCAAAAAAAACTCATATTTTGATTAATTTTAAGTGGCAGAAGCTTGTAGCACAAGAATATTAATATGAATATTTAAAGGAATTGTTCAGAAATTTGACAAACTGGCCTGCTTGTGCTTTGCAGTACATCTTCTTTATAAATGAGTTGGGAGATCAGTTTAAATTAAAACAAAGAAATGAGGGAATGGGAAAACACTTAAACTAAAAAAAATATCTGATGACCAGCAGTGACTGATTAAAGGTGGAGTAAAAAAAAAAACAAAAAAAAAAACAAGAAATTCATCACATCTATATTATAAAAGAGAAGTGGACTCTGTCTGTCTCGGGCATCACACGAAATCCAGAATGAGCTGACTGCTGCAGGTTGGCATACTTATGTATTTTTGGTCAAGGAAGAGACTAGCAAAAACAGCGAGTTGATAGGATCCAATATTTTGGGAGATATTAGTCATTTTGGAATACAGTAGCCTTCTAATCACATTGCTGTGCTCAGAATCATAGAATCATCATTGAAGTGGGTTACCTAGGAACAGATAAACAATAGGGCCATCTTGCCATGGTGTCAAATTTCATGTGCAGAAACAGACCTGCCAGCTGAGAGGTTATTCAACTGAAAATGCCAGTGGAATTTACCAAGAAAGAAAAGGAATGAACTGTATCAGAGGATCTAAATATATTGTGTAACTATTCATTGACCTGTTAGAATCAGTTTTAAAAGTACTTCTGTGCAGCACCTCTGATGGTTGCCTGATAACCTCATTACGAGGTGAACTGGTAAATGGTATTGCATGTGGAGGGCTATAACTAACATTTACTTACATAATTTTCTCATTTGAGACACATAAACTTCTTTTTTTTCAGATTAATGACTAAAACTTTGAAATGATGAGAGTGGTCATCCATTTCAATCAGATGATTCATGTCATCATTGCCAAAGCCCTGATTTCAACTTTAACTATATTCTGTCAAATTTAAAATTTAAACCAACTTAGTAGGAGGTGTTGAATTGAAGGTCAAGAATGTAGGAATTATTCAGAGTATTCAGAAGGATGTAATTGCAGAAATATACAATATTTCAATTACTTTTGTTAGTTTACAGCCCCCAAAAAGTGAGCCACTGTGTTTTTGTTACCTCATAATTATCCGTTTATGTCTAGAGAGGGAAGGAGTCCACCACGTTTAACATCAGGTTTCTACAGTAGCTAAAAACAGACTTCCTCTTTTCCTTTTTTCCATTTCATAGTGGGTGACTTCCAGGGTTAAGGTACATTACTGTCACACTTTGAGTGTGACCAGAGTTAATATCCCCATAACGCTGACTGTAAGGAGGGACTTGTGTGTTTTTTGTGGCCTCTATTTGTAGGGGCATTCATTTAGTTGTTAGATGCCAGCAAAGATCACTCACAAGTAATTAATTCTATATTAGATGGGGAAAAAAATAAAATTAAGTCAGTGTCAAATAACAAGTCCTGGTTTTTAGGAAATATTAAGGAGGCTACAAGTCTGTAATGTGATCCAGTAGAAGAATGTACACTGCTGGAGCTGATTTGTAGTCACGTAGCCTCTCAGAGACGATGGATCCCACAGATGATCTTATCCTTTATCTAGACACATTTGGTATGCAGTGTACCTCAGGAACACATACTTTCATTTCTTTGGTAAAACCCTGTCTATTCAGACCATAAATGATGTTGCTGCTTAGAAAAGATGGTGTCATGATGGAGCTCTGCTGGCAATTTCTTTTCCTCCTCTCTTCAAGTTTCAATGCTATTTTGACATTGAAAATAACATGTTAGAGATTCCATGCAACTCTCATTGCACTCCTTGAGAACACGTCTGCACCACAGATTGGGTGGCTGATAACTGAGACTTTCTGAAAACTGTTGAGATGGGATCTGTTCTCTCTTCAGGGAAAAGATAATTGGTGTTATGATAAAAGGGTTTGTGTCTCCTGCAGGAGATCTGAATCAAAGGCTGAGTTGTACATTAAGGTCTTTGAATCTAATGGAGTTCTGGGAAACTAATAAGAACCTTTATAAGGATTTGTCATACTTCATTTATCTTTTTTTGCATTAAAAACTGTGAGAATGGGATGTCTTGTTGTGATGGCTAGAGGTGCAGTTGTAAATAGTACATAATTTCCCAGACACAGTATGTGGCAAAAGGATCAGCTGAAAACATGAATGCCATTCAGCCAAAGAAGAAAAAGGATATGGAATGTTTTTCTAGCAGCAAATGGTGATATTAAAATTTGGCAAATATAAATGCATCATATTGTGAGCACTGCTCCCACAGCACTGCTACTGATTCCTCCCAGTGCCAGTGATGGTTTTTTTTTTTTTTTCTCAGTGCCAGTGATCGTGTTGAGGTTCTTGGAGAGCTCTGGGGAATCTGGGAACTCGGCATCAAACCAGAACTGTGTCAGGAGAGGCAGAGTAATAAATTGTTCAGATTATTACAGGGACTTCCTCTAGAGTGTATAACAGTCTCAGATTAGGAGGCTACTCCAGGGAGAGAAAACGAAAAGGCTGAAAATGTTGATGTTCTACTTAACATGCGACACTGTCTTTCATCCTTCATGTCAACTCTAAAATGTGTGGTTTCTTGAATATGATATGGCATTTTGTTCAATTTCAGAGGCCCTGCTCTGTGTACTGTAAAGGCTTTGACGACACATCACCTTCTCTGTATGCAGAGTACAAGTCTCTGAATTTTTCATGATCTCCCAAAGACAAATCTCCTTTTTAAAGGCCTCGCTGTGTTACAATACATACAGTGCAAATGCTCAGATGGGTTATTTAGAGTCATAGTGTCATCACTCAGTTGACCTCAGAAGAGCATCAATGAGGTGTCAGACATGGCTTTTTACGTTCACCACGTTGTCATTTCCCCTCACAGTTGTCAAGACATGCAGTTTTTTCTTGCAGATTCCATACACCTCAACTTAGCATCTAGCAACACAGATAATAACCTCTCCAATCAAATATATTATTAACTGCCTTTGGATTCTCTGAGAGCTCTCAGTGGTTTAAGTCTGTTCCACTTACCAAGTCTTTGGATGTGCCCAGTCTCTTCAGCCCATCCAGGGGCAGGAGGTCAGCTGAGTCCTTGTGTGTGAACTGGGTGGCCTGCTTCAGACGCCTCTGCTGGTGCAGAATGGCTTTATCCCGAATGGCTAGCTCACCTTTCTTTGCTTCACTCATGGCTCAGACTCACTCAGACTATGAAGCAGTTTTTTCCGCTGCTGTGCACAGAGCACGGAGCCTATAACCTCTCAGTCTCTCAGGAGCTTCCTTTCAGCAGAGATGTACGTGTGGATGTCCGTGTACAGAGAGAAGAAGAATCCCAAAATGCAGCTTTTAGGGGTTGAGTGGTTCAACCCACAGTGCTGGATAGGTTCTCTTTAAGGTCCTCAGCAATTAAACAAACCAGAAAATTACCCTCTAAAATGCAGCTGCTGTCCTCCCCTTTGGGCTTGCTGCTCTGTGCTGTGTGCATGTAGTCCTTGGCATGTATTTATATCAGCAGGTTTAGGAGCTATTGTCCTGTCCTGAGAGATGATGCTCCTCGGATGTAGACATGCATCTTCCTCACAATGTCAAGATGTGTCTCTCACAGACGCGGTGGGGTTGGAGTGAGTGAGTGTATTTTTTCCCCTCCCCTCAATGCCGTCTGTCCTTGGATTTCTCTCTCTCTCTCTCTCTCTCTCTCTCTCTCTCTCTCTCTCTCTCTCTCTCTCTCTCTCTCTCTCTCTCTCTCTCTCTCTCTCTCTCTCTCTCTCTCTCTCTCTCTCTCTCTCTCTCTCTCTCTCTCTCTCTCTTACACTCACATCTCTGCTTTCATGAGTACCCCCCCCTTGTTGAGCCCTCCTCTTTCCATCACACGTCTGATACAGACGCATGCTCACCTCTGAATCTCCTCTGAATGCAGTGCATATTTTAATCAGCTGACTCTCAGAAGGGGAAGCACAGAGAAAAAGCAAGTAGTGTTAATAAATCAAACCTTTACACAGGTTATTAATGAGTGGAAACATTGAGTGGAGTTGTTTCACAGGCAGCAAAACAGTGCAGATGATTCCTTCCTACTGTCGTTGTATTATTCAGTGTATAACTCTGGGTTTTGTTCTGAAACCCAGTAGGCTGTAGTTTTCAGTATCAGTCCCTTGAGCAGTGATTAGCCTCTGGAACCCCACTGTGGAGGTGTGACACAGACCTCCGTGATCTGACCCCTTACAGGAGATCAATCTGGAATACTGAAGGCAAAAATTGATTTCTTCATGCCTGCAGCAGCCACCATAAATTAAAGATCCCAACTCCAACCATCCATCAATCCACATGAACAAAGCTATAAATACCATCATCCTCCTGATGATGACACATTTTATAAGTGATGATGATACAACCCACAGGTCTGTTAATCATACCTGTATTACCACAAGCTGTACTAATCTCCTATCTGTATATCTATTCATGGACTGTGTTTGTTCTTGAATGCATGTAAAGCCATTAAAGGGATATAATATCAACAGTAGTATTAATATCAGTGGTATTTGAAATAGTACAATTTTATATATATATATATATATATATATATATATATATATATATATATATATATATATATATATATATATATATATAGAGTCCTTGTGAAGGTGAGGTGAGAGAAAGTTTTTTAGTATGTGCTGCCCCCTGCTGGTCATTGCTCTTTACTTTTCTGTTTTTTCGGCCTGTGATTCATCTGATGATCAAATACTGCTATGACATGATTGAACAACAGATATGGCCATGTGTTGTCACAAAAAAAATCATCTAAGGATGTCATTTTACAAAAGATTAAATTCTTGGGACATACTTATTAAGGTAAAATCAAAACAATGCTTCAATCACTTTGTTTACTCAAATTGCCATTGACATATTAATCTATTAAACCTTATCAGTTGCCATCAGTTATACCTGTCATTCTTAGATATATTCTGTTTGGGGACAACTCATTTACTGAAAAGTACTGGAAAAGCTTTTGGATATCATTTGTTCACCACATTAACGTGAAATAATGATTTCCATCTATTGTTATTAAATCAGCTACAATCTCATGGCTTCAAAATGTAAAACACTGATAAGAACAATGTATCAGTTATTATGTCTGTGACAGCAAAGATGTTGATCGAACACAGCTTCCACTCACCTGTTCAACTGAATGGAAGCCTGATTAACTTAATGAAGGGAAACAATTGTCTGAATAAATCATACTTAAGTGGATTTAAAATGTAATGGCTAGACACTCCTAAAAGTGAGGGATAAAGTGTTTGGGTTTTTTTTTTTGTTTGTTTTGTTTATTTGTTTTGGGTAATGTGGCTGAAACAACCTTTATAATAAACAATGATACACCAGTAGATGTATATTACAGACCTCTAAATGGTATTATTACACATTCATACAAGTCTTGGCTGGCAGGTCACCAAGACATACAGTCTTTAAGATTTTGTTTTAAGCTTCCATAATATCCTTTATGACAGTACAAGGCCAAATGCTGCATGCTTGAACTCTTCTACCTAAAATGTCTTAATATATAACCTCTATCTGATTAAAAAAAGACTTTGTCCAGCTGCAGGACAATTAAAAGCATGGAAATTTGAGTACAAAGCATTTCTTAGCTCCCTATATGGGGTGTTGAGATGTGGAGAGTCAGCATGGCTCCCCTAGGGGCTTGATGGACATGGATGCAGATTGGTTGAGTTGTTTGGCCAAGCTTTCTGAGAAGGAATGGAGCCCAAAGGACCACAGAGGCAGGGATTCCTGCAGGGTCATGTCCTCACTCAAATGGACCAACAAAGCAAATGCCATAGCATAGGAGATGAAACTTCACAGACTGTATGTATTAAAGGCAATTCTGATTCTGATTATATTGCAAAATATTATGAATAGCCTGGAAGAAAATAAGAAAAGTCACAGACAAAAAAATAACAGCATTCAAATAGCAAAAAGAAAATGTTATACAATAGATTAAAAAATGACAGCAAAATGTATCCCTGAACATCATCTTTATTGTCATGACCTAAATTTCCAAAGTGTCAAACAAAATAAGTAATGCAGAGAGAGGCCGAAATCCATCAAATTAAACATTAAGTGCCATCTTTACTCAAAACATCAAGAGTTTCAAAAATGAATTTCACTTCATCTTTCTGCACACCACTATTAATAATCAAGGAACTAAAAAGTACCTTAATGAAAAACAAATCTGCTTTAGCAGAGAAAAAATAAAACACAGCAGTTTTGGTCAGTGGCTGGAAATGTAACAAAGTCTTGCATTTTGTGCTTTTTTTTTGTATCAAGTTCCTAACTGAGGTTGCAGAAGGCACATGTGCATCATTTCATGGAATAGCGCTTTAAGCTTTGTGTACCTTTGAAAAATGACTGTGCAAGTGTTCAACACATTAAGCTCCCTCTGAACCATCACATCACACCTCAACCAGTAACCCCTCTAACACCCGTAAAACTGGCAGTGTAAAACCAAAGCCATTTTCATGATTATCTGCTATTTACAGTACATAACAAATAATGTCTTTTGATTCTGAGATATTTTAAGGTTTGTAGTGAAATATGGATACAGAATACCAATGCCATACTTGGAGTGTAAACATCAGGAATACTGTGGCCTATAGATTTAAAAGCATGCCATTATGATGCTGTTGATCTTCAGGCCATGGAGCTTTATCACTTTCATACTTATCACTGTAACTTTTGTATTTGAATCCACAGAAGTATGTACAATGTAGTGCATTTTTTGAGGCACAGAGGTTACCAGGATTTGAACCTGGTGCAACCGTACAATGTTCCCACACCTGTTCAGTAATGCCACAGAGCTTCAATCTGTGCAAGAAAAAGCAAGCCACACAATGGCCTAAATTAAAAGGTGCCCAGGCTCTACCATCCCTGCAAATCATAATACATTGGGGAGGTAAAGAGAACACAGCAGCATGTTCTGTCCCAGCGCTGGGAACCGTCTGAAAGCCTCCCAGGCATCAGAAAAGATGTTGTATTTCAGAAATACACGGTGCTCCAGGCTGGTTGGCAGGCTAACATCCCGGCTCATGATGTAGATGCCATCATTGTGCAAAGTGCATGTCAGGTTCAGGCCCGACTTGGACGTGTTCTCCTTCAGTTGGATCCACTCCCCTGTAGCGATGTTGTACGACTGTACTGTCAGCACGTCTTCTGTTTGGCTGGGTCGGCGCTGCCGTCGGCCTGGCTCTAGCTCATGGGTGTAACCACCCACCAGGTATATAGTGTCCTCCACAGAAAGCATCTGCTGCTTTCGGATGTGTGCCACGCAGGAACGAAATATTGTCCATGTGTCAGAGGTTGGGCAGTAGCGAAGGACGTTTGTGTTCCTATCTATCAAACACAGATTAAAAAAATGTTCAACTTAATGAAGCCTGCCTAAAAGGTCTCAGCATTTGTCATTTACTTAGTGCTGTGACTACATGAATTGTAACATCCTATGCATTTGAATAAATAAAGTTATGTAACATTATAAGTAAGGTTATATATGAGTATGTATAATAAACACAGTGCTAAAGACTGCTAAAATTACAACAATTTTGTGTTCAGTGGATATATGCTGCTTATTGCACTCCGCTTTACAACAAAATCTACTAAAATAAATGGAAAAGACTTCTCAATGTAAGAGTTATCTTACAATGGCATCTTTCTTTTGCAATTATTTCCAACTCTGTAAAATTTGTGTATCTATGAGAAATCCACTGTTTCTGCTTTGTACAACTTTTTTAAGGATCTAAAAGCTTCCGGCTAAAGGTTCCATTCACTTTTTCTCATTTACCTGGTCATTCAAAATGCTACTTCTATGAAAAGTTTCACAAAATAATCTTAAAGCTGCTGCAGACATCACTTGAGCACTTAAGCTTTAATTTCAAGTAACTGAAAACGTGTAAAATTGTGTTCTTATACAGCACAAATACTGTAAGCAGTAAAAGTGCTTCTCATTGGGACTAGTTTAGAGAGAGTTCAAACCACCAGCCCTGCAAACAATAGATTACCACCTAGGGCTGTACAATAAGAAAAATTATTAAACTGTATAGTTTTGTTTTATTTTCTATTTTGTTGCGTTACAAATCACTCTAGAGAAATATCTTTTGTCATTCGAATAACACTTTGCATTTTTCCATTGATACTGAGTTGTTTGTCATAATTTATACATTTATATCATTGTTTTATTGTTTTAGATAAATTTTTTTAGCTAAACTTTTGTTTGTTGCTACAAGTCAAGTTAAACCTACAGTGCAATACAGAGAACTTTGAAATTTTAGAACACTCCCATTTTTGGCCTACATTTTTTGTAAATAACTTTTAATTAAAAATGTAATAATAAACAGGCCATTCCACATGATCATATCTGATTATGTCCTTATTAATTACAAAATGTGCTATATTGGGACATGTATTGTTATTTGCATATAAAATGACCTATACTGGAATATGACATTTTGTCATATCACACACCCCTATTAGCATAAAATGCACAAGTAGTGATATCTAACAGTGGAATTCACATGTAGCTATACCTACCTCTTGCAGTATATCCGCCCATGACATAGATCATACCCTGGCATTCACAAGCAGAGAACTCAGCCAGTGGGTCAGGCATTGAAGACACACAGGTCCACCAGTCCTGCTCTGGGCTATAACACTCCACTGTGCCAAGACACTGGCCTCCAACAGCATAGAGCTTCCCCTGAACT
The DNA here is from genome assembly GCF_902148855.1 of Sphaeramia orbicularis. NCBI lineage: Eukaryota > Metazoa > Chordata > Actinopteri > Kurtiformes > Apogonidae > Sphaeramia > Sphaeramia orbicularis. The sequence continues at coordinate 37,786,003 of NC_043968.1, read as the reverse complement.
GCCAACAGTTTGAAGTTGGACCTAAAGAGATGGCATAGTGAATCCAAAATGAGAGCAACACTTGTGGTGGTTGTGGTCGGAGTAGGTAGGTAGGTAGGTAGGTAGGTAGGTAGGACGGTATAGATGGATAGATAGATAGATAGATAGATAGATAGATAGATAGATAGCTAGCTAGCTAGATAGCTAGATAGATAGCTAGATAGATAGATAGATAGATAGATAGATAGATAGATAGATAGATAGATAGATAGATAGATAGATAGATAGATAGATAGATAGATATGTTGTTGTTGTTTTTTTACCTTTTCTGGTTGAGTGGAGCCACCTGGTTCCACTCGTTTCTACAGGGGTTGTAGCAGTGCACTGCAGAGATCTCCTGACTGGTCATCCTGTAGCCACCCACTATGAAGAGGTAGTTGTCTAGGACAGCAGAGCCATACCCTCTGACATTGATCATATCTGGAGGCAGATTGTTTGCAAGAGGTTTCCAGCGCTGCTCCACCTCTCCGTACCTTAGCATGGACCAGGGCTCATCCTGATCTGGCACATCTAAAGACAGACAAGTGAAGTCTCCGATGGCCACAAGGGTGGCGGTGCCTTTCATGCGCATCTCCCTGATTTGATCTCTAACAGCCAAGGGCAGGGTGCCAAACTCTGGCCGCCTCAGCATGGGGTGATAGTAGCAGCTCATGTACTTGAGACAAGCATTACGGAGGTCATGAGTCCCGTAAACCTCAGAGAGGTTGTACAGCTCCACACAGTTCTCCAGCCGGATCTCCGAGGTGAGGAGTTTGAGGATGGAGGTGACCTGTAGGAAGGAGGCGGTCTCAATCAGGTCCTCCAGAGTCTCATTGACAACCTGCACTTTGGAGGTGTTGATGAACTCCAGGACCAGCTCCAGGCCAGGGACACTGAGCCCCTGCAGCTGCACTGAATCCTCCGTAGACTCTCTCATACCAGAGCTGTACAGTGCACGGAAGTAGTCGCTCTTCTCTATGAGCTTCTTCTTGTTCACCTCGTAGATTTTGTCATCCATAACGATGGCAACATTCTGCTCCGATGACATCTTTGAGTTAGCGTGATAGTGTTTTGTTTTTCTTTTTCGTCCTGGCTTAGTCTTAAATTGTGTTGTTGCTTGTCCTTTGCCAGCTTGTAGAGCGACTCGCCGTTTACATTTCACCGGCGAGGGGGGTCTGTAGCCGGTCTATATATGGTAATGTTCAGCCCATAGATCGCCATGGAACAACTTTCTCTGGTCGAGGAAGCTAACTAGCTAGCTACAGGGGAGCTGCTACTGCTACTACATGAACTAAGTAAAAATACATTTCCACCGTTTAGCATTCCTCGACAGTCGACTAAAAAGTCACTTCAGTGTGTAAATATGTCGGCTAAGTTGTGTGCATCGATTTTAATATAAGCTGTAACATCTTCCATTACGTTTTATAATCCTTCTGAGGAATGACACTGAGCTGTCAAACGTTAACTGTTTTGATCTGTACCTACGTAACTTCCGGGTTTTCTTCTTCGTGTTAAATCTGTAGCTGTGTCTGGTGCTTGCTGCTGCCACCTACCAATCAGTGGACGAATAGCTCAACTTTCCAACTATCTTATCCTGGTATCTAATAAAAATGTGCTTGCATGGAAATGAATAGCATCACAGACCATTAAAGAAGCTTTACAGTTTTACAGTTATATTTTTACATGTTCTTCTTTATACCCATAGTCGACAAAAAGTCAGTCTTTTAAGAGTGAGTGAACACAAAAACTTTTAAAGATATATAAATTATTGGTCTGTTTCCTACTAAACAGCCATATCAGGCTTTCGTATAATGAGATCGTTTGTATAATACTTAACATTTACACTATTTTCCTGTAAGTGGGTTATGTACTAAGGCTGCCACTGTCCTATATGTCTTTGTTTGCGTGTACCTATGTGGAGATGTGTGTGCGCGTCACCGGACGTGATTAACATAACCTGCTCTGGCTTTGTTTTAGTCACAGTTGTAGGATAGGGAAGGTGAGTGGTGTGTTGTACATGCTTTCTTTTTAAAGTAAAATATCCTAATATGTGTGTGTGTAACCAAAATGCAAAACTTGACATCTCACCTCCATAGCCCTCTCATTGACTAACTTAGAATATCTTAGTCACTGCCAAATAAATCAGAATATAGACAGCGCTGAACTTGAAATTCTGTCTAAAATCAACATCTACATAGATAGTCTGGTATCAAATGCATAAAACTAGCCTATCAAATTGTACTTATTGACCAAACTGTATTTTGGCTCTGAACATGAAAAATGTTTTTGTTTGTTTGTTTGTTTGTTTGTTTGTTTGTTTTATCATGTATTTGTTTGTTTATATATTTAGTTGTATTTTTTATTGTGTTGATCAGATGGTCTGCTTTAAAAGGCTACACATCTGTTGATACCTGTACCCTAATGTTTTTTTATTATTTCTTGAGTGGAAATCTTCATCCTTTATCCTACCCTCCCTTATAAACCACTGATCACATTGATAGTGGATTCTAGGCCTTGTTTTTGTTTTGTTTTGTTTGTTTGTTTGTTTGTTTGTTTTTGTTTTTGTTTCTTTTTTACATTCCATTTATTTATTTATTTATTTATTTATTTATTTATTTGACAGGCACAGTGCAGTCAAAGATAATTGCAGTTGATGTGATGCATATAGAGTTTATAGCTAGTGCTAATTCTCAACTCCAGTCCCCGGTTGGGCTCCTCCACAACATTGCACACAAGTTGACAAAATGTTCGCAGTTGATGGATGCTTTCCCTTCATGCTTTCTACACAAAGCCCCCAGTGATACTGATAGTGATGTTATTATTAGCTCGGCTGACAGTGGATCAGTTTTCTTTACCTGTCAATCAAGATAACGTCAGTTATCACGCATGGCGTCTGTCTGAGTGAGGGCTTTGATAGAAACTCAAGTCAATAACTGAAAATTAAAACAGTGCTTCCAAATTCAAAATAAAAGTCTGTCCCTGGAGTTTCATAAAATAGCTGAGTAGATTTTAAAACGGTTTTAAGGCTACACATCTGAATGTTGTTGTTTTTATTCTATGCCGAATTACAACAGAAAGTATATTTAATAATAAATTAGGACATTATTCATCTGTCAGTGACGTTGTGTGGCAACAGCTTTAACTTTGAAGGCAGAGTGTGGAAGTGCAGTGGCTGAACCTTCGTGGACTTGATGTTGGTGTGGGTGGAGAGTGTCAGATCCATTGCATCAATGATAGCGGCATCAAATCAACCCTCATCCCTCGGCTTGTTTCATGATTTTGACTCCAGGCAGCGGACATCAGGCCGTCTGTGATCCGACCTGAGGATGCCGGAGCAGGTGTGGGCCTCCTGGTTCCCCCGCTGCCTTTTCCTCCTCATCACCGCTCACAGCTCCGTGTCCGCCGACAGAAACCTGCGGCCGTGCAATGAGGTGAGTGCGGCTGTCTGTTCATCATCATCTGCCACTATCCGGATTTTTTCTAACGCAGAGGATGCTTTTAGTGGAGTGAAATCAAAGTCTTAAAGGTTCACCTATATACACAGCATTTTTTTTTTTTTTTAATTTAAAAGTGAAGAAATTGGCATTGATGTAGATGTAAACAAAACTGTAATGCACAACCCTACAAGTCCATCTAAAGCTTTATAGTAGCACAACAGAGTCTGGATCTAATCGAGAACATACGGTCCTCTTCCCGTCACTGATCGGCTTAAAATTGCGGGTCTTGTTGACTGTCAACACGCACTGTAACAAGATGTGGCCGTCTACTGGCCTCCATCCCTGCTCTGTGCATCCCTCCGTCCGCCAGCCCCAAGAGAGGAGCCCGAGGGTGTCTGTTGTCCAGTCTCCTGCTCCTGAATCAGGCTTACAGCAGACCGATTTCATGGTGTGAACACCGGAAAGGGCTGGTATGTGTCTTACACATTGTGCGTAAATGGATGGATGCATCAGAGCAGGGGTATCAGACTCATTTTAGTTCAGGGGCTACATTCAGCCCAATCTGATCTCAAGTGGGCCGGACCAGTAAAATAATAACAGTGAAAAAAGTCAAATTATTATTATTATTATTATTATCAGGTTTACATCTACAAAGTTTCCTTAAAAGTCTGAATAACACGAACAACTTGAATTGTCTTAAGAAAAACAAGTGCAATTTTAACAATATTATGCCTCGGTTTATCAGTTAATCATATACACATGTACATTACAATCGCACAAAACATTTAGTAACAGGCAGAATATTGGTAAAATTGCATCTACTTTTCTGAAGACATTTCCATTTGTTTATATTTGTTCAGGTTATTCACATTTTTTGTAAAAGTATAATTTGGTAACGTAAACATTTTCATGTAATTTTACTTTTTTTTTTACACCAAAAAAACTAAGCGAAAATATGGGGTTGTCATTATTTATAGGTTATTATGATAATATTTTACTGGTCTGACCCACTTGAAATTTAATTGGACTGTATGTGTCTGTATGTGGAACCTGAATTAAAATGATTTTGACACCATTGATTGTTAATATCTTCAGTGTAATTTTTGCATTTCACAAATTCATCCCGTGGACCGGATTGGACCCTTTGGTGGGCCGGATTTGGCCCCCGGGCCGTATGTTTGACACCTGTGCATTAGAGCAATCTGCTTTAACATCTGCCTTTGTTGGGTAGTGTGTTCCAATGTGTGCTCCTGAGTTGTCTGGGCTCATCTGAAGTGGAGTTAAAATCAGTGGAAACGTGTAGTGGTCAAACAAATCCATGTTTACATATAGCCTATGAAAAAGAACATCCAGATTGTTATTCAAAGGTTGTTTTTTTTTTATTGTTCATTCACTAGATGCATGGGACATACAGAGTATTGAGATACCATTTCTTTCTCACCTTGCTATTAAATGCAATGCAATTTTAAAAAGAAAAAAAAAGAAAAAGGTAAACATAGAGTAAGCATAAATAAGTAGTATAAAAGATAAACTACAACATAACATATATATATATATAAACCAAACCTATTTACAGTAGTAGTGGTAGTGGAATACAGTATCGGTTACGTGAGGAAGTGCATAATGGAGCAAAACAGCAGCAGATATGACAATTGTGCAATTTGCAATAAAGTGCAGAGGACAGTCTAGCAGCAGATGTGAGAAATATCACAGAGCTTACAGTATGTCTACTGAGTGTTATGTGTGCAAAACATTTGAGGTGGTGGGTTACAGTCCAGGGGCAAGGGGCAGAGGGGACAGGTAGTGGACTGAGTTCAGCACCCTGATGGACAAATCTATTGAAGTAGTTTTATTTTTGTTTTAGTTTTATGTTTTTTTTTAATGTTTTAGTTTCATAGTTTTATGGAGCAGGCTTGGAAGGTGCAAAAGATCTATCGTGGTGTGTGTGTATGTGTGTGTGAGTGTGTGTGTGTGTGTGTGTGTGTGTGTGTGTGGGGGGGGGGGGTTATCACTGCCCACATGGCTGACCTGCATATGTGTGTGAGGGTAAGACCACAACCACAAAGGAGAAGCTCAAATCTATTAAACAGCAAGACTGGGCAAAAAAGTTTAAAATAAATAAATAAATAAACTTTTGTCCTCAGTTCCCCCACAGTTAACATGTCATTGCAGTGGTCACAATCTATATTTGTTTATATAAACAGAATACAAGTTGGTTGGTCTATGAAAACCTAGAAAATCTTTTCTCTGTACTTGTGTCAGTTAAAATTTGAAACAACTTATACAAAATTACAGATTTTAGTTTTATTGTGTTTTTGAGAATGTCTACTCCTTTCTGAAAGTGCGGGTTGTGAATATAAATTAGTACAAGTAAGTACTATATGGTTGTAATAAGTACAAATTATCAGCAACTTTAGACCAAATGATTATTCTAAACCCTCCTTAAAAAATGTATATCCTCCTTCTGGATCTTTTCTCACAGGATGGTTTACGATAGCATTGCATTGTATCCACTGTCCCTCCTCTTCTTCCCATCAGTCTCCATGACAACCAATGCGAGTCACCCAGGAGACCAGCAAAGAATATTAGCCGGTGTCCTTTATGAGTCTCACCTTTTCCCCACTGTCAACACATGTGCACAGGCAGCAGCCCTCATGTTTGTCCTTTTGCACACAGACGCAGCAGGTGAAATTTTGCTTACTACATATAAATGAAGTCTCCCACATTGTAGGCTAGTGTGTGTCTGTTTGTGTGTAAAGAGGAGGCAGTGAAGCATGAACAGACATATTTGTTGCTGCAAAGGGGTGATTAGTTGTTGGGGGGGGTTCCGGTATTTTTCTATAGCACACACATTAACCCATATCTATATACCCACCAGTGGCAACTCATCAATAGAGAGCACAACAGCGCCGCTCCACCTGTCTCACATGAAGACGATAGGAATCACTTAAAATAAATACAAAAATAATGAATATTTAAATAAATGAGCTATACATCATACAGTTCGTGAGTACCATGTATAATTTGCATTCAAGTGTTGTTTAAAAATGTTTTCCATTGTTTAGGGTGAGTGAGCAGTTAAGTGACGTATTTCCTGTTTTTGGCATAAAATTCTGCGCCCAGGCCCCACCCATAGGAGTCAACACCACACCCTGTTTTTAGGTAATTTTTTCAGCCATGGAGAAAAACAACTCAGTTCCGTCCCTAAAAACGAACCATTCATAGAAGAACACAAGAGGAAAAGCTTCAGCTTTAAGATCTTGGACCTGACCAACCAAAAATGAACAACAAACAGAAGACAGAGGAAGGAAGTACATGCGGCCTTTCTGCAGGAGCAGGTATGAGAAGAAGGTCTGGCTAAGTGGTTGTTGTGAGACACCTGCTCTGTTTTGTTTTCCCTGCCTCCTCTTTCAAGTGCCAGGAACCAAACAAGCGGGTATTAAAGATTAAAACAATTTAACGAAAAAGCCAAAAAGCACGAATAAACCAAGAACCACATGGAAAAAGTGATGCGTCTTGCAATGTTTGACAAAGTCAGTATCACTGTGCAGCTTAATGAGGGCTACAGGATAGGGATCCGGTGACATAATGAGGTGGTTGACAAAAATGACACATTTTGTCTAAAATTATAGACACTATTAAATTCTGTAGTGCATTACAGCTGGTACTGTGTGGCCATGATGACAGTGAACACGTTGAAAGTCCTGGCCTTTTTAGAGGGCTGGTGGACTTTGTTGCATCCCTGGATGCAGCAGTTCATCAACATCTGTAGACTGCTGCTGTGTTTAAGGGGACATCTAAGACACAATGAGCTCCTTGACTGTATACTCTCAACTGCAAGAGAGCAGATCATTGTTGAGATCAGGAGTGCTGACTGTCTCCATCCAGGCTGACAAAACAATGGACATTTCCACTCGGTTTCAGCTTGTGATTGTGATTCACTACATCGACAAAGCCCACAATGCGCAAGAATGTTTTTTTGAGCTTGTATCTCTATAGAATGCAATAGCTGAATCCATCACCACAGCACTTTTGGAAAGGCTGATCTCCATTATCAGTGGTGACCACAAGATCAAGCTTATTTCTTAGTTATATGATGATGCAAGTGTCATGAGAGTACCCACAGGTGGTGTGCAGAAGAAGATGCAAGATGTGTATGAGAACGCACACTATATCCATTGTTATGCCCACCAATGGAGAACATCAGTGACTCGGATGACTTTGATCATGTCAGTATAGGAGAAGTTGGATGGCATGGGAGGATACTGGAGGATTAGGGTTAGTGTTAGGGTTATATTTATATTTATTACCATTTCCTAAGCATTCACAGTGGAGCTCTGTATTCAATTATTGCCTCCATTTTGTTTTGTTTTGTTTTTTTAAGGTTGTGACACTATGTTGGCACATGTGAACGAGAAGTTTGCCTTCAGCGAGTTCAAAAAGGAGTTCCCCGATGCAGCACTTAACACTATTACAGAGACTTACCCAATGCTGAACAAAAACTGAGCTGTCACTCATTTACAGCAATGATGAGTTCAGGAACTGCACTGGTGCTCTGTTCCAGCTCTTTGAGCACAACAACCTTCAGAACATCTTTTCAGAGACTGTGGCACTGCTGGAGATCTTAATTACCACTCCCATGAACAGCTGAATCTGAGAGGTGCTTTTCAACTCTGAAAAGAATCAAGACCTGCCTGAGAAATTGTTTGTCACACAACACTTGTCACGGACATGCCTTACTTTAACAACAGCGTTATAGTAAAATTTGTATGTTTCAAGAATAGATGGGTGAGATTTACATATTAAAAAATAAAGGACTGAAAACATATACTATGTATTTTTATTTTTAAATAAAATTAATATCTTAAAATAGTGGTTCTTGTGCTTATCCTAGTAGTGAGATGTGGTTATAGCGCATCCAAAAACTGACTTGCATACTGCACCCCACCAAAAAGTAATTTCATCAGCCGCCACTCATACCCACTTCTCATTTTTCTTGAATAATACCCAGGTCATTGCTGCAGTTGCTTCAATTAAATTCACTGCTACTTAGATAATTTTATGCACTGCTACTGCCAGATATCTGCATATTCAGGGGATTTTGTCAACCCAGCTGAGTAGCATGAGGCGACTGAAATCTGTGAGGGCAAGTTATTAGACTCAGAGGAAGTTGCATTAAAAATACAAAGGAAGCTTGTTTTACAAGTTCAGATTTTGTGCAAGATTTACACATAGCAGAAACTGCTTTGTGTTGAAATTTAGGTTTACATTGTTACAAGTATTTCCAAACATGGGGTGCACGGAGTATAAAATGTAACATGAATGTCAGTATTACGTTTTTTTACTGCCCTCCTACATTTTTACAGGTATGATCCAACTAATTTCCAAAAGTGCCACTTTGTGGAAAAACTTTAATGAAACTTATTTTGAGAGTAGTCTCATGATCTAATCCTGAGAACAGGATGAAATATGAAATATGTGGCACAGTAAACAGTTTCCTAAAGGCTTTTTTGAAATCAAAATGTATTGGTTTAAATTATTTACATTTGTCAGTTTTTCCATTGTGTTTTGCTAACTTTTGTAAAAGAAAATTAAAAAAATAAATGCAGAATGTAAAAATGATGTTGAGGAAAGTCCGCACTATGTTTTTTGACACTTGAACTGAACTTGGAGTTGTTTGGGTGATGTTCTGTACTCAGGCAGAATCAAGGTCAAAATTTCCATTTGGACCAAAGTGCTTCCCAGATGAATTTTAATGCACTGTCCTATTAATTCCAGTGGTGAAAATAATGTCACAAATTGCTGTCCTTGAAAAGAAGTGCGTGTATAGATGTCCTGCTCTTAATGGACCATTAGCAGTCTGTTGCCATGGTGATCGGGGTCAGTCATGACTCTGAATACACCCTGTCTTTTGTATGACCAGCTTTTTGTTTTTGTAATCATTGTGGTGTTACCAGGGCATGAGTGTCCAGGGTTCTCTGTGGAGGAACTGGTTTTACAGAGAGAGATGAATGTGTGCACAGTTACGTGTAATGATGGCATTTCCTCAGATAAAACCATATAGATTGGTTTATTGTTGTTTACACATTGATGTTTATATGTGTGTTCCGCAGACAGACTACTACTACCAGTACACACAGTGTGACAGCACAGGGTCGCGGTGGAGGGTGGCCATCCCTCTGAGTCCAGGCTCCTGCTCAGACCTTCCACCTCCAATCAGAGGAACAGACTGCTGTGAGTACTGTTAGCTTTTGTCTTACTTATGTCTGTTTCCACATGATATTCTCATGTCTTGTGTCTTGATGTGTGCACTGCAGCTTTCTCCTGTCCAGCTGGGAAGTTTTTAGACATGTCTACACAGGAGTGCACACCGTGTGATACCGGCTCCTACTCTCTGGGCAGTGGCATTCGTTTTGACCAGTGGGATACCATCCCTGCAGGTTTTGTCAGCCAGGCATTCTACCTGGACCCCGGACCAGGTGGAGACGGTCCAGGGTTTATTGAACCTTGTAACAGGTGACACAGATACCCACAGACTGGCAGATTAAGTGTACACTCTAAAACTGAGATCTTATTTATGATAAACAGGATTAAAACATTTAATGAGGCACTGTGCTGTTGAGTGCATATTAATGTTTTGCTGAGTCTGTTTTGTCTTTGCTGTAGCTCCTCCTGGACACCGCAGGGCGTGTATCTAGAGTCAAATCGTGATGAGTGTACAGTGTCTCTGTTTTATGCCGTCCATCTGGAGAAACAGGGCTCTGTCTCCTTCACCTACCAGTACCCCGACAACACCATCTTCTTTGAGTTTTTTGTAAGGGATACTTTTCAACATTAAGATTGATCACTTAACTAACTTGTCAATGTGTTAGTCTGATATACAGTGTATATATATATATATATATATATATATATATATATATATATATATATATATATGTGTGTGTGTGTGTGTGTGTGTGTGTTATGTTGCATATAGTCTTTTAATCTTCTTTTACCATTTATCATTTTTTGCACATATTTCTTTATTTTTGCAGTTGTTTGTATTGTTTGTACTTTGTAAGATACTGAATGCCTTATTATTTTGTGGTCAGTGAAATATCTTCTGTCTGCATGTGTATGCTTTATAACTTTCATATAAATATGTTTTCAGGTACAGAGTGAACAGTGCCAGGAAGTTGTCCGGACTGATGAGCTGATGTGGAAAATCTCCAATAATGGAGAATGGGCCACACACACTGTGAGTCAATTATTCTGTGTGTACACATCTTCGTGTGGGCACAAATCATCCTCCATAATGTAAACCATTAACGTCCTGCTCCATTTAATGTATTTTTCAGTGCTCATTCACAATCTGCCTGTTGATACTTCAAGTGCTCTCTCACATTCATTCACATTTAGGGAGAAGTCTTTCTATGTTCAACAAAAACCTGACTTTAGGGGTAACTATAGAGAGGATTTCACATTTCAATCTAGTGTGTATCTTTTTCAGGTGTCATGTAGACACATGAAGCTATCAGCACACAAATTGGACTGGTAGGGAAGCAGCAAAATAATGATGGAAGCAATGTGGATGTAACATTTTTAACAACATCTCAAATTTTAGTGTGGGGGAAAGCTATATGTCACTGAAATAATTATATATTGCTGAGTATTTTTTGTCTCATAATTGTCACATCAAAGTTTTATATATTATCTTAAGCTTAAGTATGTTCTCTCACCCCTTTCAGGCAGATCTGAAGCCAGGTACAAACATATTGTACTGGAGAACCACAGGGATCCTAGCAAAGGTAAAACCTGTGCTCCTCAAGAACATCCAGATAGAAGGTAAAGTGTGGATGGTCAGATACACAGTATTGTATCTATGTAATTTGTGCAGTACTGTTGCTGTAGAACATGTTTACACTTGTGTCTAGGTGTAGCATACACTTCAGAGTGTTTCCCGTGCCGACCTGGGTGGTACAGTGAAGCTCCCGGCTCCTCGTCCTGCCAGCCATGTCCCAGCAACACCTTCTCTGTGAAAGGGGCATCCTCATGTACTCCCTGTCCTGAAAACCACTACTCACGTAAGTAAACACAGGACAACAGACCCATGTTCCCAGTTTTTTGTGCATTCTTATGCACAAAATGCATCAACATCAGAACCTTTGTAAGTTTTAAACAAAAGCACCAGAAGTATTTCACAATTCTCTTCTTTGCACTTTGTTTCTACAGCACAGTTACTTCAAATACTTAAACAATTATTGAGAAACCACTTCCATGTAAAAGGCACCTTGTATGTAAATCAGTATTTTTGGTGAAGTGAAAGAGTAATCCAGATGGTGCACATGTAAATTATTTTGTTGCAAAAAAGCCATTTTTTGGGGGGATGTTAGGTGTTATTGTAGTTTGATTAGGTGCATTTAAACACATAAATGTTTATTATGTCTCCCATTACAAAATGTTTATGAAATTGGATTGTTGAGGTGTTTTTTGCTTATTTATTTCCATAAAGTATGAAAACACAGTTGATAGAAATGGCTCTAGGGCTGAACAAGCTGAAACCTTTCATTTGGGGAACCTTTATACATTTATTCCAGACATGTTGCCTTTATCTTAGCATATTGACAACACCATGTAGCCCAGTTTATTCACTTCTAAAAGTTTATGGAAAAGCAGATATTCTTATTTTCTTTTTGCAGCCTTTTCTGCTATTGTACTGTTTTTGTCCTCTTTAGTTGGTGCCTTTGTAACACTTTCAGACAAAGACCCAAATTGCACACTGTGTAAGGAATCATAAAAAAACTTTTAGTAGGTCAATGTAAATTTATATTTTTAACACTAAATATTATAATAAAATGTGTAAACTCTTTAATTTCATTTTAGTGTAATAAAATGTACAATTTGTCCAAAATTCTCTTCAGCTTTAAAAGACAAGTAAACTGAATTTGTTCTGTGATATTTATTCTATTGTGTTTCCTTGCTCTCAGATGAAGGATGGGCAGAATGCAAAGTGAAGCCACCATGTTCAGAGGAGGATTATTTTCAGATCCACACAGCCTGTGACAGCGAAGGGAAGGTAAGCTGGACAAAGACAAACCCACACACAGTTTTTACTTGATTTTTGTCCAAATTAAGGTAAAACCACCAAAAAATAAAGACAAAGTGAAAATGTGCAGCTCTTTGACAGTATACTTGACCGTCACATTTAAAAACAATGGTAGGTTTTAGTAAATAGATGCCTGTTAATTTAAGCACTTGAAGTTTTTTTTCTGTGTTGACTGAGGAATAGTTTTTACATATAAATGAACAATAAACACTGAACACATTTGCTCAGCTGTCCTTTGGCGAGGCATCAAGAGACAATGTGACCGCAGGAAATGATGAATAGCTTAGTCAAAGCTTTGCATGTCATCTGATCCCAAATGGCACTCCTACATGACCTTGGGCCATTTTGTTTCAGATTGATACACATTTTGCTGAGCCAACTGACAATTGTTAGAAAACAGAAGAAAGACACACCCCTGTGTTTTGTTGTAATTAATCTTTATCATGATTTATCATCTTTTTTTTGTCAGAGAAAGGAGTGATATTTTGCTTTTTTAAATGGAATTATGCATTTTAAAACATTTCCCTGTGGTCTACATGAACTGTAAATGCTATGCTTTGGTCTGAATTCTTCATTAATTCAACTCCACAGGTCCATCTTCAACCCTATTTCTGAATAATGACACCAGAATGGTCATTTTGAGCTCTGGCCCTTTAAATGCAAACAAGACACTTCACACCCCACCCTCTCCAGGTTGTTGGCAGTGCTGCTATGTCCCGTTCAACCAACAACTGAACATTTTAGGTAATCGGCTCAAAGTTTGGACATATTTTCAGTATTGATTACAGCCGCTGCTGCTGACAAACAATTATGGTGTACTGGGAGGTATGTTCGATGACAGTCTTGACCGTATATGTGCAAATGTTGTGACATAACTAGTTATAGACATAACAAATTAAGCAGGAATTAAAACAGGTTGTAGAAATCCACTCGATTTTTGCCAAAATTAATATAAAGATAGCTTTGCAGCACCTGGAGGGTTCTAATTCAAACTTTTTGAACTATTAGGGTCCGAATACATAAATAAATGAACCAAAGACTAATAAAAGTGGCTTTAGCAAAATATGACTCCTTTAATATGACTCCAACTACAATGTAGTTTTTATGTGGAAAATAAACATGTACACCTACATTTTCACTTCTAGTTGTAACCTCTGGCTGTTTCTGTTACAGACACAGATTTTATATCACTGGGTGGAGCCAAAGATTTGCTTGGAGAATGTCACCGGGGCTGTGGAGCTGCCTGCAACAGGGCAAAGGGAGCCCTGCCCCCCCTGCAACCCTGGCTACTACAACAGCAACGACTCCACCTGTTCACCCTGCCCGCCTGGAACCCATTCTGATGGCACCTATGGTATACCTGCTCACACCTGTCTACACCTGACATCTATTGCTCCAAGGCAGGCTAGTGCAGTGCTGAGGGTCCTTTTGAGTCTTAAAATATCACCCATCCATTAATTTAAAAGTACCAGAACGCAGGGTATTCTCTGCAGAATCTTAAGTGTAAAAAAATGCATGTGAATTAATGATGAAATTCAAACAGTGCTTTTTTGTATTTAAAATACATTATAAATGAGTTATACAGGTAATTACAGAACTGCAGTTATGAGAAAATGTAACACAAGTACACAGCTTTGAAAATGATTATGTCTATACAGTGCTGGTGATACTGTATCCCATACTGTATTAATATTTCATATACCTTCATACAGTAGCATAACTGAAACAGAAAGCCCCAGTGGGTAAATTATGAAAATGATTTATTGCTCTCAGGAAGAATTAAGCACTGCAGGATATTGTGTAACTTTATTGACAAGAGATCCCTTACAAACACAGTGACAACCCACCCATGCAAGAACATAGTGCTTTTGTACTTTTACAGTAATAATACACTATAATAGACCTATAGTTCCTCCTGTAATGAGCCTTCAATCTGAATCAAAGTTGTACCAAAATGTTACCCAGCGATATCCCTAAGAAGATGTTTTTTAGTAAATGTAATGTTGAAGTGAAGAGTGAAGGGAAATATTTAGAATTTTTGTGTGTTTGTCCAGTGTGCAGAGACTGCCCAGCTGGTACAGAGCCAGTGTTGGGTTATGAGTATAAGTGGTGGAACGTGCTGCCATCCAACATGAAGACTTACTGCTTCAACGTGGGCAACTCCAAATGTAACAGCATGAACGGTGAGTATGAAAAGAACTTGCTTTACCAGAATATCCAGTTCATTAATATATTGAGGTCAAAATTTTTTCTAAGTTGAATGAATTTTGTGAAATATGAGTATAAATATGAGACGTCATAGTCTAAGAATTACATCTCAAACAGATTCATTCATAGAACATCCCCTGCACCTCTACACAAAGATGATAGTCTTCATCTCAACTTGAAGCATTTGTTGCAATGTGATCTACTCACATAATGTAATCATGTAAATTTAAGGTCCTGCAGGTTGATGTAAAATGATGGAAAATCTCAGTTTATCAGCTTTAATTGCATTGCTTTTGATTATCTGCTGTAAAATGGCACTTAAAATGTTCTAAACCCTTTCCACAAAGTCATTCTAGGCATATCTTGCGGCTTAAACCAATAAAAAGCTGCAAATTAACAAGAAATGAGCGTTAAGTTAATGTGTGGGTGAATGGTGTCATTAGTGACTGTGGATCATTTCTGTCAATCAGGATGGGAGGTAGCAGGAGACCACATCCAAAGTGGAGCGGGCAGTTCAGATAATGATTATCTCATCCTCAGCTTGCATGTGCCAGGATTCAAGTAAGTGGTTTTTATTTGATAGCGATGTTGAATAGTAGAGTTTTTTCAACATAGTTCTGGATCTCTGGCTCTTGTTAGGAAACACAAATCCTGTCTGGGAGACGTGTATGCTGATGGTGTATTTTTGTGGCAGGGTCCCAGTCTCGCTCTCAGGGATGACTGATGGCGAGTTTGGACGAATAACCTTTGAGTTTGAGACCATCTGCTCTGCCGACTGTGAGCTCTTCTTCATGATGGTGTGTGTGAGAGTGTGTGAGTTTACCCAAAGCTGATGGTCGTATTTAGGTGACTGATTTCATGTACAACCCAGTACAGTCATGTTGCCCAAGTTTATTACCTACATTCCGCATGTTTTTCTTTCATTGCCACATGTTGATTTTTGTGTTGCTTTTGCGCCCCCTGCAGGATATGTTTAAGAACAGCACCACAGTGGTGGAGTCGTGGGAGGGCAGTAAAGAGAAACAGTCATTTTCACACACCATGACGAGGAATACTTCTGTTACATTTACATGGGCCTTTCAGAGGACAAACCGAGCACAGGATGTGAGTAAACACAAACACCGAAAATGCATCACTGACTTGGATATAATATTTGATTTGCATTTAATGGTATTTTGTACAAGTGAGAGTTTTATTAACAAAAAAAAACAAATTTGTATTTATACACTAAAACAATCATTTAATCTTTTTTTTAATCAAATGAACAGTATTTTTCCATCACCTTTAAATAAACAAGGATAGTCTGTTGACTCGCATAAGAAAAGCATCAAATCTCCCTCATGTACAGGGTGGGGAAGCAAAATTTACAATATTTTGAGGCAGGGATTGAAAGACAGTGTATGACCAGTTAGTTTATTGAAAGTTATGAGAATTTATTTGCCACAAGAAAATTTACATAATAGAAAATGTTTTTATTCTATGTGTCCTCCTTCTTTCTCAATAACTGCCTTCACACGCTTCCTGAAACTTGCGCAAGTGTTCCTCAAATATTCGGGTGACAACTTCTCCCATTCTTCTTTAATAGTATCTTCCAGATTTTCTCGTAATAGTTTTGCTCATAGTCATTCTCTTCTTTACATTATAAACAGTCTTTATGGACACTCCAACTATTTTTGAAATCTCCTCTGGTGTGACGAGTGCATTCAGCAAATCACACACTCTTTGACGTTTGCTTTCCTGATTACTCATATGGGCAAAAGTTTCTGAAAAGGTATGGATAATAGTGTTAGGTATGATTATGACATCAATATATATTTGGTTTCAAAACAACTGACGTAGTGCCTGCTGAGAAAAAACAACCAAATGTTCATTGTAAATTTTGTTTCCCCACCCTGTAGAAGTCTATAATGTATCTTTTTACCTTAGTCTACATTCTTTGATCAATTAATCTTTGCAGTCCTCTACTTCTTAAAAATATTTTTCTTGTCTAAAACCATAAAAATCAGGAGACAGAACAAGACTATGGCTATGGAAAAACAAGCATAAACTCTAACAAAAACAAAGACTTGAGCGTCTACAACATAAATATTAAATAAAATGTCTGCATATCTTTTTCATCCTCATCCCCCATAAATCTATGTCTGCAGATGCGACGCTTCGTCAGTGACACAGTGAAGCTGTACTCCATCAGTGTGACCAACGTCCTGGATGGGGTGGCGGCGTCATGTCGAGCCTGCGCCTTGGTTCCTGAGAATTCCCAGCAAGCTGGTGCCACTTGTGTTCCATGTCCTGTTGGTTTTTACATTGACAGAGACACCAACCGCTGCCTGGAGTGCCCACCTAACACTCACCTGGCAGGACGTCACACATACGGCCAGGATGCCTGTGTTGCATGTGGACCTGGAAGTATAAGCAACAAGGTACAGAAATGCCCTTGGTTTCCTTTGGGCTGAATGATATGAACAAAATAATGAGATGTCGATGAATTAATCATATTTTAACATTAGTGAAGTGCAATTCGGTTTCAGAATTTGCATAATTTTCACAATTTCATGTAATATATATCCTCTACATAATTTACAATTGCAGCAGATATTTGTAACTTCATTATGAGCTGAGAGCCAGTTCAGTCTCTTGTTTGTAACACAGCTATTGCATTATTTTGTTTTAATGATATAATATATAGTTTTCCCTTTCAGGAACACACCCACTGCTACAGCGACTGTTCCTTCACCCACACAGAAAACAACCGAACACTGACCTTTGACCTCAGCGCTATGAGCACTGTGGCTTCGCTGACCGCAGGGCCAAGGTTTACTTCTAAAGGCACCAAGTATCTGCACCTGTTTAATATCAGCCTGTGTGGAAATGAGGTACGTCACACACACCTGTAGCTTCACTTACTGTTTTATCCAAATAGTCCGTTTGACCTCTTTATTCAGACTTTCAGTCCTCTGTCTGGTCTCATTTCCCTGTGTCTTAGATATTTTTGGACGTGTGTTGATGTAGTTCTCATTGTTCTGCTATTTCACTCATGGTTATCAGTGCTGAATGGGTGGAAAATCAATTTAAAGCCATGAAGTGTCATAAGAACTGATTTTTAAGGTGACATGTAATGGCATTAAATCACATTGTCTTCTTGTTTTTAGTATGTTTGTATTTGCTATACCTTCTTTACAAATATTACATTTATTTGTTCTAAAATTAAAATAACAATATTTGACTGGAATTTTAAAAGCTTAAAAACACCTGAACACTTTTTATTGTAACCATAGAATTAAGTTGGGATAAACACAATAGCAACAAACTAATCAAAGCTCACCTGGGAAATTATGTCAGAGTAAATTGCTTTGTGATGCAGATTGTCTCTCATTTCTACCACATTAATATTTCTACACACAACACAAACTGAATTTTTCCATCTTGATCAAATTGCAATGTGAAAGCAAATTACATTTTTAAATGCAGTCTTGTCACTCCAGTGTAATGTGATTAAAATGGAAATGTCAGGTGTTACCAGAGAAACCGATGGTCACACACTTTTTATATGTTTACATCTGTTACAGGGGAAGAGAGCCGCTATCTGCAGAAATAACATCACAGAAGTCACCGACACGGCCAAAGATGGCCAGAGTGACTCCAGTCGGTTCGTCACCTCAGTGGAGGCCTTCATCTGTCAATCAACCATCATCCCGACAGATGGGCGGGGCCTCCGGCTGGCCATTTCTTCCCTGTCCATGACCCTTGCAGACATCTTCCTTGGTATGTTTTTCTAACCATATGTGTGGTTTTATCCTCATCACCACATTTCTCATGCGTTTTCCCTCTCTTTTTATCTCAGGAGCTACAGCAGACACCGTCTTGGATGGCGTGAAGGCAAAGCTGGATCTTTTCCCTAAAGCCTCAAACCAAGTTCCAGACATAAACTTTTTTTACAGGTATAGTAACAGTGTAAATTATGTGCAAAGAGTGATCAAATTAAATTTCATTTATCAAATCATGACAAAAGGTATCTCATGACACTATACAGAGTGGGGAAGCAAAATTTACAATGAACATTTAGTTGTTTTTTCTCTGCAGGCACTACGTCAATTGTTTTGAAACCAAACATATATTGATGTCATAATCATACCTAACACTATTATCCATACCTTTTCAGAAACTTTTACCCATATGAGTAATCAGGAAAGCAAACGTCAAAGAGTGTGTGATTTGCTGAATGCACTCGTCACACCAAAGGAGGTTTCAAAAATAGTTGGAGTGTCCATAAAGACTGTTTATAATGTAAAGAAGAGAATGACTATGAGCAAAACTATTACCAGAAAGTCTGGAAGATACTATTAAAGAAGAATGGGAGAAGTTGTCACCCGAATATTTGAGGAACACTTGCGCAAGTTTCAGGAAGCGTGTGAAGGCAGTTATTGAGAAAGAAGGAGGACACATAGAATAAAAACATTTTCTATTATGTCAATTTTCTTGTGGCAAATAAATTCTCATGACTTTCAATAAACTAATTGGTCATACACTGTCTTTCAATCCCTGCCTCAAGATATTGTAAATTTTGCTTCCCCACCCTGTATATTTAGAGCTGGTCAAGACCAGACTCTTAACCCCATTCAATGATTTGTTTAAGTCCTAAATCCACATCTTTTTTCTTTCAGGTCAATGCAGCCAACAGGTTCATGTGAAAATGGACGCAGTTCAATCATCACTCTTCGGTGTAACCCTGACAAGTCTGGACAGGGAGAGCTCACTCTACCCAGGTTTGGTGATCATGTAGTGTTTTTGTGTTGTTTTTTGTTTTGTTTTTTTTACAAATGTTTGTTTTTTTCTGTTTGGTTATGAATGAACCTGATAAGCAATATAATGAGAATAAGAATGTAAAAATAAAGTGAAACAAAGGAAACACTGCACTATAACTGAGCAAATTATATCAAAAACTGTTAAATAAGATACAGTTGATGTCATACACCTTGGTTAAATGCGTTCACATTGGGGTCTTTGCAATTCTGAAAAATGTATTTCACTATACATATATTTCCAAACTACTTTGTTTAAAAAATTCTGAATGATGGAAGAAAATTTTTCATTTCAGCTTTTATTTAATCACACTTGGCTGAGATGTATAACTTCAGACAGCTGTATTGTATACTGACAAATAAGACATTTAAATATTTTTGTATGTTTTTGTAGCGCTTGTCCTGAAGGAACATGTGACGGATGCACATTCCACTTCTTGTGGGAGAGCTCTAGTGCTTGCCCACTGTGCACCGAGGATGACTACCATCAGATTGAGGAAGCATGCAAGGGAGGCGACCAGGTACATTACTAAACCTATTAAGGAGGGATGTGCTTCCTACATATACTGAATGTACTGGATCGCTAAGGATGAAGCCATAGCAGTTGATCGGTTACATTTGTACACATTTGAGTTATTGTGTGTGTGTGTGTGTGTGTGTGTGTGTAGGTGTGTGTGCATGTGTGTGCGCGTGTGTGTGTGTGTGTGTGTGCATGCATGTGTGTGTGGTTCTGAAAAGAGAACAGAATAGACAATATAATGAATGAAGTTCAGTAAATTACAAACAAGTCAAACCAAGAAACGATATGATGTGATAATTATCCCCTAATCTAAACATAGTAAATTAGAACACAACAACAAAAATAGTAGAAACATTTAAACTTGCACTAACACAGTGTGAAAAGCTCTACTATCAGAATTAACACTGTTTGCAATGGCCTTTTTTATAAAACCGATCACACAAATGCACAGCACAAGGCAACATAAAAGACATTTTCGATATCTGCAGGAAACAATCTACATGTGGAATGAGCCGAAGGTGTGCACAAAAGGAGTGTCACTGCCTCCTAGTAGCTCCACCCACTGTGTGTCTGTGGAGCTGTGGCTGAAGGTCGGGGTTGGTATTGGAGCGTTTGTGGCTGCACTGCTCATCTCCCTCACCTGTTACTTTTGGAAGAAAAACCAGAGGTAAGAGGCACTTACATTTCAACAATACAACCTGTATCAGTGCAGGCTGATGGATCGTTTTTAAGAGCCCCGGGAATTGTTAAAGTAAGATGGTCTCAGGGAGGTAGAGGGAAAATGTGTCATCTTTAGTTTTTTTTGTCGAAAAAGATGATATTATTTCAATTCAATTCAATTCAAACTACTTTATTTATCCCCATAGGGCAGTTTAGTTTACAGTCTACCAGTCGTTGAATTCAACAAAAACATCAAATATACACACATACACAAACAAAACAAAATCACATGGACAACCTTTCAGTGCAATTGAAATGCAGGAACCAGAGCAGCATAGGTCAAAGTGCATAGACCAGCAGGGACCAGAGTAAATAAATACATAGATAGATAAGCCAACAGGTACATATTGTGGTCACAACTTTTGACCATCAACAGAATTAAGAAGCCTGATGGCAGAGGGAATAACAGAGCTGGTGTATCCATTTGTTTTCCTTGGTGGGGTGAAGTATTGGCTTCCTGATCTGTGTTCATGTAATCAAGTACCTCTTCCCAAGTTTGAGGTACTTTTACTGGACTATATTTGCATGATAGTTCTAGTTAATTTACAAAAAGTTTGTGTTTATTTTTTTATCCCTGTCCTGTGAAAACCACATATCCCTAAATATATTAGTTTTGATCAATAATTTTTTGCATTTGTAAGGTCATTATAACTTATTATAACTATAACTTATAACTATAAAATAACAAAGTGCCCTAAAACTTTTACACAGAATAGTATCCATAACTAAATATGATGTGAATAAACTTTAATACACTACCCTGTCTTTAACACTATTTTATGTCATTTTTGTTATTGGCAATGGTGGAAATAACACCCATACAACTTAATTTCATCTACTACTACATCTTTAATGTGTTTTGATTCAGTGACCCTTAGAAGCAGAAACTGCATTAAATATTATAAATATTCCCTCAAAATGTCCCACCATAGCAAAGCATTTCAGTCTAAAAACTTATGTAACCAACACCAAACCCCTCCTTGTTGATCTACACCTAATGATATGCTGTCTCATGCTTATGGTGTCCCTGTGGTCTGTGGACAGGCTGGAGTACAAATACTCTCGTCTGGTGATGTCTGCCAATAAGGACGGTGAGGTGCCAGTTGCCGACAGCTGTGCCCTGGATGAGGGAGAGGAACCTGATGACGATGTGGTCTATGCCCAAAGACCAACTCTGCTGAGAAAACTGCGGGCAATAGCCAATAAGGTGTGTGTATTTTAGATAACATAGTGCCTGTTTCTTTAACTTCAGTTACTGTGTTTATATCTGGACAAACTAAATAAATAGCCTGTCTGATATCTGTATTTCAGCAAGAGGAAGAAGAGGGCAGTGAGTCTCTGCAGATGAACTCCTCTCAGTCTGAGCAGTGGACTCTTGGATAAAGACATTTCAACAGCGGAATGGTTCAGCAAAGGAGGAACAGCTGTTATGCATTTCCTAATACATCATGTCCTTTGACCCCTTCTCTGTTTTGGGGGTCACCGACACAGACCCCAGTATTCACTGGAGACTCCCCAGTTGCCACAGAGATGATGGGAAACAAAAAGGGCAGTGGCATTTAATCAACTGTATAAAACACAGGAAAACTCCTGCTTTAATGCCATGGATGCTGGAGGGCAGCGGCTGAAAGAAGAGCGTGCTTTTACTGTTTTTTGTATATTTTGTATTTTATTTGGTATGTTCTGTTTAAAGTCATGTACTGATGAACCTTTAATAAAAGTCCTGTTTGGCTTTTGGATTTGTGTATGTACAACAAGGCTGCACATACAACAGAACTGACCTTTACTGACCACTTGAATGGACGGTTTTCTTCAAAGAAACATACAACAGTTAATAAAACACCTAACATTGCACCACACATTAAATACAGATCGTGCCATATGTACACAATCTGAGTGTACATTAATGAGAACTCCGTAATTATTTGAACTGTAATCACAGTATCAGTCAATACAATTTACAGGTCCATAAAAGGATTCAGGATGATCTCACTGAAAACATGGTGAAAAAATAGATACAACTTCTATTGTCTGGAGGTATTTTGGGTTTGGTGACAAATGAACTAAGACAATTACTATGTAAATCATGCAAAGTTGTTTTTTTGTTGGTTTTTTTTGTATGTTTTTACACTAGTTAAAGTTTGCATGTTGTAATTGTAAAAATACATATTTTAAAAACAGGTAATCTTTGCATTTCCTTGGTAACCAAGCAAGAGACTCAAATAGCAAATGCAAATCGCAGTATTGCCCACAATAATCACAATATGACTTTCCACTAAAGTGTGTAGTGCTAATATTAACATTATCACCATTTCCAACTGAGGATTCAGTATATATTCATTTCAAAACACAACTGTTACAACCATACAGGCTGTTGACAACATACACGTTAATAAAGAGCAGGGTTTTTTTTTTTTTTTAAATATACACATATTTCTGTATGCTACATTGTGCAATTCAGTGAAATTATTTGCAGGAGTCATTTAGAAATGAGGTGTATTCAAAAAGTCAGAATATCCTCACTCTATCAACAATACATGAATTTCATTGCAGACATTTTGACTCTTTATGGCAGAAAAGGCTCAGACATCACTGATCAATATGGTTGCCTTCCATTTATCTGTGTCAGATTGAGGGGCTTGGTGTTGTGCAGGCAGGCTCAGTGGGACAATTAAATGTAAGAGCTGTTGGTAAATGTCATCAATAATGACAATGTTTCTCCTATGTAACATGTCTGCTATGAAGAATGGCTCTGTTGTTGCTCTGTTGCAACAACTTGACTTTTTACTTGATGAACAAATTGTCCTGAGATTGGAATGTTTGTCCTTAGTCTCCATTTTTGGTCGGTACAAACCACTGCAGCCCAGTAACACCCAACAAGACCTGCAGTTGTGGAGATGTTCTAACCCAGTCATCACCGTTACAATATGGACCTGGTGAAAGTCACTCAATTCCTTACATTTTTGTTTGTTTTTCAGCACAAAAAACAGTTTAATACAATGTTGATTTAAAATATAAAAGAAACAAAACAACCCTACCAAAATACATGTAAAGACAAAAGAATAATAACATGTGAATAATAACAACATCAAACAACATGAGCATGGGAGAGGTAGAAGCCAAAAAGGCTTATAAAACACCACGCCCATATAAACTAAAGAATGAACTAAGAATTAAATAATTTTACAGTCATAAAAACATAACAGGTTCAGCTATCTGATATCATTTACCAGTTCACTTTGGGATGGGTGAGTTTTAGTCTGTTCCTATATGTATTGTAGAGACTGATGAAGAGGTATCTAAGACATCTAAATGAGTGTTCCATAATTTTGCACCATGACATCTAATTGAAGACAGGTTATGAAATGTTTCACAGAATGGTAAATGCAGATTTACAGACTGCCTGGTAGGATATCGATGAATCTGGGAGTTGTGAAGAAAATAATGCTTGATATATGATTGATTGATTGATTGATTGGTTGATTGATATGATGATTATTTTGTTTCTTCTATCACATCAGCTTCGAGGACTAAATGATAACTTGCTGCCTAATATATCCAACCCAGTGACAGACATCACCGTAGTGAAATTATCAATGTTATCACCATTTCTCACCGTTTCCGTAACGCCATGGCTGATTGGTGTTCATATAAAGGTGGTGTGGTTGCATATAATCCACTGAAGAGGGAAGTAGCCTACCTCTCTCAGTCCCTTCCTTTTTTTAATATGTGAAATTGAAGATCACACACACTGTTTCTCCCCTTTAAAAGGACCATCTCTGATAAGAAGGGGGCTTTTTCTGTGTCTGATTGTGTGTGTGTGTGTGTGTGTGTGTGTGTGTGTGTGTGTGTGTGTGTGTGTGTGTGTGTGTGTGTGTGTGTGTGTGGGTGTGTGTGTGTGTGTGTGTGGGTGTGTGTGTGTGTGTGTGCATTGGTATTTGTGGTTTAGGGGGACATTTCACCTGACTACACACCTGGGCTCCGAGGACCTATGTGGTTTAGCCGGACCATGCCAGAGTCCTCATAAAACAAAGAGTGTTACTGTGTTATTGAGTGTCTAAATAACACTTTTTCGCTTCCTTATGTCCTTATGTAATACTTGACCTGATTTTGAGTGTATCCCAGTGTATAGGACAGCGTCGCCACTGGCCAGTGGTGGAACTGCACTTCCTTACACATTTTCGATACACACGTCAAATTTGGCGGGCTTTCTTCTGATTGGCTGGTTTTTGTCAGTGGGCGGTACCTACAATACGTCAACTCCAAGGTCCGCCCACACTTTCTCCAGACCTTCAGGACGTTTAAAAATGGAATACGGGAGGAGGAAGTCGCTGCTTGGTGGACTAACTAACGGAGTAAACACAGACAGGTAAGGGTTTTTAATCTAATTCAGCCTCTTTTTGCTGATTGTGTGTCAAGCCATCGATGTGTGTGTTCTTTGCACATGGTAAAGTTAGATGAGAGAGCTAACGCTCATTAGCTAACGCTGCTATGGCTAAAAGCTTTGTTAATAAGAGGTCAAGGACAGCCGACAGCTCAGGTTTGGTTTTTGGATTCAATAGTTATAAACCAGTATATGTTATGGCACCATTGTTGGTTTTGTGTCCTGCAGCAAGCTATAGCTTGCTCATTAATTAAGCCTAATTAACATTACGTTGTGCAGTCTTTAACTGTAAGTGTACACAGAGAGTAGACAGCAGTCTGACAGCTCAGGTTTGGCCTTATGATTGAAAAGTAACAGCACTGTATATAATATGACACCGTTGTAAGTTTTCTGTATGTGCAGCAAGCTACGGTGGTTGTTAATTAAGCCTCGTTAACGTTCCGGTGTGCATGCGGGGCAGGGGGAGAGGAGGACAGACAGCAGCAGGACAGCTCAGGTTTGGCTTTTGGGGGAAAATATGAACCACAGCAGGATATTTAAACTGTAACGATTATGTGATGGTAGGATACCACTTTAAAATGTTCATGGCCTGCTTTGTATAACACATGAGGGGGAAACAAACCTGACCTGTACCTGGTGCATGTAGTTAACTGAGGAGGCCAGGGGCAGGTGTTCTGAGCAATCAGCACACAGCTGAGCCTGCTTTAAATGTTGGCCTTTACACTGGTTCTTATTACTCATCAGTTTGGGACTGACAGATTGAACAGGTAGAGGAGGATCTGAATGTCTTTCTCCTGTTGTTGGTTCACAGTTTTTTGAAGCATGCGTCTAGCTGAACTCTCTCAGTAATTAGTCTCTTGTAGTTATGTCTTTAAATAAGAATCAAACAATCAGAAATTAATCTGATGTCAAAATCACTATAGTGAAAACCCCGGTTTGTGTTAATCTCACAAGGTTCTTGGACCCAAAATCATAATGTGGCTCCTATCACTGTCATATCACAAAATCAAAATGCTGCCGACCTGCTTTTATTTTTATTAGTGTAATATTATTGCAGTAATAATCTATAGTGAATGAAGAAAAGTGAAAGAAGGAAGATGTGATTTGGAGACTGAGGATGGTGATGCAGAGAATCAGTCAGATCGAACACCATTTAATTTTTTTTATATGAAACCCATGGCTGCTAGTGGACTCCAGTTAAAATATTTCCCTTGCCGTAGCCTTGTCAGTGTGGTTCTTTTGGAAGCTCACTGGAATTGGTTCTATAAGTGAAACTGTTTCATGTTGTGGGGGACATTGTGCACTATCAAAACATGTAACAACTAAAGCATTGGGTGGCAGAATGCAGTTCAGCCTTATGTAGTCAAGAACAGCTGCACATACAGCAACGGTCATCCGTCTCCTGTTAGTGTCATGCAGACTCCAAACCGTGCATTTCTATAGTGGAAAGGTGTTTCTCCACTTAGGGAGAGACACATGCACTGTACAGCAAGGAAACTTAATGGGTTCTTCAAATGTGAACCTGTTTACCTACTGTTGAACAACATTTTATCTGAAGAGTAGCAAGGGCCATATTCCTCCTGTTGCATATGACAGCAACCAGAGCCAGTCAGCTGTCAGCAACCAGAATCAGACAGGTCCAGTGGTCAGTCTGCCCAACACAGTCAGAAAGCTAAAATAAATCCAATTTATGGCTTAACTTTGGGCAAAATATCACAACTGCAAATGTGGTGCTGTGTGTGTACTGACATGAGTATGACATGGTTTGTATGGACAGTAGTATGGTTTATATGGACATGGTTTGTGTGGACGATGGTATATAAGGTAGGAGGTAGAAAGTGGCCTAAAGCCTAAATAGGTTGGGAAATGCTTACTTAGAAGATAGTAGTTTTTGGAATCTATAGACTGTAGTCATGCGGTTGGCTAAGTGACTTAAGAACTGTTTCAGAGTGGATTTGTGTCTTACAAAAGACTTTCAGTAGCACAGCCATAATACCTTTTTTGTAATGTTACATAAGCAACATCCTATCTTCACATATTTAAGATATCCCTCTTTTTTTCTTCTTTTTGCAGGGTCTTGATGAGGAAATGCATTCAACAGTTTGTGGAGCTTCAAATTCCCCATCCACAGTCAAAAATATTAATGAGGTATAGCTTCATAAGTGATAGATTTTAATCAGTATCTTACATTGATTGTATCTTGTAAAGCTATCTAGAGATTCAAAACAAAGTTTTCCTCTGTGTCCTTGTCAACAAGAGGATGGTTTCTTTTATTAAAGCCTCAAATGTCCTTTCTGGTGGTACATTTCCAGTACCTGTCTCTTTATTGTCCCTCTCCTATTTGTTTTATCCATTACAGGTGCTGACCAACAGCAACCAGAGCCAGTCAGCTGTGAGCGACCAGAATCAGACAAGTCCAGTGGTCAGTCCACCTAACATGGTCAGAAAGGTAAATTAAATCCGATTTATGGCTTAACTGGGGCAAAATTTCACGACTGCAAACATGTTTCATTGATGTGAATAGAATAGGCTTTATTATGATTACACCAGTTGTGCAATGAAATTGCAGATGGTCTCTGCCAGGGACAGTGCACATACATCTGATAACAAAACAATAAGATACAGACATATCTTTAAAAAAAACAACAACTTTAAATTATAAAAGTGTGCATTGAAAAATATATGCAAATTAGAGATATACAGTATGAAAGGCTAAGATTTTAAAAAAACGCAGTAGTAGTAGTGTAAGTAATGTAAACACATGTGTTACAGTGACATGTCAGTACACAGTGTGTGTACTGACATGAGTATGGCATGGTTTGTGTGGACAGTGTTATGGTTTATGTGGACATGGTTTGTGTGGATGATGGTATAGAAGGATTCTCTCATAACATTATTTTCAAAGCTTCAGTCAGTATATCTGAGTGTATATGTGTGTCGAACTGTGGCCTAACCAAATGTGACTTACGAAGTCCTTATGGTTTATATGGTCCTGCCACCATATGGAGTTGAAAGAAGCATCGTA
Source organism: Sphaeramia orbicularis (assembly GCF_902148855.1). Taxonomy (NCBI): domain Eukaryota; kingdom Metazoa; phylum Chordata; class Actinopteri; order Kurtiformes; family Apogonidae; genus Sphaeramia; species Sphaeramia orbicularis. The sequence continues at coordinate 37,757,804 of NC_043968.1, read as the reverse complement.
TTGGTTTTTAAGAAATACTTGAATTACTATACTTGATTTTTTTTTAATGTTGGTTAAGTGTGTACGGTGGGTTGTTGACTTGCATGTCTGCAGTAGATAAACAATGAAGTAATCCAGTGCTGATTTCATGAGTCAGTGTTACCTTAGAAGATAGTAGTTTTTGGAATCTACAGACTGTAGTCATGTGGTCGGCTAAGTGACTTAAGAACTGTTTCAGAGTGGATGTATCTTACAAAAGACTTTCAGAGGCACAGCCATAATACATTTCTTGTAATGTTACATAAGCAACATCCTATCTTCACATATTTAAGATATCCCTCTTTTTTTTTTCTTCTTTTTGCAGGGTCTTGATGAGGAAATGCATTCAACAGTTTGTGGAGCTTCAAATTCCCCATCCACAGTCAAAAATATTAATGAGGTATAGCTTCATAAGTGATAGATTTTAATCAGTATCTTGCATTGATTGTATCTTGTAAAGTTATCTAGAGATACCCTTTCTGGTGGAACATTCCCAGTACCTGTCTCTTTATTGTCCCTCTCCTATTTGTTTTATCCGTTATAGGTGCCAACTGACAGCAATCAGAACCAGTCAGCTGTGAGCAACCAGAATCAGACAAGTCCAATGGTCAGTCCACCCAACACAGTCAGAAAGGTAAATTAAATCCAATTTCCTGCATAGTAATGTTTGATGAAATATTGCATGAGTGTGACATGGTTTATATCGGATATTAAAGTTCTCCGTCACCATGACGGATTTCCGTCAAATGGAAAAACTAAGGGGGGAAAAAAGTCATATTGAAGTAACTTCCCCAGTCCAGTCAGCACTGCGATCCTGTCCTGGGTCTGCTGTCCTGAATCTGCAGGTGTTTAACACAGGCACGCCACGCACAGGGGGCTGATAGGTTTAACAGTGATGATAAGAAGATGACTTCTTTATTTTTATGTCGGGAGGAGAGATTGATGACTATTTCTCTTCGGAAGGAAACGCTGCCCATTCTGTGCCTCAGGAACACATGGACAAGTTCAGCTTTACCGAAGTTCAGCCTCCAGACGCTTACTTTAGTTTAGTGCTAACAAGTAGCTTTCATTATGAAAGAACCACAGCGAAAAGGGAAGAAGACAGAACTGATCTACATGTACCTTCATGTTTGGGTTAATAGCTTATCTCCTCTTGCCGGTATATGACTAGTGTGTGTGTTTGTGTGTATGTGCCCTTCCCGTGCGTGCGGCTGTGTACGCCCGACTGCATAAGTGCTTTATTTTGACCCATTTAGCATCTTATTTCTATCTGTGTGGTACAGTACGAAGATAAAATTGAATGAATGAGTAACACCCTTGGTATTTGCAAAGCCGCTGTATTTTAAATACCCTCAGAGAGTATCTGGAACGGAATATAATTTCTGTTTCATTTGACGTAATTTCTTCCAATCAAAAGAGAACATGATATTGGCGGGAGGGGGTTGTGGACGCAGGTTTGACGACGTACAGATTATTTTGGCTAGCAAATACGACATCATGGACACGTTTGTAGAGGAAGGTGCTGAGGTGGTAACTATTGAGAGATGCGTGAAAAATAGATGGACGTGGGTGTGGCTTGATGAGTAGGGAGACGATGGAACTCCAATTAGATCATGGTGCAAAAAAATGAAGCTGCCTGGTGCGTGCATGTGCGTAGTTTGCCACAAGAAAATTCTGTATGATTCCAATGGTAAAAAAGTCCTGATCCGCCATTAATCTGAGAAGCTGAAGATTGGTCTGTGATACTGGTTCTAGTGAGTACACGGGCAGCATTTTGGATTAGCTGAAGGGTCTGTAAGGACTTTTGGATTAGCTGAAGGGTCTTTAAGGACTTTTTGGGACAGCCTGAGAGAAGTGAGTTACAATAATCTAGTCTGGATGGAATAAAAGCATGGATTAATTTTTCTACATCGTTCTGTGTTCAAATCTGTCTAATTTTAGTAATATTACGCAGATGAAAGAAAGCAGTTCTAGAAATCTGTTTTATGTGAGAGTTAAACGATAGATCCTGATGGAAAATAAGGCCTAGATTCCTCACAGTGGTTTTGGTCTCCATGGTAACACCATCCACAGTGACTACTTGGCTGGACACCACATCCCTAACAGTTTTTGGTCCAAACACAATGACTTCAGTTTAGTTTGAGTTTAACAGCAGAAAGTTGTTGTTCATCCAATCTTTAATCTCTTTAATGCACTCCTGTAGTTTGGCTAGCTGATTGGCGTCATCAGGTTTAATGGATAAATGTAATTGGGTATCATCAGCATAGCAATGAAAGTTGATGGAATGTTTTCTTATTAAGTTACCTAAAGGAAGCATGTATATGATAAACAGTATTGGTCCAAGAACCGAGCCTTGAGGTATTCCATAACTAACTATAGCGCACTGAGAGGATTCATTATTAATGCTAACAAAGTGAGAACCATCTGTTAGATGGGATTTGTTAAAAGATTAAACAGACGATAAATGGAGCATGAGAACCAACGCTGACCTGGACCATGTAGAAAACTGTCTGCTAGAAATAAGAATACGCTCACTAAAGTTAAAAGGTTTATATTTATTGTCATTAAAAGTCACTGGTCACATCACTGGCCAACGGACGCCGTTAGTCTATACATTCATATTTCACAAAATATTACAGTATGAACATGGATGTGTCACTGAAGGAACAGATGATTTTTCTGCCTTTCCGCAGGTTTTCTATTTGAACACACTGGAGCCCTGAGTCAGCACGCTGCATTCACTGCGCCTGGGAAAAAAATCCCTGACTAGAGAAACCTCATCTGGTATGCATTTGTGTAGTAAAACTGTATGTTTGTACTTTTTTTATGCAGGAATCAGTTTACTGTTAATACACAAAAATAAGATTCAACAGATGCAGAACATATGGTTTTACGTGTTAAAGTCTGATCAAACTGTTGTGACGGTGGTTTTCAGAAGGATTTGATGATGATGATCCAAAGCTTCAGTTGTAATCTGTAACTTTACGATCAGTTTCTGTATAAAACTAGGATTTTAGCAGATGTGTTTTTATGCAGCATCCTCTCCAGATGTTACCTGTGGAGCTGAACTGGAACCTGCAGCTTTAGGCCTAAGGTCAGAGCGCTGCTTCAATCCTGTCTCTTCTCTTGCTTTTACAATCTGATTTAATGTTACTTTTGTTTATTATACTTATTTTAATCTTTTTTGCTGACTTTTTCTTCTTTCAGTGCTTGGCTGTTAGGTTAAAGAAAATGAGAAATTAGAGAAGAATTTTTTTTTTTTCTCTTTTTTTGTAAATACGACCATAAATGCACAAGTATTTTGTTAAAGGGGCAGAAAACTGAATCGAAGCCTCATCTTCATGTCTTTTCCAGTTTTTTCCCGCAGGTTGTGAATGCAGTGTCACAAAAAAACCCCAAAACAAAACATTGCCTCTTCTCTGATCACACAGTGTGGATGTTGTTGCCAGCGGTCGCCACAGTTACAGCAGCATCCCAGACGGAGGCGGGGCTCCGCTGACGCCGACCTAGTGCAGGATCTTGTGGTAGGGGTGGAGCGGCAGCGATGCTGTGAAGGCTCTGATGTCAGTGATGAGCGCAGCGTCCTGCAGCTGCGGCGTCCAGGCCGGCAGGAAGCTCAGCTCGCTGTCTTCGCCGTACGCAGACAACGGGGGGTTGTTGGCGCCGTCTGAGGGGCAGAGGACGCTCTGGTCTGAAGGGTCGTTCTCCTCCACGCCGAAACCAACCACCTGACGAGGGCCAGAAAACCAGCGCGTTGAAACGTGGGTGAAACAAAGACTAACGTTAAATCTAATGACACCGGTGAATATTACAGCAGAACATGGAAGTGTTGTAGTATAGATCACATTTTATATAAACTAATAGAGTTGTGGGATATATAAAAAGATCATTGAAATAGTCATATATAGTGTAAATTAGAAGGAACAATGCATATAATTATGGATTACAGCCAACTGTATTTATATGGGTTTCTATGTAGTGCACTGCAAAAATCTACATCTGTCCACATGTATTTGTCTCATTTCTAGTTCAAATATCTGATCCCACTGAAAATCAGGCAGAATCACCTGAAGAGGAACTTTTCAGTCAGATAGAAGAACTGATTTATAGACAATAGATCTGGAAAATCTGACTTCAAGAAATCTGAACAAGTTAATTTTCACTTGGTCCATTGGCAGATTTTTTTGCTTGAATTAAGCAAAAAAAAAATTGTGTGTGTATATATATATATATATATATATATATATATATATATATATATATATATATATATATATATATATATATATATATGTATATATATATATATATATATATATATATATATATATATATAAAAATTTTTTGTGTGTGTGTGTAGACTTCTTGTATTGATCTAATTAGTGTTGTATTAAAGGGGGTGGGATAAACAGTTTGTTCCTGTGAGCTACCACTAACCCTGCAGTCAGTCATCTTTTGTGTAACTGTATGAATGTGTCTTTGGTTTTGGCCGGCTTAGTTTCTTTTACTTACGTGGACGCTGAGTTTTCTGCTGCTGTTTCTGTGTTCCAGGAACCAGGAAACCAGTTCAGCCTGAGAGAAGAGTTTCAGAGCCTCGATCTGGAGGAGAAACCGCAGAGGATCAGGACCAGGAGCAGGTCACAGAGCACAGACTGGAACCCCACAACAGGACTACAGATCATAATCAAAGGCCAGAACCACATACCAGAACCAGGTCCACAGACCAGGACCCACGATCACTTCAAAACAATCACTTTCCCACTAGAGAATATTAATTATATATTAATTATCTCAGCCTTAAATTTAAAAGGAACACAAAGAAAGTAATTATGTCGTCAATTTCATTTACATTTAACCTTTCCTCAGTGATTCATCACCATTTATTAAAACATTATCCTCTGCATTTTTCAGTGTAAAGCAAGTATTTTCCTACATTTAATTCATGTAGATGTTCATAAAAGCTAAGTAAATTCAAACCTTATTAGATGAAATCAGGAAAAAAAAATAAGGAAAATGTGACTTTTCCAGCAAAATATATCATGAACTGAACATAAACCAAATGTCTCCATCCACTGTCACTGATCCAACTACTTCAGTTCCTCTACATGTATTGATAGATTAATGGGAAAATTTTTCAAAGTGGCACCAAATCCAGAATCAGATCCGGATCGAAATAATTTCAATCCCTTGTGTTGACATCATCATACAGAAGCTGTATACCAAGTTTGAAGTCAATCAGAACTGGAGTTTCAGAGAAAAAGACGATTGAAATGTTTTCCCCATAAGAGCCCATGTTAAATTTTGTGTCAGTTCCAGATCCAGAAGAAGATCCTGATCAGCATGTGGACATTATGTTTGGGTCATCTCCCCATCAGGGCTGGACTGGAGAAATTTACACTGGATATCATTTAGATTTACTGAGTTACTGCATCCATCCACTTCCTATCTCTGATAATGGGGACATTTTTCAAAGTGGCACCAAATCCAGAATCAGATCCAGGTCCAAATAATTTCACTAACTTTTGTTGACATCATCATAAAGAAGCTGTATACCAAGTTTGAAGTCAATTGGAATTGTAGTGTAGCCCGATGGAAATAAGGGGATGGGTGTGTGTTAAAAAAAATAGCATAAATACATAAATACCTAAGTTCATAAGTGGAATACAAAGGGTTAAAAATTAAAACCATTTCAGTGTGGGAGTATTAAAAAGATCATGTATTTGTGAAAAGGTATGTAACTTTGTTGAGTTCATGCATTATATTGTTTACAGGATGTTAAATGCAAAGTTTGTTAAAATACTTAATTATAAATAATATTAATAATATGGGAAAGTTGCGCAAATATTTTATGTTTTGTTAAAAAGTAATGAAAATGTATATTTTATGTTATATGTATTATGATCTTGGAGAATAGTTCGGGGTCAAGGGGAACAGGAAACAGGAAGTAGAAGAGAGAAAACCTGATGAAGACGACGAGCGCATGCGAGAGTATGGAATAACACACAGTGTATTCGGGAAGAAAAGAACACCAGTTTAGTTCAGGAAAGTGGTCGGACAGATCACAAACGTGACTTTAATGGTGAGAGACTGTGTTGTAACAGCACTTCGACTAGAAGTCCAACGTTAAAAAAAAAACACAGACTGCGACCTCAGTAAGTTAGCTGCATGTGGCTAGCTATGGACGGACTAGGCTAGCAGGTTAGCTAACCGCTAACTGCAGAAGGTTCGGAGGCCCGGAGGACCCAGACTGAGCCCACAGCAACACTGGAGCTGACGGACAGGGGGACTGCCGATTACCGGATTCTGGATTTCCTTTTCACTGGACGTATGGATTAACATTTCTCGGGAGCTGGTGATACAGGTACCTTTTTGTTTTTTTTATTGCCCGATGAGGTGAAGAGGCCATTTGGTTTTCGGCTGCAGCGCACAGGCCTGCACAGCCCTTATAAACTGTGTGTATGTTTTTGCATTGTAAATGGAAGATTTCAAGTGCATACAGTGTGGTTAAAGTGCCCACGGTGTTTAGAAAAGGGTTCATTTCAAGGGTAAATGTTTTTAAAAAGTATGTTAAGTTACATTGCGCTAAAAATAGTATAAAAAAGAAAATAGAATCATAGTTTAAATAATCGTTAATATTGTAAGAGATTACATACTTAACAAGAACCCAGGTTAGCTACCCCTGTCAAAGCAATGAAGAGCAAAGGGGCGCTACTGTAGTTTCGGAGAAGACGATTGAAATTTTTGTAACAGATGACAGACGCCACATGAGGACAATAGCTTACTGCCTGTCGGCCGGTAAGATAAAAATCAGTCTGCAATTTACACAGAAGGATGTGGATGATACAAAGACACAGTTGGGCAATCCAAAACAACAGAGTAACACCACCCAGACAGACTTGTTCAAGGTATGTGACAGTATGCTGGTCGTGTCTGATAAAATAGAGTATCTGGAGTCTCAGTCCAGGAGAAACAACCTGATGATAGATGGCGTTACAGAGTCACCTGGAGAAAGCTGGACGGACACAGAACTAAAAGTGAAAAAGCTTTGAAGTGAGAAGTTCCAGTTCCAGAAGGATGTTGAGATGGAGAGGGCTCACCGTGCTGGAAATCCTAAAGGAGACAGACCAAGGCCCATTTTAGTCCGGCTTCAGAAGTTCAAGGATAAATCCGAGATACTACAGAGAGCCAAATGCTTCCGAGGTACGAAAATCTATATTAACAAGGACCACACAGATGCTGTTTAGATAAAAAGAAGAGAACTAATGCCAAAGCCAAAAAAACACTGGACTACATTGAAACTACAATGGATCCACATCCAGAGATAGATCCTGATAATAACTTTCTATCTACCATAGCAACGGATTGCAATTATTTCACCCAAGAGCAGTATGAAAATATTAAATCAGTAGGTAAGTTGTCAATCATATATTTTAACAGCAGAAGTATGTATAAAAATTTTAATTCCATCAAAGTATATTTCAACGACACTCATCCATTCAGTTTCATTGTCATTTCAGAAACCTGGTTTGACATTGATAAAGGTATTGACTTTTGTCTGGAGGATTATGAATTGAGATATATGAACAGAAGAAAGAAAATGGGGGGTAGGGTTGCACTATATATTCATAAATCAGTAAAATGTAAGGTCTTAACAGAGATGATATTAGAAATAGATGAAACGATGGAATGTGTGAATGTAGAGATCCACAATGAAAAGAAAAATGTAATTCTAAGCTGTGTATATCGATCACCTGGTTCAAGTATTGAACTTTTCAGTGAATGGATGGAGAAACAATTTTCTCCTGTAAAAGAAACTAAACTTAACTAAAAACTATAGCTGACTTCTTGGACATAATGTACAGTATGTCCCTTTATCCATCAATAACTAAACCAAACAGAATAACATCACATGGTGCCATGATTCTAGACAATATCTACACTAACATCATGGGAAATCAAACCACCCGTGGCCTGCTTATATGTGACATCACTGATCACTTCCCTGTTTTCACTCTGTTTGACTGTGACATAAAAGGAAAGAAGACATGAAAATTATCTGTAAACCAATGCCTTTAACAACAGTCTAATGCTCCAGGATTGGAGTACAGTCTACAGGGAATCAGATGTGGAGAGTGCATATGGTAATTTCTTAGATGTATTTATTTTTCTGTATAACACACACTGCCCTGCCAAAGAACTCTGCATAAAGAAAAAGAAAATAAAAACACCCATGGCTTATTAAAGAAATAACAAATGCTTGTAAAAAGAAAAATAATCTCTACAAATCGTTCATTAAGTTAAAAACTAAAGAAGCAGAACAAAGATGTAAGACTTACTGAAATAAATTAACAAACATAATCAGAACTACCAAAAAGCAATATTATAATAAATTATTATATGAAAGTAAGAATAATATAAAAGGAACTTGGGATATATTGAACAACTTAATTAAACAAGGACCTACTAAAGCAACATATTCTGACTATTGATAAAAATAGTGTAAATCACAGCATGAATAACATAGTCAACCATTTTAAGTGGTTTTTTTGTAAATGTGTGCCTGGAGTAGGCTGCAGATATTCCCAACCAAGGTGATGACCAGTGTAATGAAACCATTAAAAGGAATCCATATTCAATTTTTCTGTGTGCAACAAATGAGCAGGAGGTGATAAACACTGTTCTAAAGTGCAAAAGTAAGCTATCCACTGACTGTCATGATATTGACATGATTCTTAAAAGAGTCATAAATAACTTTGCAAAACCTCTAACCCATATCTGTAACTTATCATTCCATTCAGGTCATTTCACAAATAAAATGAAAATAGCAAAAGTCATTCCACTGCACAAAAATGAGAGTAAACACAGCTACACAATGTACAAATTTTCCAGGTCATATGAAATCTGGAGTTTGTAGACGTTCGTGGAGGGGGCATGTCTACGATGTCCAGATTTAGTACAAACCCATCGTTTTTAAGAATCTTTGTGACCTAGGTATTAGTGCTCTTTCCTTGAAAATGACAACATCCGGTCTCAGAAAATGAAAAAGACAGGCATTTTTGGTCCATTTTTCCATTTCTGTCAGGTAATAACTTTCTTTTTTGTTACTAGAAAGAGAAAACGAACATCAGAGAAGTAACAATAAATGAACAGCATTATGGTTCTTTGTAGCAACGACACCAGCGCCACCACCTGGAGCTCCTACAGTATAGAGGGTCTGCACATACATCACTTCTCCCCCAGGCCACACCCCTCTCAGTCAGACTGAGTGTCTTAAACCAACCTGCTCAATATGACGGAGTATAGCAGTAAACACAGCCAGAGCGGGAAAATGTGAAATCTGAAATTAAATGAAGGACAACTGGATTGGACATGGATCTGTACGAGCGGCCAAAGAACAAGTGGTCCATGAACACTGACATGTGAACAGAAATGGAGTATCCGGACATCCAGGGTGGAGGGGATCAGCGCTATTTTTACATGAAGCAAATATACATGGTTTCATCATGACTGACAACCAGGGTCCAAAACTAGGGCCCAGAACCAGCTGATCCAAAGTGCATTTCCAGTCGAGCGTGGACTGACCCCAGGGAATATATGCATGATCTACTGGGACTGAGCAGATTTACTGAGTCTAGTTCAGATCCAGTCCTTTATCCAACACAGATACTACTGCTGTGGACCAGCAGGGCACCACTGGATTCTGGGAAATTAGCAGATTTACACCACCTGTTTTTAAATTGCGACATTATTCTTGTAATATTATGGTTTTATTGTTGGAATATGACAACTTTAATCTCATAAACGAATGACATTTTTCTGAGTTCTTTTTGTAACTACAACTTTATTCTCATAACATTGTGATTCTTTTTGTATTCAACTTTATTCTCATAAAATTACGGGTTTTATATCGATGTTTTATGACTTTATACTCGTAGTCACAAGTATTTTTCTTTTCTTCTGTGGTCCTAATACTCCATTGTAGCTTTATTCTCCAGTTCCCCCGTATTTGTAAAACTAGGTTGGCCTCCGTTTCATTTAGTTTACTAATCATGTAGGAGCGCAAGGTTCACAATCACAAAATGAAGACAAAAACCATGAAAGATCTGATCATGAAACCAAGAGCTGCACTAAGAAGGAACGTTGGCCAAAACAATAGGTCATTTAAGGTGTAATTTTACCCAAAAATACAGCATCAGTGAATGTTAGCTGACACCAAACAGGATCCACAGATCTAGGTTTTGTTTCCTGGATTTTTGGATCCATCTCCTTCTCTTTTCTTTGTCTTTGGGTGTCTGTAAAACTTTAGCTCCGACTGCTTTAGAACCTGTTCATACAATCAGTCACACAACAGCTCTTTCCCCATTTTTAATTAAATATTGTTCTTCAGTTTAGACAGGATTGAAGCCAACGCTGTCACTCATCTCCCTCTCTCTGCCACTCAGTGGGTGGAACTGCGGTGACTTCCGCTAGCGCTGACGTCACGTGCAGACCCTCTATTGTTTGCCACAGAAGTTCAAGCCTTCAGGTAGTGAGTACTCCACTTTACATTTCAGTCAGGAGCTTTGATGTCACTTTTTTCTAACTTCAATCAAGTCACAATCCACCAAATCATCTCATAATGAAGTCCAGTTTAAAGATTGTTGTGTTTGGTGCAGCATTAACCGACAGTATGTGAACCAAGGGAAGCTGGGAGCAGCCAGACTGGGAAGCCACACAACAAAAGAGGTGAGGTGGGAGCTTTGCCACACTGTCACTTGTTTGACATTAACTTTTGATTTATATGAATAATGCATCTCTTCTTTTCTTCAGTACAAACTGCTTCTGTATCTGAGCCATCAGAAACAAGTGACCGCTGCCAAGGTCCATCCAGGCTTTATGTTAACGGTGAGCACAAACCCAAAAAAATTTTTTTTTTTTTTTTGTTTTTGTGGTTTTTTTGTTTTTTTTTGACACTTTTATAAACATTGTAGTTTTACAAAACAAGAACATGAAATTAAGGTCTAGATATGGCGATTATAACATCAAACATGCATACAACATCAAATGCTTTTATTAACTAGTACTGTCACTGTTTGTAGAGTCTGTCCATTTTCTCCAGCGCCTTTTTCAGGGCTCCTCCTGGAGCCGCAGGGTAAAAGTCAGCTGTTCCATCAGTCAAATGTTTTCTGCGATAGAAATAAAAAAGCCTGTTGCAGGTGGCTCTTTCTGTAGCCAACATTTTGCTGTGACTCTTTTAGCTGATGTCAACAGAATCTTTAGGAGATAAACATTGTCTGAATCCAGTTTGTCTGGGAAGCAACCAAGATACAGTACAGTAAAGGAGCAACTGATGTGAAACTGATGTTTTGCTGGTTTTGAAATGTACAGACAGATTAGAAACAGCCAGATGAACAAATAGAATAGAATAGAGTAGCCTTTATTGTCATTGTGTGTACAATGAAATTAGGAAAATTAATATCGTTAGACATTTCTGGACTTTCTTTTTTGTTACTAGAAAGAAAATGAAAATCAATCTGTTTTTTAAATTTGGTTTCTCTGTTTTGACACTGAAAAAGAAAAACACCTTGAAATTCCATTTTAATTTGCCTGTTTTAAAATGAAAATCAATTACCCACTAGTTTTCCTTTTGTTTCTGAAAAGAAAATCCAATTACCAAAAGATACACTGACTGGTTTTTAACAAGCACATCAGAATTTCATTGTGTATGCGCTGTGTATACAGTGACAATAAAAGGAATGTTGTATTTTCTCCCTCCGCTCTGTTCTCTGCATGTGTTTCTGCCTGTCTAACCCCCCTCCTTCGCTTCATGTCTCTGTCTCTGTCATCCCTTCTTTTACTATTCTCTCAGTCTGACTGGGGGAATGGGTGAGGAAAATGGAGAGGGGCCATTTTTCCAGACCACAACCCCAGCCAAACCCCCTGCGCCGGCCAGCAAGTAGGAAGAGAAGGAGGAACTGGTCAGAAACCATCTGTAGAAGTCCAGACTGAGCGCTCAGATTTGGTGGGAAACCCCGAGCTCTGCCTTGTGTTCCGTCTTATGTGTTCAGTCAGACACCGTTGTACCAGATCTTTCCTCATACATCACTCATATTTGATTTCTTTTTTCTCTCTTGTTTGTGTTCAAAGCTTGAAGGGGCATTCTTCACCTGCTCCCCCTGCTGTTAAGTGACGACGACGAAGACGATGATCTGGACTGGCTAAACTGACATGACATGCAACCACAATAGTGTCTGTTTTGTTTGAATGGTCAACACTGTAGTAAGTAAATCAAGCTTTATTTATATAGCACTTTTTAAAACAACATGTTACAAAGTGCTTCACATAAAGGAGACATAGATAAGAACAAATAGGAAAGACAAGAATAAGAAAACAGTTTCAACATGCAGATACAAACTTTCTGGCACAAGCAACACACACTGAACGAACACCATGGTCACATATGTTACAAACAACCCCTAAGACAGACCCACAACCGACACTGAATACAGCAACATACAGACACAATATAGATGGAAACAAACCTCCATACACAAATATATGCACACACACACTACACTGTCCTGATTTAATGAAATGCTTGTTTATAAAAGTGAGTTTTTAAAAGTCGCTTGAAGGCAGATAAAGAGGAATCTGGTGCTTTCCCATCTGTCTGCGAGGAGAAGCTCATGCTGATGAACTGAAGGAAAAGTCAAACAGATGAACAACTTCTCTGCGGTTTCACATTGACTGAGCTGCTGCCACAGCTTCACGGAGGACAAAACTACAATCCCTGGCTTTTATTCTGGTTAAAATAACAAGCCTGTAATTCACAGAAACTGCTTTTCTTTAATTGTGTCATATCTGTTGGTGATACGATTTAATGCCCAACTTTTTACACAGCACTGTAGCAGATTATTTAGTTGGATCAGCAGTTACCCTGTTTACATCTGTGGTTTCAGACTGTATCGCGAAATGGTTTTTAATTATTAGCTCGCTGCTTTAAGAATAACTTTTACACAATTTTGCTAAAATGACATTCATTCCTGAATATAAATGAGATGAAATTGTGGCCTTCATTGCCCATCATAATGTTTTCATTCATTCATTTTCTGAACCTGCTTTATCCTCACTAGGGTCGCTGGAGTCTATCCCAGCTACACAGGGGCGAAGGCGGGGTTCACCCTGGACAAGTCTCCAGTTCATCTCAGGGCTGAACATATACAAACAATCACTGTCACATTCACACCTGTTGGCAATTTAGATTAACCAGTTAACCTATCGGTGCATGTCTTTGGATGGTGGGAGGAAGCCGGAGTACCTGGAGAGAACCCACGCAGACACGGGGAGAACAGGTAAACTCCACACAGAAAGGTCCCACCCCCCATCGACGGTGTTGGAATCCAACCCTGGACCTTCTGTCTGTGAGGCACTAGTGCTAACCGCTGCACCACCGAGTTGCTCATTGTAATGTTTAGTTCATGTTAAATGTGTTTTTGTCTGCCATATTTTTATTAAGTCCTCTGAAGATGTTATTTTCTCTCCTCCATTTGCTTGTTAATTTATTTCTCTGAATATCCACTGCACATATATTCATGAAACCTGGATGAAGCGTAGAGCGTCGGCCATGGATGAACCCAGTAGTTTCTGGAGCAGACATGTACAAATTGGATACTTTTTTTTTTTTTTTTTTTCTCATTGCAAGATTTTGATTGAATTAAATGACTTTCTGCAGAGGTATGTCCTACTTTTTTGGTTTTTCACATTGTTTTCATCTATTGTGTATTTATTGTATAGTTAATTACTTTGGAATCAATGAGCCTGGTGCTTGTGGAACAAATATGTGCCACCAGATACCACTGATTTAATTATTGCCTTTGGAAGTTTTTGTTGAAATGGTAAACTAATTATGTTGTAGTTCAGTCTCATGTTAAACTTCAAAATATGGAAATGAGCAATCATACCATTAGATTTAAGTGTCAAAACATGAATTCAAACCCAATCAGATGTTTGTTTTAAAAAGATGTAATATTTCTAATTTGGACTTAAATCTAATGCTGTTTATTGTAATGTACATAAAAGCCTGAATTATTTAGTTCAAGGCTGTTGTAAATGTGTTTTTACATTTTTTTTTTTTTTTTTTTTATACTGAAAATGTTGAGTTGATGTTGTGACTCCTTTGAGCCAGCAATGAGAGCTTAAGGCCCTCGTAAACCATTATTGTAGCCAAACAGAAGCACCGCACTGGTCATAAACTTGGATCAAAGCCCAAACTAATATGAAATATTCTGTTACAGTCATGTAAAAGGTAGGTTTATTCCAGTGGCATTAGGTTTGGTGTAGGGTTATTAGTTGACTGTTGACCTCAAAATGAAAAACACTTTATTTATATATATATATATATATATATATATATATATATATATATATATATATATATATATATATATATATATATATATATATTGTTTTTTTTTCTTTTTGAATTTTTAAATTTTTATTTATTTTTTTTCATTTTTCTCCTTTTTTTCATACTTTACTTACAAAATACCATATACACATAGGCCAGAACATGGCATGGAGAAAAAAAATATAATGCTTGAGGTGAGGCAGGAAGAAATTAAATACAATTACATAAATAGGCAAGTAAATAAAATAAAAGAGGAATAAAAAAGAGAAAAAAATAAATTACAACTTAAACTCTTCACATAAGGCTTTAGTCTTCACAACTTTAGGGTTAGTGCAGAAGTTAAGTGTGTCTAGATAGGATTTCAAATAAGATTTAAAGACCACAGAGCTGGGTTTCTGATTGGCAGACTTGCTTGTATGTATATGAAATTTAGCTAATAAGGAAATGAGATTAAGAATAAATGATTTCCGAACAGGCAAATCAGTAATAAAGAAACCAAATAAAACATCTTTAATTTTGAGGTTAAAAGAAATATCCAGCTTCTATTTAAAAAAAAAAAAGAAAAGATTATCACACTAAAAAGTTGAACAAAAGGCCCATTCCCAAAACAAATGAGTTAATGTTTCATCTGAATTATGACAAAATGAGTAAAAAAGGGTCGACATTGATCATCTACTTAATCAGAGCTAAATTAGTTGGATAACAGCTATGGAACAGTTTTAAAGACGCCTCTGTCACTTTATTGGAAATAAAACACTTCCTTGGTAATAACCATACATTTTCCCATTCTACATCAGAATATAAATTACTCCAAAAAAAGATGGAAGCTGGCTTACAAATTGTATCCCTTTGAATCACTTCTCTAATGCATTTATTATTAATTTTTTTTTTTTACTCAAGAATGGATGTAAATTTTCTGTGTATAATTCTGATTGTGCAGTTTGAGGGCTAGTGGTTGTTGAAGGACTAATAGTAGAAGGTAGCAAAGGTTTTAAACCTGAAGGGATAGAATCAAACACAACTGCATATTCTGTAGGGAGCACCGGAGTTTTATATTCCAACCAAAATTCACTGTAAGTAAGTAAGTGACCTTCCCTGTTAAACAACTGACAGACAGGCAGTGTTCAGTAATCAACCCAATTCTTTAAAAACAACGACTTACGTTTGAAACATATATTCCGGTTATTCCATATACAGGGTGTCCCATAAGTCTCCATACATAGGAGACAATCCATTCCATGGTTCTAACATGTATTTCTTTCTAGTTCTTCAGCAGTGGAGGACACGCATTGAAATGTGTTCCCGACAAAATGGCAGTCACATAGAGCATATTCTAGAAATTAAAATGGTTTATGTCAAGATTACAAGAAACGTTTATTTTTCCTATGTATGGAGACTTATGGGACACCCTGTATAAGATTTGTGAGGGGAAAAGTTATGGAGGACCAACATAATAGTAAGTATTAATGAAAATGAGAAAGTGTCTTTGGTCTAAATCCGGTATTTCCTCCCGTTTGCAAAGACATGAATTTGCACGTACACTTGCCTCTGATAGGCTAGAAAGGCTCTTCCGCGATTGGCTACTTCAATCTTTATTTATTTTATTTATTTTTATTTATTATTATCTTTATTTGACTTGATTTGAGGCGTTTACTCATTTCCAAGGCAGGCTGTCAATAGTTTTTTTTTTTTTTTTTTTTTTTTTTTTTTTTTTTTTAGAACGTTCTGTCAGAACGCATTTTGGGGGTGGGAGGGGTGAGGCGTGACGTAATTTGTATAAGGGTTAAATACAGTGTCGAGCTTCCAATGGGTGGGGCAGCCCGTTGGTTCAGTGGTCTAAGCTCATGTCTCGCGAAGCAAATGTTGTGGGTACGAGTCCAGGTGGGAACCCCTATGGTCAGACATACTGGCATTAGCAATGTGGCACTACGCTGCGTCACCTGGTCGGCATGGTGCTCAGGGTGCGAGCGGAAGGGCGTGGGGTCAACGGTCCTATTGAGGGGGTGGTTGGGTGATAGGCTCCGCCCACGTCTGGAAGAACGTAATCATCCCTGGTCCAGTGCTGTGCGGGCTGGGCTGGCAAGGCGTAGGGGGGGCCACGGGAGTTTGCGTGCCAGTACGTCCCCAGGGGCATACGTCGAAGGGGGCGGGGCCAATGGGTTCCGTTGAGGTTGGCTGGCAGGAAGACAGAACTCACCCGCCCCTGGAGGCGTGTCGACTCCAAGTAGGGGTTGTGCGTGCGTGCGTGCCTGCGTGCGTGTGTGGGTGAGCGTGGGTGAGGGTCGCTGCGCTGGCGTGCTGTCCTTTTGGGTGTGCGTCAAAATCACGTCATCCACATTCTAGAATAGAACGAGAATGCTTTTTTTTCTTTTTTTTCTGCTTTTTTATACATATTAGTACATAATGTATACTTAACAGGGGTGAATGGATGAATGCATGGGAGGTATGTTTTGTGTGTTTAAACCAAATAAATTATATTAAATTTATAATTATATTAAATTCATAATTCTATTATATTAAATGTATAATTATATTACATTTATAATTATATTACATTTATAATTATATTATTAAATTTATAATTATATTAAATTTGTAATTCTATTATATCACATTTAAAATAATATAAAATTTATAATTGTATTATATTACATTTATAATTACATTATATTAAATTTATAATTATATTAAATAATTCTTTTCTATCTTTTTCCTTTTTTTTTTTTAAATAGACATAAAAATATCAGGACACATCTACAGCTTGTAGAACTTGACATTTTGTTATTTGACATATTGTGACTGACATAAATGCCAAGTCGTCAATAATTTTTAGGGTAAATATCAAAGCAGTATTTCTTGTAAGTTTAAGTTTTGATTAATTGTGCAGCTCTAGTTTTAGCCTTCCTGGATGCACCGCCACAGGGATTCCCATATTCAGTCATTTGTACATGTTTTGTAGAGGGATCCTCTGTTTGTTTTCTTCATGGAGCGGGCCCTGCTTATGTGACCGTTGGCTCAGACAGTCTAGACAGGTGTCCGCACAGCTGCTCTACCGAACTGAGAAGAAACAGAAGAAGGGAGAAGAAGACCCCAAATGAGCCAGTGTGTGTGGAAGTAGGTCAACAACACAGATGTGCCTGACCAAAGAGCATTTAATAAGAAAACAAGAGCTTCTGAAGGGGACAGAAATCAGTAGATAATTTCTGCCGGTGGAAAAACAGGCCGAACCTTCTAGAAGGACGGAAAAGGGTGTAGAAGCTTGTGGAGAACAGCCCGTGTGTTTACTGTGTGTACCCGTGGAAAAGCTGCTGAAGACGGCCTGACCCAACTCTGCTGTTTTCACTCCAACTGTGAGTTTTTGAACTTCTGTTAGGAACAGGACTTAGTATTCAGTTCCAGTGAATTAGTTTTAGAATAGAGTGATTTGGTCTTCTGTTAACGGACGGGTTTTCCCGTCAGTTGAACCTCCAGAAGGAAGGAAACAAACAAATGGAAACACACTGAAAAAAGGGCAAAGGGAGGGTGCTTCACTTTTCAAATATGTACTTGGTATATACAGCACAGTTTAATTCATAACATATACAACAGTTTAATTGTGTTCTTCCTCCTAACATATGTGGGTCAGGTTGACTTCTGAAACACTCCTGCTTCAGGAGGAAAAGCTCAGCTGCACTCGGACAGTTTTTCGCTGGGACTCAGAATAATGCTGCTTTGGACCACTCTGTACAAGGTAAGGATGAATTCAGTTTTATACAACGTTTTTCAAAATGACTTTATGCACTGTTTTCACAGAGCCGAGCTGTTCTATGCTATTAGCACCGAGCTACATGAATATGTCAGTGTCAATGCTAAGGTTAGCTTAAGCTACCACTTACGTTAGCTACACGACTGTTGGCGAGTAGTGTTTTATATGTGGTCATATTTATTGAAATGTACACACAGCATATGTTTTGTGTCGACTTCAGTCTAAAGTGTGTGCTTTCAAGAGGGCTGTTGACAACTGAGCTTAGTTTAGTGGGGCAGAGGCAGTTGGAAGCGGTGCAGAGGAGAGCTAACATGATGGTTGTGGGTAAACATCCTTCTGTACATTTACATTACGGCTCAAATGGCCTTAGGGGGTCAAAGGAGTGGCCATTTTTGGACAGACAGCGAGTGCATATTGAGGCACCGACACCGCCGGTGGCTCACTTCCGGTACCACGGCTCGGTGCCGCCGCTAGCTGCCGCGGTGCCACGGCTCGCTGCTAGGTGCCGTGGCACCGCGATACCAGGGCTCGGTGCCAGGTGCCATGGTGTGGTGCCAAGGGTGCCTATCAATTGCACTGGACTGTGAGCTAAGGAAGCACCTTGTTCGGAGCGGTGTTCTGAACCATGTCAGTGCTACATAGAGGAGTTCCAACTCACTACCAGCAGAAGGTGTACCTGCGCAAACAGATTAACATATTGTAAACACTGACTTCGTTGTTGTGTTTGCACGGTAATTGTCATATTCTTCCCACTATTTTTTGGCAACCCTTTAACGAAAACGTGAATAAAAAAAAACCTTTTGGGAAAACTGGGGCCTGTATAATTTTAATACAATCCAATGTCATAGATATGCAATGGAAAATGTTTGAGGGGGAAAAAGGAGCAGTTTGTCATGAAAAGAACAAGGTATGAGCAATGGCTGAGTGCATGACAGGAAGAAGAAGACAGAAGGAACACAATAAATTTGAAATAATTGATACTGGTCAAATCCAATCAAATTTTATTTATATAGCACCAAATCATAACAAAAGTTATCTCATGACACTTTACAAATAGAGCCGGTCGATTATTCAAAGCCCTGACTGTCGCAAAGAAAATAATCGTTCTCCACTGGAAAACCAGAAATCAGCTAAATATTCCACACTGGAAGAACCTGTTAAACACAACGGCATATTAGGGCCGCATAAGAAAATAAAAACACTTGTCACTACGAGAATAAAGTCGTAAAATATCAAGATGAAACCTGTATTTTCATGAGAATAAAGCCGAACACAAAAAATCATAATTTTACGAGAATAAAGTGAAATATTGAGAATAAAAGTCATAATTTTGAGGGAATAAAGTCGTATCTTAAAAAAACAAAAAAAAATCTTAATTTAACGAAATTTCAGTTGAAAAAATGTCCACGTTACTCAATCTCAAAAGTACTCGTTTCAACAAAATCTGGTCTATGACCAAATCAATGAACAAACTTACGTCTGCATTATTAGCCTGACTCCTGTGGTGGAAAAATTTACTTTTTATATTTTATACTCTTTATATTTTATACTGTTAGTACATCTTCTTTTAATGCTGAGTCATTATTCATTATGTGTGATGTTTACCACTCTGTAACACCCCCAACCCAGGAACGGAGTTCTTGCCTTGAGTTAAAACCCAAACACCTAAATGTCTGAATGTGTAGATAGAGAATGGCGCCTGCACTCCAGATTGGATCCAAGCAAGGTTAGAGTGGAGAGGTCATCATGACCTCTTCACGGAGCAGAGAAGGAGTAGTATGGGGTGGTACGATGTACGTAAGGAATGACATCATAGTTTGAGGGGGTTGGATTTGGTTCTATATAATCTTTAGTTTTGTCTTGTTTAATCAGACTTCACTTACAGAGTTTCTCTGTGATTGACTTCTCAATAAATGCATTTATTTATTTTAACTCTAACTTTCTCTCCTCCTCTTTGTGTGTGTGGGTTATCAGTTGAACATTTCCATAACAAATTGGCGTTGTCGGCAGGGTTCCATGTGTGCTGTCGGGCGGGGAACGGAGGTTGGTGGACTGATCATCCTACGGGCCAAAAAGCGGCTGTAGCCCCGTGGTAAAACGACACCGCAGACGGGGGACCGGCCCCGAGCCCCGCCCGTCTCACCACTGGAATCGGAACTGAGTTCAACGCCACACACGGTGAGAAAGTTACAGTTTGGGGTGTTGGGGCTTTTACTCTCTGTGTTCCAAACTCACGTCACTGGGCACGTCACTGAAACAATAGTGGCGTGCGATTCGGGTTTATATATATATAAAAAAATAAATAAATAAAATAAAATAAAAAAATAAAAATGAAAAATAAAAAAAAATAATAAATAAAAAATAAGAATAAGTATATATATATATATATAGACCTGAGTCGGGTTGCTATTGTATGCAAATACAATAGAGTACAGGCGTTTTTGTGAGATTTTTTCGCCTTCAACCAAAAAGAAAATCATATAGGGTTGCTATTGTATGCAAATACAATAGAGTACAGGCGTTTTTGGGAGATTTTTTCGCCTTCAACCAAAAAGAAAATCGTATAAGGTTGCTAGTGTATGCAAATGCAATAGAGTACAGGCGTTTTTGGGAGATTTTTTCACCTGCCTTCAACCAAAAAGAAAAATCGTATAAGGTTGCTACTGTATGTAAATACAGTAGAGTAAAGTTTATAACAAACTTGAAAGCGTTTTAGGTGATTTTTTCGCTGACAACTGAAAAGAAAAATCAGGGTTTTTTAGTATTTTGTTCGCCAAGGAACAAAAACCACTTAGAAGACGTTCTAAGTGTAAAAATGGGAAACCGGCCGGGGCACAGTGACGGGGGTGTGGCCAGAGAGGCCCCTATTCCAAAACCCATGGGTAAAAAGAAAATATGGGGAAATTGTGCTTGAATGTGCTGATTATTGGGTAAACATGGGTATTTTTTCTAAAACGCCAACTTTGGGTGTGCAAAAACTGAATGAGTTAAAGGGAGGCAAAGAGAGAAAAAACAAGGTCAGGGAATTTAAACAATAGGAAACTTGTAACAAATGTTTTGAGATGTGGTGAATGAAGCAAAAACAAACTGAGGCATGTGTAACCGTAGATGACACCATCTAGCTGTGTTTTTTTCCCTTTATGCCTAATTTGTTAGAATATTTAAACCACTTCTTTTCATTCATAACTTTATACTTCCCTTGTATTTTTGTGCGACGTCTGTGCTACGTCTGTAAGATCTGGTAAATTATGCTGCTGGTTATAAAAACAGATATAAAACAGATTATACAGATTAAACAGTTATATTTTCGATTGTCAAGGAGCTTGAGCTCCGCCACTTTACCATATACCATATGCCCCCCCCTTGTGTTTCTGTGCAGGCAGCGAAGTTGGTGTCCGGGTCTGGACGCCTGCCCACAAAGACGCCGCGAGAACCCGCCCCCCCTCCCGGAACACTCAGCCGTAATTCCAGAACCGGCCAAACGTCAACGGGCCCCAGCAGGCCCCCCCAGGTCTGCTGACCCCCGGCCTTCTCCACCACCGGAGCCGGACTCCACACAACCCGACTCCACCCCTGCTGCTGATGCTGCAGGCAGGGGGGAGGACTGACTTCTGGCACAGCTGCACAAATGCCCATGGTGGAAGTCAGCGGACCAGACGGTCCTGTTGTGGTGTTCAGGGCATGGACATTCACTGAAACATCTACCTGATCCATCCGAGGGACTTTCTGCAATGAACACAGACCCACTGGGTCTGAACTCAGGCGGCTTCTGGCTGCACAGATGACCCCTAGCCTCTGCCGGACGTTTTTTCCCACCTGAGGCTGTCTGTCTGCATGGACAAACCTGAAACAGGCCTGATGAGACAGTGGAAGATTCCAGATGCAGGGCAGGGGTCACTTTCATCAGACACTCCGGACTGGTCCGCCCGACCCCCCCCCCCCCCCGGGGAACAGCGTGGGCGGGGACCGGAGAACACTCGAGGCCCACCTACACCCGGAAAGGGGTGGTCCGACATGTGAAGGGGTGGGCCACCTCTGTGGCCAACCAGGACATGGGAAAAGGGACTGCCCACAGAGAAGGCGGGGCGGAGACAGCCACGTGGAGGGAACGGGGCAGGGGATTGGCTCGCGGCCCTGGAGGGCGGGTCTCCAGACACGGATTCCACACCCACTACAGCTTCTGCTGCACTGCCCAAGGGAGGAGGAGGTGACACACACACACACACACACACACACGCTCAGCTGTGTACTGACTCCTATCAGAAGCTCCCTGTGGTTGATCTTACTTTAAGTAGGTTTAAGTTATTGTTTTTAGTAGATAGTGGAGCTACATACTCTGTGATCAGACATGTAGACTTAACACCTACACTAAAGTTGAGTGGAAAAACTATTATTTCTGTGTCGGCTGGTGGTAAACAGGACAGAGAGAGCTTTACTGTTCCGTTGACATGTGTTTCACAAGAATGTACTTTCTAACATTCTTTTTTTACTCGCACCCGTCTGTCCCATTAATTTGTGTGGGCGGGATTTGATGTGCAAATTGGGGGTAAAACTTGAATCGGGTCCAGAGGGGTTAACGATAACTCATCAAAACACAGTCGCAGGCACAGATCTCCACTCACATTGTGTGTATACACACACAATGGTTAGGTATGCTGCTGGGTTACCAGATTATGTATACCAGTGGAAAGTCTGTTCCCCCCAAATTACAGAAAAATGGGTCGAGCTAAGTGACAGCAGACTTCAGCCTGGCGCTTATGTCTCACCCCCAAATGATTTATAGTGTGCTTCTCATTTCAGTCCTGGAGGCCCTGACCCCACATATGAGGAAAAGTTTTTTCACACAGTCTGATAAGCTCACAACTGGTTACATGTTTTGGGATTCATATTTTTTTGGGCATTGTCTGTGTCACTGACTGATAATCAACATTCTTTTTACAGGCTTGGTGCTGCACCACGCATGTTGCTCTTTCCAAACCATGCCATGCAGATTGGAAAGACGTGGGCCCGTTTGTGGAAAAGGCCTTGCAGGTGTCAGATTTGTGTCCCACCTCTGACCCTGCCATCATGTTCGCTCCCCGACTGGGGGTATACAGACAGAGCATGATATCAGTGTTTCACTGTCAGAAAACTGTACAGTTGTTAAATGATGAAGCGCTGACCTGTATGTCTACATCTCCCACAGGCCTCTCACCCGTCTCCGTGCCACCCAAACTGGCTGATATCCCACCTGGTGTCTGGGCTACTGGTCCACATGATGTGGGTCTCGTCCGGAACTGCCCACTGGTCATCATTACCCCGCGATCTGATTACAGGCCATGTCAAAAAAAGTCCGAGTTCTAAGCTTATTTGAATGTGGGAATTATAGTTCCATGTCCTGATTCACCGGTCAGGACCCCAATTTTTCCTGTGGAAAAAAGTGCGAACCCCTCCTGACCCAGACACATGGAGGTTTATTCAAGACCTACAGGCGGTAAACAAAGCCGTGGTTCCACGCATACCCACGGTCCCAAATCCACACACGATTTTATCACAAATTCCGCCGTCTGCATCTCACTTTTCTGTCATTGACCTTTCGAACGCGTTCACATCTGTTCCCGTGCATGCAGATAGCCAATATTGGTTCGCGTTTCAGTTCAGAAACAAAATGTACACATGGACACGCATGTCTCAGGGGTATTGCTAGGCCCCAACCATTTACAATTCGATTTTGGCCGACTCGCTGTCCCACTTTGACCTCCCACCAGGTGTTGCTCCTTTACAGTATGTTGATGACCTTCTCCTTTGTTGTCCTTCTTCACAGGCTTGTGTCTTTTGTTTCACTTGAGGCAGCTGATGGACGACCTTGTCGGCCCAAACATTTCTTCCCCTGGTTTGCTAAGCTGACACATGGCGTAGATCATGTGTCTAAGGGAGGAATGTTAGATAAATGTTTTCCTGCAAAGCATGCAGACAGCTCTGCAGTGGCTAAGGCTTTGGTAACTGAAATTTTGTTTTGTTTTGTTGGGGGATCCCAAAGAGGATCTCATTAGACGATGGGTCCCACTTTGTGAACACAGCACTAACTGAGTTAGGGGAAATGCTAGGTTTTGACCTCAAAACACACTGTGCATACCATCCACAATCAGGGGGGGCTATTGAAAGGGAAAATAGCACCCTAAAATCAAAACTGGCTAAATGTTGTGAGGAAACAGGTCTTAACTGGGTCAAGGCCCTACCTCTGGTTCTCATGCAAATGAGAATGAGACGTAGGAGTCGAAGTGGGCTGAGTCCTTTTGAGATTATGTTTGGGAGACCCCATATACAGGTCTCCAGGCCCCCCAACTAACCGGGTTGACATCATTGTTGGAGCATGACATGGTGTCTTAGTGTAGAAAACTCTCCTCTGAACTATTTCAAGTACAGGTACTGGTGAAATCAGCATTACCGGTTCCTGCAGAGGGGCTGCTCCATCCGCTGCAGCCGGGGGATTGGATCCTGGTTCGGGACTTCAGACGAAAGCACTGGAAACAGCGCAGGTGGCGAGGCCCTTTCCAGGTGCTCCTGACGACGCACACAGTGGTCAAGGTTGCTGAACGTGCCATGTGGATCCACGCGATCCACTGTAAGCGGTTTCTGGGAGAACCGCCAACTGCTGCAGCCGAGGACGGGCCGGAGCATCGATCGACAGCGTAGACTGGACGACTGGACACCGGAGCTGGACACAGCTGTATCACGCACCTACACTCACAAGACTCACTGGTTGAAACCTAGCGGTGGTAACGACCCCAGTGACGTCTCATATACACTTATCCTTTGCCTGGTCACTGGCGAGTGACTGAAGACCCCCTGCCCCACACATACACTGATTCGACGACGATGGAGGTGATCAAAGGGTCAGCTGTCATCTGCATCACCCTCCTGTGCCTGTACATGTGGTACATGGACACATTCTATCAGGTATCTGATCCTTCACCACCGCATCACATTCCTGTTTGCGCCCTGGTCTGTCGGAGGACAGCTAGGGTCAGAGGAGCTTCGGGGACGTCACGGACGTGACCTCCACCTCATTGATCACCACGACTAGCGATAACACATGGTGGCGAGTGACACGTGATCTGACACGACGTGTCACTAATCAGTCATGCTATGTGTGTAGTTTGATGCCACACAGCTCACATGAAGATACTCTGTTCGCTCCTTATCCTCTCTCGATCAATCACACACTATTGACAATGATAAAATGGACAGTGGCCGTCTGTCACGGCGTACCCCTGGCTGGGGTTGAGACCCAACGTGACCTTCCTTCAGAAATCCCAGAAATTTCTCTAGAGACACTAATATTACTATGGTACAGAAAAATGTTGTTTTTCGGCTCAGAGATCTGTCTAATCTTTTTTTCACTCCACAGTTTTGCTTCCATTCCCCAGTCACAGAACACACACGGTATAATTTGAGACACACATCTGGGTGTAACATTACTCTCAAGGTAGCATGCGAAAAAAGGGCTGATAAATTTACTTTTCTCTAGTTATAGTCCTTTACAATCTCACGGCATTACTAGGTACACCATCCCCACTGACACATTATGATGCTAAGACCTCATATTTTTATTTTATTTTATTTTATTTTTAATGTTACTACCACATATAATGCCACCGTAGCTCTAACTCCTTCTGATTATGGGTATGGCTGTCCTACAGATATGGTGTGGACGTGTGGTCAACACTCTTATTTGTATTTCCCAGCATGATGGGCAGGTACATGTCACCTCTCTTATTTGGTTCCAGCTACCTCCAAATTGACCATCAGCCCAGTTATGTCACCGCCTCACACCTGTGTAAAACGGGATCGGATTTCAGGTGGCCATAAGTTTGAAATCAGTATTATTCCCATGTACGGCCCTGATTGTTTAGCTTGGTACATAGAAGAACTTTCTGTGGAGCTAGAGAATCTCACTGCGTCTGTTGAACAGGGGTTTAATGACCAGTGAGATGAAAGCTCTCCGCACTGTCGCATTACAGAATAGGGCAGCTTTAGATCTCCTATTGGCTGAAAAGGGAGGTGTCTGTCATCTTATTGGCGACCAGTGTTGTACCTATGTACCTGATGTTTCCGCAATCAGTTTGATCACCCTAGACGAGTCCTACATGAGGAAAACACTGCATACACTACAACAGGCTGGGATTTTTGGGGCTGGCTGCTGTCTGGGGGATGGAAGGCAATGTTGATGAAAATTATTGCTGTGATTTTTGGTGTGTTTGTATTACTCCTCGGATTATCCTGTTGCATCATTCCAATAATACGTTCAATGATTAGCAGTGTGATTGGTACTTTTAGTATGGTACAGCATGAAGTGATTGATGATGATGATGATAATTATGATTTTGATGACTTAGATGATCTTGATGATGATTTGATGGTGTATGAAGAAAGCAACGTGTAATCCTGTCAAATGAACAAAAATTGTGAAGCTGGAAATTACTGTTCTGACTGATGTCCAAAAGCAGATAGATCATGGGTGGATGTTTATAGTATTTTTTTCATAGTATTTTGCTATTTGTCCTCCAATGTCAAACCTGATCTAAAAAGAAAAAAGACACAAAGTCTGGAAATTTGGCTACATATAATTTATCTGGAGAATATCTGGAGAAATATGGCTTAATTAGGTTGTCTTTGGGTTGATAATCATTTATAATCATTTATTGATACTCGTACGTAAATTTTATGTTTTTGCATGATTGATTCGGTTGAATAATCAAAAGGGAGGAAATGTGGTGGAAAAATTTACTTTTTATATTTTATACTCTTTATATTTTATACTGTTAGTACATCTTCTTTTAATGCTGAGTCATTATTCATTATGTGTGATGTTTACCACTCTGTAACACCCCCAACCCAGGAACGGAGTTCTTGCCTCGAGTTAAAACCCAAACACCTAAATGTCTGAATGTGTAGATAGAGAATGGTGCCTGCACTCCAGATTGGATCCAAGCAAGGTTAGAGTGGAGAGGTCATCATGACCTCTTCACGGAGCAGAGAAGGAGTAGTATGGGGTGGTACGATGTACGTAAGGAATGACATCATAGTTTGAGGGGGTTGGATTTGGTTCTATATAATCTTTAGTTTTGTCTTGTTTAATCAGACTTCACTTACAGAGTTTCTCTGTGATTGACTTCTCAATAAATGCATTTATTTATTTTAACTCTAACTTTCTCTCCTCCTCTTTGTGTGTGTGGGTTATCAGTTGAACATTTCCATAACACTCCCATTCCATAACCAACAAACAGATTTACTTCATGCCTGGCTTGAACGTCCGTATAGTCGTATGATGCGCCTGCCATTGTAAACTGCTCTTTACCAATAGACAGTGCAACCTATATTTTCATAAATATTGGATTTTAATAACAGGTGTATGTGAAAACTTTTGCTGGTGGACGGACGTGACATTACCCATGACGCTCTGGTCAGTACCAGTACTTTATTAGGAATAAACTTATAGACTTACTATTGCTAATTGTGCTCTTCTTCATAAATGTTAGTATTGTGGATCTAAAACAATACCAGCTGACACAAAAACGCTAAATGTGTCAGTGGACAGATGTGACATGGTTGTTGTGGATCCCATCATACTGATGCTCTGCAGCCATGTCACCGTTTACACTAATGATCCCTGTGCAAAAACTAGGATCACAATTATTTATTGGATAGTTCATCATCAGACTAAAGAGGAAAGAACAATATAGAATTATTTCTTTACAAAAATGCTTATTATTAGTAAACTGTTGATTTAAAAAGTGACGTGTGACATTCTTCATGTATGCATTGGCATAACATAAGCAGGATGGATCAGCACCATACTCCATACTCTGGGGGGGGGGGGGGGTGTTCAGTCATAGTACTGGGTTGATGACGTAAGCTACTGCTGCTGTTCCTGGCCTGCCACCCCCTCTACTAGCAAACTGTTTTGTTTTTTTTTCTTCCTCTTTTTTGCAGACGTACCGTGACCTAGTGGAATCTGTCCTTGCATATGGTTAGTAGCTCTATACTGTAGCTGTGGAGCATATACCATCTGTGCTCTGTAGGCTGTGGATGGTCAGCTGTGTTTGCTGTTTGAAACATGGATAATAGAAAGAACAAGGGTGGTGTGGAGAAGACAAGAATTAAAAAGAGGAAAGCTCTGGAAGCAAATGCAGCCAAATGTGACAAAATCGGCAATTTTTTCACAAAAACGACCTCACGGTTGGAAACAACTAATGAGGACGATGAACCGGGTAAACCACCTTTCAAGTTAGTTAATTATTGAGTCAGTGAATTCTGTGGCATTGTGGCGCGGAACATAACGTTATGCATTTTAAATAATAGTATGATGTGACGCCACAGAACTGGGAAACTTTGTCTTGTAGCTCCTCAGAGTCAGAAAGCAGATCCAGCAGTAGACACCAGTCATTAGCCCACAAGTCTAGAGTGGGCAGGTAGGACTGCTCATAGAGGGAAGATTATTAGAATAAATAGGCTCCAATGAAGAGTATGGTGTAGGCCTGTTCAGTATGAAAGGTGCTCTGAGATGCTCCAGGATTCAGCACTACATGAATGAAACTGACACCAAGGCTTTGCAAAATAGAAGATTTGTGCTGAG
Organism: Sphaeramia orbicularis; assembly: GCF_902148855.1. NCBI lineage: Eukaryota > Metazoa > Chordata > Actinopteri > Kurtiformes > Apogonidae > Sphaeramia > Sphaeramia orbicularis. The sequence continues at coordinate 37,729,037 of NC_043968.1, read as the reverse complement.
AATTCTGAGCATTTTTAAACTGTGCTTTAGTGTCAGAAGCAGAGCCAGGAGCCAGTAGTGATGAGGGGATTGTTCCTGTCAGGATGGAAGGAAAAGGTGAGCTGTTGGAACAGACTGTGTGAACAAGCATTAGTTCCAGTAAAACCACTTTCTAGACCCAAACCATAGTCCTGACCGATTTTATTTTTTATCATTTAAAGTGAGACAGTAAATACACAAAGCCCACAACTGATAGGCAACAGCATAAAGAAATATTAAATAAGCCTGCATATTTTGCCAATGTAAATATCTGAATTGGTTAAGTAAGTCCAAATGTCTGTCGATATAATTTTTTATTGTGATACAAGTGCAGGAGAGTCTAGAGAAACTGGAGGAAGTGTGAAAGGGAGAGCAGAGTCTACTGATGACAGAGGAGCAGCTCAGCAGCACAACCCTGAACCACTAGGCACAAAGGAGACAGATGAAGATGAGTCTGTTGTTAGCTTTGATTACTTTGCTCACCCTCAGTCACAGGATACACATACATTTTTTTCGTATCATCCTTGTCAAACCCCTAATATCACTGTACCAAAAGTTTTTTAATTGCAAAGTTGGAACAAACCACAAGTGGCTGACTTACTGTGAAAAAAATCAGTGTCTCTACTGCTCTATTTGTCTCAAGCTTTGCAGAACAGTGTGTAGACCTAATATGTAAGGTTAGAATGACATGATTTTAATAATAATTGGTTGTGATCTAAAATGGGCCGGTCTGAGGTATGAAACTCCAGGGCTGAAAATGAGTCTCAGTCTGGCCCTGCCAGAAATAGTGAACCACAGGCACTGGAAGTAAGCCACAGGCCACAGTGAGGTCTCGTCCCTACTGTTGAGCTGGTGGGTCAATTCTCCGTTTTTCTGGAGGTTAGGTCGCTGTGCCGTGACGTAGACCAGGGGTCAGCAACCCTGGTCCAAGAGAGCCACTATCCTGCATGTTTTAGATGTGTCCCTCTTCCAACACAGCTGATTCAAATGATAAGCCTATCATCAAACTCTGCAGAAGCCTGATAACGACCGTCAGGTGTGCTGGAACAGGGAAACATCTAAAGCATGCAGGATAGTGGCTCTGTAAAACCAGGGTTGCTTGATGCTATCCCTTCAGGTTTAAAAACTTTGCTATCTTCTACTATTAGTCCTTCAACAACCATTAGCCCTCAAATTGCACAATCAGAATTATACACAGGAAATTTAGATCCATTCTTGAGTAAATAAAACTAATAATAAATGCATTAGAGAAGGGATTCAAAGGGATACAATTTGTAAGCCACCTTCCATCTTTTTTTGGAGTAATTCATATTCTGATGTGGAATGGGAAAAGGTATGGTTATTACCCAAGGACGTTTTTTATTTCCAATAAAGTGAGAGAGGTATCTTTAAAACTGTTCCAGAGGTGTTATCCTACTAATTTAACTCTGATTAAGTATAAGATCAATGTCGTCAATTAAGGTATAATTTTACCCAAAAATACAGCATAAATGAATGTTAATTCAAAAAATGTTTGGGAAGGAATGCTTCTCGGACCAAAAAGAGTTTGTTTGAGGTGCTCTTTGGAAAAAGGGATTCAAAAAGTATTTATCACACTGGAAGAAGAATCCAAGGCACTCTCTTTCAACATTCAAATGCCTTTATTATCATGGCATGGTCATATCTAGACCTAAAAAACTTCAACGCGTTTCAGCTTCAAGCCTTCATCAGGAAGTCAAACAGGAGCCTGAAAAAGTGTAGGTTCCTATATAGTAGGGTCTAACCAATAGGAACCTGCCAGCTGGGCATGAAGGGAATGGCCTGCAGAGGGTGTCCACATGGAAAAGGCCAGCAGATGGTGTCGCTGCAGGTCAAATAGAAATATTTACAAGTATACATGAATAAAAAAACAGTGCAAAATTTACATATTAAGATGAAACCAGTGTAAAGTCTTTAAAACAAGAAACAGATAATACATTATAAGAAAACAGAAAAGTTCCACTCTTCATTCAGTCCAAGGGGTACAGTGGCTTGGAGTTTAAAAATCCAGAAAGCTTCCCGTTGGTTTAATGTCTTTTGCCTGTCCCCCTTTCTTAAGGAGGATGGAATGTGGTCGATGCCAATAGCTTGTAGTGTAGATGGGTTGCTGTTGTGGAGTTCCAGGTAGTGTTTTGCCAACGGGTAGTTTGTGTTTCCAGTTCTTATTGCATATTTGTGTTCTGACAGTCTGTCCTGTAAGCGTCTTTTTGTCCAGCCGATGTAGAACACTTTGCAGGTTGGACATTCCAGTCTGCAAATGATGAATGTTGTTTTACAGTTAATAAAATGATTGATTGTGTATTGTTGATGTGATGTAGAGTCCATGAAAGTTTTGGTCTGTATGACATTTGTACAGTGATTGCAGTGGCCGCATTTGTAGCTCCCTTTAGGTTTCTGACCCAGCCATGATGGAGTGCTAGGTTGGAGATGGCTGTGGACCAGTTTGTCCTGCAGTGTAGGACATCTCCTAAAGGTGATGAGTGGAGGCTGTGGAAAAATTCGTCTGAGCTGTTTGTCGCTCTGAATGATGTCCCAGTTTTTATTAATTATTCTTTTGACTTGGTCCACTTCTGTATTATATGTAGTGACAAATACTGTTCTGTTTTGTGTTTGTTTAGGGGGATTCCTTTCTAGTAAGGTGTGTCTGTCCAGATGTTTAGCTCTTGTGTAAGCTTCTTGTAATGTGGCATTCTTGTAGCCCCTTGCCTGAAACCGTGCAAACATCTCCCCTGATTTACTCACAAAATCTGCATCTTGGTCGCACCCTCTGAAACTGGCCATAAGGGATGTTTTCTTTAAGCCATTTGGGATGAAAGCTATTGGTATGTAGAACAGTGTTTCTGTCAGTGGGTTTTCGGAAAATGGATGTGTGTAACATCACTAAATTGTCTTCATAAATAGTGAGGTCCAGAAAATGAATGCTATCTTTACTGTAGTCCAATGACAACTTAATGTTTGGGTTAATGTTATTAAGGAAGTCATGGAAAGCTTTAAGTTCTGCCTCTGACCCTGACCAAAACAAGCGTACATCATCAATGTAACGTCCCCACCAGACAATGTGCTTTAAAAAGCTGTTCTTTTCCTGATTAAACACAAAATCTTCTTCCCATTTACCTAGGTAGAGTCCTGCATAAGATGGGGAATAGCAAGCACCCATTGCACATCCTTTTGTCTGTCTGAAAACCTTATCCATAAAAATGAATATATTATTGTTCAAAGTCCATTCTGTAAGAGTTAAAAGAAAATCATTAGGTGGCATTTCAGATTCAGGATGGTTTTTCAACTAAACCTTTGTGACCACCAATAAAAAACAAACAGAGCTTGACAAGTGTAGTCTGATCTAGTTCAAAGGAGTGGCTTGAAGTTCTGTATATCAAGAAAAATAATTAGGGCTGAAAGGACTAACTGACAAATAACATAAATAATCAAAATTAATATGTCTATCGACAGGTCTCTAGTGACGTTATACACTTTTGTATAAAGGAAAGTTATGTAATTCTTGAGTATTTAGTTGTGTGTTTAAACTTTGTCAGACTCTGTAATTGTTAATCACAAAATGCTCTTTTGTTTAACCCATAAAGACCCAGTAGTATTATTGCCCAAGCTCCCAAATAAATGTTTCTCTCCATTTAACCTTCCTCAAGTGATGTAGCAGCTTTAACTGTCATATTATCCTCTATATTCTGCAGTTTCACCATAAATCATGTATTTTCCTATATTTAATTCCCTATTTTTAATATAAATCTTCATGAATATTCACAGTAGATTCAAAGGTTATTGTATCTAAACAGAAAACAGAAGAAAAAGATATAAATAACTGAACATAAACCCAGTGTTCCCATCTACTGTCATTGATCCAACTCAGTGGGTTTTACTGGTAACTTAATGGTGTAGAAGATGAAAATGTTTCCACAGTAACTACGGAGTATCCGAACATCCAAATATGGTCTGATATCTGATGACCATGTAGAGATGAAGAACTGTATTTTATTATTGATAGGATTAGTGGATCAGCAGGTGTTAAACAGGTTAGATCAGTAGATGGTTCTGGTCACTGGTTGTCTGGGGCTGTATGAGGAAAGGGGGAAAAAATGTCATTGCTGCTGCAGTATGTTTTGAATTTTGAAAAATGAATTGAATATTTTGTTCTACAAACTGTAAGAATTCAAATTGTTGTGCAATAAGTGTTCCCATTAAAGGAAAGAAAATGTATTTAATCACTGCAATAAATATAAGTCAGAGCCAGTTCTGCTTTTACCCATTGCACCTAGTTGAAAAAGCACAAGGATTGTCAGTGTTTATGTTATTTGTGTGCAACACTGAGTCACATTAGAATTTACTTTTAGAAGTCTGCAGAGTTTGTCTTAAGTAGGCCTGTATGTGTAGGTTAGCCACATTGTCAGACCAACTGAGGTGCAAGTAAGATAGAGGAAATTCGTGTTTAAGCTGTAAGATTTCTTTTGCAATAACTGCAGTAAATTTGAATGTGAGCGAAAACTTTCAAACCTGTAGTTTATGTACAATTTGCACATTTTTGGGGGAGTTATGTTGTAGGCCTCATATTATAGCACTCTACTGGAGATTGTCACTGTTAAAAACAGTTAAAAAGGCTCATTTCATAACTTTATTTGAATAGTAAAGTTAATTCATTTTCAGACTTCAGCCTCAACAGTAAAATGTATTCCTTCGTGATCAAATGTTATTGGAATATTTTATGTCTCTTTTAAGTCTCAACGGGATAGAATGTTAAAGTAATATCTTTGTTTTTTATTTCCTTCTTAGATCTTATGGTGTGTTCAGAGCAAAGGTTTAAGAGTTACAGTGCTGTAATATAAAGATTTTCACAGATTTTCATTTTTCAGTTCAGTTCTGTTATTAATTAGTGATTAGAAAGTTCATCATTTAATTGCATTTAAAAAGGTGTCAAATGATTGTAATATAATATTTGCTTTATAATTTGCATGCTCATGGCATTTTAGTTACTTCATGTCAATGTATAGACAAGTTGCTAAGGATAAATATAAGACCTTGTAGCTTTAAGATCCTCAGGTGAGCTGGGGGGTGCTATAAGCCTAGGGGGTATGTGACATTAGAGCCCAGAGGAGCTCACAGTTTTTCTGGCTGTGTTTGGACTGTGTGCTTAAGTTCATATGTATTTTATTCTCTATTTTTTGTATTTTGTTAAATAAATCTGAGAAGACGAACTTTAGTAGAGGAAACCCTTTTTACAACAGGAATTAGTGACAGATGACCTGTATTGAGGAAGATTGACCCAATTCTTTGACTGTGGCTTCCTACGTGTTGTCTTCACTACTGTAGTGGCATTTTCAGAAGTAGGAGTAAGGGCACAATAAAGATGGAACGACTATGAAAATAGACAGGAGAACAAGGCACCACAGGATGCTCTGAGGTCACTAAATCCAGGCCCCCTGAACGGGTGCCGTGGTCTAGGTCTATATCATAATTAACACTTAATATTTGCGTTGAACCTTACAGAATACAAGGGTAACTTTTACAACAACAACAACAAGGAGAGACAAGAAAATGATCAGTACAGTCAGGGACGCTGCTTGAGATGGTTGGTTGGTGTGTGATGACCATCAGCTGAGTCCAGGCCCTTTCTTCAGGCGAGGACGTAGAAGGAGTGATGTCTCTGAACTGTCCGTCAGAGTTCATGAACACAGTCCGTTTGTGAACCACCCCTATGTCTTACTAGGGTTGGCTTTAGTTGACACTAGGGTTTCCATGAACCAGAGGTTTGTGTTCTCACCTCTGTTTGACCTAGTCAGACACAGGCCTAAACATGTACTGTGCAGTGGTTGTGTGATGTCAACCACGTGACCCATGAGCAGCGCTAGGCTTGCACTCAGGGTTTTTAGCTGTATATGTGAAAGCAGAAAGTGAGAGAAAAGTTTACGTTCTTGATCTCGTTCAGGGGGTCTCTCCCATGTAGGAATGTCATCAGCTTCACAGGTGGAACAGAGCGTTTGAATTCCCCATCTGTTCGTTGGTGGTTTTGGCTTTACCACTGATGTCAGCCACTTCTCGTCCTGGTCTACCTCGTTGGGTGTTGACTTGGGTCATGCACCTTTTAGGCGGCTGATGCAGAGATGACCTTTTTGCAGTGACTGACGTGAACCCTGGTGGCTTGTTGGGCCTTCTGAAGTCTGTGACCAGCATGAAGTCACCTGGTTGAAGGCTGTGAAGTGGACCTGAGGCTGGAATGGACAGGTCCACAGCTACCTGTTGACAAATCTGTTTGAGGATGGGAGAGAAAGCAGCACAACAAGAGAGCATATCATGTTTGAAATGAGAAGTAGGAAAGGTTTTGGAGATTCAGAGCAGAATCTCAAACGAGGAGATGTGGCAAACCGAATGTCAAAGGGGCTGAGGCTATGTCTGTCACAGGTTCACATGCACATACCCTACAGAGCACCAGTGTGGTTTTAGTGCTTTAACCATCCCCTCTTTGACACTTGGTCACACCCATGGGTCAATTTCACCAACAGCTTTTCAGGCTGACCTTCAGGGGACCACTGTCTCCAATTTCCCTTCTAGGAAAAATGAGTGAATACACAGTTGAATACCATCGATGGTTTCTGTCTAAGACAGGGATTAAAGTTCTCCGTCACCACGACGGATTTCCGTCAAATGGAAAAATTGAGGGGGGAAAAAAGTCATATTGAAGTAACTTCCCCACGTGTTTTGCGGAGTCCAGTTGGCACCGCAATCCTGTCCTGGGTCTGCAGGTGTTTAACACAGGCACGCCACGCACAGGGGGCTGATAGGTTTAACAGTGATGATAATAAGATGACTTCTTTATTTTTATGTCGGGAGGAGAGGTTGATGACTATTTCTCTTTGGAAGGAAACGCTGCTCATTCTGTGCCTCAGGAACACATGGACAAGTTCAGCTTTACCAAAGTTCAGCCTCCAGACGCTAACTTTAGTTTAGTGCTAACAAGTAGCTTTCATTATGAAAGAACCACAGCGAAAAGGGAAGAAGACAGAACTGATCTGCATGGACCTTCATGTTTGGGTTAATAGCTTATATCCTCTTGCCGGTATATGAGTAGTGTTTGTGTTTGTGTGTATGTGCCCTTCCCGTGCGTGCGGCTGTGCGCGCCGTGGCCTTACGCAGTTATTTGCCCGACTGCATAAGTGCTTTATTTTGACCCGTTTAGCATCTTATTTCTATCTGTGTGGTACAGTACGAAGATAAAATTGAATGAATGAGTAACACCCTTGGTATTTGCAAAGCCACTGTGTTTTAAATACCCTCAGAGAGTATCTGGAACAGAATATAATGTCTGTTTCAGTTGACGTAATTTCTTCCAATCAGAAGAGAACATGATATTGGCGGTAGGGGGTTGTGGACGCAGGTTTGACGACGTACAGATTATTTTGGCTAGCATATACGACATCATGGACACGTTTGTAGAGGAAGGTGCTGAGGTGGTAACTATTGAGAGATGCGTGAAAAATAGATGGAGGTGGGCGTGGCTTGATGAGAAGGGAGACGATGGAACTCCAATTGGATCATGGTGCAAAAAAATGAAGCAGCCTGGTGCGTGCATCTGCAGAGTTTGCCACAAGAAAATTCTGTATGAATTGGTTAGGGTTACATTTACACAGACATTTTCCCCAAAATTCATGTGCTGTTGGAGTTATGTTTTAGGAGTTCCTAAATTGTTAAATAAAAAGTTTTTCACTCATTTTTTGCAGTAAGCTTTTCTTCTAGTTATTATTTTCACTTGCTTCAAAGGTTTTCATACCCTTTAAAATTAACCAGAGAGCACCAAAATTGACCTGAAGCTCTAAAAATTTTCTGGGGGAGGACCCCCAGACCCCCCACCACTACCACTCATGAGATTTTTTCTATCCATGTTACTAATCTTCTACACCTGTACACTCTCCCATTCAGTGTGTTTCACAGTATTGCCAAATTTGACTATATAAACTTGTACGCTATAGTAGTATTGTATTGCATCATTTTTAATAGTGGCCAATGATTTTGACCAGAAGAAAATTTTCAGTCAGATGAAAAATTTTTGCTTTAATCCCTGGTTTATATTGACAATGGTGTGTTAAGATATTCTCAAAACATGCTCTTCAAAGTGTACAGTGCGATACAGTAATCATTAAGCATGCATAAACACAACATAATATTTTTAATGTCAGTTCTTGTTTTTCAGACTGCTGATTTGCCACTCAATTTTTGTTCTTTTTTCATGGTTTAAAATTTTGTAACAATACCAACTCATGCACAAAAAGCACCCATTTGCTCTCATTCTTTCTTTTTTTCAGGCGGCCACTGATCACTACAATCAGCTCTCCTGTCCAGGTCAAATGGATCCAGCTGTCAGCACAAAGGTAAATTAAATGTCACATTTAACTTGAATTTTTTTTTCTTCACTGGTAGATATTAACTTGTAAATCTGTGGTACATGTAAGTGTTACATTCAAGGTTTTGCAATGTTTGTCGGGCAGTGTCAAAACTATCGCTTGGTATCTGCAACAGTATCCTCCGTGGACAAGTGTGTTGAGTGTCTGGGACTTATATCTTCCTACAAGTGGCTTGGCTATGTATGCAAAGGTGAGATATTTAGTGAATTCATACAGTGTGTAAAAGGACAGTAAGTGGATGTATAGCATGTGTTATGCTCTAATGATAAACAGTGTTGGGGTTAAAAAACAAACTTACTAAAGTAATCACATTACATTTGTCTGTAATGCTGTAGTGTAATGCCTTAAGTGCTCTTAAATTCAATAATCACATTACAGTTAATAATCAAACACTTATCTCCAAATTATCTGCATGATTGAGGTAAGACAAAAAATCTTTAATCTATAGCTGTTTATGCATATTCCCACATCAACAGCCTGAGCTCTACAATAAAGACTATATACCCATGAAATTCAACACAATGGTGTCATGTTTTCACCCATAAAGAGGCTCTTAATCCCAGGCAGTCTTGTGCTAACTCAAAGGAGCAGGTGATTTGACTCCTCCTGATTACGTTTAGCCACTACTTCCATGATAAACATGTCAAATTAACTGGACAAGTCTACTGTAACGCAATGGTTTTGTCAGCAAGTTACAGGGGTAAATTTGTTGCTTTTGCGATTTAGTGCATTTAGCCTATTACATGTGGTTAAGGCAATTTAAACGTTTCTGTCCTTTTGAAGTCTCTGTTATGAGTATTATTTTGAGGTGATTCATATTTGCACTGGGTGGTGAGAGAGAGAGAGCAACTGCTTTTATATTGTTTTATAAACTGATATTGTTTCATTTTTAGGGCAAAGTGATCGTGCTGCAGTATCAGTCGTACTCCACAAAGATCAAACCAGAGAGTGTAACATGTCTGTGAAGAATAGTGCCACAGAAATGAATCCTAAAACCAGAAAATTAGTTAGCATTTTTACACTTCAGTTTCCCTCATCTCAAAGTCGACAGGTCTTTGTGGCAGATACTTCAGGGCAAAAACAGGGCTGACAAGCCACTCCAGGACCCACAAAACTGAAGTCAAGGTCACCATTAAGACTGATGGATGAACAACAGTGTCTTTGTAGATCCGATCCACAATGCACATGTGTAAATGGTAAGTTGAGGCAGAATATTGTTAAAATTGCACTTATTTTTCTCAAGAAATTTAATTTTTTTCAGGTTCTTTACTTCTTTTTTGTTTGGATAGTTTATAAAAGTATTTTCACAATTGAATTGGGTTTTTTTGCACTTAAACAAAGACAAAAATTTTGTTTTGTCATTATTTATAAGTTATTATGCAGTTATTTTACTGGTCTGACCCACTTGAGATGAAATTGGGCTGAACGTGGCACCTGAAAGTAAATGAGTTTGAGAGCCCTGATCTAGGGTATAACGGTACACACAGTTCACGGGCTGGTTGAGTATGATTCAGTGGTGTCACTGTTTGGTATGTTTTCGGTACAGCCAAACAGAAATGTCCTTGACTTTATTATTTACATTTAAAAAATGTAATTTGGCCTCCTTTTTTCTTTTTGTCGTTTCTATTGCCCACCGTGTGTCAGCAGTGAATTTGTCATGTCCCCTGAGCTCTCTGAGCTCTTTTAGTCTGATAAATACATGAATTAACATCTGTGTTGAATGCTACAATCATATAAACACAAGCTGAACAGCCATCACTAATGTACCTCTCTGTCGTTCTGGCCAAATTGATACGCTGGCATTTACTACACACTGCTGCTTTGGGATAATGTTCACTGCTGTCAGCTGCTGAACGAGAAGCTGTCACCCAAAGTGGGTTTCATTTCCTGGTTCAGGATGCGTGTGTGCTCTAGGTCCGACTCCTGACATGAGTCGTTCACCATGCAGCAGCTCATACTAGGTTAGCCACTAAGGAAAGTCTGTAGCCTTGCAGTGGTTCGTTCTTCAGTTCGGAATGTTTTTATCCACCACTCTCTCACCATCGGCCTCATAATTTACAACAAAACTGACACTGATGTGGCACCAAACACGAGATCTGTAGGTTATCAGAGGATCTTGTTCTGGCCTGGTAATAGTGTTACTAACTATCTTGCGGCTAGCTGGCAGTAGCTTAGCAAAGCTGCATCCCAGTGTATCTTACTGGAGTAACATGGTATAGTGTTTTGATTGTGGTTTGGCAGGTTGAGGGCAGTGATAACTTCATTTTAAATACACTTTGAGCTAGGGCTGCTTGATTATAGAAAAAAAAAAAAAAATCACGATTATTTTAGCAATAATTGAAATCACGATTATTAAAAACGATTATTTGTTAACCTTAAAGTTGTTTATTTTTTTCTTGCAAAACAATGTAAAATATGCTCTTTAAACATAAATAAAGCTTTTAACCACTAAAACAAAGTATTTTCACTTTTGTACGAAACAAAAAAATCTTTGAAATCAAATAAGTGTACTGTAAATTCAAGTATGTTTCCTTTTGTAAATAAATAGTGCACTGTAATTAAACTACTATAGACTTGCCATAGAACTGTAGCAATAAAAAAAAAAAAAAAAAAAAAAAACTCACGTAAAGTGCAAAAAAATTCAAGTATGTTCAATGTAGTATGAAACATAGTAAATTCAGTGGCGTGCTGTGAGGTTTCAGTTAAGGCCTTCTGTATACATCAGCCATCTACAGGGTGTCCTATAAGTCTCCATACATAGGAGACATACAGGGGTTGGACAAAATAATGGAAACACCTAACATTGTGGCATCATAGAAGGTGTTTCCATTATTTTGTCCAACCCCTGTAATACATATGGTTCTAACATGTATTTCTTTATATTTCTTCTTTATAGTTCTTCAGCAGTGGAGGACACGCATTGAAATGTGTTCCCGACAAAATGGCAGTCATATAGAGCATATTATATAAATAAAAATGGTTTATGTCAAGAAACATTTATTTTTCCTATGTATGGAGACTTATGGGACACCCTGTAGAATACGTACGTTAGGGTTATACAGGTTAGGGTTAGGTTAATACGGGAGTTGCAGCGTAAAGAGATTCGGAGACTGAAGATTGCATTGCAGACGAAGTTGTTTTTATGCGTTTTAGTTTTTCATAAGATAAAGAATATGATAAAGGTGGCGGTGGTTAAACTTTAGATGGTTAAAAAGGTTTGTTGTGTTACCGGTCGGTGCGGACACAACTACGAAACACTTTTTGCACGTGATGTGTTTTTGCTCTTCGTCTTCTTCATCAAACCCAAAGTGATTCCATACAATTGAATTTGACTTGCCTTTTTTGTTTACCAAGCACTTCTGCTGTGATTCTCCTGCCATTTTTCCAGACCGCTAGGTACAACTTTCCTCTTGGGGTGGACCTGCCGGCTAGCAGGCAGCAGTAGCTTAGAGGGGGGCGGGGCAGAGCAGCTCATGGTAGCTTGCGTGCGCGTGAATTAAAACAACTCAAAATTAATAATCGTTTTTTCTCGATTACATAATTTTTGTAATCGTTGTGTGTAATAATCGAAATCGTAATTGAATTTCGATTAATTGCACAGCCCTACTTTGAGCTATATATTTTGTTTTCAATATATTATAAGATTTGTTTAATGTAACATTTGGTTTGTAATGTGTACCAAACTGAAAGCTATGTACCAAACAGTTCAATACAAATACGTGTATCGTTACACCCCTGATATAAACATCACTGCTGCATCTCAGAGTGGGCTAGTTTAAAATTTTTACTTTACTGTGGCTGTGTTAATTCATTTATTTTGCACATTTTCAGTTGTTTTTATGTCCATCTATTTACATGAGTTTCACTTACGCCTCTTGCCAGATGAGATTGTGTTCAAGCGAATCTGATGACTGCAGCACGGCAGTCACAGCAACAGAATGTGGAACTGTGGAGCCTATGGATACTGACGCTACAATCAAAGAGCAAGTTCATGACATGGAAGATTTTGGTAAGCTACCTCACATTATATTTGTTTCTGTCAATAAAATTTGTTATGTTCCGTGCAAAAAAAAATACTCTTGTCAAATTATCTGTTCAGCAGGGTCTGTATTGTCAGTGTCATCTATAGTAACTGAGGGTACGTTTACACAGAACACTTGGATCTAATTCTGCAAAGATTTCTCCTTTGCGTTATAAAATCATTCCGCGTTAAGACGAAGCCGCTATGATAATGATCTGCGTTAACATGAGTCCGCGAGGACGGCTGAATACGCTGTACTGACCATGCCAGACCAGTAGCTGGCGATCTCCTAACTGTCCTCCTTCGATGGTACGTTAGGGATTGACTCAGGCATTGGCGAATATAAGAAATGCGTCTCCGCTGGTAAGAGTGTAGACGTAGTAAGTCTAACTTTTGGTGGAGAAGCGACAGCAAACTGAGCACAGTTAGCAGCATGTATGTTGTTCTGAAACTGGCCATTGTTGTTGTGGTTGTTCCTTCTTTTTCTGCAACTTTATTGTGTCATAGAGGCTGGCATACCAGCTTGGAGGCGCATTACTGCCACCAACTGGCCTGGAGTGGGTTAACTGGCGGTTCTTGGCTGCGCGCGCATGCGGTGACGTCATATTTTACCCCGGAACGCTCCAATTCACGTTAACACGGAGCTGAAATGCGGAGCGTATCGATAACATTCCACCCTGGACCCTGGTATCAGAAGTTTCCGGATTCAGGCACTCTAGGCACCGTTTCCATGTTAACAGAAGGCTAATCCGCGATGAAATCTTCCCGGAGTCGACTGAATCCTACGCCGTGTAAACAGCCCCTGAGACTGCTCCTCCCTCTGAAGGTAAGCCAAGTTGACTATAAAGCAAAAAGTGAATTGTGAAATTTTTTGTGAAAATTAAATGCTGTATCGTTGTCATGGGCAGGGAAATTAGCTATAGAGATCAAAACAATTTTTTTTTCCCAGGCTGTGAACATTTTTATTTCTGTTGTAAAGTGGGGCATTTTAGCATTGGCTATTATGGGGGTTTGTTCTCTTCTGGAGACAAGCTGAAGTGTCATTCAAGGAATTTCAGTTTTTGGCATTTGTGCGTTGTCTTCACTTTGCTTCAGTTTGGTTCACTACTACAGATAGATCACGACCACAGGTTTGACACACATCGCTATACACTAACATTGTTTCTTTTTATACGAATCAGGCATTCTGAGTTCATCTTGTTTATCTTGCTGGTGTTGTAACTTTCAAGCCTGGGTGTTGCAGTTACTTATCAGTGTCCCAGGTTCAGACCAGTGTTGGTGAACCCAGGACAGATAAGAGCAGTGATGCACAAAACTCTCAAGCTTAAATTTCCTTGTCTATGAATAAGCAATGATAATTAATGTGATGCATATCAGTAATTTAGCACTACTACTACTGTGTTATTGGAGATTTTTGATGTAATGCAAAAAAAAAAAAAAAAAAAAACCTGTCTAGTTGTTGGAATCACGTTACGTGAGCAATCAGTTGGAAACCTCAACTGAATTATTGTTTCCTCAAGGAGACAATTTCTTGTCAGCCTTAGCAATAGTTTAACTTAACTTTATTGACTCAAACTAACTAACACAATTTTTTTTTGGTTTGTATGTTATTTATTTTTCTATTTTGCATATCTTCTAGGACAAGATGCTTGTGAAGACCAGCATAGAAGAGTGCCAAAGAAAGTGTGGTTGAAGGCTGAGGTTGCCGCAGTATTGCGACATTTCAAAGATCACATTCAAAAAGGAAAACTGGCCACCAAAAATGAATGTAGTCAATGCAAGCTGGTAGAAGGCCTTGTGCTAGCACAAAGAACAGTGCAAAATATTAGGGACTTTGTTAGAAACTGAGGAATAGCTGCAAAGAGGCAGTCAGAGAAAAAAAAGCTTTAAATTCGCTGTCAGCCTTTTGTATTATTCTTAACACTTGGAGATAGATTAGTCCAAACCAACTGTATGGAGCCATTTTAAGTTGTTATTTTGTTTTGTCATGTTACGAAGTCTTATGTTTGTATAGCAGAATGCTGCTTGGTTTTGCTGTGAAGCAGCAGAAATGTAAAGTCATCCTTAAATACTGGAGGTAATAAAATGTTTGAGTTAAAAGGAATTAAAAAGGCCCTTGTGATTTTTTTGCTGTATTAGGCTGTTGGTCAGTGTCACCACTGCATTTTACTGATGTTTTAGATCTATATAGTACATAAATAAATATAAATGTCCTGTTCCTTTAATGCATGGTGCCGTCAGGTCAGTGTGTTTTTATATGTTAATAAAGGGTGATTTAAAAATGACATCATTGTCCCTTTAAAGTCCTGATAATGTTTGTCAGGTCATTGTTTGTTTATGTTAATGAGGGGTGATTGACAAGTGACATCATTGTCCCTTTAAAGTCCTGATAGGGTTTTTTTTAGTCCGTGTAAACCACATATTTGTCAAAAAGAGAAATGTCTGCCTAAACCATTATAAAGTTAGGGTGGTGTGTATCGAGTTCTGTAGGGTGTATCTGAAAGCTAAAGTGACCTAAATTTTTTCAGAATTTTTAAAGTGTTTCAATGCAACTCCTATAGCTCTACGACCCTGGGAAAGGGTAGTCCACCTAAACCACCACCAAGCCTGTTTGGAGAAATTGTCTGGCTAAACCACATAAACCCGTGTGTGTGTGTGTGTGTGTGTGTGTGTGTGTGTGTGTGACCTGCAGCTCCTGTGGGGCACTAGAAGGGAACTTTACTTAATCCTATCTGTTATACTCATCTGTATAATAAATTTATATACTGAACTTAATCTCTTCTTCTTAGAAGGTTCTTTTTGCCACAACAGTGGTTCTATGGCAGTGTTTTTCAACCTTGGGGTCGAGACCTGAAATTTCTAGTAATTGATTAAAATAAAAACCTACTATATATGGTGAGTTGATAGAGAAAGTCCCGTCCATAAAAGACAAACTGTGAAGCTGAAACTGAACCACTGTGGTTCTGTTGATCTTTCACATGTTCATTGAGGTCGGTTTCAGATGCTGCAGCTCTTTCATAATTCATAGTTGGAGTTATTGTTTGTTCAGTATTAATTGTCAGCCTTGTAAATCCAAGCTGGACTGACTGTACATATCCTGACCAAGGAAAATAAAATTCTCACTTTGTGCAGTAATCTACACCTGGCTTTTCTGCCTCCATCCATGATAATATATATTATATAGACTAAATGTCATCTAAAATTAACATTTATTTGCAACACAGACTATTATATTATACAGCAAACTATTATATTATAAAAAACAAATTAATTTTAGCAAAAAAAAAAAAAAAAAGTATCTGTTTTGAATGTCTGGGGTCGCCAAAAATTTGTGATGTTAAAATGGGGTCACGAGCCAAAAAAGGCTGGGAACCAGTGTTCTATGGTGAGCCTTCTGGACTAGTGGACAGTTTGTATGCAGTACCACGCACGGCCACTAGATAAAAAAAGGCACCAATAAGTCACTCCTCCACAACTTTATCCTGATAAATTAGACCAGGGGTGTCAAACCCATTTTAGTTCAGTTACATTCAGCCCAATTTGATCTCAAGTGGGCCAGACCAGTAAAATAATAACAGTGAAAAAAGTAAAATTATATTCTGATCAGGTTTCACATCAACAAAGTTTTCTTAAAAATCTGAATAATATGAACAACTTGAATTGTTTTAAGAAAAATAGGACCAATGGCCCTGTAGCTTACCGGCCAAATGAAAAGCTTTGGGAAATGTATCCAGATGCCATTTATTATCACCCAGTTATGTGTATTTATTACATTACAGAAATAGCCCATGTTTTGGTCATATTCCAATCAGATCTGTAAAACATTCAAATTCCAACTTGATATCATTGATACTTCCTGATTTATTGGATCAATCCACTTCCTATCTGTTATAATGGGAAAATTTGTCAAAGTGGCTCCAAATCCAGAATCATATCCAGATCGAAATAATTTCAATACCTTGTGTTGACATCATCATAAAGAAGCTGTATACCAAGTTTGAAGTCAATCAGAACTGTAGTTTCGGAGAAAAAGATGACTGAAATGTTTTCCCCATAAGAGCCCATGTTAAATTTTCCATAAGTTCCCGGATCCAGAAGAAGATCCTGATCAGCATGTGGACATTATGTTTTGGTCATCTCCCCATCAGGGCTGGACTGTAGAAATTTACACTGGATATCATTTATATTTACTGAGTTATTGCATCGATCCACTTCCTATCGCTTATAATGGGGAAATTTTTCAAAGTGGCACCAAATCCAGAATCAGACCTGGATCCAAATAATTTCACTAACTTTTGTTGACATCATCATAAAGAAGCTGTATACCAAGTTTGAAGTTAATCAGAATTGTAGTTTTGGAGAAGAAGACGATTGAAATTTTTGTAACGAACGACAAACAGACGACGTCGACGGACGCCACATGACGACAATAGCTTACGGCCTGTTGGCTGGTAAGCTAAAAACAAGTGCAATTTAACAACATTCTGCCTCGGTTTATCAGTTTATCATTTACACATATGCATTACTATCGCACAAAACATTTAGTAACAGGCAGAACATAGATAAAATTGCATTCACTTAAGACATTTGTCGTTTGTCCATATTTGTTCAGCCTATTCACATTTTCTGTAAACGTATAGTTTGGTAATGTAAACATTTTCATGTAATTTTACTTTTTTACACCAAGAACCAAAGAGAAAACTTGGGATTGTCATTGCTCACAGGTTATTATGATAATTTTGTAACGTAGATGGAAGTTTTGCAGAGTGTTGAATTTATGCCAAGTTTGTGTTCAAGTTGTAGCATAGTTTGGAGTTTAACAGAATGTTAAATTTATGACAAGGATGTGTTTAAGTCATTTAATCAATATTTAATTTGAAAAGTAGATCTAATCATGACATTTGACTCACAACAGGATATCCATTGCTCTGCCTATGACTCTCACTCAAGTTGCAACTTTACAAATTACAAAAATACAAAAAAAAATAAACAAAAAGGCCAATAAGCATTGCCATACACATATTAAGTCAAAACTTATACTAACACAACAACCCCACTGAATTCTTGCACATAAAAATAACACATTTACAACAAAATACCCACTACCCATAATGCACTGCGGCAAACATGCCACAATATTTGACTGGTCTGACCCACTTAAAATCTTATTGGACTGTATGTGTCTGTATGTGTAACCTGAAATAAAATGATTTTGACACCATTGATAATTACTGGATCGTTGTTAACACTGGTCTGCAAGTAAAATACCAGAATAAAAGTAGTAAAACCTGAATCTGAGTCACTACTATAGAAAAAATTAAGTCAAAAATGTAGTTTCTGATACAGTCTAGGGTCAAAACGTGAAATTCTGATAATTAATGAGAGAATGGGTTTTACTCTAAAGGAATGTTTGTCTCAGATCTACTTCACAACAGTCTGTACATTACAATACATTCACTTGAGAGGTTCATTTTAAAGCAGGGGTCTCAAACTCATTTTAGTTCAGGGGCCACATTCAGCTAAATTTGATCTGAGGTGGGCCGAACTAGTAAAATAATAACATAATAATATAAACATAATGTCAACTTCAAACTTTTCTGTGTATTTTAGAGCGAAAAAAGTAAATTTACAATATGAAAAGGTTTACATCTATAAACTATCCTTTCAAAAGATGTGAATAACATGAACAAACTGAAAAAATAAGTGTAATTTTAACAATATTATGCCTCAGTTTATCATTTACACATGTACGTTATAACTTACAGATCACAGTGGATCTACAAACACAAAACATTTAATAACAGAACAAAAATTGTTAAAATTGTACTTACTTCTCTTAAGACATTTCAGGTTGTTCATATTTGTTCGGGCTATTCATATTTTTTGTGAAATTATACTTTGTTTTAGTGTAAATACATGAAAATATTTACATTTACAAAGAGAAAAATTTGGAGCTGCCATTATTTATATGTTATTATGATAGTATTTTACTGGTCCTGCCCACTTGAGATTGAATTGTTCTAAATGTGGAACCTGAAATAAAAGAATTGTTAATATCTTAGTGTCATTTTTGTATCTCACAAATTCATCCCAGGGGCCAGAGTGGACCCTCTGGCGGGCCGGATTTGGCCCCCGGGCCACATGTTTAACACAGTGAATAAGACAGAAAAGAAATTACAAATATGTCCCTTTTTTTTCCACATTTCCTCCAGCGGGTCTTTGGTGGGTTGTTCGTGGAAAAACACGCCTTCGGGGCCGCAGCTGCTCCGCCCTCTCCAAAGAAAATATCCTGCTCTTTTCTTCTCCAGCCATCGACGGAACTTCAAAGCCGACCACAGAGTTTACAGACAGAGAATTTCTGTTTTCTTCTGTGGAACGGCGGTGAGGAAAAGCAGCACAAGTAGGCATGTGAAGGTTTGTGCGGCTAAAACTTTGCGCCAGTATCGGAACCATGATGTGCAGTTGGTAGTCAGAGGTAGGACACTGTCTTCTGTTCTGCTTTCATTTCCGAGCCTGAAAACAATCACGGCCTCAACAGCACTCAGGCAGATTTAACTGTCGAAAGAACTGCAAATACGGGTATGTTTGTTATATAGCGATGGATAAACGCATGGCTTGTCCACTTTTTAGCGATTTAATCTGTTTTTAGCGCAAAGTTTTCTTAAAACCGCAGATTGAAGTTCGCTCCAGTGACGTCACGCCGAGACGAGATCTTTTGCGTCAAATAATAAAAAATAAATAATGATGTAAACAGTTGTATTTGACTCGGGGAAGTATAGTTAAATTAGATACAGGTTGTCGGAGCAGATATTCAGGTCTGATTACACTGGGTTACAAAAAAATGTTTTTTGCAAGTTGTCTAGGTTTTTTCAACTGAATTAGGACCATTTTGCACGGCTAAATCCAAAAATGACATCTGTTTTTCACAATCAGGTCAGGTTTTTTTTTTTGCTAATTTAATTTTGAAAAATTTGATCTTCTCACAAAATTGATTACATTTTTGTGACTTTATCAGTTGATTTTTTTATATACAGGGTGGGGAAGCAAAATTTACAATGAACATTTAGTTGTTTTTTCTCAGCAGGCACTACGTCAATTGTTTTGAAACCAAACATATATTGATGTCATAATCAATCCTAACACTATTATCCATACCTTTTCAGAAACTTTTGCCCATATGAGTTAACAGGAAAGCAAACGTCAATGAGTGTGTGATTTGCTGAATGCACTCGTCACACCAAAGGAGATTTCAAAAATAGTTGGAGTGTCCATAAAGACTGTTTATAATGTAAAGAAGAGAATGACTATGAGCAAAACTATTACCAGAAAGTCTGGAAGATACTATTAAAGAAGAATGGGAGAAGTTGTCACCCGAATATTTGAGGAACACTTGCGCAAGTTTCAGGAAGCGTGTGAAGGCAGTTATTGAGAAAGAAGGAGGACACATAGAATAAAAACATTTTCTATTATGTACATTTTCTTGTGGCAAATAAATTCTCATGACTTTCAATAAACTAATTGGTCATACACTGTCTTTCAATCCCTGCCTCAAAATATTGTAAATTTTGCTTCCCCACCCCGTAGTTCTCACCCAAAATAGGTTTTAAGAGAAAAAAAAAAATCATTTTCTAACAGGATTCCTGTTAGGTACAATGGTGTATTCACCGCAGATGTAGCAGAATACGTCAGGCTTATTTTTGCAAGATCTTCTAGTCGAAGCCATTTCATTTATCTGTAATATTAAAAAAAAAAATCATAAATTGGCAAAAGTAAAATCTTCAGAACTCGTTTATTGCAAGAAATATGAAAGAATTTTGTATCATACGATGTGAAAATGCCCATAAATGTAAGCAAAAATGTTAAAAAGCCAATATGTAGCATAGTTCAGAAAGTTGACCTGATTGAGCAAAATTAATGTGATTTTTTGATTCAGCACACCAAAGTTATCCTAAATCAGCTCAAAAAACTTAAACAATAAATTTGTTGTTGACCAGTGGTATTTTATGTGATATCCAGTACAAAAAATGAGTTTAACCCTTTCATGCATACTGGTCACTACAGCGGACAGTTCTTCTACAGCTGTTCTCTTGTATATTCATGGGTTTTGTTGTTTTACTTCCATATCAGCCGACACAGTGGACACTTATGCACCATCCCATACACTGACATTCATACTATTAACTTTATGCTCTTGATAAACCTGATCTGTAGTAACATGATTGTGTGTAAATCAATCGCTAGTTGTTATTAGACTGAAATTAACAGTTTTCTTAAACAAAAAGGGTTTTTTTATATTATCTCCATGAAGTGAGTAAGAACTAGTATTAGAGTATGATAAAAGATGAGAAAACATCAGATAAGCTACATTAAAAATGCTTTTGTTTCATAGTTTTCACACAGTATATCACTTTGATATTGCGTTTTAAATACATGTTTCTTTGCTTCAAAAATTAAACACATGGTGTCCAATTGAGTGGACATTTTTGTAACTCTGTGAAAAATAGGTTAATTAAGAAAAAAAAAAAATCATTCTCATCGTTTTTTTCATGCCTAAAGAGGAATAAAAACAGTCAGGAAAAAAATCTTGACTAAGGTTTTCATAATTCGTGCATCAAAGGGTTAATATATGTTTTCTATCCACCTCAGGTCTGTGTTTCATCTAAAGAACCACATGTTTTAAGATGAACTACTCTGATCGAGGATGCTTCATTATGGTTACACACCATGCGTAATAGCCAACAATGTAATGAGTAAAGAACAGTTGTTTATTTATTTACTAGTATTTACTGGATCATTGTTAACACTGGTCTGCAAGTAAAATACCAGAATAAAAGTAGTAAAACCTGAATCTGAGTCACTAATATAGAAAAAATTAAGTCAAAAATGTAGTTTCTGATACAGTCTAGGGTCAAAATGTGAAATTCTGATAATTAATGAGAGAATGGGTTTTACTCTAAAGGAATGTTTGTCTCAGATCTACTTCACAACAGTCTGTACATTACAATACATTCACTTCAGAGGTTCGTTTTAAAGCAGGGGTCTCAAACTCATGTTAGTTCAGGGGCCACATTCAGCTAAATTTGATCTGAGGTGGGCCGAACTAGTAAAATAATAACATAATAATATAAACATAATGTCAACTTCAAACTTTTCTGTGTATTTTAGAGCGAAAAAAGTAAATTCACATTATGAAAAGGTTTACATCTATAAACTATCCTTTCAAAAGATGTGAATAACATGAACAAACTGAAAAAATAAGTGTAATTTTAACAATATTATGCCTCAGTTTATCATTTACACATGTACGTTATAACTTACAGATCACAGTGGATCTACAAACACACAAAACATTTAATAACAGAACAAAAATTGTTAAAATTGTACTTACTTCTCTTAAGACATTTCAGGTTGTTCATATTTGTTCAGGCTATTCATATTTCTTGTGAAATTATACTTTGTTTTAGTGTAAATACATGAAAATATTTACATTTACAAAGAGAAAAATTTGGAGCTGTCATTATTTATATGTTATTATGATAGTATTTTACTGGTCCTGCCCACTTGAGATTGAATTGTTTTGAATGTGGAACCTGAAATAAAAGAATTGTTAATATCTTGGTGTAATTTTTGCATTTCACAAATTCATCCAGAGGGCTGGACAGGAGCCTTTGGCGGGCCGGATTTGGCCCCCAGGCTGCATGTTTGACACCTGTGTTTTAGAGGATGATTTATAAATTTCTTGTATAAATGTAGCTGCATATCTGTAATTGGGCACAGTCAGGGGACTATGAACACGTTGGATGAAATAAAAACTTTAAGATAGACTTATTTTGTCATTTTTAGGTTACACATAACTGTTTGGTAGTCCTAAAACCAACTTTACTGTTTCTAAGTGATGTCTACAAAAAAAAATAGAGCCGATTCATTTTCATTGTTTTAAAAGACTAGATTTGATGTCCACATTTACATTTTTGTCTCATACTATACTTGCCCAAGAGAGTACTGGTTTATATCTCAACCTTAATTATTGTAGGTTTTAACCATTATTTGTACTTATAATTATTCATTCCAATCATGATATTGGGGTAATATTAAATCATTTGTGCTTAACAGATCATTTTGATTACCAGCCTCGAGGACTTGAGAATTTACCCTATGTAACCACACTTCCCTTCATATTGATATCCCCCAACCCTAGACCGATTAATTTTTTTCCCCCAAAATTGTAGGAGTTGCAGTCAACAATATACCTCACACTATGGTAAAGTTCATTTTGGCAACTTCAGGTGAAAACAGCAACTTTTGATATGCTGAAAAATGTGCCAGTTTTTTATGTTTTTTGTTTGTTTTTTTTTACCCTACATAACCGAGAACTTTTCATAAAGATTTTGGTGAAAATGACTGAAACTGACAAATGACAGCATGACGTCAAAGTACTACAAATACACTTTCCATCCATGTAATTACACTTATATGCCAGGTAAATGTAGGCCAACTCATTATCATCTAAACAATGTTTTTACCCTACGTAACCACTTGACCATACCCAATTGTTACACTTTTATCACATACATTAAAAACTTCAGCTAACCAACACTTTCGTAATTTGTTTTCCAATTCATCTTATTAAAGTATGTAAGATTTGGTGCCTTTAACCTCTGAGGCGCATACTTTATTTTTAAAAATTTTAAAAAGTAGACCAGTGTAATCAGAAATCTGAAATGTACAAGGTTACTAAACTGTCTATACAACTGCACTCAGTGTGTGAGGGTGATGTGAACCACAAGTATCAAAGTAAAAACAGTAGTAGGTGCATCACTGGGTCAAAAAACTAAAAATGTGAATGTATGTAAAGGAATTAGACACTGATGGGGGTGGGATGTATGGAAAACACAAGAGCAAAAAAGACTATTGCAAAAAATAATAATAATTAATGTCCAAATAGTAAGTAGTGGAAGTTTACTACAGCCAGTCTGATGTCTGTTGAACTCTGATAGAAAAAATTAAAATTTTCTATTACCTACAGGGACAGTTTTGCTAATGTATTTTGAGTTTTTAGAGAAGTGGTGTCCCTGTAACAAAAAAAAATTTTGTTTTTATTTATTGTCTGAGTGCCTCGGCTCAAACTTGTTTCTGGCTGTTGGATATTTGCACTACTTATATTTGAACATTTAATATTGTTTTTTTTTTTGTTTTTTTGCTGCAGTATTTTTTGCACCTTTGTTTTTTGTGTATTTTATAGGCACAATTACATGTTTTCAATACTAGATGGAGTAATGTGTATTTGCTTGTACGTTACTACATTATTATTGAGCACAGTACTTTCAACTGTCAGACCTGCATTCATGCTACCCAAAAGGTTTGCAAGTTATTTTAATTACTTGACATTGTGTCACATTTTTATTTTTGATGACCATCCTAACTGTGTATCACCTTTATTTAAATGACCAATTTGACTATAATTTCCAAACACAAAAGTGCTTAAAATGGCATAAACTGATAAGGTCTTGTTGAATCATCTCCATACCTGCGTGACTCCTAAATTGTATTTACAATATGCTGTAATTGTTTGTGTCACAGGTTCACCATCAGAGCTTCTCAGTTCATCTGCTTGTTGAAGTGGTAAGTTTATATCTTGTTATTATCAATTCTAGGTAGAGAAATGTCTACAGTTGGTGTCTGAAACTGGAGACAAACATAGACGTTTGATGCCTGATCTTAATCAGTATGCTCAAGCTTTTTTTTTTTTTTTTCAAGCTATCTTCCTTAACGTGTACTAGGTATGTCATAAATGTTCATGTTTATCCAAACTTAACTTTTTTATTTCATATGTGCTTATTTTTCACTACCTACAGTGTAGTAGTATATTTAGATTAATGAACAGTGTATCAGTCCTGTGAGGAACCTCTTCACATAATTCACTGATACCTCTTTTTTTTTCCTTCTTTCTTTTTGGCTAAAGTTTCCATCAGTTCAGTCATGGCTCGTGGCTGCATCTGCTGCGTTAAATACATGCTCTTCCTCTTCAACCTGCTCTTTTGGGTAATTATAACACTCGACACACTGTGACTCAGTTGTTTTGTAGATGTTGCTACAAATCAGGAGTCTGATCAAAGTGCTTAATTATCAGTGAATCTGCAGTTTCAGGAAGTCTCTGAGTTTCCCGTGTGTGTTTCAGCTGGGTGGGTGCGGGTTGTTGGGTGTGGGTGTGTGGCTGTCGGTATCCCAGGGCAGCTTTGCCACCCTCTCACCCTCATTCCCGTCTCTCTCTGCCGCCAACCTGATCATCACCCTGGGCACTGTTGTCATGGTGACAGGTTTCCTGGGTTGCTTGGGTGCCATAAAGGAGAACAAATGCCTGCTGCTGAGTGTGAGTGTTTATTCTGATTTAATTAAATGAATGTCATACAGCTAAACAGTCAGTTGTGATGATTTTGTATACATTTTGTTCATTATATTATGCAAGGGTGATATAGACAAAACCTAAAAGTAATTTTCCTAATATATCTAAATCTGACACAAGGAGTCAGTAAGGATGTTTGGATGTTTTGCTCTGATTTAAGAACAACTATCTCATCCTTGTCATTAAATGTTATTCAGCTGATTATTACCCTGCCCCCCAAAGGGGAGGCAAAGGGTATTGTTTTTGGTTCGGTTTGTTTCTTTGTTTGTTAACACTTTAGCAGCAAAACTATTGGTTGACCTCATACCAAACTAGGTTTATAGATTGTCAGTGACCCAGAAGAGATCTGATTACATTTTGGGAACAGTAGGTCAAAGTTCAAATTTTTATGAATTTTTAAAATCTTTTGTTTTTTCCCCATTTACCTATAATGAGCAAATATTTACATGTATGTAGCAGCAAAGTTATTGGTTGAATTCATACCAAATTGGGTTTATAGACTGCCAGTGACCCAGAATAGATGTTGATATATTTTGGGAAAAGTAGGTCAAAGTTCAAATTTGTAATGAATTTTTAAAATCGTTTTTCTTCTCCCATTTACTAATAATGGGTGGAATTTCAAAAGCCTATAAAAACAAATTTGTTTCCATTTACTTCAAACTTGGCATATATATATATATATAGAGGCAATTGGTATGCTGACATCAGCACACACATAGACATGATGACATCAGGTGGATCAATGCCAAAATAAGCTACAATACGTGCGAGGGGCAGGGTTTGTTGTACCCTGGCACCACTTGATTTATTGTTCTATCTTAAAATGTTAAAATAGTGAAAGAAACAACTTTTCAATTTCCCAGATCCCCAAATGACATTTTCAGTATAATAATGATAATAAGCAGAATAAAAATAAGAATGATGATGATTACCAAGAGTTCAAAATGTCAATGTTCTGCTATTTTTCAGTAAAAGTTTTCTTTATTGGTGACTAATTAGAGAGAATATATAACTGAATAGATATATAATGTAATTATAGAGTAAGTCTGTCAAGACTGTTTATGTAATAGTTCTAGGTGTAGTAGTCCTAATCTAAACTGTTTCCCACTATTTGTTGCTGTGTAGTTTTTCATTGTTCTGTTGGTCATCCTCCTGGCTGAGCTTATCCTCCTCATCCTGTTCTTCGTCTACACAGACAAGGTAGGGCTGTCTTAAGAAACAGTCGCATATACTTAACAGTTATCCGCCTTTGTGCCTAAACATTGCATTTCTTCACCTCTGTCCATACAGGTGAGTGAAAATGCCAGACAGGACCTGAAAGAGGGGTTGGTGCTCTATAACACAGATAATAACGCAGGCTTGAGGGATGCATGGAACACCATACAGGGAGAGGTATGACAAAAATGACTTTGTATGTCCTCCAGCTGTTAAATAGTACAATTTGTGCAGTCATTTCAGCTTGTTTTCTTTTGAGACCATCTGTATTGTTTTTCCTCCCCTGTCATTTGTCAACATGAATACATTTTACTATTTCTATTGTAACACATCTTTGTTTGGCTTTTCTTTTCAGTGGAGGTGTTGTGGAGTGATGGGTTACACTGACTGGTACACAGCCCTGCAGGTCAATGTGGTTCCTGATCGATGCTGTCAACATGTTTTCCCAGGCTGTGGCCACAATTCCTCCAATTCCTTTTGGACACGGGTCAGTATGTGTCAGTGATCAAATCATTGGTATGGTGGGTTAGATTTAAAAGTCCCACAAAAATACCCCAAACCAACTTAGCATAACTCTCCCCCAGTTCTGTGTTTAACTCCACCCAACTCATGACTCTGAAAACTACTACACAGTTGGAAAGCTGTTGAGATGGAGGTCATCAGGGTCTGACGTGCAGGTGTAAATGTGTAATGGGAGAGTTCAGGGACAGAGAATAACATGACGCCTATGTAGAACCATGTGAGGCTGTGAAAGGGTTAGAGTTTTTGTACTAGTTTTAAGTCCACCTACAAGTCAATATATATGAATTCCATATTTAAAACAATTATCGACATTATTTTCCCTGTCATACATTAAACCTACAATATTTCCCTCACAAAACAAATTCTATAGCTTGCTCTTGTGTTATTGTGGTGTTTTAAAACATTATTTCGGACTCAAATGCACCAATTGAGGCAGCGGTTTTACACTGTGCTTGTGTGAGACTGGGGTTTGAAAATGAGCAGTACAACAGCCTCAATTTGACCCATCAGAAGAATACAAACTTCATGACATAGAGTCGCACTAACCCAATACTGAAAGTGCAGTTCTACAGTTTGACATGAGTGGGAAGGGTCAAGAAGATTTAAAATTTAAAAAAAAATAATAAAATCATTAACAGAATGCACAATTTGTACACATTTATCTATGTTGTGTGCATTATCATAAGCATTGATGCATTTCATTAAAACCAAGTCATATATTTCTGTTTGCAGCTCAAAAAACATGTTTTAGTCTTTATTATAGCTTTAACTTAACCAATTTAACAATTTCAAAAGTACTTAAAAGTATCCCAAAGCTGATATTTAATTTTTATTTTGCTCATCATATCTAAAATTGTTCATTTCTCTGAAGCACTGGGTGTAAAATTATTACAATGAAAGGGACACTTTCCTATTGCTACAAAATACTCATTAGAAAACTAAATATGTAGACTGTGGTAAAAACAGATGCATATATTCCGTGTAACAGATTGCTCTAGATAGATTCATCAGAAAACACTGAGAAGCAGAATAAAGGCAGTCTTGGTTCTAGGTATATAAAATTCTTAGCACTAATGTCAATCTTCTTTGTTCAGCTTTGGTTCTGTATGTGTTATGTTTTTCTTTGTGCTCATGACAGAATCCAAAGTCAGATGCCTTTTATGATACTAATGTTTTAAGTGTTAGAAAAGTCAATTCAGTGCTGACTATGGTTACTGCAGTTACAAGTTAGTGTTGTAATCAGCATATTTTTACTTCATGTGTTTTTGTGACCGTTTGCCTTGAATAAAAAACGTCATCATGGAATGATGTTGAAATACAAGTACAAACAATATTTTCAAAAATGTTGCATGCAAAGTGCCTTTCTGAGTGCTTTTTTACATTAAAGCAGCAGCAGGGGCTGAAATCTAGAGGAAAAAAGATTCATCTTCAATATTCACCATTAAAAAACATTAGGAAAAAAAATCTTCTCCAAGTTTCCATGTTAAGCCACAGAGTAGAGTAGTAGTCTTGTCTGAGGGAATACAAACAGTGATCAGTAGCTCCAGCTGTCAGTCACATAGTTAACCCTCCTACCTGCATGAAAACACTAAAACCTGCATTACAGGGTGGATTTTCTACAGCTGGAAAACAACCCCACAGTTGGTAGAATCCTTGTTTGATCTCAAAACACTTCAATGACAATATGATGAAAGGTAATTATGGAATTTTTTCCCACCGACGCCAAAAAAAACTCTCAAAGCCTGCAGCTTTAACTTCTGGTTATCTGTTGAAACGTGCTAATAAGAATATGAACTGATGAAGTCTTGGCTTCAGATTGAATATTTTCTGATCTTCAGCCTCTAATTGTGGTTGGTGTGTATTTTCAGGGTTGCTATGAGAAGGTAGAGGAATGGCTGGATGACAACAAACACCTTCTGGGAACCATTGCCATGTGTGTGTTGGTCATACAGGTAAGTAGCTGTTTACATGTCAGCGCTGAAATAGAGTGTGACGGTATTCACCGCACATCATTTGATGATATGTTTTTGCTCTGTTTCCACAGCTGCTTGGCATGGCTTTCTCCATGACACTTTATCAACAAATCCATCGATCAGGAAAGAAGTATGAAGCTTAATGGTTACTCTTTAATATATAAAATATATTACAACCAATCCCACAACACACTGCATGTGTTTGCCTCACTTTTTGTTTATGTATAAATATGCCAGATGCATACTCATAGTGTGTGCCACTACTGCCTTAATCTCATTTATTCTCCCATTTACTGCTGTGAATAGCATGTGAATTAGTTTTTCCTGTGGTTAGCTTAATTATCACACGAGTGTTTTTATGTAAAATATGTGATGAGGATTGGTCTCTGAATCAGAAAAGACAATGGTTGGTTGTCAAAAGCCTGTGGATCTGTTTCAACAATCATTGTGTACTAACATGTTCAATAAAAACAGAGCTTTCTTCACTTGTGAGTTAATGATAGGGTTTTATTTCATTGACCTCTTTACTTTTGTTTTCTTGCTCCTTTTCCACTCAGAGGTTTCAGTATCTGCTTTCACCCTGGTAGTCAAACACCAGCTCTTAAATGTGTCAGATAAAAGCATAGTTAGCAAATCCATTCAGTCAACAAACCTTTTAACCTCTTAAGACGCCAAACATTTTATTCGTTCTGAGAACAAAGAAGAAGGCACATGCATTACAGAAACACAAAGTCAATTGATATGACATTTATCTAAAATACCTGAGCATCAGCAGGATTTGTTAATTACTGTTAGGATAGAACATTGTTTCATTGATCTTAGGCACAATTCTTAATCTTTGTTCCTTTGTTATAAGGTTGTGATTTTGTCATTGTCGTAGATAATGTTGCCCTTGATGATGACATAACGAATGAGTTCCTGATGACCACCCAGCTGGTAGATCAGGTGCTCCCATCTGCAATAAAACACAAGGAAAGTGTGCAGTTAAAGCTGTTTTTCTAGTGTACTAGTAACAAACTTGTGCAAAAATATATCCTACAGCAACAAAATATTTTTATGGTTTAGTTCTGTTTCAACCCAAATTAGATCATTTTCTTTAGAAACAGATCAAGTGGTTCTTCAGATTTTTGTTTCATGATGCTGGTTAAATATCAAAACAACACTAGGTTTAGTGTTGATTGCAGTGTCTGTACTGTGCACCAATTTCAATTCAATATGGAACAAAATCAAAATAAGTGAAAAGAACAAAAATTTTAAAAAAATCAAAATCAAAAATCAACTGAAATGAACAATTACAGGTGTGCTCTAGTTCACAGTTCATATTCAACATCCTAAAGCTCTTATTGATTCACATCAGCCTGTTTACCTGAAATGACATCTCAGGAGTGAAAGGTTTAAATGAGCAGTTGATCACAAAATAGGTAATCCACATGTTACATCAAACTCCAGTCATCTGCACCTTTTTGTGTGTCGAGTGATTTACCGTGTGGTGTTGAGGACCAGTAGGTCTCCATGTTTGTTGACCTCCAGGGAGCCGTGTGTGTGGGAGCAGCCAAGGGCGTAGGCTGCATTGATGGTGGCCGCAGCCAAAGCCTCAGGCATGGACATCCTCATATTGACACAGGCCAGGTGCATCACTATTGGCTAAGAAAAGACAGACAGACATGGTTGAATTTAAACCTCAGGGCAGAAACACACTCTTTTCCTCTGCTTTTAACCTCTGATCTAATGATGTCAGACTTCTCACACCTCTCCTGCTGAACTCACCATGGAGCAGCAGTAGGCATTAGGGTTGAAGTCACTGCCGAGGGCAACAATTACTCCAGCATCCAGCATGTCCCTGGCCCGGGGCTGGGGAAGCCTAAACACATACAGATCATTAGACAGTTCACAGCTGTAAAAGATAACTGCTGCAGTGTGTATGTACATGCGGCTACTACAGTTACCGCAGAATGTAAGCTGTAGTTGGCAGAAGGACTGCAGCAGTTTTTGCTTTTGCCATGGCAGCAATCCCTTCATCTGTGACTTCCTCCAGGTGACTGATGGCTAAGGCTCCAAGCTCTGCCCCCATCTGATACACAAATACACTCAGGTGAACAAACCCACAGATTTTGTTTACGTTTAACCAGATCAAGTGTGTTGTTTTTTGCAATTCTAAACTTCTTGCAAGCCTGAAGAAAGCATATGATCAATAAGTTTGGCTGTCTTTTAGAGGCTTTCTGCTTTTCAGACTGAAGTCACAAGGTTAAACTAGTGCCAGCAGCCACATGGAAAAAAAAAAAAATCATGTGAAAACATCTTAGGTTTATGGAACTACTAAAACCCTAAAGCTTTGCTCAAAATAATAAAATTTTACCAATGTTTTTATGCAGCCCTCAGTACATCTGATCATTTTTATGTGTATTCTAAAACTCAACAGCTGTTTATTTTTCACTGGATTAGTTTGAAATTTGTAGTAAACAACAAGAAGTCCTGAGGATAATTTACACATTTAGGTTGTTGAAATCAAATTAAAAAGGATGACCCAAACAAAGAATCTTTAATTATTTCCAAAAATGTTTACTTTTTTTGGAACCAAATTTTGAATCGCTGTACTATTACTATATTTCTATCTTAAGTTATCTTATCTCTTAAGTTTTATGGTCTGGTATAAAATTGCTGCAGAGCTGGAAATCCACATTTTGACTGCAGTTTCCTAAGAAGTGTTCTAATGTCTCTGAATGTTTTTTTAAGAGAAAGGTTTAATATTTCCAGAAGATATTCAAGCAGAGTTACACTTTTCACTAGACCAAACTTTAAAAATCCATCCAAGAATCTGGAATGTGGTTTTAGGGTTTTATGAGACATGACCAGAGGGCTTCACTGAGTTACTTTGGAATGACTCATAGGTTAGAATTAAGATGTTTCACATGTATGCATTACATAATCTGTAGTTTGTGATTTTATCGAATACGATGAATTAAAAATATTGTACCTAATATATATGTTCAGCCTGCAGTTTCTCTGTGGAGTTTGTGTCAGTTAATGATACCTGCGCAGAGTTCATGGGATGGAGCTCATCTCCATGGAAATTGATGTTGAGACCCATGTCTTTGCCTGCCTGCAGGATGGAACGTGAAGAGCTGAGGTCAAACACTCCCTGCTCACAAAACACATCGATGTTGTCCACTCTAAGAGTCCCGGCTGATATGCGTTCTCTGAGCCGAGGCAGTTGAACCTGTAGAATGTCTTCAGTAGCTTCTGCAACCGTCTTCCCTCTAAGTAAGACAAGAGAAGCACAGCGGTGATTAAAATTCAGGAAGCTGTGTGATATTTAACCATTTTCAGTATGGTCCTTACTTAGGCACTGCATGTGCTCCACAGTAGGTTGAGGAGATGTTGATGGGCAGAGTGCGCCTGGCCTCCTCAATCACCTCCAGCATCTTGACTTCTGTCTGCAGGTCCAGGCCATAGCCACTCTTACACTCCACCAGAGTGGTTCCGGCTCGCTGCATCCGAACCAACCTGCTGCTCAGAGAGGACAGCAGCTCTGAAGCTTTAGCAGCTCGGGTGTGCTCCACGGTGAAGTGGATGCCTCCACCTGCCCGATGTACGTCCATATAGGTAGCACCTGCCAGCTGCGAGACAAACATGCATCAAAGGTTTAGATGAATGCTAAAAAAAAAGGGAGCAAAGCATTGGGATCATAAAAATTTACCTTCATTGCAAATTCATGCACTCTGTCACCAGCCCAAACTGGATGAGTGTGGGCGTCAACCAACCCTGAAACCAAAAGGTTTTGTTAATCAGCTCTATGGACATTATGCAGTTATATACACAGTGGTAAATACATATTGAAAGGGTGCAAAATAACTTTTTTTCTGGTTTGCTATGTAAAAATTATGTCTCAAACTCACCAGGCAGGACACACATTCCTGTCGCATCAATCACTTTATCAAATGAAGCCTCTGGATACTGAGCTTTGATAGTGTCAGCAGGCCCCACAGCTTTAATCAGCCCATCACTGGATGAAAAGTAAGTCTAGTATTATCATTAAAAACATACCTGAGCCTGTCTAAATATTAAACATCTTTTTTTATGTTTCCTAAGAAAAGAGAAATTCTAAAATTACATTTTATATCTCTACTTCATCACACCTTTAATGTTCCTAGTGATGAACTAAAACTATACTATTATAATTGTTAGTAGCCTGATTAATTTCACCTGCAAAAATCCAGTTTAATTTTTGGCAGTGGTTTACTTTAACAAGTAAACCAGTCTAAAAGAAAACTACAACTACAGAAGTCATTGGTAAATCCATCAATTTAATTGGTTTTCCCCTGTAAGTCACTTTGGAAAAAAGCATCTGCCAAGTGCATAAACATAAATCCGTTTCTTATGGTGCAATCAAACAATATAGAAGCAAAGCCTTGAAGTTGCTTGCTTGAGACAAGTCCTAGAGTTTCACAAAAATATGAGGCTATGTAGAGAAATAATTTAATTCCTTCATTCTTTATGTTTTTAAGTTGATTTGGTTCATTATTAGTAGTCTATACTTCCAGTTGCATGTTTAATTTATGTTGTACCTCTTTTTCTTCTGTGTAAATAGACAAAACTCTTCCCCATTTGGAGCCAAATTATGATTTTAAAACTTACCTTCCAATCACCACACTGCCATTTTCAATTACACACAGACTGTGCAAGCCATCATTTCTCAGGTACTTTTCCCCTTTGTTGCAGATCAGAACCACCTGTTGAGCGTTCTTCACCAGAAGCCTGTTACTGTAGGACATTTTGATTCACGCCAAGCTGCTCAGAGACTGTCACCTCAAAGAGAATGGTTTATCCATCAGTCAAGGACTAGGCAAATATTTGTCCAGGAGAGCAGAGTTCAAACTGCACTGATGAGGGGCGGAGCTTCCAAGCTGATGCATCTCCTAGTTTGTGAAATACTTTGACCAACAGGATTATTATGTAATCTTTTCTGTTTGGTTAAAGCACATGACATAAACAAATGCATTACAGTGAGGGGCAAAATCATAAAAACTGGCAAAGAATGAAATTTTAAGAATTTTTTTCCAGCAAAATAACATATTTGGCAGGACCTTTGGCAGATCAACCGTCAGTATAGTCATTTTAAATTATAAGGAGAAAAAAAACACCAGTCATTTCTAGAAAGATTACAATAGTCATTTATTGTGTCGTTATCACAATGTTATAACATAAAATTGGCCCCACATACAGTAAAAAAAAATGCTTGAAAAATAACCCAGACCCCAGACGTTCATTTGTCTCACATGGTGAAAACACAAACACACATCAACTCAACTACAAGGTTGAATCACACTCAAGACAGAAAACAGGCCGAATCATCTTCACTAACATCACTCTCTCATTTCTCCATCCTCTTCCTCTTCTTCTACACCTCTGATGTACAAGACATTATTGCATCTGTGGGAATGAAAAACATTTCAGCACCAAATGCTGTCAATTATGAACAAACGAGCAGTTCACTATATAATTACTCCTACTTAATGTGATAAAATTACACATGGATTAGATATTTTGAGGCCAAAGAACATAAATTGACTTGTTTGGTTTATTTTCAATATTCAGATTTCAATCTAATAACTCTTCAACATTTCACACTGCTAACACAAATACAGGCTATGTATTTTTCTTGTTATGTCTTGTTGACAAGATCTTTTAAAATGTTTACAATAAAAATGTTAAACATGTTATTTCAGATAACTTGAATATAAATAAAGAAAAGCTTAAGATGACCATAGGTTTATGTTCACAACATACCTGATAAGCACCTCTCCCAGATGTCCTGCCAATGCACCATCCACATACTCTTCTGTGTTTGCCAGCTGTAAAGAAAAACATTTAAAATATAAGCAATGTTTACATTGTCAGATAAACAAATATGCAATACTGAGATCCACATCTGACACTTATCCACTAAGCAGGCCATTCTTTGGTAAAATGTGTAACTTTTGTCCGAGTTAAATATACTCAATGCCACTAAAAAGAAAGTCAACGCTTTAAACTGACAACTCAAAAAAAGTCCACAAAGGACACTGCATCACTACAACTCAAATGATGGATTAATGAATATGGAAGAACGTGTGCTGTACTCACCTGCATGTTCATGTACCCATCCACAGACACCAGGTAGCCCTTATACTCCATACCCCACTTCAGTTTCACCATTACTGGCTTCCCTGTCAGGCCATTTAGGAATGGCTTTGGATTCAGAGGTAAACTCTGTGGGATAAAGAGAAGAAGCAGGCTGATTATTATATATAAAGGAACTTCTGTCGATGCCGTAACTAAAACCTCTGGAAGACACAGTCAAAACATTTTTCTTAAGAGCGGTACAATACTCTAAGACACAGGTGTCAAACATGCAGCCCAGGGGCTAAATCCGGCCCACCAAAGGGTCCAGTCCGGCCCTTGGGATGAATTTGTGAAATGCAGAAATTACACTAAAATATTAACAGTCCTTTTAGTTCAGGTTCCACATTCAGACCAATTCAATCTCAAATGGGTCAAACCAGTCAAATACTATCATAATAACATAAAAACAATGACAACTCCACATGTTTCTCTTTGTAAATGTAAATATTTTCATGTATTTACACTAAAACAAAGTATAATTTTGCAAAAAATGCAAATAACCTGAAATGTCTTAAGAGAAGTTAAGTACAACTTTAATAATATTCTGCCTGTTACTCAATGTTTTGTGTGTTTGTAGATCTGCTGTGATCTGTAAATTATAATGTACATGGGTAAATGATAAACCAAGGCATAATATAGTTAAAATTACACTTATTTTTTCAGTTTGTTCATGTTATTCACATCTTTTGAAAGGGTAGTTTGTAGATGTAAACCTTTCATGATGTAAATTAACTTTTTTTGCTCTAAAACATAGAGAAAAGTTTGGAGTTGACATTATTTATATATTATTCTGTTATTATTTTACTGGTTCGGCCCATTTCAGATCAACTTTAGCTGAATCTGGCCCCTGAACTGTTTGACACCCCTGCTCTAAGACGACAGCACATTTAGAACTCCAAGTGGTGTTGAACAAGCACAAGAATTTTGTTACAACTAGCTGAGAAATACATAAGATGCACAAAATTAGCACATTTGACTAATAATATAACAATGTCCGGTAGGTTATCTAACTTCAGCAAAACCAAGTTAGTGACTGTATTAGTGCAGGGAAGAAAATACAGCCTGGACTTAAGAATAGTCATTTGATACGTTTCATAAAATTACGTTTCACATTCATAAATATGACAGAAGTCAATAACTACATAATATATGTTTACGCATTTGAATATAACATGTTACTTTGCTCTTGTTTGCTTCATTCAATTAAGCTAAATTATGAATGAGAAGCTAACGCAGCTAATGCTAACTAACTCTTATGCTACTATATACTGCACGATGAGACGGAAATCTGTTCCAGAAAACATCCTCTGAGTAGTGCGTACTCACCATTTCTGTTTAAATTGGTGCTGAATATAGGGGTATAAACCTAATGTTTTGGTATCTTTTCGTCACAATAACGTCTGTTCCTACAAAAGCAGCCACACACGCTTTACCGCCGAACCGGAAGTACAACCCTTTGACCTTAGAGGAGTCTTCACATCTCTGCAAACTGACGCCTAGTGGCGGGAGGTGTACACTGCAACTAGTCAGAAAGTCAAGATTTCGCTCAGTGTTTATCTATTTTTGAGGACTTTATGTGTATTTAATTTTTTTTTTTTTTGCATTCTTCTACTTCACTGCATCTTAAAGGCACATATATTTTTATCCAGATCTGTGTGACAGCCTTGGTTTATGGATTACATTTTGCAGAACTGTCAGAACTAATCCGTCCAGTAGAATGCAAAGTATGTGAAACTGGTTCCATTTTGACAAGCTACAACATCAGATTTGTTGCTAGTTGTGTTTCTTACTGATAGAAGCATAGTAACATAACAGTCGACATTGATTAACATTTTGAAATGAGCCATTTTGTACAATGACCACTTTTACTATGACCTTTATTGCTATAAACACTTGTAAATTTTTACATAACATTATTCATACTTTTATTTTTGTAAAGTTATGTTTGAAAACTTCTTCCACCTCTGATTGTTGACCAATAATTTACACTATGCAAATGTGTTAATATTTTTAAACTAGTGATTTCATGATTTATAATAAACTTTACATAGTGAAACATATTTTACTCATCTTTAAACATATTCTAATAACTCTTAAGTCCGATGATAAAACAGTTACTTTTTAGGATTCCAGCATTAGACAATGCCACAATTCTTTCTGTGTGTCTGTTCAGCAGCACTGTTAAATTTTACATTAGCCCTGAAGTGAACTGAACCACACATTGAATGATTTCTATTAAAATATCTTTCACTGACATGAAGCTTGACAAGGAATCATTCACCTACTAGAAATCCTGATTTGTTATTGGAGCAAAAAGTGAAATGACTGTCATATCTGGGTCGTTGTGGCTCTGGGCAGTTCATTCTCTCCGGGCACAAACTCTGAAGAGTCTGGAGATTTCTCTCATTTTTCTGTGATGAAGCGTTCAACGGTTACTAAAGCGTCTGACAAGTTCAAACCTGATATTTTGAATAAAATCAACATCTAACTTTCTACTGTACAGGGCTGGGTTCTGTCAGGAATTCCTCTGAAATTGCACTAGAGCTTTCTCTGCATGTTTGAAATACCCCTGTACTTACATCACTTAGCCTATTTTTCTTCACCCATCTTTTCAGTGTAATTAACTAGTCTGTCAGTCAGCCGCCGTGTCAGTTACAGTATGATGACAGTATGAGAATAGGTGTATTAAGAGGAAGACTTCATAGTACTGTGAGTGTAAACTTTTAATTCCTACACTTTGCATATCTTCTACCCTGCACATGTTGGTATCATCATTTGAAGGGGAAGAGGTTCAAGGCCAGATCCAGTCAGATCATTCCAGTCTGATGCAACGTAGCTCTTTGATGTCTGCTGAAAACTGCCTGAAACGCAGTAAATGCACTAGTGTGTGAACTGCAGGAAGTGTAGGGTTCAGGACTCCTGAATAAACCTACTGAATGAAACAGTCTGCTGCTGGACAGACTACGTATTTATTTATTTTTGTGTGTTTTCAACTTTACAAACACTTTATTAAGTTTTTAAGTAAAAAAGAATAGAAAACGTACAAAATGTCCAACAGTAAATCCAACACACAACACCAGGTCAGACTCATTCACAAAACTGTTATAATGATAAAAAGCATAAAGTGCATATAACATGATGGCAGAAACAGCAGACTCCATGTAGCTCAAATGAGTTTACAGACTGTTAAAGAACTGATCTGTCTAGGATATATATATATACATGTGAGGCTTTACAGCAGTTCTAACACATCTCTTTCTGCAAGACTTAAACTTTACTGAAACGTTTTTTCTTCCAATTTAAGAATAACGTGCTTTATGATGTCATAGTGGACCAAAATGAGGGACACTGGATCCATTTCCAAAGCCTGTATTTTTTTTTTTTTTTTTTTTTACTATTTACATTAGATAAGAACATTTTAAATTTTTTGTTTGTTTGTTTTTTAAATGTCACTGGTTAAAGACTGAAAAGAGACAAGGTTGAGGTGATGCAGGGGTAAATAAAAGAAGATATAAGCCAAATAAAAAGGAGGATTAAAAGAGGCTTAAGTGGCTCTAACTTCCACTAAGTCCCTGGGAAAGATCCTAGTTTTCATCCTTTGAAATAACAGGGCCTTCACTGAACCAGGACAGACAGAACAAAGTGAACAGGTGAGATAGTTTCCTTTGGCTGGGTGCTTATTGGACATGGGTCAGATGCACAGAAAGCAGGTCATGGTCCGATTACATTGCAGACAGAGAAGCTAAAACCATGCTGTGTTCACTGGAGCCTGACCCAAATGGTCAGGAGCCCTGGAAAGAACAGTTTTCCAGCATCACTTTCCAACCTACTTCTGTTTTTTCATGCCAATACTGAGCACAGGGGGGCACACTGCAGCTGCACGTTGTCGTCTTGTATTGTTCATGCTGATTGGGAAAAAAGCTCACTACCATACTCTCAGGCTGAGGAAGTTAGAGGCTTGTTTCAGACCTTTAAGTCTTCAATAATTCATATCCTCTTTAATTTTTACGGGCTGTTAGGCAGCTATTGTTGTGAATAGACAGCCATGTGGAACTGACCTGCCATTTGTTGGCTTGCATATTTCACTGGTTTTGTATGGACACGAACAATGATTTAAACAAAAGCCTCAGTCATGTTCAGAAGAGCAACCAATCGGCGTAAATCAAAAATGCGTCAGCAGCTCATTCTGCATCATGTTGTGTGTTCACGTTTTCTGTGCAAAGCCAACTGCTCAGAAATTTGGATATGAGCATCCTGTTTATGCCCCGTATCAGCTTTTCATTAGGCTCCACATGATCTGTAACAGGTGGTCCTGAACTCTGCCATTAATTTATGATCTTAAATAATCATAATATGTATTTAAGGATTATTTTATACAAGGAAAACTTCTAAGTATAACACACTGACATTATGTTCTATATACTCCTCAAATAATAATATAATTATATTTTGTTAAAAAATTAAAAAAGATTTTATATAAATAAAGATATGTGGGCCCAATATTTTGCAAGAGAACATTCACACAGATTATTTCTCTTCATTTTTCTGGACTTTTTGTAACATTTTGCTGATAAGAAAGACTCAGATCCCTTCAATACTAGACACATACCACACTGTTCAACTCTTCCACTAGAAAAAGGAACTGAAAAATGCCAGCAGTTTTTAAGTATCAAAGATCAGCATTTAAATGTTGTAATAATTATCCATATATCATATATAAGCATTATAAAGTAATATATGCAATCTTCTACTGTTTGTCTGTATATATCAGGCATCCTTGCAGCTCTTCCAAGGACTAAATGAGATGGATGGATGGATGGATGGATGGATGGATGGATGGATGGATGGATGGATGGATGGATGGATGTTCTACCTCTGAAATGTAGTGAAAAATATGACATGAATAGTTTGTATGTATTTTTGAGGATCTTTTGCTATTTGGAAAAAAACAGTTTAAACATTCTTAAAATTTTACACAATCTCAAGTATTATAATGAAATATTTGCAGAACAATCTTTTTTGTGTTTCAAAAGGTGTGGCCACATCAAACAGACAAAAATAAATGCAATTTTTTTGTTGTTGTTGTTGTTTTTGTTTATAACTGACAAAAAAAAATCGCAATGTATTTCATTATTTTGCTGAAACATCTATTTTTGACCTTGATGGAACAGAGCATGTGCAAAAGGGAGCACGTGGGTTTGAAGAATGGCTTAAAAGTGATTCTTAATACAATACTTCACAAATGCATGGGGTGTCCAAAAACCTTTTTCCAAGACTGTATTGTATGTATGTGGAGTCCATGCACCATCCTTCCATGCCACCCCTTTGCCACCCCATCTAAAATGTTCTAGGTCCACCCCTGGTTTTACACATGATTTTCCAAGTACCACAGGAAAAATATGCTTCATCTACTAATGCATGTGACAGAGGAGCCCATGTGATCTGACAAAGTATAAAACATCTCCAGACGCGTTAATCTGTTGCATCTGATATTATTTCTTGTGGATTAATCAAAGACTCCATGAAGCCCCCAGAAGGGCCCCCCAGAGGTCCGGGCACCTCACGTTGGC
The DNA here is from genome assembly GCF_902148855.1 of Sphaeramia orbicularis. Taxonomy (NCBI): domain Eukaryota; kingdom Metazoa; phylum Chordata; class Actinopteri; order Kurtiformes; family Apogonidae; genus Sphaeramia; species Sphaeramia orbicularis. The sequence continues at coordinate 37,688,730 of NC_043968.1, read as the reverse complement.
AGCCTCCTGCTGTGAGGAGAAGGGTCGTGAGATCCGTGCCAGCTCTGCACAAATTGGAAGGCTCCTTTAAGTCAGAGAAAAATCCGGAGGAGAGGCGGAGCTGCCGCACAGCGCTGTCACTAAACAACCTCTGTGTCTGTGCGCTCCTTAGAAATAGATCCACGGGGCAGAGCGGCCAGCAGACGGACCCACTGTGGGGAAATGAAACACGCTGCAGGTCCCGAAGACGCAGACGAGCTGGCCAGAGCCCTTCACCTCCTCAGTCTTGTCATCACACACCGTTCCGGATCATGTTTTCACCTACGACTCGGGTTTTTCTGCTTCTTTGGGTCGAAGTTGAGTGAAAGAGAAAGTCCACATTGGATTTGATCCTACGCACTTGTCTCCTTCTGCGGTGCCACCGTGGATGAGGTCCTTGGCCACTTTATGTTTCAATAACTTAGACCGGTTTTCTTATTCAGCTGTCTCACCATTTCTCACCTAATTCGGATTATTCTGAGACAAGGAGCTATGTGGATTTTATTTTTGATCAATCTGGTCGTGATTTCAGATTCAGGTGAGGGTACTATCTTTATTTATTTATTTATTTATTTAATTTAGAGCTCACATGTTAAAACATCTTGCCAGTCATTGGCATCAGTGACTCTTCTCATGGACAAGTGCAGCAGGGCAGAGTTCCCCCTGAACCTTTGCAGTCACAGCAACAGTTTCTACTGCTTATTACTGACACATTACATTTTATGTCTTTTAATCTATTCTTGTATTTTATTCTATTATTTAGTTTTTTTACTCTGTTGTACAGCACTTTGGTCCACTGTGGTTGTTTTATAGTGCTTTACAAATAAAGTTGGATTGGATTATCCACATTTATTAATACTTTAACCATATCATTATAGAATAATAACCTAAATAGTGGAATCATTATTTTCCGTGAACCTCAAAGTAAAGCAGAGTAATGTGTAAAGCCAGTGTCACATTGTTATTAAACTGGATTATGATTAAAATAAGTTTGGATTTACACATGAGGCTCTAAACTGGGACGCCTCATTCCCCTGCAAAATTAGTTCTAGTTCATGCTGATATCGTCTCATCGATAATATACTATCTGTAAATGAACTGAGACAGTTAATGTACTTCAGTATTTTGATAAAAGTTTCAGTCTTTCCACCTGGGCCTCTCTACCTGCAGACAGTTATGTAATTGTGCCCAAACTTCTAATAGAACATGTTCTTTTAGAAATAGTTCAGTACAAACTTGGCAGTATGGCTAAACTATGAGGACTCTGACATAAAAAAGGGGAGAGGTCCAGGTTTAAGATAATAAATCCAGTTTGGAAGATGACACTGTGGCCCTCAGGCTCGCAGAGCGTCTGGGAGGCGTCTCAGAGCAGCTCATCCTCTGAGTGCTGCCAAACTTTATCTGTGTCAGAGTCCACGCTCGCCGCAGTCTGTGGCAGGCAGGTGCACAATGCCTCCATTATCCCTTTTGCATAACATTTCCGATCAAGGTAAATCTTTTGTACACACACACACACACACACATACACTGGGTCAGTGTTTGTGGCCTGTGTGCACACACCCTGGCTCTGTTACTACAACCAACCCTCAGGGGAGTCTGATGATCGGCCACAGGTTCAAACTACACTGAACTTTTAAACCTGCTTAGAAAGTAAGTCGAAGTGGGGGCATGAATGCTGACTAGCAATGTGTTTTATTGCTTAATATGGTCAATTATTTTATATAGCTAGGTCATAAGATTATCAGCTTTTAGGCAACACCTGCTGTAATTGCTTTTCCAGTGTGATTTATTTGTTCATGTTGAAAGTTTCCTCCCTTTTTCCTCCTTCTTCTCCTTTATTAAAAAACTGTGACAGTGAATTTTTCAACATCTGCATGATACAAATGAAAGATCTGTCACTTTGTATGTGTATGGAAGATATTCCTCCCTTTGTTTCATTCATCATATAAACCAATGACAATGACATCTGTGGTTATATATTGTAAGACTCAATGCTTTTAAAGAAAATGAAAACTGGTCAGTGGTCTCTCACCCACTGGTCAGATCCATTGTCTTCTTTGTACAAAGCTGTTACATCGCCTCAGTTCATATTTACAATGCACTTGTGTGAATTACTTTTCTTTCACTTCATCCATCCAGGCCTCACAGTGGAGGTGTTTCGTGCAGGTGTGGCCCCTCGCTGTGAGAGCCGGGCCTGTAACCCCCGCATGGGTAACCTGGCACTGGGTCGCCGGGTCCTGACGCAGACCGTCTGTGGGAACAATGGCACCGAGCTCTACTGTTCCTACTCCGACCCTAACATCAACCTGGCCTGCAGCAGCGCCAAGTGTGCCAAGTGTAACGCCGGCTTACCCCTGCTGTCCCACCTGGCCGGGGCCATGTCCGACTCGTCCTTCCGTCACCCCAATACCTGGTGGCAGTCAGCTGAAGGCGTCGAGTCTGAGACGGTGCAGCTGGACCTTGAGGCTGAGTTCTACTTCACACATCTCATCGTAGTGTTCAGATCTCCAAGGCCTGCCGCCATGACCCTGGAGCGCTCCCAGGACTTTGGCAGAACGTGGAAGATGCTGCAGTACTATGCCAGTAACTGCAGTGCCAGCTTTGGACTGGAGGAGGGAAAGGCAGGCATGGGCCGAGATGGAGCCACATGCACGTCCAAATACTCAGGGGCTTATCCCTGCAGCCGAGGAGAGGTGAGGAATGAGTGATGTCTGATTTACATTTAGGCTCTACATACAATAAATGTAAACGCAATGCATCCCCAAAAGGCATTTAGAAGAATAGACTGTGCACATTTTAATTTCTTTTTAATTAATGAGCATCCATCAAAAGTGGTTTGGCAGCTGATATAAAGTCTTGGTGGGATTTCATAAGTCAGTCAACAAGCAATGTTAAAGCCAAATGGAGAAGAGGATCAATACACACCTGCAGTTAAAGGAGACTTTCTGTCACTCCAAGGTATAATATGCAGAAAGACTCACATTGTGATCATTTTGACAGAAATTGTTGCGAAATGAGTGGGAATGGTAATTTTGGTATTTAATTTTCACAGAAATAATAATAATAAAAAAAGACTGAATCAACCAAAAAATAAAAATTGATATATCCCTATGATATAAAAATCATAGCGGTGGACATGTTTACTGTATGAAATCAGTTGATCAAAAAAAATGTTGCCATTGTACATTTATGCAAATCACAGATATGTATCATCTCCTAACCATAACTTTTAGAATTTTTAGAACTTTTAGTGCCTACATCTAAACACATACAGGTAGTCATAGTTGAGATGTGAACTCCAGTCACTACTGGCAAAGTGTCCACCATGCACATGGTCACCTCCTGCCTATAGAAAAATAACAAAGTTTTGGGGACATTGTTTTGCTTTATTTTTCATATCTGTAGTAGAAATGTACAATGGCAGCATTTATTTCTGGGTTCTGGTACTAAAAATCCTCATTTATAATTGGATGCTGTGACACATTTGACCAAAACACTGCAGTTCCTGTGATGTAGACATTGTACTTGGCAGTTTTAAATCTACCTTTTGCTCCTCCATGCTACAAAGTGCTTCTGCTGTCATTTTCTATGGTACATTTGCACCAGGCAGATCATGAAGCTGCATAGACTACAAACAGCAAATGACAATCTGCCTTTTCTCTTAATGTCCGTCCTTCTACTGGAACAAATTCACTTCATTCTGCAGTAAGTCACGCAACATACACAAGTCATATGGCATACTTAGCACACTGAGCAGAATGAAAGCAGAGCGTAGTCAGGTGGGGGAAGCCGTGTGTGAGTGTGAGTGTGCATGTGCATGAGTGAGTGTTTAATAGGCGTACTTTGACTGTAGCACAAGAGGGCTTCCTGAAGTCCACTGATGTTTAATTGAAGCAGTGTGTGTAGGGAGCTGTGGTGCACATGTGTGTGGGGAGGCACATGCCAGGCGTGGTGCTGCTCAGAACACCCTGCAGTGATGTTGTATGTAATGTGTGTCCACACCGGGCTCTCCCTGCTACGACTCCTTCTACGTCCTCCTCACAGCTGTTACAGCCCTATACTACTGCTCATAAATCTTTCTATATGGTGTCGTTCTTTGTGTGAGTTTGAGTATTAAAAGCTTCAGTGTGTAATTTTTAGTGACATCTAGCAGTGAAGTTGCAGATTACACCCAAATGGATACACACCTCTCCTCCTTTACAGAAGCATCAATACACAAAAAAAGCCCTTGTCAGAGCCAGTGTTTGTCATTTTGTTCCAGGCTGTTTAGATAAGGAGATATTAACTATGGTCCGTACTCACACATAGGAGTTTTTGAATAATGTACCTTAACACTGGATCCTGCACACTATAAAACAAATAAAGAAGAAGTCTGCTCTGAGTTACCATAGGAACATGGTGAGAAGTGACCTGCTCCCTCTCAAGATATAAATGACTCATTCTAAACTGACAAAAACAATTATTTTCCTTCATGTGATTATACAGCAATTAAAATATAATTGTGCATATTATATATCATTTGTGTAATAAGATCTCCCTAAATCCTCCTTAATCTTACACACCCTGTAATAGTGTCTAGGTATTTACATATGAACATGTTTGCACATGTCATAGTTCTTTTGCATACGAGAAAGACAAAGCATGTTATGCATTTCTGATTTTTTTTGTCTGCCTTTTTTCAGAAAGGTGTAAAAATAGCAACTTTTTCTTTTTTTACTTTGGCTTCGTAGTGACTCAGCCACCTGTGCCAGGAACATGATCTTTGCCTTTTGACCCTTTCAACTGATTGACCTCCAGGTCAGAGGAGGTCAAGTGGCGCTCTGACAGACATACTACAGCTGCTGCTGCTCATCTGTTCACATGTTCTCTACTTCTGTTTGTTTTTGTTGTGATGGAGGCGACTCGTACAAAAATTCTGACAGATAAACTGTCTGTGGTCTGTTTAGGCTGATGACAGCAAAGCAAGTCTTTACAGAGTCTGGTGGTTTGCGGCTGTAATGTCTCACTTTGCCTGTTTAATGCACAAATATCTTTTATGAGCATGGATGTGCACCTGATTTAGTTCAGATTAAATATCAAAGTAATGTAAATTAAATTCATTACCATAATTCTGCTAGAATTATTATTACTATTTTTATTTATTTATTTATTTATTTATTTATTTTTTTACAAAAAATCACATCTTCTTTCTCATAAACTTTACAAATATTGACAGTGAAAAATAAATAATTTGACAGAAATGAACCACAAGAATGTAAGCTGCTTTTCTCTTTTTTATACCATTATATACTGAACAAAAATATAAATGCACGACTTTTGTTTTTGCTCCCATTTTTCATGAGCTGAACTGAAAGATCTAAAACTTTTTCTGTGTACACACAAGGTTTATTCCTCTCAAATATTGCTCACAAATCTGTCTAAATTTGTGTTAGTGAACACTTCTTCTTTGCTGAGATAATCCATCCACCTCACAGGTGTGGCATATCAAGATGCTGATTAGACAGCATGATTTTTGCACAGGTGTGCCTTAGGCTGGCCACAATAAAAAGCCACTCTAAAATGTGCAGTTTTATCACACAGCACAATACCACAGATGTCACAAGTTTTGAGGGAATATGCAATTGGCATGCTGACTTCAGGAATCTCCACCAGAGCTTTTGTCTGTGAATTGAATGTTCACTTCTCTGCCATAAGCCATCTCCAAAGGTGTTTCAGAGAATTCATGAAGAAGACTGTGCAAGGAAAATGGTGGTCACACCAAATACTGACTGGTTTTCTGACCCCCCTGGACCACCCAATACAGTAAAAGTGCACATTTTAGAGTGGCCTTTTATTGTGGCCAGCCTAAGTCACACCTGTGCAATAATCATGCTGTCTAATCAGCATCTTGATATGCCACACCTGTGAGGTGGATGGATTATCTCAGCAAAGGACAAAGGAGAAGTGCTCACTAACACAGATTTAGACAAATTTATGAACAATATTTGAGAGAAATAGGCCTTTTGTGTACATAGAAAAAGTTTTAGATCTTTGCATTCAGCTCATGAAAAATGGGAGCAAAAAAAAAAGGCGTGCATTTATATTTTTGTTCAGTGTAGATTAGATATCACAGTGTTAGTTACTTGGACAAACCCAGCAATTTTGAAGATACCTCCAGTGGATCTTCACCATATTAATTTACAAGGTGCAACCACATTAATACTTTATATAGCTTTGCTACTATTGCACAATGAACTTGTGTCATGAACATCACTGTCTTCACTGACTAAGACAGTGAAGACTAAAGATCTCAAAGACATAATTGCATCAGCAATATGTATTCAAATACTTAAAGTACAGATAACTTGATTTAAAGGGTACTTGCACGCATTGCTGTTGGCAAAATGTGTTGCACGTGCAGCTTTGTAGTGTGTATCAAAGCATGTTGAGCTGCATGTGAGTGTCTGTGCTTCAGTGATAAGATAAGTGGGAACTTTGATGGATGGTAGTGAAGGTTTGAAGGGGTGTAGAAGACGGGGCGGGGGGGGTTCTTAGCTGGCAGCGATTACAGGGAGCAAGTATTCTCAGCTTTCTGCTTTTTCCCGCAAACATGAAAGCATGTCATCTCTTGTGAAAAAAAAAGCTTTCACCTGTAAAGTGGGGAAAAGGTAGTTTGGTGTGTGTATGACTGTGCAGGGTTCCTTGTCTTATTTATGAGGTCAGCCCGGCTGTAAGAATGTGAGTGTTTGTTGTAGAAGCTGACCTCCTTAGGGAAGAGAGTGAGGCAGACCAGTCTACACACACACACACACACACACACACACACACACACACACACACACACACTTACATCCGTGCCCTTTCAGATAAACATATACAGTCAGTTCTCCGTCTGTCTGCTGGGAAGGAAGTGCTGTTGCTCTGATGGATATTGGTACTGTTGGCTAGACACCCATCCCCCCCTCTCTTTTTCTCTCTCCGTCTTTCTCCTTCCATCAATGCCCATTGTGCCTGTTTACCAGATTACAGTCCACAGTGCTTTGATGGAATTAGGACTGTTAAAGCCAGACTAACTGTATTTTTCAGCCTCAAATAGGATGAAAGTGGACAAATACCCAACATTTCCTCCGGTCTCTGTGAGACGATCCTAAAATGCTCCAAAAGTTTGGCCTGAAGTTGGCCCAGTTGTAAAAACTTTTAATGTATTTACCTTCAACACTCTGATGTTTAGTCTCTAATGACTAATAAGTGATATACGCAAAGTTAATCAGACTCCTGTAACAAAGGAATGCGATGTAATGTATAAATTAAAACAGACTGTTCTTTTCTTTTATATCTTATAATGGTACAAAAGAAATTTGAAGTTTAAGAAAAGTTCAACTTTCAGCAATTGTAGGAAACACATACTTATTCATGATACTCATACACTCATGATACAATATTATCATGAGACTTTGCCTATGATAATGATGACATGATACAACAATGCTGTGATACTTGATACGTTATTATCATCTGTGACACATAAAAATGACTCAGTAACTGAAGAAGAAAAATAACCCTTGAGAAGGTAAAAAGCAGGAAATATGTATGTATTCAGTGCATTGTGGTGTCAGTGACCCATAATTGGACAAATGAGACGAAATGTATGAAAAGTGTGAACTTTTAGCCTGGTAGGTGTTTAATACACATTGACTGCAACTTACTTTACCTTACAGTCTTTAATGTGTAAATGTTGGTGTGTTGATGTGTACGGAACAGTTTTTACACGAGAGGCAAAGCAGTTTCTTTGTATGGGTGACTTATAATGACAATACAGTATTCTATTCTATTCTATTCTATTCTATTCTATTCTATTCTATTCTATTCTATTCTATTCTATTCTATTCTATTCAACTACTATATACACAAATGCATCAAAATACAGATACTTAGTGCAACTGTATCAATACCCAGGCAAAGTAATGCAATGTATTCCACTGTCAATATATTGCTAATACTAAACGTCTTCTTACAGCTGATACCTCAGGAAACACTGCCTAACTAATCTGCTGATCACACCGAGAAGTTACTTAAAATAATCAAATATTATTACACAATTATGGGTTCAGTACCTATAATTTGCGTGTGCTTCTGCTGTGTGTATTTGTTTATTTTAATTTATTGGTTTATTTAACTGAGGCATTGTACATTAATTCACAATACTGTAAATGCACCATGAGTTAGGATAATGACCATTTTTCATCTGCAGTCCCTGGACAGATGTTCAATTGTCACCCTAAAAGGTAATACATGCAATTTAAAAAATACATATGTATAAATTTAAAATACCATATGTGTATGTTACATTTGTGTTGGAGTCTGTTGTGGGTGCTCATGTTAGCTGGCTACATTTCCATGCTAACATTAGCTGGACTGTGCTGCTGTAGAGGAGAAAAAGAGATGCTTTAAAGACCTCAGGAACACCTATTATCATTTTTGTGGGAGAACCATCTTGAGTCCTCATAGAAGTCAGTCTACTGACTCTTATCACAGATGTTGGGAACTCTGATACAAACTTTGGGTAACTGAACATTTGAAGGGCTCCATCGTAGATGTTTTTAGTTGCAATGAGTTTTTTAACACATTCCACAGAATGTCTATGACCCTTTTTTCTGTATGTTTTTTGTGCATTTATTTAAAAGAGGTGACAGGAAACCAAAGCACAGAGATGAAGAATGTCTTGAGGTAAACTGGGATTTGATTCTTGTCTTGTTGTGCTTTATTGTCAGTGCTTTTTGCCCTTAAAGATCCTCAGTGTCCCTGGGTTCATATCCTTATAGTACATAGAGTAACATAAACAAGAGTATTATCAGTGTGTTTGCTCATGCTCATTTTGAATTCCACATTACATGGAAAACTATGAGGCATGACTTTGTAGTGAAAACTCCAGGAAGTCCTTTTGCAGTGGTATTTTTGTGTAAATGGAAACACGGCCTTAATGTGTTTTTATCAGCATTTGCTTGTGTGCGGGTGTATGTGTGCGCTGGTGTTGCTGTGGTGTCGCCGAGCTGTCGCAGGCCTTTTGTCCAGCTCTGAGTTATGTGAAGCTGCATCTCCATCCCTGTCTTTGTCTGGCCCTGCTGTCCTTGCTCTCCCGTGGACCGGCGCCCCTCGTCCTATTTGTCGTGTTCTCTTAATTGCGGACCACAATGCCGTGACCCCATGACCTTTTCCAACAACAGGGAAATTAATAGTGCCCCTCCCATCACACTTTTGGCAAGTCATATAGCCAATGAGGGAGCAGCATGGGGGCTTTGCTTACATTTCAACCAAAACTTCTATCGAAAACACACACTCACTCACACAGACACACACTGCTCTGCCAATAATATCAATGACAGCCTGCCAGTGATGACAACACAAACTCTGCTGAAGAGACACACTACAAATACACACATTTCTTTCACAGCGAGAGTTGGGGCATGCACCAACTTTTTCACCCCGACAACAGCAGCGGTGTTGGTTGCTAATGGCAGCAGTAGCCATGGTGATGGCAGCCTATAAAAGGATCTTCAATTTGAAGGATGTCCAGGGACCAGACAGGGTAAAGAAAAAGAGGGAGAAAAGGGGAAAGAGGACAGCCAGCTCCCTCATGGTCATGTGAGGATGTAGATAATGACGGTGGGTCACAAGGCCAAAGTTTAGTGCACGACTGACACCAAAACCATTAAAATGACAGATGTTGTAACATGAGGAGCACCAATGGACCTGATTGTGTCACTGTATGCATCTGACACATTGCTCTAAATCATCAACAGCAACAGAGATCATTTTGAATATTAATATATTTTATATATTTTTAATAAATGTACTGCTGGATTTATATTTACAATTCCCATGCAGCTCCAAACAGCTTCATAAGGGTGCCAAAAGCCACTGAACCCCCAAAATATGCCTAGATTGTTTTTCAATTGTCACTCCAAAAATGTAGTATTGAATTAAATATTGTAACCACATGTTGGTGTATTGACAGGAAAACTGCATTATAAGGAGGCAATGAAATGGACAAACTGCAAACTGTTGTGAAAAGGTTGTTATTCAACATTCAGGTGTTTCTTCTCTCTGTTCCACCTGCATCTTGTGAAATAAAGCACTTTAGATGTTGGTTTATAGTTATCACAATCACCATTGCCATGGAGTAACAGCCTTTTATATGCAAACTTCTTTGAGAGACCCTTAACATTTTCTAGGTCTCGACTTTTGGTGCTTTCAGTTTGATTCAGAAAATGAATAGTGTAGAACCTTCCCCAGTCCACAGTCCAGACCAAACAACCAACCCTGAAGCATAATTGAATTGTTTCTGGAAGGTAAAGACTTTCATCATTATTATTATTATTATTATTATTATTATTATTATTATTATTATTATTATTATTATTATTATTATTATTATTATTGCTGTTGTTGTTGTTCAAATTTACAGACCAGTTGCAGAAAGTTACAGCAGGCTATCGTCAGCCTTGAAATTAAAAACAGTGGAAATAGGAAAAACTGAGCCAATGACATGCACATCTACAAACTGATCAGCATCAAGTAGAGACACAGCCCACATAGGTATTACAATAAGATATAGGTATGTTACACAGCTGCAATGTGGAAGTAGGTCTCATGGGCACAATTTAACAACAGTCTATAGTTGATTTCTCAACTTCATGGCCTGTCAAACCATCTTAGATTGATGCAAAAGTCTGTTGCTAGATACAAGTTTAGGTGTACACTGACACATATTTTAGTCTGTGTCACTTTATTTTAGTGTCATTGTCTTACAGTCGTGTGTTGCACCAGAAGAAGTGGCAGTCACCCATTTTCAGACCAAATATCTCTCCTGTCCTTTTCCACAGGTGATTTATCGTACCCTTCCTAAATGGGAGTCCTTGGATCCGTTTGGGGTGGAGGGACAGCAGCAGCTGAGGGTGACAAACATCCGAATCCGCCTGCTGAAGCACCAGTCTTGCCCCTGCCAGGCCAAAGACCCTGCCTCTGCACATGAAGCTCTTCCCACACAGCATTTCGCCATCTATGACCTGATAGTGAAGGGGAGCTGTTTCTGTAACGGACACGCTGAACAGTGTGTTCCTGCAGCAGGTTACCAGCCCGTCAGAGACCGCACCAACCATGTGGTAAGTAAAGAATAATCTATGGCTTTTAAAATCCATCTCATCAATATGAAAAGGCTCAAGGGTATCCTGTGGAGTTTTGTTTTGGATACATTTCACAGTGTGTTGACACTGTACTTTGTGAGTAGGCTGATTACCTTTCCAGTTATCTTAGCAGATTTTTCCCACTTGATCCATGAAAATTAAGATTATAATGTTGAAAGCAGACGGTTGCATGTTCTGTATATCAGTCTCCCTGTGTTGGCAGGCGGGTTAATGGCAAGTAAATAGAGGACTGACTTGGGGGCGGACCCCTTTCCCTCTCCTACTTCCTCCATTTTTTTTTTTTTTTGCTCTGTCTGATCTGATAAACGGCTGCCTTTCCTCTGAAACCCAAGAGATGTAGAAATTGATTGAAATAGTGTCTAATGATGGTGTTGATGTGTGTGCGTTGATAAAGGTGTGATTCAGTGTTTTTGCTGGAGATTAACCATATCAGACCCAGGTTCCTATCGCAGCCATCTCCACAAACATAAACAATGGACAGCTTTGAAGCAGACTGCTGGTTCTGCTACAATCAGCGGAGCTCGACGGGGAAAGTGGAGTTTCCTTTAACTTATGAGCACAGAGATTTTGACACTTACTTAACTAATATAATACATGGAAAAGCCTGATAATAGATTTTGAGGACAATACTCATGTCAAAACTTAAATGACTCTGGTTACTGAAACTAAAATTTAGTTGAAAAATAAATATTTTGATCATGATTCTTAATACAAGTGCTATTTCTTTTACCTTGCTCAGGCAGGTGCAAATGCAGGGGATAATGGATTTTTTTTCCCCTGTCTTTTCTAAAATAAATATTTTGAACTCTTTTAAAGTTTCTGCTTGATTACTTACTTTAATTTCTAACTAAAATACCCTTTTCATTTCATAGTATTATGGATCCCTGGGTTGTTTCATTAGTGTTTGTTGTTAACTCTGAGCCATCATCTTTAGTGGATTTTACCAGTGCACCAAACACCAGTCTTCATTATAAAGATCATATTAGGGAAAATGATAACTCATGTTTTCAATAGTGTATAATAACCGGAAAAAAGAGAATTCTTGTACTTTTGTTATCTTAGAATGGGACCTTTATCTACTGCTGCTTTTGGCAGATTTATAACCTGGCATACACATAAAAACAACTAGTTCAAGTGGATGCAGCTGGAATTCTTTGTCAAATAGACAATTATGGCTGGTATGATCATCAAACTGCTTCTTTATTTCACATTCCCAGATTTCAGCCATTACTTTGATAAGTCAGTGTTATTATAACCAATAGAATAAATATATTATGACTAAAACTTGACAGGGATCATGCTTAAAAGAGTGAATGAAATGCAGTTCAGATTATTTTACATTCATGATTCATGCATTTCCACTGCCTCTGCTTATCATCAGGCATTCAATCATTTAATGTATATTGTTTAAGAAAACAACACTATTCACTTGGATAAGCAACTAAAAAATGACTGACATGCACATTCTTTTATCCTGATATAAAACAGAGAAAATGTTTAGCATTTTACTTGATGAATAAATTAAATGATTAATTCACAGTAGAGGGTTTCTGATGCTGATACCAGCGTTAATGGAATAAAGCTGCTGATAGCTGATTTATTGGACACAGTTGTTTAAGTCTTTAATTGTGCCAAGAAATTCCAAGTGGCTCTACTGAATGTTTCATCAGGATTTCCTTCTTTGAGGGCAGAAAATCCTCTGAAATAGTATTTAGACCACGGGACTGTGAAGTTCATGCCAGAATGTAACATTAATAAAAACAAAAAAAAAAACAAACAGCATTTTAATGCTTACTTGGATGGACTGTTGCACAGAATGACTGAGATTTAGGTGTTTTTTTTCTTTTGCCAACATTGTCTCGAAACATGAGTGTGACTGCACAGACGACTTAAAGTTTGAACTGTAAATCTTTCCTCACTGTCCTCACAACATTACCTCAGGTCATTGGAGTGCCATGCAGGAGCGTTCGGTAAACACACAGAGGTTATATAAGTGGGTTTTTGTCCCGCCTATCAGCAGATTGTTTTGTGTCTCTGTTTCAACCCAGAGCCGGCATTTTTGGCAAAACCCAAACAAGCAGAGCAGTACAAGAAATGAGATGAGGGCAGAGATTGCTGATCACTCAGGGAAGGAAAGGGAAGGGAAGGGCGTGTGTGTGGGGGCATGCATTTTTGAGCCTTTCATAAAAGTGTGTGAGCTTACTGTGAAATGTACAACCAATTTCTTCTCCTTTCTGTTAAAATGTGCACAATATGTCATGTTTGTTTGGTCTGCTGAAGGTTTGAGGTGCGTGTGCTTAAGCATGTTGTGTTTTGTCTGCTCTGTGTGTGCATGTGTGTGCAGTAATCAGTGGTGAAAGTGTCCCTGATAAACTGAGCCATTACTGCCCAGACGCTGTGAGCAGGAACGAAGGGACTGGATTGTTTGTTGTCGTTGTTTTGTGCTGCCATTCCCCCACATGGGGTTTTGTGGTGCAGGGTAATTACACTGTCTGTTAGTCAGTCACAAAGCCAACACACACACACACACACACACACACACTTACACTTAATGACCCCCAGGGCCGGCTACTGAGGATTTAGCAGCAATTAAGGTTTGTGTGCTTCTTTGTGTTTTACCATCTCTCTGCCTATCTTTCCATCACTTTGTACCTGACTTTCTCTCATATTGCTTTTCCTTTTTTTTTTTTTTTGCTCTATTTTGTCTCTTTTTGTTATCTATCTTCACATCATTTGTCTTGCACTTTCTGTGTTTTCTTAAGGAGGAGCTGAAGAGAAACCCATTTTACACATCAACTTTAGTTCACTCCCTGCTAATAGAATGTTAACCCAGTGAAATCATGTGAAATATATATCTTATATGGCTTCAGGGGAAGCTTTCTGAAAACCCCTTGATGTCATGAGACTTAGGTCATTAAGAGCTTTTATACTGGAGGGGAAAAGTGACAGGGACAATGGCAGTGAGCAAATAAGATGGATCTGTGTGAATGTTGTACATCTTCATTGGAGCTTGATCTTAAAGGTCTTCTTGAGTGGTTATTTTTTTAAGAAATTGGGTTTTTGATGGTAGAAGGTAGTTCTTCTTGTTTTTAAGTAGACCATAAGTAAAAGATAAAGCATTGTCAAGTGCTGTCATTGGCATTATGCACACATATTGACTATTAACTACAGTATTTGCATGTAGTCGGGCATATTAGCTCTTTATTAGTCATTACAAATGACTTATTAATGCTGTGTTCTGTGTGAGTATAGTGTACAACTAGTTGGCCATTAACTAATTGATTTCCCCCCATAACCTAGTCATTACTGCTTACCGATAGTGCATAAGGAAGTTACTATATACAAACTATGATCTTCATTTGATCTGCTCAGTAGGAGCCTTATATGATAGTACTGACTGTTCTATTCATAACAACAGAAGTATCATAATGTCCAAATAGCTGTAAATTAATTCATAAGTTTTCCATTCTAAAGGCAGGTTTTGCTGATAAAGAATTCAGTTGTAGTTTTATACTAACAAGTGCTATTGAAATATTTGTAGTTAAAGTATGGTCATGCCAAATAAGGCATTATAAGGTGTTTTATAGTGACTAATGAAGAGCCTTTATGCTGCTAATGTTAAAGATTGGGAGTTACAAAGATGCAGTCTTATAGGTGGAAGCAAATTATTTGCTGTGGCAATTCCTAAAGGAGGCAGCCAAAAGTAGTAGTAGTAGTAAGGATCTAATCATAAAAGTGGAATATAATATGCATAATGTTGCTTTCACTAGCGTATAATAAGATGAAATGAGAACTGTTGCGTTTTCATTACCTAATACCTTACAACAAGCTGTTTATATCTACAGAGGGAGCAGTTCTTGATATCATACCACCATATCTTTATAGGAGCTTAGAACAGACTTCTTCCTCTCTAGAGGGGAACATCCATTTTTAAGGTGCTTCCCTGTCAACTACCATGTTTGCATGCAGACCAGAATTGACATTCACTTAAAAGCCTCAGAAAGGCAAAACAAACATTGGTTTTAACTATTTTTTGGTCACCGTAGGGGAGGGAGTGGTGACAGAACAATCTGTATTCTCCAACTCCGCCACTAGATTTCACCCTGATCACACACTGAGCATTTAATTTGTTAATACGTGTGCTTTTATTGCAAAGTGTCACCAAATAGTTTTGTGGCATAAGGGTGTTGGTATTTAAAGATGCTGGAATGCTAAACAATCAATGTTCAGGGGCTTGCATTTTTGTCAGCATTTAGGGTCTCATATCACCCAGCCTGCTTCTCTCTTCTGCATGGCGGTGATTACATAGTTGCGTGTGTTGAGCTCTCAGTGTGTACATGTGTTAATTGTCCTGTATCACGGTATGGTAAACATATGAAATGGGTTGAAATACCAGCTGTCTGGACCCATGCCAGATGCTGCTGGCCTTTTCCCCTTCTTTTCCTTCCTCTATGTCCTTTCTCTCTGTGCCCCTCCTTTTTCTCCGCTCTGGACTTTTTCATTAATTGCCTCTTTTTCTGACTGGTATTGAGTCCCCTGCCACCAATTTTCCTGGACCTGACATTCATGCAATTGCTCCCTGTATTAGGGTGATTGAAACAGTGTGTGATGTTTGTAAAGTCAGTCATGTGTGCATGTCTGTGTGTGCAGAACTGATCCAGAGTCAGAGCTCTGTTCCTCTGGCATGTGGATGTGTTTAAGGCTATGCCGAGCACTGTGACTGTATGTGTTTCAGTGTGACATCTATTCAGGAGTTAGTGACACAGCATATTGTGGGAAATGAATGAGTGAATGAGTTGATGTGCATTTACAACTATTTTCAATGAATGTGTATCTGTATGGACTTACCTCTGTAATCATTGTATAATTGTGTGTGTGTGTCCTACATTACAGTTGCTCGCTGTAACGCAAACAAATAAAGAGCTTCCTCAGATGCCTTGAACCCCCCCCTTTCAATCATTATCCAGCATGCATGGCATTCCAGCTCACAGGAATGACAAGGAGATTGTTATTGTGCTCTCAGTGCTGCATACTTTCACCCTCCGCATACACACACACTTGTAAACACACACATACAATCACACACAGGCTTTTCAGACCAGAGGCCCTTTTTTGTTTCCAGTGATGAAGCCAAACAATCAATTTCCATTCACTAATTTCAGGCAGAGAGGGACTGAGAATGAGATGGAGTGGGAAGAAATTAGGAATAATTTCTTCCCACTCCATCTCATTCTCAGTGAACGTCTGTCTCTTTATCGGTTCAGAGAAAAAGAGGAAGAAAAACATTTTAAAGGAAAGACAGTGTGTCCGAAAGGTAAAACAAAATAGAAAAATCAGTGTATGAGATGAAATTTACATTATCAGAGGAGTCCTCACCCCCAATGTGCTTGTTCTCACATGGGAAATTTCCCTCTACATCACACTGACCTCTTTGTTCATCCCATCTCTACCTCCGTCTATCATTTTCCTATTGCTAATGAGCTCTCACTCTCTTTTTCTCTCTTTCTAAGGTCCATGGGAAGTGTGTGTGCAGACACAACACTGCAGGTGATCACTGTGAGTACTGTGCACCTCTCTACAAGGATCGACCCTGGCAGGCGGCTGATGGACTCACAGGAGCTCCACATGAATGTCGGAGTGAGTCATATAGACCCACACCTTTACACAGAAGGAACTGAACTAAATGTTATAAAGCTGTGTCACAGCTTGATTTTTCTACTTCATTTTTCAGAAATGGCACCTAGCACCAAATCTTATCCCACTCATTCCTTGGAGAAATGAACCTTATCACAGATTAAAAGTCATCCCAAATAAATATTGGACACATTTTTAACAAGCTACATATTTTCTGAAGAAGCTGGCACTTGAAGGACGTTTTCACATTTTCTAGGGACCCCAGTTTTAAAGTGAATTTGATTTTTTTTTTTTTTTTTTTTTTTTTTTTTTTTTGCTCTTGTGAGATTTGGTGACACATATCTCTTCTAAAGGAAGACAGCAGGACAATAAAAGCACATCATATTAATAAACTCACAAAGAAGTGATGTTTGTTACCTCTAAAAAAACAACAAAAAACGCTACATTACTGAATTATAATTTTATTCAGAACTCATTAATATACTTTCATCCATGCTCATAATGTTCCTATGACTGCGCCCACTTAAGACACTTAAGTCTTAGAACAGTTATAGAGGCAGAGAAAATGGTCGTTATGGAGGTTGACAACTGAGGAAGCTCATATGTAAGGATTGCTAGTATACTGGAAATTTTAAAAAAAAAAACAATTATTGCATCAAAATGTATTCACATACTACTAAAATTAGTGAATCGTAGTTTGTTTTTTTTAAAGTTCATTATGTTAGTTAAAAATCCATTAGACATTACAGCAAAGTGAGTGAGTGTGAAGTACCATAAAAAGGCTCATTAACGTAACTAATTAAAACTGTACTTGAATAAATGAACATGTTTTCCTTCCATTACCACACTTAATGTATGTCCATGTAAAAGCCAGTGTATCAGTCTAAAAGCACAGCTCTGTTATCTGTTTGCTCAGTTCTCCACCTTCTACTCTCTCATTGCAGAGTGTAAATGTAACGGACATGCCCAGAGCTGCCACTTTGACTGGTCAGTGTGGCGTGAGTCTGGCCAGCGAAGCGGAGGAGTGTGTGACTGTCTGCACAACACAGAAGGACGTCAATGTCAAAACTGCAAAGCCGGCTTCTACAGAGACCCTCACCGACCCCACACTGCCCCTGACTCCTGCAAATGTAAGACATCACTTACACCAGCAACTTGAACTTTTTTTAATGTTATTGATATACATTAAACCAAAGAAGACATGTGCAAGATGTGAATTTACCAACTTTTACCATTGATCAGTGAATTCTGTTGTTTTTATTTGTATTATTTTCATCTACAGACAAAATGGTGCGAAATTGTCACAATATAAGTCACCAATGAACTCAACAATATTTAGATTTGAAGACATTTTACAAATAATTAGGACATTAATTTAACTTGATTCTAAATTCTGACAGACACCCTGAAGCCATAACCACGACATGTAAAACACAATGTCATCAAACACAATTAATCATACGAGTGTTGACAAAATGTTGCTGGTGTATATCATAACATTAACCTCATACACACCACACTGGCACAGTGCTCTCATTTTCTCAAGGAATGCTGAGGATGGGAATCACAAGCTGGGACGTGCTTATAATGTTGATTTGTGACGGGCACCTGGCTCTACGTGTGTGTGTGTGTGTGTGTCTGTGTTTGTGTGTGTGTGTGTGCATGAGAGAGAGAGACAGCAGACGACCCACGCCACATCCAAGGCTTACGCTGTAGTTAATCATCAGATAGCGGCATACCTACCTTTTGACTCAAAGCTCTACACACTGCCCCGTTTGTCCATCTCCGCTTGTTTTGCCGTTTCTCACTTGTGACTCAGAGCTCGAGTATCTTCACGTTAATCATTGGTAGTATTTGTAAATGTGTGAGGGTCTTTTGTGAGTGCGTGTAGGTTGCTGGTTGACGTGCTTCGTGCTGCCCTCCGGTGATGAGACGAGTCTTAAGTAAACATGAGATAGTCATCCATAAACACAGAGCAGTGGCTACATTCTCCCTCTGATTATCTGTCTGATTTGACCCAGTGAGCTCAGTCCTGTGGAGCATGTTGGACTCATCATCCGAGAGACTGGAGTGTGTGTTCATTTAACACATGCATCTACTTTATTCCAAAACAACTGTCAAATTGCACCAGACCATTCAAAAACACCTTAGCTTGAGCAGAAAGCATGATGTTGGCTAATGATCCAATTTTGTCACCAAATGTTGGAGTGTTGTGCGTTTTTTGTGTTTTTCGCACCTGAAATCTCAATTGTGGAGGCCAGAAGGCTAATGATCCTCACTGATGGCTGATTGCTAGAAGAAAAAAAGAAAAGAACTGTTGGCATGCTTGGAGAACCCCTAAGATGTAGGAGCAGGTTGTGAAATCCTGCTGCAGCCGCTCGCTGACAATGGAGGAATTTCCCTCCGTCGTGAAGAACATTTCTTTCATACCAAGCACCGAGGGGCCCAAGAAAGAAAACACCCATGTCAAGTGCCACACAAGCTCATACACACCAAAACACTTTAGTTAGAGGGAAGGTTACAGTGTGTGTTTGTGTACGTGAGGTGAGTTTGTTTTCTGTGGTTGTTCAGGCAGGTGCCCTGTCATGTCTCAGCAGACGGTCGTAAAGTTTTCATTGTCAGAGCTCCTGAAGCTGACAGCTTTCATGAATGTGTGCACAACCGTACAGACATATTAGCATACATAAGTCCTTGTGTAGTGTGGCCCTTTCAAATGCTCATAAATTCCCACACTGATATGTAAACACACAGGAGCACAATATCGCACGTGTTTTTGCTTTACATGGGGCTCATGTGGTGTGGTGTAATCTCTGTTAATTATAAACGTGTGGAGGCTGCTCACTAGACATAAGATAGAGTTGTTAAATTCAGATGCACGCTCACATTAACTAAATACATAGACTGATGTCAAACCTCCTTTTCATCTTACTCTGTAAAGGAAAATGTGTGCATTTTAGTGTTGGTTCAGCAGTTAAATGTCTGTGTGCACATGTGAGCGTGTCTAGAAAGTCCTAAAGGTGCTATCTTTATGATTATATTGATATTGTGCAGGTCAGTCTTTTGATAAGGTTTATCTTATCTGTGTTACCTGGTGGTGTTTTATTTGATAAAAAACAACAGCAGGTCTGTCTGGTTCGTAACCCAGCACATCTGCATCCAGGAAGTTTTATGGAGCAAAAGAACTGCACTTCTTTTAGACTTTTTGTTAGAGGTTTTTTAGAGGTTTTCATAGATGACCCTATAATTAACCCTATAACTTACCCTATAATTAATATATACTTAGAAACCCCCATCTAGAAAAAGGATGAGTTGATCATATAATTTGAAAGACAGAGCAACAACTAGAAGGATTCAGGTGACACCTCACTATTTAATTCATTTTATAAATAATAAATTAGCTAGATTTCTATTCTTATTCCTCTTGCTCTTGTTTTATTAGATATCTCTGTTTATCACTGCAAATCTGCATATTCTCATATTTAAGTGTCAGTTTTAAGTAATAATAATAAGAATGGATTAGATTTCTATAGCGCTTTTTGAAGGCACCCAAAGCACTTCACATTATTGATCCATTATTCATTCACTCTCACATTCACACTCTGGTGGTGGTAAGCTTCGTTTGTAACCACAGCTGCCCTGGGGCAGGCTGACAGAAGTGTTGCTGCCAATTTACACCAAACGGCCCCTCTGACCACCACCGAACATTCAGACACCAGTGTGAATGACACTGGAGGCCAGGTGGGTGAAGTGTCTTGCCCAATAAGTAATAGTTACTTAGTCTGTTAACTATAAAGCTGGGAAATTTTTGTTTTCAGACATATTCCTCTGTTTATTCCTATTTATACACCAGTAATCACCTTTGACCAGTTGTAAGGATTACATTACACTTTATCTGTCAAGAATAAATCACAATGTCACAATCATTTCATTCAAGATTCAAGAGGTAGAATTATTTTATTCCAACTTTATGAGCAATTGTGTATTTGATGAAACATTTGTCTTATAAAACTTAATGAGATGTTTGGGTTTTAAGCCAAACATGAACAATCTAGTCTTGTTTTCTTTCATCTCAGCTGTGCTCTCTGTTACAGGAATAAAATCACCTTTTCTCTGAATGGACTAATCAGTTAATTAAATCATTATTACACCCTAATGTTGTAAACTTTACCACAAGGCAAATAGGCCAATTATTTTCTTAAATATTATTACATTAAGTGCATCTCTGTCAATCATTAATCAGTCAACTTGTAAAAATGAAAATAGGTTGCTGTTAATAATCTGTACAAATGTAACAAAATATATGTCATTCTTCAGTTTATGCATTGAGCTGAAAATGTAAAACAGATTGACTTAGCGTGTGGATACTTTTTGTGTAGCACAGGTATTTGTGAGTCATCAAGTCTCTGATGTGTCAAAGTTTACTGCATATATAATTTGTTTATATACGTTGTCATGTGAGTTTAATTTCATACCATAACCTTTTAAGAAAACACAACAGCCCATGTGTTGTTATGTAACATCATTCCTATAACCTATAATCAAAGACAGCATTAACAGGGCAGACAGGCCCCTGGGTTTAATGTAACTAGTCTGAGTCATTTACTGCCTGCCGAGCTTCAAGCATCATTAAACTGCAGAGAAACAGCTCCTAACAGCACCCTGTCTTTGTTTCTTCTGCATCTCCTTCACCGTGTCTCCTCCTGTCCTCCCTCCCACCCTGTCTTCCCTCGAGGTAGGGACAGATTTATGGGGGAGGCCTGACACCTCCTGTGAGGCTCTCAGTGGGTCTCAGTTTAGAGACAACAGACAGTAGTTTTCACAGTGGAAACATGGGTGTGTATATTTGTGTGTGTTGGTATATTGTTTTTGGAGGTTGTTTAAAGAACACCATATCAGTACACAATTAGAGGGGGCGTGAGGGAGGGAAGAAGCCGGTTTGTGTGTGTGTGTGATAAGGAAAAGAGAGAGGCCATTGTATTACAAGCTCCTATAACAATACCAGACAGACAAATAGAATAACCGATGACTGATGAAATACTTTGACCTTTGGACCACAGTAATCTGTGAATGTGATTTAGTCAGGTTATCCTTTTTAAAAAATAATTTTTCAGTTTAATGTTTTACATTTTGAGGTTTGTATACATTTTCTTAATTAATACATTAGAATAGTACCCATTGTAATGATCCCATTAAAGTGTTCATGTCAGGTATAGAGTACAGTGAGCCTTGCATTATTGCAAAATAAAATCCGGATAGGGGTGTCTTGGATCTGCTCTGCAAAAAAATCCAATGATTCTAAGTGCATACAGTGCAGAAACAGTCTGTTATGAAGACATAGTAGGCTCAGAGTTTGGTATTGAATGCTGTGTAAACATTTTAACCCATAAAGGCCCAGAGCTACTTTTGTGGCAGTTCCCAAATGACTTTTCCTCTAGATTTAACATTTCTTAATTAATTTATCACCCTTTAATTTAATATTATCCCCTGTATTTCCAATTTTTTCAGTGAAAATCATGTATTTTCCTGTATTTAATTCACTGATCGTGTAGATGTTTATTAAAGCTCAGATTAAAGTTGTGTTATTATGCTAAAAAACAAAGAAAACTGAAAAAAGTGACTTAAAGATATTGATAACCAACACAAAAATAAGCATGTATAAGCACTGTCATTTGTCAAACTCCGTGGGTTTTACTGGTGAATCAGTGTTATAGAAAATGATAGTGTCGGAGCCTCTGAACATCCAAATGGGTCATATCTGATGACCATGAAAAGATGACAAACTGCATTTTATACCAAATATTTACATGGATTGATAGTATTAGTGGATCAACATGTATAAACATTTTAGATCAGTAGATGATTTTGGTCGCCAGTTGCTGTTTGGGTCTTTAAATATCGCGTCTCTATCTCTGTCCGTGGTTCTTGGTCAAAACAAAATCCTCCCCTGTGAACATCTTACAAGATATTTGCTGCTACATGAAGTCAAACATTTAACTATATGACACTTGAAAATGCAGTAACATAATATCAATAATTCACTTCTTCACTTCTTTTTCCAGCATGTAACTGTCATCCCTTGGGCTCCATGCCCTTCCACTTGGCCGACGGCTCGCTCTGTGACCCCTCCAATGGAAACTGCATCTGCAAACCTGGAGTGGGTGGTGCCCACTGTGACAGGTGCATGGTGGGATACTGGGGCTTCCATGAATATGGCTGCAGACCATGCGACTGTGCAGGAGACTGTGATCCCTTCACTGGAGACTGCATGCCTGGGTAAGAAAAAATATTATGCTTTTGTGTGATAGAGGCTGACAAATTTGGTAAATACACTGGATTGGTATCTTGCTTAAAGCTGCCATTATCATCACACCCCACCAATGGACTAAACATACAAATAATATAAAATAAAGCAAATATTACATGACACACAAAGTTTATCTATACATGCTTGGCTTTTTGATAGAACTTGCTATGTCTGCTGAGGGGAAAAGGCCAAATCTAAACATCACTTTTGCATGTCAGTATTGTATCACCTCATCAGGAATCGTCTACTGGACAAAATTAATTCATACGTGTTCATACTACATTTTATAGCATTACAGCAAAAGCATGAGGACATATGCTTTGGTTTTTAGAATTTGTAAGAAACCTTAAAGTACAGGAAAATAAAAGTTAAAAAAACATACAAAAAAGTGAGTCATCAACAATTTCTGCTGTCATAGGAGGGTTTATGTAGTTCTAAAAAAGTTTTATCATCATAAACAAGTTTTAATATGGAAAACGTGGCGCAGCAAACAGATACTTTGTTGTAAAACACAATGTAAATGTAAAATACAAAAGACAAAAATAGGTACTTTTTCAGAGCCTTTTTCACTTTTACATGATGAAAAAATTAAGTCAATACTTTCACACTCTTACGTAATTATCTGTACTTTATTAAATAAAGTGTGTTTTCTGACCAACCTCAGCCCGCAGAGAAAAAAATAAAAAGTGAAACTTCACATTAAATACATTATAGGTGTGTCAGCTCAACATTCCTTTCGATGGCATTAAGTTGATCATTTCTGAAGTGCTTTAATTAATTAAAAAAAAAATGTGTTGGCCAGGCCTGATCTGGACCTCTACAACTTGGAGGGAAACTCTAGTGAGCCGGTGAGGATCTTCAGAGCTGATGAACTCTTCTCTGCCCTTCACTACTCAGGTGAGATCCAAACTGTGTGTGTGTGTGTGTGTGTGTGTGTGTGTGTGTGTGTGTGTGTGTGTGTGTGTGTGTGTGTTATCGTCCCCCTCCACAGTCCAGTGACCAAGCATTAATGGTTAAGTAATGAAAGTCATGACAGGGCCTTAGAAGGACATGGAACAAAAGTGCGAGTGTGTGTGTGCATGTGTGTGTGTGTGTGTGTGTGTGTGTGTGTGTGTGTGTGTGTGTGTATGTATGGACGGTTTCCAAGTGTCCCTTCTTACGGACCCCCCACCGCCATGTAACTGCAGCTTTCATAGGTGCATTCCTCACGGGACACACACACCATGCTTGCATTCTTAGGACGCCATGTACAGTATCTGAGACCACACACACATACACACACACACACACACACACACAGAGAAGTAGTCAGTTATTCCACAAGTATTAATCTACCCTTTTATTTGTCTCCTGCAGAAAAGTGTGAGTGCAAAGAGCAGGCCCTGACCAACAGTAAACTCTTCTGCACGATGAATTATGCATATGGTAAGAAAATGTGTAACATCTGACACACGTTCTTTGTGATCTTATTACTGTGTTTAGAATTAGGCAGGACACCTTTTTAATGGTGACGTTGTGGTGTTTTGTGACAATGCAAAAAGTTTATCACTCATAGCAGTGTACTGTGCTTCATCAGAAAGACCCAGAATTATTTAGACTCTCAAATAAATCATTAATTTAATGACTATTTTGATATATCTCATATTGGATTTTAGATGCCATCCAAAAGATAAAAATATTGGCCCTAATTCAAAGTACAATCCCAAAAAATTATCCCAAATCTTATATGCAGAAATATCTTTATACAAAAGTGTAGACAAGATTTATAAGGGACTAGAAGACAGTCAAATACAATCTCAACTGGTTCCCAACTGTGCAAAAATGTCCTATTGTCTTTGATTTAGAGGTTTTATTTCAGATATGAAAGTATTTAGATCAATGATTTATTTTGTTTTGGGCCCTCTAGGGAAAGCATATTTGATTAAACTTTAAAATCCTTTATAATCAGATAAAACTTCTTCTGAAGTTTATCCAAACACAGCAGGTTGGCAGCTGGCTTTTTCTTTCAGTCTACATTAGCCTCTTACTGTGGATCTTTTTTAAAGTACAATTAGGCACATGTGCCATGATAAATTGGGTTGGATTGAATGTACTCCTTAATTTCAGAAAAACACCTAAATGCATGCACATTTTGGCTCTTCTTTCTCTCCCAGTTCTGAAGGTGAAGGTGCTGTCGGCCCATGACAAGGGCTCCCATGCAGAGGTAGAGGTCAAAGTTCAGAAGGTGCTAAGTCAGAATACCAAGATGAAGATACAGCGGGGTCGGGTCACCCTTTACCCTGAGTCCTGGACGGCACGGGGCTGCACCTGCCCCATCCTCAACCCAGGTCAGACATGCAAGTACATGCACCCACACACAATGAATTACCCTTTAGGTTCACATGCAAACCAGTTCCACTTTGAAAACAAACAGTATGGCATTTCTTCCTTGGCAATGAGAACATATTTGATAAATACAAGGTCTTCTTATTTATACATGTGCGTTCCTGGAGATTTTTTTCTTATCTCATGTCATTCCTGATAAATGGTAGTTAGGTCCTGCATTTAAGAAAGGTTCTTGGATAAATAACTTAATAATAATAATGATAATGATAAACTTTATTTCAAACATAACTAAGAGTAAGATATAAAGGTGAACAAACAGCAAAAAGAAATTACAAATTTAAAATGGAACACTCAAAAAACAGCAAAAAAAAACAAAAACAAAAAACTGTCACATAATGCACAGCTATTTCATTGTGGCTCTGTAACAACACTTTATGTCAGAAATGAATTAAATTAAATATTTATCACAGAAACTTTATTACATCTATTTTGCTGAAGGTAAGGTATAACCATATTGGATTTAATATATCATCATTAAAATGAAAAAAAAAAAGCATAAATCTTTACAGTCTGTTACTTTGTTTGTTTAGGAGACTTCAGAATGTCTGAAACTGAGTGACCTACCACAGGCAACAAGAGAAGAATTTTATATAGCATAGGGTGTGATTTATTGCTTTATTATTCTACTTGATTGCCATCTCTTATATTTTACCACTGCTGTTTATCATTGCTGTAATTCCTTTGATTATTCTGTTTTATTGTTAATTGAATTTATTGTTCTTATCACCATTGTTTGGCCTCAGTTCATTTCAAAATTGAATAAAGACTGAAAGACTGAGATTTACCAGAGTAGTTAAACATCCACAAAACAAACTTTTTTTATGCTAAAGTATGTAAATAATGCTGAGAGTGATGGAAATTGCCTTCTTGCTACAAATTTTATTTACTTTTTGACCTCATTTACCAGGGGTGGAGTACCTGGTGGCAGGCCACTCGGACCGCAAGCAGGGCCGCCTCCTGGTCAACATGAAGAGTTTCGTTAAGCCCTGGAAAGCCAGCTTGGGGCGCAAAGTCCTCACGCTACTCAAAAAAGACTGCAACTGGTAGACAGAGAGTACACTGGAGGACAGATGGACACATGGACAGACAAGACTTTTCTCAAAAAAAACAAGACTGTGGATTTGTGTTTTGCAGTCCTCCAGGTGTGGATTCCTTTAATCGCACAAGCTGATGAGTGGGTGAGATGAACTACAATGATTTAAGCCTCACCTTTGCTCTTCTCTTGTCCAGTGACAGCCTGAAGCTGCTGGTGGACTGTGCCGCTAAAAGTGCACAGGATGTAATTTTATTAAGGCGCATCTGTCTTGTATCTGAGCAATCTTATTCTTACATTCATATGTAGGATTCAAGCGAAAGAAAAATCCTCTACTGTCTCAGCTGCAGCTTAATCTTGACCGAGTGCTCTATTTGAGGGACTGAATAGCCTTTGGACTTAATGAGACTCACTGAAACACACAAAACAGAAATGTCTCTGCAGCACTTTAGCCTAAGATGGACTATGAGAGGATATGGACACACAATGAGAGGAAGATTTAACACACACACTCCAAAACTCCCTGACATGGAGCTCCATTACAGTGGACACACATTCACAGAAGCAGCAGTACGTGTGTGTGCGTTGTGCGTGTGTGTGTGTGTGCGTACAGACATAATGTGCAAAGCATCCAGAGTGACGCTGAACAAGCCATACAAGCCACTACAGGTGGTTAAATCTTAGCCAGTCCAGGTGTGCCTGTGTTGTAATCAGAGTGAATGGGTTTTACCCCAGCGTGAATGTATTTGCCTGCCTGTTTTGTCGAATATGTGTGTGTGTTTGTGTGTGTGTGTAACCCAAGTGAGAAACAAGGAGAACGCTGAATGATAATGAGTGCAGTCCAGATTCAGTCCAGCTCTATAGCTCTAGGTTTTTATTTTTTTAGGTAAATATATACTAAAGAAATCAAAAACAGCCGTTCCAGTGTTTATTACTGTGTACAACATTACTATTAATGTTTCATTATCATATTACTGTCCACTGCTGAATTCAGAAAATTCTTATTATTCCTTCCTTTGTTCTTGTGTACAGTATTATTTGTATATACCTATATAAATATTATTGTGTATCATTCTTCTGCTTTTATTTTGACCTCTGTTTTGTAATATTAAAGGGTAATAAATAGTTCGTGCAACTTGGGTCTTTTTAAAAACACATTAAGTCGTAATTTCTTTCACTTATGATTATGCTGTGCTTTATGTTGAGCTTTGAATTGCTGAGATCTGGAACCAAAGACCAATTGGACAAAAAAAACATAAGTAATTAGACAGGTAGTAAAAAGCCAAATTATAGAAAATGACTGTTTGAGTGTAAAACCTAATGTGTAAATACACATATGTGCATTTTCCTTTTTCCTTGTGATTAATTTGTTTGGATTGTTTCAAACTTTTTTATTTGTCTATGTGTTTTTTGCTTTGTAAGTCTCTTTTTAAGGATGCTGCTTCCTTTCCACTTCTCAGCAATTAAACTGGTGGTTGA
Source organism: Sphaeramia orbicularis (assembly GCF_902148855.1). Lineage (NCBI taxonomy): Eukaryota > Metazoa > Chordata > Actinopteri > Kurtiformes > Apogonidae > Sphaeramia > Sphaeramia orbicularis. The sequence goes on along the minus strand of NC_043968.1, from coordinate 37,660,694 downwards.
AGCTTTTCGTAACTACTAGAAATGCTGGCCAAAGCTACAAGTACCCAAAAGACCCAAGTTGTAAAAAAAAAAAAAAAAAAAAAAAAAATGAAATTATCCTTTAATAAATTGCAGCACTCTCTCCTTGACAGTGAAACTTTGTTGCACAGTACAACTATTCCCAGACTCTTAACAACAGCTGATATAACAGAGGCCTTGAAATACTTCACATAAATTGGACTAAAATATCCTTATCACCTTCCTCTGTTTCTCACACATACACACACCTCCTGTTTCTCTCTGTCTGTCCCTTCACATTAAGTCATCCATCACTCTTGCTCCCAAAACACTCTCCCCTACATTCACACAGAGCCACAGAATGTAGACCATAACAGAGAGGCCGGTGCAAGCACACACACTCTGTTTGGGTTTAGGCGGAGTGCATGTTTTCCACCGCCTCCTCGCCCACTCGCCGTGACGTGGTTGGCCAAGAGGTGCGGACACATTCCTGGCGCGTCGTGCAACGCTCCACGGCAGGCAGGGTTAGGGGTCACTCACCTATCTCTGTGATGGAGAGAGGTGAACAGGAATGGATTTTTTTTTTTACCTTTTTTTGGCAGCTGTGGCCGGATAGCCTCCTGTACCCACATTTCCTCATTCGTGGCCCATTCACAGATCTGTGGCAGAGGGGTCACGGCTCCTTCTAGTTTATGCCAAGCTGTTTCCAGACAGCAGGGGAAGGGGTGAACGAGTGCATTAGATGAGAGAGGAATGTGGCTTGAGGGAACGGCTCAGCACAGACCTTCAGGTTAGATGGGGAAGGAGATGTTTTACATAGCGGGAACTGGCCTTGATGGGTAGACGCAACAGGGAGTCACAAACTGTACGTACTACTACAGCTGAACCTCAGACCACTCCTCTCTCTCACACCCACACACTTGTTCCGTTGCTTACTCACTCATTCATTGTGCCCAGATTGACTGGCCATTCCCAGCCTGTGATGGAGATGTCCTGTGGGGGGCTGTATGGTGTGGGAAACTAGTTGATGAATGAGTGTTTGGCATGCTTACACAAATGCATAGTTTGCTCCTGTATAGTTTGTGTGTATTATTGTAGTAATGGCGAATGCATGTGTATGAGTGTGTGCGTGCTGTATGAGCACAATGCCTCACTTGTATTGCCATAGAATTGAGTTATGGCCTTTGTCCTGTCAGCATTCTTGTGTTGCTATTGGCCCCGGAGTGTATGGCAGCTCCTGCAGGCTTGGGGACAATAACCTTCCACCCTCCCCTCCTCTCATTGGGAGTCACAATGCTCCTCTTCTGCAGCACCCATCACCCTGAGACAGACGCTGCGAAACAGGCTGGCTATGGGTGTCACACTGCAGCTAGCGCCCACAGGTCCTGAGGAGGACAGGGGGAGAAAATAAAAGAGGGGGATAAAATATGTAAAGAGGGGATTTTGTTTTGGCAGCATTAGACAGAGGAAGTATGCGCAGGATGAGTCATGTGGTCAGCGTTACCCTCTCAACTGTGATTCACTTACAGAGGAAATGAGAAGATTAAGGAATAAGGAGCCAGACTGCAAATCCTGTACTGAAGTCCTTTATGCAGGTTGTCCTAAAAAATGTAGACAGTCACACTGTCCTTAGAGAGCATCCATTGCTGTTTAATTGCACATGAAAAAAGCACATGCATGCATACACGCATCAGGAATGTTTCTCTAGCAGAAGGGCTTCAGAGCAAGCCAGAACAGGGAGGGCAGTGTTGACATAGCAAAGAGATTGAGACGCTACTGATTATTATACAGCCATGCAAACAAGGACCTGATGCCATCAACTCATTATGAACAAACCCACATAACATCAGACAGACAGTTTGAGTGAACTGATGTGTGAAAAAAACAGCCAGGCATGATGACTTGGAAACTCTTTAAAAAAAAAAAAAAAAAGAAAAAAAGAAAAAGAAACATGAGCAGTTGTTTCAATGCCAACATTAACATTTAGTCTTACCAACCAGAGCAGACAAGCTGCACATCCTAGTGCAGAAATTACAGGAGAAGTTTGTTTACAGGATGTAAAGTATTTCCCCTCGCTTCATCAGCACCTGTGCTTTCACCCACCACAAAACCAACACCGTGTCCAGCTGCGTTAACATCACCATAAACCACCGGAAAGGCTTCCTTGTATTGGAATTATCAGCCACTTTCAATAAAAACTGGTTCCAAAGTTGTATGTTTTTGTCTGTTACCTTGTATTTTAACCTTTATGGGGGTCTTCCTTATATGTTTATTCCAAACAAAACACTCTGCAGATGCTGAGCAAACAAACAATTTCAGGTATGTACAGGAGAGGAAAAATCTGCAGACAAAGGCTTTTTAATCTTGCTATGAGGTGAAGAGCAATATAAACATGTAGTCTTTGGATCTTAGGATCCTCTACTTTAAACCTGCATTCAATTTGTTTTTCATTTTTAATAGGTTTTTATTTTGTTTGGTACATTTTTGTGATCATCTCTGCCACTTTGTTGTAATACTTTTGGACAGACTCTGGCCAATTGGCTCACAGAAAATATGTTACATTCTATTAAATGACACTAGTATTAAAATTAAAGCTTGATAGGGCTTTGCCTTGAGCAGAATCAGCACAACAAAGTAATTGAACTACATTTCTTCATTTTAGAGAAAAATGGAATTTAGCATACACACACTGACCAAACAGTTTATTCTTCTTTTTGCATTTATATTCACAACAACTGGTTTAGAGTTGTTGTGTTAGATTGTGAACAAAAAATGGCGCTGGGACTCTGGTTACGCTATATTATGTCAGTCACATCAGATAACACTAGGAGACAAACTATTGTGTCTTCACACATCCTGCAGTAACAGAGCAACAATACTGTCTTATTAAAGTTGTTTTTTGGCAACCTGATGCCTCTAAGTCGAACATTCATTTGTTTTGTAGTTCTGTCTCAATTTCCACCACCTCTAGGGACAAATACCTTGCTCTTCAGCTGCCACTTTATCTGTGGCAGGAGAGGGCACAGTGTGTTTTATCTGTTAGTTTGCTTAAACAGCTGCCTGCTGTTCCAAAAAACAGGGCTGATATAAAAAAGGGACACTGATCCATACAGTAAATATGCGATAGAACCAAAACAAGGAGCTAAAATAGCACCAAAGCAAGGTACTGTTGCAAGGCTGACTGATTTCACTAAAATATATTAACAATAATCAAATGATACATTTTAAGAGATAGAAAGAATAAATATATAGAGGTCCTCACAGGCATTTTCAGGCTAAAATGTGTGTTTATGAGAAGGAGAATACAGATGAAAAGAGGACAGAAGGGGAGGGGGAGAGTTAGCATGTGCAGACATGAAGGCAGTAAAGGCCTGGGGACATAGAGGGAGAAAAACATTAGATGTGATTCACAGGCATTGCATGGCACATCAACACATACCTCTTTCTATAAGTCACTCACAAGTGCCCCTAATCTCTCTCACACACACAGACACACAAAAACCTCATGTCTCACACAATCATCTTTCTCCATACAGTACACACAGACATACCCTCACTTGCTTTAAACTATACACCTATTACCTAACTTTACTTGCTCGTGTGGGACTTAAGTAGGCTTGTATGGATGAGTTCCCCACTAATCAGCACACAAGAAGGATTTTTCACATGCAGCCAAAGTGTGTTTACAAAGATTAAAAGTCCTCCTTCAGGCAAAATTTCGTAAATGAAAATTTACTCCTTCTTATTATATTTACCCAGTGAGAAGTGTGAGGATTGATAATCTTTTATAATAGCAGTACCTTATAAAACTTCCTCTGTCAGACACCTGTGGCTTCACTTGTAATGTTTCTAGTTTTAAGCTTTTTTTGCTCTCATATTGACTCCGTTGCAATATTACAGTTAAAGGTGTAAGTATACTATGTTCCCCATTGTGGTTCATGAGGCTAGGTGCTTATATGTGCACTGCACTGACAGTAAAAAAAACAGTGGCTTACACTGATAGGATCTACATAGTGAGTATCCCCAGCCCCCATTAACCAGCATAAAGTGCTACACCTGCATCCCACACCAACAGACAGGTCTTTAAAATACCTTACTCCAACCACAGGGCTAGAGGGCATCGGATGTACACACATGCACTCATGATCCATGAAAATGGAAGAGATTGGCGATGTTTACATGATCAAATTACTTGCAACACACTGCTAGAAATGGAAAGATACCGTGGTGTACCAAAAGATGATTGACAATTGCAGTCATATTTGACGCAGAGATAATAATTTACCTCTGAAGGTACATTTTACTGACGGGCTATATCCAAAGTAACTAGAGAGTATAATAAGTCAAGTGAATAAAGTGGGGTTAAAAATGATACTTTAGACTTAAATATGGGGAAGCAAAGGGAGGCTATGGGCTGAAATACCTAAAAATGTAACCTGTTTAAGTACAACAGCAGAAGAATGACTCCCTCCCACACATACGTGACTTTATTATCACATACCATATACCTATTCTGAGCAGATGTGGGCATTAACAGTCTCTTTAAATTGTGCAACACTGCCCTCTAGTTGCAGAGAAATATACTTCATCATCAGTGGTGAGCAGTGATTTGGTTCCCTCCTTTTTTGGCTTGTTGATTATTTTCCATGGAAAGAGGCGCTGTTAATTAAAACGAAGAAAAGCCCTCACAGTGAATTACAACTGAAAGTGATACTGGCCTATTCAATGGCAAAAGAAAACTGACACTATTACTAGGTTAACTATGTAGCGTTTGACTTTAACTAAATATAACTTGATGTTTAATAGGGAATAATTACTAAACTGGAAACAGAACATAAATATAATGGAACACATCACCAGCATAAAATGTTTACTATATAACTGAACACCGTTAACCATTCACAACAACAACGTCACACATCGAGGACGCGCTCGAGCAACACCATGCGACGGGGACTGACAAGATGGCGATCATTTTAGAAACAGAAGAGTAACTGCCGTGAAGGAGAGGCTAGGTACGGTGTTTTAAATTCATATGAAGTGTTTTGTTTCACGTTTAGAACAGTTTGACCTATGATACACGCGTTCTTCTTTATTAACACTCTCAGGCTGTTATAAAGCCAAGCTTACGACAACAAACTGACCTCCGGCTAATACATGAATTTAAGATTAACGCATCTAACTAGCATGGCAGGGTAATGCTAGTTAGCATGCTAGGCTAATGCTAGCAGCAAGGGCAGCTAAGACTCACTAATCTCTTGAATAAATACAGTACAGATGATAGAGCTAGCATAGCCGACGATCTTCTATATATGTACTGCTATGTATGGAGACCATTCAGATACATATTTTGTAATGGTTTTACGGCCATTTAGGTTTGAGTGTAATTTCAGTATTTTGTTATTGCTTCTCATAGTTGTATCAATTACACGTTAGCAACGGTAAGCTAATGTAAGCAGTGGAGAGTCCTCTTGTGTCGTGTCGATTAACACCATCGTGTGTGTCGTTTATTTGTTGACTCGTACCGTTTGCTGAACTGTCAGACTAAGAGATTGTGTTTTGTTGTGGCTTTTGAAAGACGGTGGTACGTTCAGCCACTTAGGAGCATGCAATCACAAGGACGAACCAGACAAGGCGCGCTAACTTGGGATAAAACTTTAAAGGCAGAAAGAAACTCTCAACAGGCTTCCCAAGAGGATTCATTCAGTGTTGTGTTCTTGATGCAGCCCTTTTCGAAATTACAAATCATTAGCGTTATTTCTGAAGCTATGTTGCGGTGGCTGTACTGTCCATAGAGCCGTACTGTCTTACTGCAGTGATGTGTGCAGTGTAGTTAAGTCCTAGCTTGACAGAAGTGCCACGTTATTCTAAAACTTTGATGGAGATGTGATACGACCCTGAGTTACGTGCGAAATTAAGTCACTATGTACTTTTTAATGAGTTAATAGTAAGACTATCTTCCAAGTCTTCTCTATTTGTTAGGGTCTGTCTATATGCTCGAGATCCCATCTAATTACCACGGTGATGTAAAGGATCATACGTCTTTTACATCAGAGTGGGAAATCAACCATTATTTACCCATATTCATTATATTTTTAGTGACTTATGAAATGAAGGGACAGCAGCATAAAATCAAACTTTCCATAATGAGGCATTTCTGAAGCTATACAACACAGTGTGTCTCTAAGTCAGTCTATTACATAAACAATTTCTTATAGTAATTTCGTGTCTTTGGTTTCTTCCATTTCAATTGCCTGGTAAGGTCGTCCTGTTAACAGTCAATGGTGAACCTCTGCAAGCTCAGGCCTCCTTTTGTTGGTTAATCTTACTTCTTTGACATCAGTTAGGGGACACTGGTAACCGCAGCCCACTCAAGGATCAGCACCTTTTAGTTACGTAAACCCCTCGGGGGACATTAAAAGTTTAGCAGTAACTGATAGTTCTGAGTTTTTATTCTTTTTCATTTTCTGGCTTCTTGAGTAAGTTATTTTTAGACAGGTCTTTTGTGTGCCTTTGAAGTAAAATACCGTAATAATAATACATTGTAATACTTAGGTTAGATGTGCTTTGGTAATTTAAAATATTTTTGTTCATGTTAGTTTGCTATGATGGCTGTAGTATTTACAAAGAGCTTGTATTAATAAACGTGAGTCATCCAGATTAATTTCTGTATAGCCTCTGTGATTTGGTGTTTTCAAAAACTATCTCTGGAAAAGCTCTCTAGATTCAGGATGTGAAAACACTGAGAGAGTTTGTGTTAACTACACACACCTTTCTGTATAAAATAGAGGTACCTGGCAACACTCAGTAGAGTCATTTTTATCTGCTAGTTATTTTACTATTGCCCCATGTTTCTGTCGGGAAATGTTCAGTCCTTTTTGCCACTTGGCAGTGTGCTATTATCTGTAGCTATGACATTATAAATCATTTTAGGTCAGATGGAACTTTGAAATAATGACATTTATTTATAATCTATTGTATTTCCAAATAAAGAGCAGGATGTCATGTTGAAGTATAAATAAAATAAACATGCTTTTGTTGCCTGAATTTAATAGTTGAAAATCTAGATGCTCATAGCAAATAATGCGGAACAGGTCAAGTTATTTTCCCAGTAAGAGGTTTCCTTATATTTTCCCCATCACATTGAATAATCATATTTGTTTTTTTCTCTCTTTTAGATAACACCATGCCCTGGGAGGGTCCCATTTCTCAATTCACCATGGTCACCATGGTGATATGAAGCCAGTGTGAAACACAGATACACAAAGATTCACACACAGACAGTCAGTTATTGACTGACACAACCAGCCGCCACCTTGGCAGGCAGGTGTGTGTAATGGACAGGTGTAAGCATGTGGGGCGGCTGCGGCTGGCCCCAGATCACTCCATTCTTAACCCCCAGAAATGGCACTGCATGGACTGCAACACCACCGAGTCTATATGGGCCTGTCTGGGCTGTTCGCATGTGGCATGTGGACGTTACATCGAGGAACATGCTCTCCAGCACTTCCAGCAGCAACGCCATCCATTGGCAATGGAGGTTAATGAACTTTATGTTTTTTGCTATTTGTGTGATGATTATGTCCTTAATGACAATGCCACAGGAGACCTCAAGCTGCTTCGTAGCACACTTAGTGCCATCCAGAGTCAGCGTTATGAGGTCACCACCCGCAGTGGGCGCACCCTCCGCTCAGCAAGCTCTGCCCCTGACGCCATCATGCCCTCTGGTGCTCGTGAGCTGCAGCTGAGGGATGAGGACAGGATGTTTACTGCCCTCTGGCATCGACGAAGGGCGCTTATGGGACGTGTCTTCAGGTTCTGGTTTGGACTCACTGAATGTGGAAAGAAGAGAGAAGAAGAGGAGAGGAAGAGGGAGGAAGAGGAGGAGCAGAAAAGGGAGGCAAGGGAGAGGAGGAACGCTCTTAAGAGGCAATTGCAGGAGGAATTGGAGAATGCCCCTCTCAGGAAGAGTCGTCGCCTACGGCAGAAGAGCCAGAGAGTAGTGGACGCGGCAGCAGTAATACCAGCCTCTCGTAGGGCGCGCAACGTGACAAAAAATGTAGTGCCCTCATCCCTTACGCGCAGGCCAAGGACTCGAAGCCCTGCCACATCGACACCTCAGAAAGCTGGGCAAACAAAAAAAGTTCAACCAACTCCCAAACTCCGCAGCCGTTCCTCTGCCACCAAAACTAAGCCCAAAACATCCTCAGTGACCTCGCGTGCACCCCCAACTCCTGTCCGTCACAAACAGCAGAGTACAAAACAGGGTGGCTCACCCTTCAGACGGCGTCCTACAGTCACTCCTGGAGTGACAGGACTGAGGAATTTGGGCAACACCTGTTATATGAACTCTATCCTTCAAGTGCTCAGCCACTTACATGTGTTCAGGGAGTGCTTTCTGCGCCTGGACCTAACACAGGCACTGGAGCTCCTGGCATCTGCTGTACATGGCCAGTTGTCAGGGAAGGCTTCTTCCCATTCATATATGGTCCACATGAAGGGACCTCAGGCCAGCTCAGGCTCAGGAGTTGGGCTGAGCGGTGGGGCTTCACGGGCCCGCAGCATGGAGCTTATACAACCCAAAGAGCCAAGCTCAAAGCACATCTCTCTTTGCCACGAGCTGCACACCTTGTTCCAGGTTATGTGGTCCGGCAAGTGGGCGCTGGTTTCGCCTTTTGCTATGCTACATTCAGTCTGGCAGCTGATCCCGGCATTCCGGGGCTATGCTCAGCAGGATGCTCAGGAGTTCCTGTGTGAGCTGCTGGACAAGGTACAGCATGAGCTGGAGAGCACTGGCAAGCACACGACCACAGCAGGAGTACCACAGACACAGAAACGACTCATCAAGCAGGTGCTCAGTGTGGTCAACACCATCTTTCATGGCCAACTCCTTAGCCAGGTATAACACACACCTGTTAATAGCTACTAACATCTATCACACACAGAATAACGTTGTCTTAAGTGTCATCTGTCCCAGGAGTAATACATCTGCCCACTGATAATGTAACATCAAGACAGCAATTCATATTTGTTGACCATAATGGATCAATTTCCAGATACTAAGGTTAGATCTCAAATGTTGATTTAAATCTAAAATCTGGAATCTATTTTTAAGGGCTGCAAGTTGGGCTCCTTTCTTGATTTTATTTATTTATTTACTTTTTAAAGAAGTTTTTCCATACAACTTGAACTTATTCTTTTACAAGCATGCCTCTCCCTCTATCAGTTTGGGCATTTATGATGTCCTGGCCCCCATGTAGTTGCTTAATCACTGGACAAAGGATGGGGAATGAAGCAGAAGTTCTCTCAACTTAAGCTAGCAATTTCTAAAAGTTTACAAACTTTACTTTTATTTCAAACAAACAGTTTATCAGTCATTTTTTTATTGTTCCAGCTCTTTTTTTTAATGTTCCTCTGTTTGTCGCATTCATTATAATAATTTTGGCTATATCATGCAGCCTTACATACTCCCTATGTATATAACCAGATTTAGGCACTAGTGCTGGTTATCGACAAATTGTATGTAAATCTGCGTATGACTGTGACTTACTAACACATGTTTTGCTGGGGCAAACAATACTAGGATGAATTTAGGCAACTTTTAGGTCTACAAAGTTTAGCATTACTTGTGATTGATGGAATAGGATATAGGGAGGGTAAGACTGGGGAAAAGATGATAGTATATACTTGCAGAAGCTGAACACACTGACACACCTGCTCTTGCTGAATAGAGGGTTGTGTTAGTAACAGTTGTGGGGTGTCTTGGACTTGTGGCTAGTCACTATATCAAAAATCTGTTGCTTAAAGTTTCTGTCGAGCACAAAAATTGAGCATATTAACATTTCTGTATTGTCTGCCAAGAGATGAGCACACCAGATGAACAGGACTATGTCAAGTTCAGTGTTTGTATTATGACTGTAGAATAAATTAAAGTACATGTACAACATAGTACTATATGATGGCACTTATTTCTTGTGACTCACTCATCTGTTTATTTTTCTCACTGTCATTTGTAGGTGACGTGCCTTGCTTGCGACCATCGCTCTAACACTGTGGAGCCATTCTGGGATCTGTCTCTGGAGTTCCCTGAGCGCTATCACAGTAACAGTAGCAGAGAGTCGGCTGCACAGGCTTCCTGCCATCTGACAGAAATGCTAGCCAAGTTCACCGAGACTGAAGCCCTGGAGGGAAACATTTACTCTTGTGACCAGTGTAACTGTGAGTTCAACAAGGCTGCAATAACTAATCAGTGAATCATTTGTTGAGTCAACTATGTTAATCATTAATTGCATCAGTATATGTAAGATTCAGTGAAACATCTTTAGGTTTTAGAATGATTGTTTGTGAGAGAAACTGGAGATGTCACTTAGGGGCTTTTTCACCTTTATTACTGACTTTTTATGGTAAATTGAGAAAATCAGAGTATTTGCTAGGAAAGTAGTTTGTGCTTGACATTTGACATTCTGTTCATCATTGTAGCCATCATCAGTCAAACCGTTAATCAATGGTCTAGTTTGGTCAAGCACTGTATGTATACAGAGGTTAAATTATTATTTTTAAAATAGACGTACTATATTCCTGTGCACCTTGAGATTGTTCTGACTTCAAAACTTCAAAATCACACTCAAATAACTGTGATTGAAGGCAGACGTATATCATTTCAGAAGTAATTTCAAAATGTACGTATATGCTCAGTTTGATATCTATTTAGGTCTGGAGCAAAAAACTGAACCCATCTCATGTCAGTGCACAGGAATAAAGGGTCAGAAGTTTAGAGAAGTCCATTAACTGTTACAGGATATATTGTCACGCAGTTTTTGGAATGGATTGTGTAACAATGTGATCTACATTTAAGGGGAGTCACTGCTCATAAAAGCAGTGTCTCTCTAGTCACAGGCACGAAGCAATTAAGGGCCACTTGAAGAAGTAATATTCATAAAGTATGTTAATCCTTTGTTCTTGTCTGCAGCTGCTCGAAGGCGGACCTCCTCCAAACCAGTCATCCTGACTGAAGCAAAAAAACAACTCATGGTCCACAAACTGCCTCAAGTCTTGCGGCTTCACCTCAAACGCTTCAGGTATGAGGAGTAAAATGTTGCATGAATTCAGCTGTAGTTCATTCTTCACTGAAGCTGGGAGTGTGGTGATTGTTATGCTGCATTCCAGAGTGCAGGGAGGTAGAATATATCTCACTTGGAGTTAACGACATCGCACCTCAAAGTATTCCAGGTGATCCATGTTGAACATAAACAACAAATCTGGAGATTGCAGATCTGATATTTGCTTTGTTACTGAAGAGGCATTTTGACTGTCCACAGTACAGTGTTCTCATAAACGCAAATGAGATGGAAGAGATGAAATGACAGATGAGCTAATTATATATTGTGAAGTTTTTGGGGGTTTTTTTCATTGCGAACTTGCACACTGTGCGCCACCATTGTGTTGATGTCACGTTGTAGTTCATGGTGAGGTTGGGGTACTTCTATCTGGCCCCACTTTGCAACTAGGACCTCCGGCTTAGACAGGCATTCTAATGCATTTGACTTGAGTTGGATGTCGGAAACTTCCCATCTCCCAGCACTCTTGAATGCAGCATCACTCCATGATTTTTTTTTTTTTTTTTTCAGGTGGCTTTGACATTCTAAGTTGGATAGAATTTCTCAGTTAGTGGCATGTTAGTGTGTAGTAAGAGTAATTAAATGAAACATGTATTTTAGGTATTTGTTACCATCTGACTGGTTGGTCTGTCAACCTGTGACATGTCTTGTTATGTTAACTATAACCTTTCTCTCTCCTACTTATTCTTCAGGTGGTCTGGGAGGAACGACCGGGAGAAGATTGGAGTCCATGTCAGCTTTGACCAGCTTCTCAACATGGAGCCTTATTGCTGCCTTGAGCCTTCACCTAAAGGTGTGCCCTGCTCCAGCCCCAGCAGCCCCAGCTCTGCAGGCTCACCTCGCCCTAAGCACTTCATCTACGAACTCTCAGCTGTGGTGATGCATCATGGGAAGGGCTTTGGCTCTGGTCACTACACTGCCTACTGCTACAACACAGAAGGGGGTTAGTAAAGAATTTACAAAATATTAATAGCTTTTGATAAGCTTTGCTTTTGTTTGTATTGGATTTTACATTTATGGTGTCAATGTCTTACAAAGTGAATATTTTCTGCATATGCTTCTTTTGTCAGTTGTAAACTGGTGTCTGGAATGAGCATTATATCAGCTGACGCTAACAATCCCAGTAGAAGTTCATAACTATCTTTAAGACTGTTCAGACTGTTTTGACTGAGTTTTCTCTGTGCTATTGTTCACTCTAAAATGTTTCTCCTCTTCTCTTCTGTCCAGGCTTTTGGGTTCACTGTAATGACTCTAAGCTGAATGTGTGTTCAGTGGAAGAGGTGTGTCGTGCTCAGGCCTACATCCTCTTCTACACACAGCGTGTAACTCAGGACAAAGACAGGCCACTATAGGACCACAGGCCCTAATCCCACCTTTTCCTCCTCAGCTGCAACCTGACCACTCAGCGAGAAGGTATCAGCACAGCCCAACCTGTCACTTTCCCTCTCCCGTGTGTTTCTTTGGGCATTTTATATCCTGGCTGGATGGGTGTTTTTTAAATCTAAAAAAAAAATAGAGGAAAGACTCCTTTTTTGAAACAGTTCTGCTTTGTGAATTTATTGTATATGGTGTTTATATGTAGGTATTTTTTTTAAAAAGGTGATGTTTGTGATTGGTGTACAGTTGTAATTTTATAAAAAAGAATTATCAGCCAAGATGTGTTTGAGTAGCAGCCAACAGACTTTGGCCGGGCATGACTACATACAAGTGTCCTCTCCAGGTATATTCACATGTGGCTTGTTGATTGTAAATTCAATTTGGTCATCTAAAATCAGCTGAGATGTTTCTCTGTCACTTTAGATAGTCAACACAGAACTGGATATAGGGTTGTAAAATGTCATTCACTATTACTAGAAATGGCCTGGTTTTGATAATGTCCCCTTTTCCACAGACAGTCCTGCCACAAATGCACTATTTTCTACATAATAGGTTGTCTGCATTGTTTGTACTTGCACTCCGTGTTGGTTCAAAAATCGGTACACAAGCAGAGTAGAGGTTATTTTTCCACTCTGCTGTGTCTGTCAGGAAAAGATGCAATTGGCAGACCTCAAGCCTAAACCTTGGGGAAAGTGTTTGGAAAGTCTCAGCATTTCCAAAACAGCTCAGCATTTGCTGGGTGCTTTAATTTTTTTCCTTCTCTGTTGGATTGGTAGAGGAGGAGAAAGAGTTTTCCAAAGGGATGTTTTTGGTTGAATGCTGCCACCTCTATGCTCCAGAATGTAAATTGTCTGAACACTCCCTGACAGATGACAGTGTACTAGAAAAGTGCCCTTTTGTTGAAAAAGCAGATATATTTTAAGAGACCATATCAATTCAGCAAAGTGGAATCCGCACAGCTGTAGACCCAACCAGACCAGCATTTAGATTTTGAATGTATTTTTCTACAGTCCTCCTCAGAGGTTTAAGAAAAGAGGCCATTGACTGTTTAAAAAGTTTTATACAACCGCTGATTCTTTTCAACTTCTTGCTGATTGTTCAATGCCACCAGCAGTTATGACAGATTCCACTGTTTTAAGTAGTGTGTACTGTATGTGTACATACTGTATTTGCCAGATCTACCTGGAATTTTGCAGTGTATACAGATTGTGGTATTTATCTCCATACTGGAGAAAACTGTACAAAAGAAAATCTCCGCCTCATCCATGTTCTCTCTGACTTGTCCATCAGGGGGAAATTTAAAGCACACTTTATCTTGTGTCCCTTTACTGTCAGATGTTGTGACACATTTTTGGCTTTTGGTTACTACTCCATGGATGTGTGTGTAAAATTATGGAAGATATACTATGCAAATTGTTACCTCAATTTTTTCTAGAGAAAATTACCTCAATAAATGAGAATATTTTTTCATTTTTCTACAAAAACTTGGTGATGTTTTCTTTCTCATGTTTGGGCAGTAGCTTTTATCACAGTTATTAACCTTCACATTATTCTGAACCCTCAACCATACAATTGATACAGAAAATATAAGATGAGGACAGCTCTCAATGAGCAAAATTATTTTAATTGTTTTCTTACAAAAACATTTTAGGGAGTTCAAAATGAAGCATTTAATTGGGAACATACATTGGCAGCAGCCATTTCAAAGATATTTTACAAATATCAAAGAAACAATGACTGGAGGGCCAGAGTGCAGAGTTCCCTCCTGTAGCGACAGAAGCCAAACATACAGCTGTAGATGCACGGTGTCTGTATGAAGATGGCGTTATTACTACAACACCCCGAGCTTAACGTTAGAATTGTCTGTTTGCAGAGATTTCTGGCCATGCATTGACCTAACCACCTTTTATGCCTGTCAGTAGCATTCATGCTCAATTTAACTCAAGCATTAGACACTGTAGGCTCAGAGTGGTGCCAGAGAAACTTTGAAAAAGGGAGGTAAAAAGGGGCTTCCCACCCTCACCATTTCAAAACAAGGTTGCATTAATGCAGCACAACCTTAAATATTTGTATAACCATCTCATCTTTTGTAAAATAATGGCTGCAAGGCTTTTGAAGGACAGTGTCTGCGAAAAAAATCCTGACAGTCATGTTGGCTCATCTATAATTTCTTTAACTGTGGTTGCCACCTTTAGACTAATTTATAGAAAACTCAGAAAGCCAGTCCTCCTCCTTTGCAAGCTGTGAGTGGTGCATTATGGGTAATATACAGTAGCATTTGGCATCCTTCACTGCTGTTCTAAGACAGCCACTTCCTGTTCAAGGTTTCTTCTGTTTCAGGTTGAGTCTCTGAAGGAGGAGTTGGCTAATGGGTGCTGGGAGGTGCAATGGGCGGTGAGGGGGGTGTGGTGGCGGTGTTGGAGGGTGGGGTGTCAGTAGTCATCTCCTCGGCTCACCACCTCCTTACAGGTGGGCCTGAGCAGGATGGTGTGCTCAAACTGAGCGGTGTAGCAGCCCTTGGTGTCACAAAGAGGGGGGTAGGGGTCCACAATGCCCAGGTCACACAGGTTCTTCAGGGCCATCAGGTACTTGCTCTCACCCAGGCGGTCGAGCCAGCGGCGACAGAATGCCAGTGTGCCAAAGTTCTCGTTGATTACATTCAGCAGATGCTTTGCTCTGGGCAGCCTGTAGAGTAATAGCATAAATGAGTCCTTTTAACTGAACAGTTTAGAGTCCGCTATTTAAAAGTTGAGAACTACGCATCAAGTAAGGTGGTCGTGTGTGTGTGTATATTTTTTATATATATATATATATATATATATATATATATAGAATTTTTTATAAGAATTTTTTATTCATTTATTCTTTATATCTCTACATTTCAGAGATTTAATCATTATAACCAGTAAAATAAAAACCATTCAGCCACAAACAAATTTATGACTAACCAGTAGCAGGTACAGTTTACTGAGAAAAAGAGGATCTTTCTTAAAAACAGAAAATGTTTGTCCATTACCTGATAGGAACATGGCCAACATCAAAGTTTTTCATATAGTGAGAGCACTCCATGTCATCGTGGACCACACCCTTCCCTGTGCTGCCAAATGTCTCAATGGCATAGACCTCTCCCTCCTGGAGGGAGAAACAATCAGTAAAAAGGTTTAAAAAAAAAAAAAAAATTCTCCTTGCAGAAACATGAGGCATTATAGTCTCAAAACTCGATCAGTATCATGCAACGCTATCTTAAATAATGACACTAGTAGAAGAAAACCTGGGTGTCAGATTCTGTAATAATCTCACCTCCATTCTTGTTGCTTCTCCTCCTTTGACGATAGGTACAGTCTTACCAGCGTGTATTCTGTATTGGCCAATTGAGTGACCATTCAGGTTTCGGATTGGTTTCACTAGAGAAAAAATTTTTTATTTATATATATATATATATATATAAATTGAAAACATGTTTCAACTAGAAAGCTCTCTGAGAGCGCAGACCTCTTTCATCTTTCAGATTTCATTATTTACGAGTAAAGACATGTTTATAAATATTAATATGTTGTTTAGTTTATATTCATATGTGTTTTCTTTCCGTTACTTTATGTCTGGACATATGAGTAGATGAAAATTTTACCTTGGTATGTTTTGCCATCAAGTTCAACTTCATATGATTCCATCACTTCTTGGATTGCCTCTCCAACATCACACAGGCGCACATCAATTCCAGCGTTCTGCAACATGGGAAGAGGCGGGTTTTAGCCCAAACCGACCACATCACAGTGAAAGGTTTGTATGTACAGGAGTCTTACTTTGATCCCAGTATTGGTGGCGTCTCTCACAGCCTCCAGCAGCTTGTCATACTTTGGGTTAAATGTGACAGTGAAGGCACAGTCGATGATCCGCCCTAAAGACACACACAACCATAAAATGCAACAGCTTTTAGGATCCTTAATTGAGGAGATTCGTGCTTTTGATGGTGTGTCTGAACTATTTTTACTTGCTTTCTCTTTAGTCAAATCATTGGCAATACATAATTTTAAGTTTGTCTCTCACTCAAAGATTTCTAAAATATAACCTCTGAGCTGCTCACGTCAAAACATTAAAAAGACCAACATTAAAAGATACACTAAACATTACAGTCACTGATGATATCTATTAACAGCTTATCTCCCAATTATTTTCATCACTGTGACAGTAAATTGACATTGAATCCTTAGCACTGTTGGTTTTACAGTCAATCTTTTTTTTAACTCGTTTAATTTTTGCAGCTCTAATTTCAGCTATTGTTTTAGCAAACCATTTTTCCATTTCTTCTGTTTGCATTGCCTTTCTCCATATTTATTGGGTAACTACAATTGCAAAATAATGAAATAGACTGAGTTTTGGACTTTAAGTTACTCAAAACATCCTTTTGTGCCCTCGGGAATCATACCTATGGACTGAACAAATAGTTGCAAAAATTACCATCAGATTCTTATTAGCTGAACCATTTTTGCAGTGCCAGAGTAGCTGACCATTGCTTTGATTAAAGAGTTGCACGTTAATTACTGTTTGCTCAAAAAAAGCAGCTACTCCATCTACTCGTTGTAGCTACAGAGCAGTCCTTAAATGCAAACATTTTCAGCATCAGCACAAAATGTGATTGAGGCAGCACTTAATCTGGATAAAATAAACTACCATTGATGTGTGTGCCGAAGTCAATCTTGCAGACGTCGTCGTATTGCAGGACAGTGGTGTCTCCGGCATTGGGAGTGTAGTGGGCAGCACAATGGTTCAGGGAGCAGCCAGTGGGGAAGGCCAGGCCAGCGTTCAGCTTGTTTTCCTTTATCAGCTTACGAGAACAGTCCTCCAACCGTTCACTGGGGAATGAGAGGAACACAATGAACAGCTACAAATGAAAAACACATCTAGTGCCTTCCCAAAAGCATGTGTACAGAGTGAAATTCAATTGTAATAAGTGATCACAATCATAGAGGTAGCCTCACCAGATTTCGATCATGGTCATGCCAGGTTTTAGGAAGCTGCGGACGTGCTGGCGGACCTGTCTATGGGCTTCAGCTGCCTGTCTGAAGTCATTCCATACCTCCTCATTGGCTTTATCCAGTACTCTCTTCTCGTCACTGGTCGTACGCCACACTGCGCTGCGACTGGGAGGTGAACATAACAATGCATAGCATTTATAACAAAGAGAAAAAAAGGCAAACACCAGCTTCAGAGATGACAAATGCTGATAAGGTCATGTACTTCCCACTGAGAATTACTTTGAAATAGGGGTGTGCGATATGACAATATTAGATCGTTAATGCTGTGTGAGACTTTCGTTACCAATTTTTCATCAAATCTGTAAAACCCAAGTCATAGCCTAAGTATCACAAATCCGAAAGTCTTTCCGTTATTACTCACCTGAATCTCTTACCTCACAGCGAACAATTCCGAAGTGTACTGCACCATAAACAAACCATTTGTTTACAAACAGAGCTGGTAGGTAACTCGGGCATCTTCAGAATTTTGTCGCAATGTGCATTGTGGGAAGCGGAGCTCCAGCCGTTTCCGCATCGTGTTTGTTGCAGCTGCCACTGCCAGGCAGCTGTGCGAACCTCCACTTCCCACGATGTACATCGCGACAAAATTCCAAAGATGCCAAAGTTACCTACCGGCTCTGTTTGTAAACAAATGGTTTGGTTATGGTGCAGTACACTTCGGAAAAGTTCATCCCATAGTATTATAAGTAGGATGGAAACCAGCTGAGCCCTGCCAGACCCCATGCTGCCGCCAACCCCCCATGACCGACCAAAACGTGTGTATTACCACCAGATACCACCATGATATTTTATATCATGAATTGTCTGGAAAATGGCAGATAAAGTTTGCTTTTGTGTTTAAGATTACATTACAGCAGTTTCATGCTGCGTCACTATGACAACTAGCTACATTGCAGTGGAATATGCAAAGCAAACAAAAGGAACAACTGGGGTTTTAAAACTCTTGCCTCAACAAAGAGTTGTTATACTGCAGCTCCAACAGTCCTGACAAGTAACTATGAAACTATCTGTCCAAACAACTAGAGATCTATATGTTTGAGTTGGGTGTTCTCCTTACCCATCCTGTGAGGCAGGGTATTCACACTCCTGACCAATGGGGAACACTCCATTCGGGTATAAATCACAGATGGGCACAGATGGGGGATCAGTTTGAGCTTTGGCTGAAAACATAAAATAAACACATCAAAAAGTATTTGGAGTAAGCAATCTAAAACTGTGTGCACACTTGCCCCACAGAACAGAATACAATACATACATCATGTGTAACTGTAACCAAATTAGTGGATTAATCATTACATCCATTTTACACCCTCAGCAAGAAGAAAGAGATAAACTTACGTCCTTTCTTCTTCTTTTTCTTCTTCTTCTTTTTCCCTGCTGAGTTTTCTCCATCATCACCATCTGTGGACACACCACCATTTTTGACAGCTGACACTAAAGTTGTCACAAAAGATCCAAGAGGAAAAGCTACAAACTCAAAAGGGTTGAGCAATCACCTTCTTCGCCATCCTCCTCTTTCTCTTTGTCTTCTATAGCTTGTTTTTCCAGCTGTTTGCTCACCTCAGCCACTCCATCCACCTCTGCCTCAGGGCCTACAGCAAGAAGCAGAATATCAACAGTTACACATGAAGTCAAAAAAAACAAACAGCCTGCAGCCAAAAGGAGTTGACTCAACATATGATGGAGTAAACTGAGAAGCTCTACAAGCAACAATTATCAATAGCAGTCCAAAACCATTCAAGTGATCATGTTGTTACAGCATGGGAAAAACAGATAAATATATGAAATAATCAACCAATTACCAACACAGCATGTTCTGCGCTCGATCTGGGAAAAACTGATAAGTAAAAATATTATTTATATAGCATCAGTATGACACTTTAAGTTGACAGGTCTTTTTTTTAGCATTTGCGGTGAAATTAATTGAGCTTAACAGTGACAAATACCATTTTGATTTAGTTAATTTGTTTTTAAAAACCACCATTGCGTATACTGTCCTTACATAATAAGTCTGGCAAAGAGTGAATTACGAAATAGGAAACCTTGGCTCTGCACAGAACAGGTTCCCAGTAGGAGGAGGTTGCACGCTAAACTGTTCAACTTTCCCTCGCTTTACTTGATCGATCACTTTTTCTTTCGATATTGTTGTTTGAAGAGTCTGACTAAACCCCGGCGTGTTTCATGAGGCCTGAGAGGCGCCACAGCTCCACAACCTACGGTGCTCTCAACCCGCATGGCTAATGAGGATGAACGTCAAGTTGGGGTTTTTAACTAGGGCTTCCGGCATCCGGCTATTAACAATAAAGACACATCGACAACGACGACGAAAAAACAATCCATCTTTCAAAAAAATTCAGCGGTAACGATGATAGATGGAATTACTTGTACAGTGTTTTCCCTGCATCTGCCACACATTCAGACACTGTACATAAAAGGTCTGATTTGTGATATATTTAGCACGCTGTGCAAGAGTCAAGCGATTGGATGAAGTACCCGTCTTTAAAGACTTTCCCATCACCCACATCACTAAAATAACAAACACCTACCGAAGATCAACTGGACAGGTGTAGAACAGAATTTTTCTTTTAGTTTCTTAGACTCATCTATTCCTGTTGTATAATATAGTGTTTAGAAGCAAAGCTGATTAGTACACTGTTTTACAGTTATATCAGCCATTTTCATTATAACAACACCTAAATAACGTTACATATAAAAAGGGATTTACCGACTCCCTTCCCCATAAAGGCCTTTATTTTGAAGCTATGGTCTCTACAGCTCTGGGTTAGTCGTTGCTGATTGTCGCCGCCTTAACGCTGCGCTGTTAGCCCTGCTAGCCTGTTAGCAAGAAAGTAATCGGAACAGACAGTCCACCTGTGGTTGACGACTTATTCTTCTTCTTCTTTTTCTTCTTCTTTTTCGCTGTCTCCTCAACCGGGTCGGCCTCTTCCCTGTCCTCCGCCTCCCCGTTCAGCTCCCGGTCCTGGACTGGTTTCTGGTCTGCTACCTGCTCCGCAACCACGTCCGCCATGATCGCAGGCGCTGCTGGAAAAGGAAGCGCCAAGGATTGTGGGAGTGCTGTGAATGGTGTTGCCTTAAAATACACTTAGTGTTTTACACAATCTATTCATCAAAAAATAAAACATGTATGATTTCATCAACATTCATCCAGTCTTTGCCTTAGTTTCTCTCTAATATTCTGTCCTGATGAATACCGTGGTATTTTTATGTAGCGATACGGATTTAACAGCAAAATACATGTGTTGTTAGAACATAGGTGTTTAGGTGTTCGAAGTTACACTAAGAGCCTGAAGGTAACAGAAAGTAAAACATGCCGAATCAGCTGAAGGCTCGAGCTCAGCTTTAAGCCTAATGAGAAAATACCATAAGACCGGTAAGTAGTGTAAATTAGATTCTTGTATTAGCGCACATTTATCTTTGGAAAGACAAAAAGTGCTTAACACAAATTCAACAGTTACACAGCACATACCTAAAATACTGCTCAACAAACAGTTTCAAGCTCATTTATACTAGATTCAATTCTCCATAAAAATGTAAATATGTACGCTTCCGGTCCCCTTCCATGACATTTTTAAAGGCAGTAGTTTTGCCATATGGAGTACGCACTGGCCGCTAGGTGGCATAATCATTACAGATAATAACCTAATAAAGCCTTTTTAATTATATAGGTCAATCAGTCAAATTTTTACTTATATAGCGCCAAATCATCGCAAAAGTTATCTCATGACACTTTACATATAGAGACCAGACTCTTCAGCCAATCGTATGTCTTTGTATTTAGAAGCATTTGTTCATTTAAAGCATGTCAAACTCTCAGGATATTGCACCGTTTCAGTAAACGCAACCATAATGGACGTCAAATCCTCAGTTAATGTGTTTAATTCCAAGCTAAAATGTTAAAGCTCCACTTTTTTTTTTCTTTTTCTTTTTTTTAATTGTGTTTGCCCTCTTAACTGCATTACATCCCAGGACAGGGGGCTTAAGATGTTAAGTCTTTGGGCTTGTATTTAAGTTTCCCCAGTAAACAACAGACAGGGGTGGATTAACAGGAGAGCACCAGCTGTTGTGGGTCAGACAAATGCAGAATCCCACAAAAGGTATCAAGTAACCCACCAAACCTGTTTCTTAGCCGTGGATATCAAAATCTTTGAAACATGAGTGTGATGCCATGTCAGAAAAGATTCAGTATACATCAGAAACTTCAAGAATGGTATTTTATTTCACATTGGAAAATGCAGAAGACCTCCCCTTGAGGGAGGTGCAGGACCAGTCGTGATGGGGGGTCAGGACAAGGCAGACACGGTGACAAGAAAGACTGGAAAAGTGAAGTGGTGGGTGTACATCAGGGCTGTCAGACATATGGCAACTTCATATGAAACAAACATGTCATAGATTGCCCTCACAACAATGTTTTTTTCTTTTTGTTTATTTTACAAACATTACTCCTTTATTACTATATCCACATAGGTATTTTATTTTTCAACCCCACAGCAACTCAGTTCAACAATCCCACCATTCAACAATCCCACCATAAAGCTTCAAGGCAAAAACAAGGCTTCCTGACCTTTCTACCCCTGTAAACAGATGCTGAACAAATGGGATTATTGAAGTCTCCATAGATAGTATTATGAAACAACTGTATAGTTTTCCATCTATTTCACTTTTAATAAGATTGTGAGTGTATGGCTGGCTATGTGTCTTCATTTCTGCCACCCCATTGTGTCCAATCGGCCAAGAGATGGATGGCAGAAAGTGCTGGACAAAAATAAAGCGTTGAAAATAAAAATAGCATTCCTGCTCCTCTCCAGAGGTGCTCACTCAGGCTTCTTCTGTGTGTCTTCCTGTAAGGAATAAGGTCAGCTGAGTTCAGCTTGGACGTCTTCATTCTTTTGCTTTAGTGAATTACCTCTATATTTGAGAATATTGCCCTCAGCACCGCACCTTTGTACCTTCCACACATCATGCACAAAACCTCATGACAGTAACAGAGCTTGTATTGTTTGTGACACCACTGCAATTAAACCATTTTTGTTTTAGGTTTTACACATTTATGTATGATGCCAATTACTTGTTTCCTACAATCTCTGTTTCCACAGCTACTAATGACTGGAAGCAATATACACTATGTGGATGTCACCAAGTAAACTGTAGACATTCTGGTCTTCATGACCTATTTTGTTTTAGTGGTTCTGATACCTGAGTTTTTTAACAGCAATAGAGCAGTAACAACTGTGGGTAATGTCAAATGGACGGATTTGAAATGAGTGGCACAATTTGAAATTCTGCACACCAAAAAACAGTTAAGATCTAACACAGATCCATCGATAAAAGATACCCAGACAATCAGACATAAATACAGTCTCTGTTCAGTGTTTCAAGAAAGCAGCAAAGTTTCAGTTCTAGTCCTTTTCAGGGCTTCGTCTGACACTCTCTTCCTCTTCATCGTCCTCATCATCATCGCCAAATGTCTGCTCTTCCATGTTGAACAGTGAGTGTGAACGTGCCACCACCTGGGCAGCGAGGGCAGAGCTGAAGCTGAGAGCCTCTGAACCGTGCATTTCTGTCAGCCTGTCCATCACAGAGACAGCTGGAACTTTGGATTTGAGGAAGAGGTCCAGACCGTTCTGTCCCTCTGTCTCTTCCAGCACTCCATCGTATTGGTGCAGCTCAGATGCCCCTCCTCCTCCTCTTCTGCAGACTGAAGTTGCTCCTAACTCCCCTTCGTCTGGCTCCAAACCACAGCTAAACTCTGTCAGTGGCTCTGTGAAGGGGTCAGGTGTCACCCTGCCTTCTTTTCCTTCCCTTTCCTCCCCTTCATTTCCTGTAATGCATTCTGATAGGTGGTTTCCTTCTTCATTTTCAGCTTCTACAGAGCCTACAGACATCAGAGCATCTAATAGTTTGGTAGCAGGATCAGGTACATCACTGTGAACTGAAGGTGCTGCAGCAGCTGCAACAGACAAGAATAAATATATAACTTACAACTGGATG
Source organism: Sphaeramia orbicularis (assembly GCF_902148855.1). Classification (NCBI taxonomy): domain Eukaryota; kingdom Metazoa; phylum Chordata; class Actinopteri; order Kurtiformes; family Apogonidae; genus Sphaeramia; species Sphaeramia orbicularis. The sequence continues at coordinate 37,637,158 of NC_043968.1, read as the reverse complement.
GATACATTAAGTATATTTGCATTTTATAAACCATGTGTTTCAAATCTAATATGGACAAATCAGTTGCCTTCTGATATAACAGATTCATGCATTTGTGGAGATTCATTCATTCCATATTACTTCATCATTCTGGCTTGTAACATAGATCTAAAGTCATGAATACAAATCTGGGAGAAACACTGGTAGACAGAAATCAGCAAATTAACACTGAATTCGAACTAAAATCAGCCCCATTTCAAGACAATGCAGAAAAACCTATCCTTTCAATTCAAAGGTAATTATCTTCAAAATTTAATGTGACTGAGATGACATGGGTCAGCACAGACCTTGGTCATTAAACAGCAGCTGCTTCCTCTTCATCCTCTCCCCCTCTGAAGCACGGAAGCCTAGCACAGCTTTGAGCTCTGACAGAACACGATGTGACTCCTCTCTCTCTCGCCGCTGACGTTCACGTTCCTCCGGTGACAACATATCGCACCAAGATTCTTTTCCTTCAGCATCAGAGTCTGAATCACACACATATGCCTCCCACTCCTGGACAAACAAAACAATCCGAGGACAACAGCAGGGGAGGCAGATAATTGGGGGTAACAAGTGAAGCAGGCTGATTTTTGTAATTTTTACAACTAAAAGAAATTTGTAACATTAGAGTCTCACCAGTTCTTCTGGCACTGGGTCTCTGTCCAGGATCAAGGGATAAGATGGAGGAGAAGCAGGAAACTCTGGTACGGGAGGGGTACACTGCTCTAGACCCTCAGCATTATCTGCAGAAATGGGAGGTGGGCAGATGTTACATTTGATACAAAAAAATGGATGACTGGAACAAATTGCTACTGGAGCTCAGCTGGTCATTGTTTACTGAACTCATGTGGTTGGACAATATCTTGTTCTACATTTTGAAGGACCTACTTCCTCCATGACTGGCTATATTCTCGTATGGCAAAGGAAGGAGGAAGTCTGTGCTAAAAATAGTACAATATAAATGTTGACACCCATACTACAAAAGGGGGTAACACTATCCTGTCTTGTACACATATTATGCATGTTTTATATAGGCAAGATATGAGGCACACGAATAATAAGTAGATGGGGATTGTTTTGGTGAAGTGACAAAAACCAGCAGCATAATGTTGACTATTTAGCATTTATAGATGCTTAAGTTGTTTTTGTTTTTTTATAGATTATTGTGAGTATAGCTGTAATTGCTGTAAAAATAATATTACAAATATATATACTCTTATTGTTATTGTTACTCAAATGTAACTTTTTATAAGGTACCTCAGAGTATGCTTTATGGAGCTCAGATCACAGTGGAAATATTGATTTTTCTCATAATTTGCTGGTAGTTTTGAAGACTTCTATCATGAGTATCATGGAAAATAAAATTACCTTTTCTCAAATCTAGCAACTTTATGGGCTAATATAAATTATTTCAGCTCCAATAAAGAGTAACAAATGTTACAACAACAATCTGGTTTTCTGCATTGGCTGCTCTGTGGAGAGATTCACAAACTTCAATGGTTATGTTTCAAATATATAGGAACAGTCGTGTCAGGACATCTTGAATATGCATAAAGTAGCCTGTGACACAGTCTAGCTTGAATTTTCAGAACAGGTTTTAGAGACCTATTGAAGGTAGTTGTCAAGACTGGCTCAGATGTGAGTTGATACAAGAAAAAAGAACAACATATGGATGAAATTCTACACAAGGGCCCAGTGAAATACAAGCAGGAACACTGGGATTTGTAACTGGTGCCATAACATATCTTAGTCACTATATTTACTTCATTAGCAGGAAGTTGTGTGTATTTGCTCACCAGGACAGGCATTGGCCCGTCGGAGCATGCGCTCCACCTGGTTGATGGTGTCTTCCCAGCAGCCAGTGCTGGCCTGCATGTGTGGCTGGAGCTGATGCAGCCGGTCATTGAGGTCCTGGTAGCCCTCGAATGTCAACTCAGCTGGTTCCTTGGACACCATTAGTTTCTCCAGGTCATCCTCCAGAATGATCATCCTGACCACAACATAAACAGAAGAAAAATGTTAATTGCAGAATGTGAAAGATCAACAATGTCAATTAAAGTCCTTTATTGGGGGAGTTGTATAACTCAAATCAGGATGCGTCTCTATGTGTTTTTCTCACTCGCTGAGCAGTGCCTTGAGGTGAAGTTGCAGGCTTCGGATGGAGGTGTGTAAGGTGTTGAGCTCTCTGCATTTTTCTCTGGCTCGCCCTGTTCTGTCTGAGCCTGTCATCCTAGGCTGGGTCTCAAAGTGGCGGTGGAAGTTGTAGCTGCGCTGCACTTCACAGAGACAGCTGGCAAGAGCATGGTGGAGGGGCTCTGTCACCGCAGAGATGGATCGGTGCAGCGGCGCTGTAGGAGAAGAGACATCAACTTTGGGTCCACTCTCCGATGGCTCCTCTATTTGCTGTGGGGACAGAAGAAGGGCCAGTCGACGGAAACATTCAGAACTCTGTCCCACCCACAGCTGGAACAGCATCTGAAGGAAAACAAACCAAAAAACACAAGATTAACCCCAGACAGAGTAGCTTCAAGGCATAGCTGCAAGGCCCTATCACTTGGTACTATTTCACACCCATGTAGACAACGATATGACATTTTTTTATGGATTGAGGGGTTGTGGTCCTCTAGCATTTCAAACAGGGTATTTTTTTAGATGCAATTTAGATAGCCATCATTCTTTCCTTTTCTACCACCCCAAATCACCAGATATTACCTTTAGGGCAGGTAGGCTGTAGTCATCTGTCAGCTCCTGAGCCTGTTCATCACCCAGGTGTTCGATTCCTAGTCCAAGCCCCAGCTCCTTCAGAGGCACCGCAGATACATAGTTGGTCACATTATCAATCTCAGAGTTCAGAGGGAACGTTCAAGAAAGTTAAGGACAAATGACACATCCACAAAAACAATCTATAGATGGCTTATTCATCAATGACACAAGCATTAGTATGTTGGTTGAAACAAGTCAACCCTCCAAAAAAACAGTAATATCAGAAAAATTATGACAACAAAATGTGTATAATCTGCTCCAAAATAAAAGTCATTATTGTTCCAGTACAAATAACAGTTATATTTAGCAATGAAGGATATGCCTTCAGCATGTGACAGGTAGCTCTACGTGAGGCTCTGAAGGCTGAGCGCAGCGACCGGTACAAGGCCTTCCTCAGTCCAATCAGCTGCTGGCCTCGTGGCACCGCCCCTGGCCCCGCCCTGCTAAAGGAGCTGGCCGCACACACCCTGTCGAGCAAACTTGACAAGTGAAATGTGATACAACTGTGGAGATGTCCCAAAGAGGCAGGGGGCACACACAACACTGAACAGCAGACAACGAAAGACGACACATGACACATTAGTTATAAAACAAAACAGCATAGTGGCACAATGAACAGGATTGTTTAATAGACCAGGACGTAGTGACAAACAAGACAACATCACATGCTATGAAATCACTTGTGAATTGAGCTTTAAAAGCTTATAGACAAAACTAAAGCTATAAACACATAAAGAGACAGTGGTGCCAAGAGAGATAACAAACACCTACAAGTAAGCCCATATGAACTTAGATACCCTAATAGTCCATAACATAGATTTAGTTGAAAAAAATGTTAAACATCTATTTAGTTTGTGACTTTGCAAAATACTAAGATGTGCTCTGTTTTTTAAAATTTTGAATTTTTCATTTCAAGAGTAGCTTATTATTTTCATTGGACTGAAATTCATGCTTTTAGTTGCAAGAAATGGCCATTCATTAAATTAGAAAATAATAAAATGATAAAGTAATATAACATCTTCCATCATCGAACTATTCATCCATCTCTTTCTGCTCATCAAGGTCCAGGTTTTGGGGGCAGCAACCTAAGCAGTGGAGCCCAGGCTTCCCTCTCCCCAGCCACCTACTCTAGTTCCTGCAGGGGGAAGCCGAGGGATACAATCCCTCCAGCATCACCTACTGGTTAGACATGCCCAAAACACCTCACCAGAGGTGCCCAGGAGGCATCCTGACCAGATGCCTGAACCACCTCAACTGGCTCTTTTTCAATGTGGAGGAGCAGTGGCTCTACTCTGAACCCCTTCTGAATGGCTGAACTCCTCACCCTATCTCTATGAGAGAGTCGAGCCACCCTGTGGAAACTTATTTTTGCCGCTTGTATCCATGATCCACTTCCCACGGCTCAGGACCATCAGTGACGGTAGGAACGCAGACCATCCAGTAAATTGAGAGCTTAGTTTTTTGGTTCAGGTCCCTCTTCAGCGCAACAGACCAGTACAGCGACTGCATCACTGCAGGCACTGCCCCGATCCACCTGTCCATTTCTTGCTCCTTTTGAACTACATTCATAATAATTATTTATGCAAGATCATATGATAAAATCCTATGAATCCAACGTAATCAAAAATGAAAACCAGTGCAGATATTAGTTTTTTGAAAATCAAACACTAATAAAGACAAAATAAAAATAACTATTTGCATTTACATGTTGCAAATTATCTTTAGATTTTCTTTAATGTTTGATACAAATTTACACCCCATCCAGTGGAAAAAAAGAATTGGTGCATCTTCAAGTAGATTAACAGTAATGATGGAACTTGGCCAAAAACTCAGTCAAAAACTCCAAAAATCCCAGAGCTAGGCTAATCCTAATTTTAACAAAGATACATATTTAATGTAGAGCTTTAGGATTTTGCAATTTTTTTCCCCCAAGATAATCGATGACATGAACTGGAATGGTCTTGCATGGAATAACCTCTATAGACACACTACATGAAGAGCTAATGTTTAACAGGTGGGAACAAAAGAGTGCACTACTTAAGCAGGCTCGACAGGACAGATATGTGACACCTGAGAGAAATGCACACTGATGAAATGCGATTGGGTGACAGGTAGGTGGACAGAAAACAAGCACACTTACAGGGTGAACCCTCTCGAAATGACCTCAGTCTCCTGCACGAGGCGCAGGGCTTTGCGAGACAGGCCCGTCAGAGTCTTGCTGTTGTGGACCAGGGCCAGGAGCTCTGTGGCCCTGGTGTGGACGGCTCTCTGCATGCAGCCCTGTCTCCACAGCATGAACCCCTTCAGCCCCACCCAGCCAAGAAGGGCCAGACTCCAAGGGGCCGCAGCCAGGGACCACAGGCCCTCAGTGATGGAGCACAGACCTAGCAGTACTGCAGCCAAACCAACAAGCCCTGCCATGTCCCTGAGTGGAGAGAACAAGGGGAAAGGTTTTGCTCATGGATCATAATCTATAAAGGTAATCTTGAAGGTGGATACTTCAAGAGAATCTTAATGGAATCATGGAAATCCTGTATAAAGAGGTGTTTTCAACTTTATAAAACTTTTTAGCCAGCAGCTTCAGTTTGTGGTAGTGTACTGAGTTTTTTGCCTCAATTACTGATGTGTATTTGTTTCTAAGCATTGTACCATAGGGAGGGGCTGGCGATGAGGCTCGGTCTGGGCAGGGTGTTAGTTCGAGTGGGTGAGCCAGAGGGTGAAGAGCCCAGTGTGAGCAGGCCTGGATCTAACAGCTCGATGAGCTCTACATCCTCCTGCAGCAGCACATCCTGGTCCAATATGCATCTCACAGAGTACTGGCCAAATGCACAGTCCTGCAAGGAGCAAGAACAATCTAAGAAAGAGCTTGAAGGGAACAGATGCATTGAAAATCCAACTGAAGTACTGCTGGTGGTGGCAGAATCCTTTAAGATTTCCATTTTAGAACCTACCAGTTCCTGCTCCAGCTTACGAGTTGTAGTAGCCGGGTGAATCGGGCTGCATCGCCACAAGGCTTCAACCAGTCTCCATAAGCGTCCTCCCTGTGAATCACGAACAGTCAAAAAGGTCAGGCTACATTCCACTTTTAGTCAGTGCTTCAAGATTAATATATAAAATTGTGTAAATTACTCATGCTATGTTTTGCATGTTTCCTTTACTTTTCTAGTGAAGCCTGAGAATATTTCCCATGAATCCTACATTCAGGAATCACACACAATCAATAGGAGTATCCCAGGAGACAAACTCTTTCAGGCAATAACAAAAAGTGCAATGTGTGTTTGTAAAAGCTCACTCCTGGGACTTTGTGTATTGCTACTGGGGCACACAAACCACATGACTGCTTTAGTTTGTTCTATTTCTATTTTGGTATTATAATTAAATGTTTACATTTTTGGCATCAATGAAATTCAACTAGGCTATTATTCTTTTTAAAAAGATGGCAGACAAGGAAGAATTCTTTTCATACCAGGAAAAAGAGGTTGTGTGGATTACAGACCAGCACCACAACACTGCTACACATCTATTTTATTACTTGCTTCCTAGTGTCTACATTTCCCCCATCAGTGTCTCCCACTTTAAAAAGTTTGAGAAACCCAATCACAACCAGAGAAACAAATCAAGTCATACTTTTCATTTTAACATATCAATCAAATTTTATTTATATAGTGCCACATCATATAAGTTATCTCATGACACTTTAATTTTAGAGCTGGTCTAAACCAGACTTTTAATAGCCCAACATACATTAATGTTTCAATGCCTAATAAACACTAGGCTTATAATGCTGCAAGAGAGCCTAAAAATATGTAAAACTGTAATGCCTAATCATGAATAGGATGAACTATTCACTAATCTGCTTATAGAGCTTTGTGGACTCTATGAAATGCTTTGTTAAAAATCGGACTATTTAGAGAGATGGATGTTTGCATATGGACCATTAGGCTTCAGTAAAGATAATATCAGGAAATAAAACAGCAAATAATCAGTGAGTATAACATTAAAAAGCTGGGGACCAGGTTTATTTTTATATTTATGTACCATCTCCAGTTTTATAAATGTATATAAAAACAAAAAAAAAATAGGACCAATGGACCTGTAGCTCAACGGTATGTTTGATCAAGAACCTATAACAACTTGAATATGTGAGGTTGTCAGGTTCTGCCGCTATGTTAGTCCTGTGGTCTCGATGCAGGAGATCAATCTCCCAATAGAAGTAGGTGGTACTTTCACTGTAGGATAACTCAACAAATTCAATGAAAATCCATATATGACTTTCTATCAGTGCTCAATAGTAAGTATATTGATATCTTTAAGCATTTCCATGTCATCAGCCATTAAAATATGGCCCATTATAAGTAAAGGTACATTTTTAAAATTTCAAATATTCAAAAATCTAAATTTCTCAAAACTGTGAACAAACTTTGTAGACAGTCCCAATGAAGCTACATATAAAATTTGAAATGAAGCCGACCAGTAGTTTCATCTGAGAAGATGTTTGAAGAAATTGCTAATGAACTGAGACAATGACGGGCACAGTGTCTTCACAACAGCTCATGGCCACAGTGAGCTAATTAAAAAAAAAAACAGGCTACTGTGTATAAATGGATGGAAGTAAATGTGTTTCAGTAGAAGCAGGACACTATTGATCCAGACTGGGCAGTCTGGATTCTGACCTTTTTCTGGGGTGTTAGGCACTACTGTTATAGGTCAAATGGCTGCAGTAGTATTGATTAATAACGGGAGACTGAGGCGTTTAATAACACTGATTTCACGCAACACTTTTTTTGGGGTGAATAAAGTAGACCACATCTGCTCGATATTCACTGTTGTATCAAGCAGCTAATCGTGTACAAGATGGTGATGTAAACCGTATACAGATTAAGACACATATGCTTACTTTTTAAATTTTATATTCTCTTTGAAACTCTGCACTGCAACTTTTACTTTAATATGTGTGTGTTTTTATTTTATTTTATTTTATTTTATTTTGATTTTATGTGTTGTTTTCTTACTCGCTGTTTTTAATCACCTTTTATATGTTTCTTTTATAATGTTTTAAATGTGTTTCTTTTTGTTTCTTTTATTTCAATGTCCTGTGTGAAGCACCTTGAATTGCCTTGTTGCTGAAATGTGCTATACAAATAAACTTGCCTTGCCTTGCCTTGCCTTGCTTATAGCATAATCCCCTTACAGTTTATATGCTGGATTGGTCGTGTTGTAATTCATAACTATTCTGCCCCTTAGTTTCCATAACTGAGAATGGGAGAACAAATAACCTAAGCACAAACTACATGTTTGTGTAAAGAAGCATTTATCAACCACAACACTGATCAGTATGGCTCATTTACAACAATAATTAGGAAATAAATACCAAAAATATGGTTATTTTCAGCAAACAACACAAGAACAAGTCTTCATACTTTAAATGTGGGTTTGGCACTACAGTTAATTTGAAACACCCTTAGTTGCAGCCCAAAATGTAGGGTACTGAGAGAAAAAACAACATTGCATTAAACTTGCAGCCTTGCTGTTTTGTTACTTGTGAGCTTTTACAAGACAGGGCTGCCAACATTTATAACAGAATATTAATGTGTAAGGTTAGGGGGTTCAGGACATCCATTCACTAAAATCTCTCTGCAAACACAATTTTTACTAGTAAGCAGTTGTATGAAATGTAATGTGGTCTGTCTATAAGGTGTTTATTTGCCTCAGTCCCAGCTTTATCTAGGCTACAGGAAAGTGGTCACATAGGGACAACCCAAAATCTTTCCTGTTTCATCGAAATGCCTCATCCTCCTTAACTCTTTAGAATAACACTGTACCAGAGAGGAAGCATGACATGTTCGGAAAGTTCCTTAACAAAGCAAACACAACACTGTTTCCCGTCGTAAGAGGAGGAGGCCGAGGGGAGGCCAAGTCATGTGATCCTGAGCTGCCCAGGACACATCAGTTGTCCAAATGAATCACAGGTTTAGTCAAATTACAGTCCTCCACTGTTATGTTAATGCAAGTGCTACTGAAAGTTCAATGGTTTTAATCCTTTGCAAAAGCAATCCTTTGCAAAGCCAGTGTACACACGGTTCCATTAAAAAAGCAAAATGGGTCTCAACACAATCCACACTTAGTGGGAAGATGCACTCAAAGCAGAAGGAATAATGTCAGATAGAAATAATTCAATAATTGCATCCTGATAATCTCTTGTAAGATCAGTACCAGGGCAGAAAACAGGGAACACGGTTTCCCTTGCAAAAATCAACTCTCAATGTACAATAACAGAACAAAGACCATACAACACAACCTACCTGATTGCGTGGGTAGAATGTACTCTGTGCTTAATTTTATGAGTGAAGTAAAGCATATAAGGCTGAAAACATAACTGTGAATGTGCAGATATATGTCACTGTTCACAATTAATAATCATATTAATTACCCTCCATCTGATTACACAAGATAAACAGAGACAAACAAGTGCACATATGCATTGCCCCGGGTTAGCCAGAGATGCAGAATGTTCCAAGTTGGTGTACTTTGCATTTTATGACAACTACAATAATTAAATCTGAATACCACAAACAACTCCAAATGAAACCTCTAAAACAGCAGAAACCTAATATCTGTTTTAATATTTGAGAAAGCTGTGACAAATATATAGATGTTATGTTAAGTTTTAGAGCTTTTTCCAGGGTAAACATTGATTAAATACACAACTCTGTTGTATTATACACTACTCGTGATTTGGTTCAACTGTTTGGATAGATTTAACATACAGCACACATGTCGTTTATGATAACAACTGATGACAAAATTCTTATTAGTCAATTACTGACAGTTGAGAAATTAAAGAAAAAACATTCTAAAGTATCTTAATACAGTGATAGGACATCACATACCTCCACTACAACTCCACTGTCCCTTGACATTGATTTTACAAGTCAAAATCTCCCATAGATATTCAATTGGACTGGGATCTGGTGACAGTGAAGGCCAAAGCATGTGATTCACATCATTCCATGCACTATGGCTGAGGCACTGGTATCCCGAAAGAAACCACTCCATCTGGATTTGATTTGTCACCCATCTGTAGCCTAGATAGACTGGTTATATGATGTTTTTTTTTTTAATTTATTAATGTGCATTGGTAACATCAAAACAACTTTGATAAATATGCTAGAATCTGTTAAATGTGCTTAATTTACAAATGGACTTTTTCTCTGTATTTTTCTATGGAACTTCTATGAATATGTTAACCAGAAAAAGTCTTTCACAGGACAACTCTGATGCCAACAGCTGTGGCATATGTAGTATCTGTGGTATCTGCAATGAGAGGCACTTACTGAATTTTTCTTTGCCTCTTCTGAGTGAGATGTTGCATCTCCCTGGTCTCCACCACATTCCTCTTCCTGTGATGCTGTCGGACATGCCTCGAAGTCTGTGTGCCCTAAATCATGCAGGTACTGGAAAAGAGGAGAGTTCTGCAAGAAAGAAAAAGACATTCAAGCCAGTTTAGTGGTATTCCAAGGCTGACGGATGGCAAGTAAAATTAGAGCGGTGGGACAGGACAGTGGCAGATGGATGAGGAGGGCGGGAGAAAAAGAGAAATGTGGTGATTAGGTCATCAGACTGAAGCTCGTTGAGCTGACACTCATCCTGGTTTTGTCCTATTTTTTCCCAGTGTGAATCCAAAGGTGCCCTGACTCCGATAAGAGCGGGAAAAGCATTGTAGATTTTCTGAGCTGCTCTCAGGATTCATGAGCTAAATTTGAGGCTTTACTCCTGCGTAAACAGTAGCTCTCTGGCCAGAAATATTGTAAACCCAAGTGCCTTTACATATTAATTTGTAAATCAACAGACATTTATACAGATGCCCCAAATATCTGAGCTCCTTTTATACACTGGAAAGTACCCTCTACAAAAATAGGGGACACTACATGTGTAAACAAGTCATCAAGTTGTAAGCTTATGTTCTTACAGGGTTATAGAGACAGGCAGTACACTGTTTCTTGCCCTGAACAAAGAAGGCTCAGAGACAAATTAGGCATGAAGTAAGCAAAAAGGGTGAAAAACATCCCATGCTGAAATCTAACCAAAAGATGCCTGACCCAGTTCCCCTCCGGCTGCTTATTCTGTCTTGCTGGGAAAGAATTCCTCTTAGTTTCTCTGCTGTATTTCGATATTACTAGGTAGCTGCACAGGAGCACCCTGTCTAATGTGATTGGATGAATGTCTCCTATGTATGCACACTCATCCCAACACATTACCTGCCTATAGAACAGTCAAACAATTAGATGGTACTCACTTGCATTGTCACACTAGTCGCAGCGCATGTTGTCACCATCCAGCTGTACGTGTTTCAGTGAAGCTTTTTATTTTTTTCAGAACCGACGCATTGGTCATCCCCACCCCACCTCTCGATACAGCACAGTAATGATGAAACACCAGCAACAATGCGCACACTAGCCCAGTTCAGCTCCTCTCATGACCACAAAAGCTCCTTGGCAGAAATACAGCTAGCAACCAGCCAAATGTGTGGATTTGTTTAGAAATGTCAATGCGTGGCAACAGGGCACACGGGTACTAACTAAAGCTAGCATTCCCTTTAGCTTAGCGAGCTACATCTGCTTGCTAGCTGCGTTAATCGAATACTGTTCTTACGTCCGTATTTACCGCTGAACCCGAATGGTATGACAAAGCACCAGTTACAGGTTTCGATTAAAAAAACAGTGTCGGTCATACAAACCTCGAATACCACATCTTCATCAAACTCTTCAGTCATTGCTGTCCGCCATCCATACACAGCCCGTTTTGCATTCTGAAGTTGTAGGCTACAGAAACAGCAGTGAAGTTGATAGTCAGCCGGTAGCTAAACTTGTCTTACAACTACAATTCCCAAACAGCCCGTCTTTGATGGCCACTTCGTTGTCACCGAAATATGTTCGTGTGGGCTCGGACGCCTCTAGTGTCTTCGAGAGGCACAGCCCAACCGTTTTCCAATCAAACGCCAAGCAGCTAAAACTAGCAGTGAATACCGGAAATATTACTTCAGAATAAAATAGACATGTTTAATATAATAGTCATGAATAGAAAAACAAGCACATATCTTTACCTAATTTCCTTCGGTTAAATTTTCTTATTTAAGACACAAACTATGGGACATTTTGCAGCAAATATGTAGAAAAAAACTTTAAAAACTATGTTGACATTTATTTTGAAAGTCCAGGCCGGAAATGCCTTGCCTTGCTGTATCTTACTAGACACGGTTTGGAAAAGCACCGTGGCCGAAAAGTTCGGGAAAAATGGAAAAACTAACAGGCGTAAAGACTTTATTCGTGCATCCGCTGGCGGGATAAGGAACAACAGCTATGGATCTACATATCTCCTTCTCGAAGCTCTTTTCGTGCTGACAATGGTGTCGAAGGCGGAAAAAACGCAGCCTTTCACGCAATTCCATTGAAAGTAAATTTACTCATGGAGAAAGGAGCAAGTCAGGAGTCATGAGCACAGGTTTGTTTCGTGGGGGAGCTAACTTAACTTAGCACAATTCTGCTGTGCAAGCGCATAATTTGGTAGGCTAAAACCGAATCCAGATATAGTTGTTATTTTGTTCACATAAAGTGGACAACTATCTAATGTGAACGTTGTAACTAACGGACGGTAATGTCCACTCTTCTTTGACGCAGCCGCAGTTAATTACAGTTTTCTTAATAACAGCTTAAGATATAAAAGTGGTCGGACTCGAACTCAATTTGAGTGCCTTCTAAATACACCCATGGTATCCAACAATTAAAATTTCCCTTTCCGTTTGTTATTACAGCCTGTGTTGCAGCTGAAGAGGGTTCAGTCCTTTGTCTTAAAACATCTGCCCTGCTGTTGATGCAGCAAGTCTAAGGCCACAATAAGCTGCAACTTCAACATCTTATATAAAACACTTCAAATCAAGTCAACAGGCATGTCCTTAGCTCTAACTGTTTGGTTGTGTGCCGTGGTTTTCGGATTGTTGTTTTCCACGGTCAGCCACTAGTGCTACCTGACGCTGTCTTTACACAGAAAAGTTTAGGCCAAATGTAACTATCAGGAGTTAAGGTAACTTTTTAGTTATTGTTGAGCTTATTCTTTGATCAACCGTTTGGGTCTTTTTCTTGCATGCTTTGGATTTTTCGGTTTGTTACGTATTAGTAAGTAAAAGTTTAATACAGTGTCTCCATCTCAAATCTGGAGACGTTTGGATGAATAATTATTGTCACTATTTACAGTATTGTGTAATTGAAGTGTGGCGCTCGTTTATTCGTAAAACCCTTCTGTAGTTGTGTGTAACATTGTTGTTATACATGTGTTCAGTCCGTTTGACTTTTAGATTTTTTGAGCCCGGTTTGTTGCGGGACTCCTCCGCTAAAGCAGAGGCAGAGGTGGGTTTGGGTTGTTCGCCTTTTCGGAGACATCCGCTTGATGACTCCACTTCTCGTGGTGTCGGCCAGCCAAGGCTTTCAGGCAGTACAGCGGAAAATATGGCCTACAATCTTAAATCACAGCGTTTTATTAATGTACAGCCTCTTTTTTGTTTACCTTTAATTCACTGTGGCTGGAGACTTACCATACAAAAGTTCATACTCATTTCAGTTTAAATACACTGCCATGAATCTCTACATATTTCCCGCTAGGTTTTTGTATTTTTCAGCGACAAGTATTAAAATATGTTTTCACGTAGGCTATATTTACTTCCAATATATTTATCACCTTCATATGTAGGCCTGTGGTATTACAAAGTTCTCAATGTGTGTTTTCTATGTAGATGAAAACCAACTCCAGGCAAATCCACACTGAACTGCATATGCAATAATGCAGTTTGTATAAACTGGAATTATATTACAAATACACAGTTTCCCATAAAGTTGGAAAAATTTTGTTTTCAGACACATTCCTCTTTTTATTCCTGTTTCTACGCATCAGTAATCATCTTTGAACAGGTGCAGTGATTACACACTGAGCCCCAGTTACATTGTCTATCAAGAATAAATCACATTGTCACAATCATTTCATGAGAAGAGGTAAAAAAAATTTAATCCATCTTTATGGGTAATAGTGTATTTACCACATTTATGTATGTTTGGTTTGTTAAATTTTTGTACAGCTTTTGATATCCGTACAGCAGAGACACATACACCACTAATATCACTTCTTATTTACATAGATTTAAAAAAGACAAAACAAAAAAACCTCAAAAAGATGCATGCTTGCAAACTGACAAAAGATGTGAAATATAGGGTAGGAAGAAACAAATGTTTAGTATTTTTAGAACACATAAATGAATCCCTTATCTGTATTGTCTGTTCTGTTAACATGTAAATCATGCATAGCCCTCTAAAAATGCACTGAACAGTCATGCAGCAATGTATGTGATGTACACTCAGCCATCCCTCCACTATGAATTAATTACTTTGTAGTAAATCATAATATTTAAACAAAGTAATATGAACAGGGATTTCTTTTTTTGAGTTTCAGTAACTTTAACTTATTTCTGATCCTTGAATTCATTTTGCACATTAGTACAACCCCTTTTTCTTCCCCTCTGACCCCTAGAAGGAACCTTTGACCCTAGCCTAACTGCAGCTTGCAGCTGTCTATATTAGACGAGCCAAGGATTAAGTATGATTTCATGTGTTCTGCCAGTGCTGCTGCATACATTTGAAAAGCCAGAGATGTGAATAATTTTGTCTGTTTAAATAATCTTGTCCTCCTTTCTCTTAATATACAGGTGTGAAGAAGCCTCCATTAGCTCCCAAACCTAAACTCCCTGCCACTACCAAGCCCTCTCCCCCACCCATTGCTCCCAAACCTGGTCTTCTTCCTCAATCCACTGTTGTCTCCCAACCATCCCCAGCTACTCTCAAGAGAACCAAACCAGCTGTTGCCCCCAAACCATGCATTCCCAAATCTACTGCCTCCTCTCCCTCTGTTTCCCCCCTGCCACCCAAAGCCAGTGGACCCCTTATCCCATCTCAGGATCAACAGGAGGCTGTAGAAGATAGCCTCTCACTTCTCAACTCTAAAAATGGGTTTTTATGTGAGACAAGCAAACATGAATTGGACTACATTATTCCCACTTGCTCATGTGGACTTCAGGACTGTTCTCAGTGCCAGCATCTGGAAAATGGAAATGCAAGTGATATTGGGAATGATTTGCACAAAGATCTGCCACACAATGGGATTTCTGCAGAGGGATGTGGTTTCACAGGGACAAGGCTACAAGGCTTAGCAGAAAAGCTGGGAGAAGGAGTAGCTGGAGAAAAGGACGAAGGAAGAGGGATTAACAAAAAACCCAGGGACAAACCTCAAAGGCAGAGACACTTGGAGAGGGGTTTTGTGAGTAAAGCGGCACAGAGGACTGAAGAGCAAAAGGAGAGGGCATCAGAGACTTTAAGCACTCAGGAAAGCCCTTCAAGTCAGGCATGTGCTGGTCCTGAGCCTGCAAAGATTGATCCACACACCGAGAGCCCACACACAGATTTAACAGACTCACATTCAGTCTGTGATGTTGCAGGCAGCATCATTGTCTCCCCAACTGTCACTCTTTATGAGCCTGCAGGTGCTTCTGAATCTTCTCAAATAGACAACAGTGAGCCTGTCAGTGGAGCATGTCCTACCAGGTTAAACCCAGACCTGGAGGTCCCTGCTCCGCCCAGTAAGCCTCTCCCAGTCCCTCACCCACGTAAATTTAAGAAGCCAGCCCTTGTGAGACAGGATGGCATGGAAGGCAGTGTTCAGGATCAGGTAGCAGGGGAACAACAAGAAGTGCTCGAGGCTGAGGGGAAACTGAGTTTAGCTGGTCTGTGTCTCAGTTCAGAGGCCGAGGAGCTGGAACGGGATGTAAGTGAAAACCTTCTACTAGAAAAAGACTTGTTTCTGGAAGATGATGGGTCCGTTGCTCCCGTTCCCCCTCCTCGACAGACCTCCCTGTCACCTAGCCTCCATAGGGCAGTTCAAACACCCTTAAAACTTAATAGAAACACCTCCCACTCTTTAGACCTGCTCTCACAACCAGAACCCATGAGCCACAAAAAAGAGGGGGAGGAGCATCAAGCAGTGCAGGAAGAAGAAGATGGGTATGGCGATTTTGCTCGGTACCCAATTGCTCACAGCCTCCCCAAGCAAATCAAACTCAACTGCCACCCACCTTTGGTTGGCACAAGGAAGGCCTTTTCAGCAGATGATCAGCAGTCACCAAGGGCACCACCAAGAAAACCTCAGCGACACAGCCTGCCAGCACCCCCCCCACCTTCAGTTTGCCCTCCTGCACCTCCACATGCTAACACCCCCATGAGAGAGCTGCCTGCTCCGCCTCAGGAGAAAACATCCTGGCGCTTTACCCGACCCTGTGTAACCTTCTTTAGCCGGCAGATGCCCACAAGGAGCAGCGTGCCATCAAAAAGCCGTGTCCCAGCACTTGGGGGCAAGCAGAGGGCGCAGTCCTTCTCTGCCGCTGACCTGGCAACCCGAGTCGACTCTCAAAAGAGGAGTCTGTCTTTCCGGAAGCTGCTGGAGCTCAGGCTGTCTGTCAAGATGCTGCCAAAGCTGTTGGCCAAGGGAGGGCAGTCTCTGGATTGTACCAGTGTGGAATCAAACCGGGGAGAGAGAAGCCTGGAGCGGCCCAGTAGCTGCATAGGGGAGACTGATATTAGTGGAGAAGTTGGAGAAGGTTCAGCAGAGTATGAGAATGTTCCCCTCTACGAGGAGATCCCTGAGTACATGAACCTACCGTTTCACAGTGCAAGGCTGGGCTGGCCACATGATCCTGATTCTGACATCTATGAGGTGCAGGATCCCTATCAGAGATGCCAGGACTCTGACTATGAGAGGTACAGTGCATTTTCCAGAATATCTGCACCTGCTGCAATGAATATGTTGTTTTGGAATGAATAACTTAGTCTTCATTAAAGAGATTATAGTAGAGAGATGACATGAAATAAATGGAGAGAGATGAAACCTAATATATATGAATTTACGGATAATATAACAATGCATTTGATTACTTTTTGGTTAACAAAAAATTTAAATGGGGCAAGAAAGCTGCACTCCTAAAAACAACAACTGAAAACAGGCAGTGTAAACCTAACAAAATACTTGGTACTTATTATCAACACAATTTTTATTAAAAACAGTTATTTTTTACATGTGGACTTCTTACAAATGTACCTAGAACTGATTACTGATATATTTCTTTAGTAAATCAATTACTTAACACCATTTCATGTAATCAATTATCCCCTCAACACTGTTTTGAAGGTGTTATAGCAATAACATGTGCTGTTTATAAAGCCATCTGACCTCCCTAAATGCAATAAAGCAGTAACATGTCCAAAATGTTGTGTTTTTATCAAGCCAGTTTTCAAGGTAAAGGAAAAACAGAGAAAGCTGTCAAAGCATCATGTGCAACAGGTTGCACAGGTGATGTTGTTGGTTTGTGAAAGTTGGACTCCAAGCCAGTGACATTGACTTTGAATAGTGCATTGATGTGCAGCAGGTCGGCCTGTTTTCCTGTGGGTTATTTTCAGTGGCCAGGGCAGGAAATGTCTGAGAATCGCAGAAACGCCACACAGCTCTCTAGAACAGGGAAAATAAACCTCCAGCAACCACCAGCCTCCTCCTCCTCACACTGCCCACTCTTGCGCTGTGTTTAGCCTCTTCCTAACCTCATCACTTTATTTATCTCCTCTGTAAGTCTTTGTGAGAAAACATGAAGTGACTTCTGTACACACAGAGCTGATGAATAGTCTTTTTATTTCATATTTGCCAGAAGGTCTACATGCAACTCTGCTCACTACACTGAAACATTGATTTGATAAAAATATTGAGTAAAATGACATAAAAGACTCCAGAGCTTCTGTAATTAACAGATTATTTAATTAGTTATTAGTAACTATTTCAAGCAAAAGTCAAACTTGGATGTAAGTATTAGCTCTGTATGAAAGTCAGTGAATAATCTTTTTACTTTGCAACTTCAAGTTCTAAACAATATTTTGAAGAGCTTTGATTTGACTACATTTTTGTCACCATTTTTAAATATTTGTTGGTTATTTATTCATTTTTCAGGAAAGCAATTAGCATTGTCAGAATTGGTGATCATTATCAATTGACCGATTAAGTTCAAATTTAAAGTAAAGATTGTGAATTTAATACTATTACCGGTGTGACCACTTGATGATACTCAGTAATGTGAAATTAAAACAATTAAGATGTAGTCTGTTTCTTAATTCAGTCTGGTATGCAAAGTGGTTGGAGTGTATCTGTAGTGTTTCCCAGGCATCTGAGCCTGTTAAGTTTATGTAAGTAGCCTCAGGCTGTAAACAAGTGGAGCTCTGTGCCTGACCCAGTACGCTGGAATGCTCTACCAGAGAGAAAGGAGATGAGAAAAGGGAGGAAGACTGAGTGTGAATTGAAATTTAGGTAAAAGAAACTGAAGAGTGGCACATAAGAACAACACGGAAGTGAAGAGTGGACTGTTGCCAATGAAAGGAAATGAGGGGGTTTTGGAGTCCCACTGTCTTTCCCATCTTTGCCAGAGGAAAAGCTTGAATGTGGTAGACTCATGACACAGAGAGAGGACTAGAGGCCTGAAGAGGAAAATCAAGACACTTAAATATTTCTCTTTTGAATTCTCTGAAATCAGACAGATGCATTCTAGAGAAACACTATGCGAACCAGATCAAAACATTAGTGACACACAAACACATGTTGCTGCTTGTACTAACCTGGCAGACTGCACTGTTTGTGGGTAGCAATGAGTCGAGCCAGCATGCTGTCTTGCTGCCAACAGCAGGGGCGATAGAGACACAGCATGGAGAAATATGGGTTTGTAATGTCTGGCAGTAGTCAACAAAGAGGCCCCTCTGAAGCATATAAAGGATAGGACCGGGCAATATGGATGAGATGAAATCTAACAATAAGACTAACAATACTAGCAATAACATTTGCCATCTCCAAATCTAATGAATCAAGTTTAAAGATAGAGACTAATTCACATTATTGCCAACATTGTAATCCATTTCAACAGATAAAAGTCTTCACCCAAACACCAAAAGCATGTTATTGTTTGTTTAATTGATCAATCTCCTTCTTGCACAAAACCCAGGCCTATATGAGAACTTTATCTTTATTTATCCAGGGAGGGTTTTTATGAACACACACAATGTTATTTAGCCCTTCCCTCCTTCTGATTCACACATTTAAACAAGTCTAAATCCACTCGGCCATGGTCTGAGTTTAATCTTTCCCATCTGACGCTCTCTCTGTTTGTGGATGTTGTGTTGAATGCGTGGGCTTGCGGTGTTGGCGAGCAGTGGTTGGCTAAGGCAGGATGTCCACTCTGAGGAGGAAATCCACAGCTCAGATGAAGAGGACAACAGCTCCACCTCCAGCAAGGAGCATCTGGATGAAGCAGATCGACAGGTAATTTCTCTGTAAAATGTGAGGACAGGTCAGTTATTATAAACTAGTAAACAGCTAATACTGTCTTAAATACTTTCCAGAAAAAATCCCAACAAGTGATGCCAGGCACAACAAACCCCACCCCTTGCACGTACTTCACCCATTATAAGTAAATGGGAATTTTTTTTTTTTCAAAATCATAAAAAAATTGAGCTTTGACGTACCTTTCCCAAAGTGTAATGACATCTATTCTGGGTCACTGGAAATCTATAAACTTGATTTGGTATGAATTGAACCAGTAATTTTGCTGCTAAAGTGTTAACAAACAAACTGAACCAAAAACAATACTCCTTGCCTCCACTTCGGGGGGCAGTGTAAAAATGCAATTCGGGGATCACACTACAAATGAAGAAAAATCAGAAAGGTAATTACTACTGCTGTAAAGTATATGGAATGATCTGAATTTATCAAAGAATACCTATCCAGTATATCATGATGTTGTTTTTGGGCTAACATAAATTTATTTGCCAAGATTCATAAAAATTACTAAATTTTAGTGGTTGAAACTAATGAAAACCCTGCTTAAAAACTGATCAGTTATTTAAAAAAAAAGTAGTTGTCACTTAATTCATCTTTGTTTGTTAATGGTGATAGAGTTATAGTGACTCACTCCACTGTTGGTGACTATACTAACACTCCGCCTGCAGGAGACTTTGTGTGTGTTTGCTGTTAAGTGTGTGTGTCACCTCCAGCAGCCCCGCTAAAGTGGGTGTGTGGGTTTGTGTGTGTTGAAAGGGGGATGGTGAGCAAACACGGAAGGGTTGCAGGTTCAGGAATAGCTCTCTCAATGACTGAAAGAGCTTTTTTCCTTTGTCCTGTATGACCCCGTCTATGATACTGTCAGCACCTGTGTCTGATGCCCCTCAGAACTCCATGATATCACAAATACAGGCTCTGATAGGACCAGTAGGGCATTTCAGTCAAGCAGTGACCAAGGCTGCTGTCCAAATTAAGTCAGTGAGAGACCGCCCCATTACCATTCAACAACACACACCATCAGAAAGAGACTGGGAGAGAAGACAGAGGGAGCAGAGTGAAAGGTCGCTGCTCTACTTTCAGGCCTGAGTGAGCTGTAGTTTAGAAGACTGAACAACACCATTCCAATGGTTTTCCACAGTGAAGCAGTGTCCAGGGATCATGGTGATTTGTAGTGAGACTGTGGGTGAACAATTTTGGTAAGGCTGTAAAAGTTAGCATCTCTTTATTAGCATTGCCTGACTGTTTGTGTTTCTGGTCTTTCAGCAAGAGGATGAGATGAAGAGGAAGAAGGTGGTGCACATTGCCCAGGAGATCATGAGCTCAGAGAAAGTGTGAGTGGTTTAATAATGAACCAGGAACACATAACATCCTTTTATTTGTAGCATCTGTATTAAATAGCCATATTTACTGAACTAAGTTGTGGTTTTGTATTTTTTACTAGGTTTGTGGATGTCCTAAAGCTTCTTCACATTGTAAGTTTCTTATTTATTCAAGACTTTTAATTCAGGAACATTTTTACGAGTGTCGTTTTTGCAGCTAGACAAAAAGGAGCTGTGGTGTATAGTGTTTAGAGTGCCTAATATATTGTATATTTTCTATCACCCACACTGACACCATGATTGTTTTGAATGGTGATCAAAGTATGAATTAATGAACTCTTGCCTTTCATTGTTTCTGCTGATGTGTCTTCACAGTGGTAAATAATACAGTTAGTCCAGAACTGGGGATTTTTAAGTTGCTGTGTTGGAGGATTTTTTATTATTTATGCGGGAAGGTTAGCACACATGGCCATAACTGGGCAGGCAACGCTTTGATCAGTTCCATCACTGGGCGCATTGACAGGTGTGTGCATGTAAGTGTGAGAGATCTTACAAGAGAGACTATAAGCATTTCTGTTAAGGCTTGTTGTGAGGAGCCGTGCAGTTTGAGCAAATTCAGGGGCCAGAAATACTGTTAACATACAATACACTCAATATGCCTGAAAATTCATGCTATTATTTGGTAATGTAGGGAAAAAACAACAGTACAATGTGTGTAAAATAAGAGAGCTTTCTTAAAAGATTTTTTGTGAAAAATCTTTTTTAGGTGTCATACCATTCATTATCCTGCTGTTTGACCTCTAATTGTTCTCAAATCCATTAAAATGTCACAGTAATGCCAAAAATGACACATACACAACTCTGTGAGCACTTTAAAGGAATAATACTCACCATTTCCACATTGAAATATATAAAAACAGCTTGGCCTGGATAGATTTTGTTGACTTGTGTAGGTATGTAATCAGAGAAATCTCAAATTTTATTCCATGTACCAGCCCATTTACTTTGACCATCTGTCAGTGGTGTTACATCCCTGTTAATGGGAAATAACACGAACACCAGATAAAACCTCAGGATGATTAGTGTCAATCATAGAATGTCATAGAACTTTACTTAACAACACAGCTGCATTTCTTTTACATTGCATAATTTTTTATCACACAATCAGGTATAAAGCTTATTATCCCTGATATATTTATCTCCCAGGATGTGTAACCAGTAGCCTAGCATTTTAATATCTTAATATTTAATTTACCAATGTCAGCTAATCTAATGTTGAGTTAGCTTTTAATATGCATTTGTTAACATTTCTTGGTGACTTTTTATTGGAATGAAATGACATAACTTGAATATATGCGACTATAGGTATTGTTACAAATTTTTTTATTAGTCATGTTTAATAGATTTTCACTGGCAATGGTGGTGAAAGTATCAGCTCTCATAATAACAATCTATACTGTCAAACTATGTCATTTTTTTTGGTTATTGTTTTGAGTAGCATGCGCCTAGTGGCAGAAACAACTACTGTGAGTTTAATTTGGCAGAAAAAAATCTAGTGTCTTTAAAGGTATCAGTACATTAGGGAATGTTTCTGAGCTGTTTCTCTTTGTGATAGATCAATTGTCAGGAAAGCTCTGACTTTGTTTACAAATATGTGAAGGACAGCACTCAGGGAAATCCCAGGTGAGAAGGTTCAGACAACCCACAGTGAGGGTCAAGTGTCCACCTGTCTGTTAGCCTCAGACTTGTCTTTAGTGAAACCACTGCAGGATTAGTAGAAAGTGTTGGCCTGTGGCTGTTGGGGGACAGCAAGGCATGGCGCTGCATACAAGAAAAGAGGTCAGATAGCATTCTTGTCTTTCTGTGGACGGCCTGGCCATGCCGCAGCTGCTTCCTCGGGCCACGGAGATGACCTCCAGACACACACATGCCTTAGATAATCCAGTGTGTGCTTGAAGTGTTTGTGTATGAACATGTATGTGTGCAGGTGGGTGTGTGGGTTGGTGGTGTATGTGTCTGCACATTCCTGGGGTAAGCCATCCAGCCAACATCACATTAGTTTTTTCATTTTTAAATTTAATGCTAGGTTAATTTAATGTTATTGTTGACTCTTATGCGTAAAACTCTAAATATTATGATGTTTGGCTGTGGTCACTTGAACCAGAATTGACAAAATTTTATTTATGTTTTTTTGTTTTAAGTACTGGGGATGAAAGATTAATAGATATCAGTAGGTGTTTTTTTTTTTTTTTTTAAACAAACCACAGGTATTGGCAGAACTTGGTTCCAGTACTGACTGATGGGTAATATTAGGCCTCATACCTGGAATTATTGACTTAAAAGGGGAATAGCTCAAAAATAAACCATCAGTCCCCACTAGATTTATTTCCTTATTTATGGAGGTATTTATTACTCTGACTTTGACTCAGAAGTTAAAAAGTATAGTTCAACAGTTTCTAATAAAGTCAAAGATTGTTAATCTCCAACACCCTCAAATTTTAGGGGGCCTAATAATTCAGTATATTTTAACCACTAATAAGAACACAGCTGTACTGGTGAATTGACTAGTATGAAAGTGGATTACATTTAATAAATCAGAATATGTTTGTCCAATAGCAACTCACCAAACTAAAGCGCAATTGTTCCTTCCTTCTATTTTTACTTTTTATTAATTAATTGAACAAATTTTTTCGTTATCTAACTGCTAATAGCTGGATCCTCTCTGATGTACACTTAATGTGATCTTAAAATAAATGAGAGCAGCGGCTGTAATTATCTGTATGAAAGTGAGACTCTAAGTTAACTGGGACGTTGGGATCCTGCGTGGCCTCCCTGCTTCCTTCCAGGTGGATGTATGTGTTGGCACGCTGGATTGAGTCATTAGTGCTGACTCAGCTGCGTGTAGTGAAATACACACAGAGGAGTGGGGGAAGGGTGGAGGAGGGGTCACTTTACGAGGTGCTAACCAGGTGTTCCTGTTCAGTCATATTACAGTTTGTTGTCATGCATCCCCTCCACCCAGCGCAGCTGTGTGCATACAAGACGTCATCAGAATTAATCCTCAGTTTCTCTACAGGACTTTCGGGATGCTGTTGCCAAGGCAACCCGCCAGAATGGGAAACCAGTGGTAGATGAGCGTATCCTCACCCAAATCCTGTATTACCTGCCACAACTGTATCAGCTGAACAGAGACCTGCTTAGAGAGCTGGAGGAGAGAGTTGCACACTGGTACTCAAATACTGTGCTTTTTTTTGTTTTCTTTAAACAAACAGTACCTTATATTCTCTTACTGTGGTGGGAATCATTTAGTTATGTGACATTTAATTGCTGAGGTGTGGTAACAAGGCAACAGGAATGGCATTACAGACAGTCAGGTGGTCAGTGATCATGTTATAAACAAATTCCTAGATTTATGCATCATGTGAATCATTTGTGCGGCTGTAAAAAAAGAAGTATAGCAGTTATCTAAACTATCTGCTGTAAAAGTCAGATGTTAGATTTTGTGGAGCATTTCAACATTGACCTTAAGTAATTTTATTTTAAATGCATAGTTTTGTGCAGTGGGAAAAGTTTCTATTCCTGATAAATGACATATAAATAATAGAAAAATATAAATAGTCGTAAATAAATAGTAAAAACAAATTTTTATTATATAATTAAATGTTAGCTACTGAGCTGTATCTACAGTAAGCTCAACTGCTAAGAATGGTAGCGGAGTAAAATAACAAACTTTTAAAATAACTTATAATAATTTAAATGTATGAGTTCTAGTACTTTCAGCAGGAAGATACATTGTACTGCTTTGCTAATACAGTACTTTGATGGGCTCCAGGTGCTGTTCATAACTGAATAAACAGATTTCTTAATGCATCTGTGTCACTGTAAGGAACTGTAAATGTCTGTCCGGTTGTAGGAGCGATCACCAGAGACTGTCCAACATCTTTGTCCAGAAGGGTCCTTACCTAAAGATGTACTCCACCTATATCCGTCAGTTTGACAACAATGTGGCTCTGTTGGATGAACAGTGCAGGAAAAACCCAGCATTTGCGGCTGTTGTTCGAGAGTTTGAGGTAAAGCTGCATTTCTAGCACATTTTCGTTTCATCTTTATACACACAAGGGAATGAGGACTGCTGTAATCTAGGATTTAGTTTAGTTTTATCAGAAAACTGTTTTATTTCATATTTTCTGTTATACAAGTGTGCTATTTTTAGGCCTTTAAAACCTTGAAGATTGCAGCATTAACGCTGTTACATTCTTAATTTCATGGCAGACGGTATTACTATGAATTTATTTGTATCAAGAGAGCCTGTCAAGAGTCCAGATACCATAATATTTTTAGGTTTCAGTGTCTCTGTATTTACAGCAGTCTTGGAACACATTTTTTGTTTGCTTTGATTCAGATGAGTCCAAGATGTGCAAGTCTGGCTCTGAAACACTATCTGCTGAAACCAGTGCAGAGAATCCCTCAATACCAGCTTCTGCTCACAGGTACAAACACTGACACACATTCAGCCTTCATTTTGGTTTGTTACAGCAGCCTTTGCTCTCTGTACAGCAAGGGTTTATTGAATCATGCCGCTCTTTTATTGGCAGCACGTGAACGCAAACTTGAAGGAAGCAGACTGTTTTGGCTTGTCAGGTGTTGGTACTATACTGACATCCAGTGGACAACCACTGTAAATAACATGTAAATAACAATGTTAGATGATCATTAGGAGAATAAACTGAAATGTCGTTTTGCACTTTGTGCTCCAGATTATTTGAAGAACCTCCCAGAGGACTCTGAGGATTATAAAGACACACAAGGTTTGATGAAAATCATGATAAACAAACCAGTGCAGATAAATATGATACTTTAATTTAGATCTGCGATAATGTCTACTGTGGTAATTTATGTTTCATTTTAACTCTTAATCCAGCTGCCCTCAGTATAGTGAAAGAAGTGGCCAACCATGCTAATGATATTATGAAACAAGGGGTAAGAAATTAGAAATGATTCCATTTTAAGATTTAAGGTGTCATGATCTACTTCGGCTTTCATGTCAACTCTCAACTGTAATTTATTTTAGGACAACTTTCAGAAGTTGATGCAGATTCAGTACAGTCTTAATGGTCACCATGAGATTGTTCAGCCTGGAAGGGTAAGTCACACTCCTTTGATTATAAATCCATCTGATATATTCTCCTCATAGGACTTTATTCAGTCCATTTAAAACCAACATTTCTCTCTCAGGTTTTTCTGAAGGAGGGTACGCTCATGAAGCTGTCCAGAAAAGTCATGCAGCCACGGATGTTCTTCCTGGTGAGCAATAAGGAGACTAATGCTTTACCTTTCACTCGACTGATTTTATTCCCAAAATGTGGCCATATTGATTTGTTATGTTTGTTTAACGTATATGTACTTTGATGTTTTCTTTGTTTCCTCAGTTTAATGATGCACTAATGTACACCACTCCGGTCCAGTCTGGCCAGTATAAACTTAACAGTGTCCTCTCTCTGGCTGGAATGAAGGTTGGAGTCACACTTATTATTCTTATTATTTACTTATGTTTTATAAATGGACAGTTATTGTATTTAATCTTTTTTTATAAAGAGTGTGTCTGATTGTTTTTTTTCTCTGAATGGCCTTATGGTCTTTATTTCATTAATTTGATTTATAGCAATGTTTTTTTGTTGTTTTTTTTTGTTTTTTTTTTAATGTTTCTAAGATGAGTTTGCAGTCATGCTTTGACTATAATTGATGACTCATTGCAAATATGCACAAATGTTCCTGGTGAGATTCTAATGCTCCTGTATTTTCCAGGTGAGTAAGCCCAGTCAGGAGGCCTATCAGAATGAGCTGAACATTGAGAGTGTTGAGCGCTCTTTCATCTTGTCTGCCAGGTCAGTATCACCTCTTTGGAAATGTAATTTTTTACCCTAATGACCTTAAAATATGATATTGATTTGGTTATGACTCACTGTAGCGTCACACTGGTTGCTAAGGATTATGGTGTATCTTGTGCTTGTAGCTCAGCTACAGAGAGAGACGAGTGGCTGGAGGCTATCGCCAAGGCCATAGATGACTACACAAAGAAGAAAATAACTTTCATATCCAGTCGTAGTCAGGAGGAGGTAAAACAAATCTGCTTTTCATGTGAACATTTTTATGAGTCACAATGTTTTCCAATGCACGAGATCTCAGGAACTGAGGCGGAACTGAGGTGACATTGTCTTGGTCTCACAGATGAATGTAGTAGATTTTGTTGGTCAAAGGTCATGGTCACTGTAACCTCACAAATACATTTTGGCCATAACTCTAGAATTCAAATACTAGTAATGTCAAAATGTTACACTTTTATTTGTATTATAGATTAAAATGGTGAGGTGATGACAATTTCTATCCAAAAAGGTCAGAGCAACTTTACTGTAACATCATAATGTTCTGTCCATTATTCAAGTCCATACTTCAAGATAAAAACAGTCAGTCTGTCAACCTAGACACCATGTTTCTCACAGGGAATGATTCACTGGAATCAGACATGCCTATATTATTGACAAACTCTTTTATACAAAAAAACTGTGCACAGAGACTTTTCTCACACCCACTACATACGAACAATCATAAATAGTATTGCACTTCAGTGTCATGCAGTGTAGATACAAGCCAGGGAGATATTGTACCAAATATATAAACTCAACAACAGAACAGGAGTTACATACATAGGCAACAAGACAAACAAACAGGCATAACAAGACAGATACTGCAAAAATAAAGAAGATGCATGGAACAAGTGTATGCAACAGACAAAGGATAGAGAAATATTATCATGTTGAGAAACAACTGCATTTATGATAGAGTTCCTGAAAGCTGACTTACAGGTAAAATTACATTTTTATTTAGTTAATGAGTATCATTTCTGAAGTGGACAACAAGGTGTCAAACACTTGTTTTTCATACATTTTTAGAATTATTTATATGATTTATAACTTGTTTTTCTGCTTTGTGAGTGTTTGTACAGCTTCTGCTCCTGGCTTCTGGTTTGAATTCTCTTGTAATTGTCTTGTAAAATCATGTACAATTGTTGTATTCATGACACACATACAAAATTAATTCCCTGTAGGCTGAGGGTGTTGTGGACAGTGGAGCCCCATTGGGTTCAAAGGCTCCAATCTGGATCCCAGACCTGAGGGCCACCATGTGCATGATCTGTACCTGTGAGTTCACCCTTACCTGGAGGAGGCATCACTGTCGCGCCTGTGGCAAGGTCTGTGCTACTAAAGTGACCACCACTGCAGCACTACAACATCTAAACAGCCTTTGCCTTACTGAGATGTTTGTGTGTGTGCTGTAGGTCGTGTGCCAGGCTTGCTCCGCTAATAAGTACTACCTAGAGTACTTGAAGAACCAGCCAGCACGTGTGTGTGACCACTGCTTTGCCAAGTTGCAGGAGAGCAGTATGTGACGAGGCATTCATTGCAGCATAAAAACCCAAGCCAACATGAAATATTTATGTGTGGTACAAACACTATATTAACTGTACTCTTTTATCTTAGGTGACCGCTGTGCATCTACATCAGTTTCTCCGATCAAATCAGGAGCATTCTCCTTCACTAGGAAACAGAAGAAGATCCCTGCTGCACTAAAAGAGGTGAGGAACATGAATGAACATTTATTAATGAATGCATTAGAAGACTACTTTTCAGGGTTGTTTTTTTTTTTTTACATTTCTTTTCCTTTTTAAAAAATAATATTTTCTTTACATAATTTGTGTTTCTCTTGCCTTTTTCTTAGGTGTCTGCCAACACAGAGAACTCCTCCATGAGTGGCTACTTAAACAGGTCAAAAGGCAACAAGAAGCAGTGGAAAAAGCTGTGGTTTGTCATTAAGAATAAAGTCCTGTATACTTACGCCGCCAGTGAGGTATTTATTCTGTTTTAATGTGAAGTGGCTTCATTTTTTTTCCAAAGATTATTTTCTAGTATTATTCTGCCTTTTGGTTCAGTGATTATTTTTCCCTGCAGGATGTTGCAGCTTTGGAGAGTCAGCCTTTGCTGGGCTTTTTCCTGCGAGAGGAAAAAAATGGGCCAGCTCAGAAGCTGCAGTTTAAACTCTATCACAAAAACACGCTGTTTTACATCTTTAAAGCTGATGACATCCCCACTGCACAGAGGTAAAATGTTTGAAAATCCCTCAACTTTAATTGGACAAATTGCTTAATGAAAATGTATCTAACAATGTGTCAAACCTGTTTGTATTTAGATGGATCGAAGCCTTCCAAGAGGCGATGATTCTTGAACAAGAATGACCTTTTTAGAGAAGTTCTGGAGCCAGTCAACAGAAACTTACGACCCCTGATCTCAAGTCAAGGGCCACAAGCTCAGGAAGTACTCCAGATGGACCGTATACTTTGAACAGAAACACCACAGAATGTATGTGGAAATAAGGCGGCTTTTCCCTCTAAGAACTGGATTGCATTTCGGCTATGCAAACTTATTTCTGTCTCCAGCAGCGACTGATGCTCAGCACTGCTGGTTGAAGTCAGAGCCAACAGCTGTGGGTCAAAGGTCAAGTTCAGAAGCATGTGTGTGGAAGTGTCACAGTACAGTTGTTATGACCAGTTTAAAGCCCTTGGAAATCCTTGGAGGACTGGAGTTTGGGGGTCATTTTAAATACAATGTATGAAGGAATTAACTACAAAACAAACAAATAATGCTGTCCATCTTCATTCAAACATGTTGGTGTTGGCTACTTTTTTGGTATTAAAACACACTATGTCATTTTGTTTTAGCAATTGATCAAATTCACTAAGCAGCCAGCTTGAAATGTTCATAATGGTGAGGTTTAATTGACTCGTACATGTAAAATATCACTAAAATTAGTTTATGGATTGAAGGTGGGATTTTACTGTGAAAATCAGACATCTGCAAAAAAAAAGATATTCAGCTCTTTAGGTTAATCTCTCTGGTTTAGAGATTTTATTTTTAGATTTAAAATGCCACATTTGAAGCAGCATCCTGGTGAAAACTGGAATTGTCACAGATAATGTAGATATTTTTTAAATACAGTTGAAATGTGTCTTTGCCTAATTAGCCACATTAGAAGTGGCCCATAGGTAATACTGTGTATATGAACATAAAAAGAGCAACATTGACTTTTTTATATTGAAGCCAAGAGCTAATATTTATGAAGTGGGAAGAGGTTGATTTATTGTTTGAAATGCACCAGCTGCCACTTTTTGAGGAGTCAGGGTTTATCGGTAAATAATTTACATCAAAACCATTATTTTTTTTAATTGTGTTAAAACATTTGAAGAGATCTGCTTACAGAAATGAGCATATGTTTTTCTTTAAGTAAATACTGTGGAAAAAGAATTCATTAATTATATTTTTAAGAAAATTCACAAAAAAACAGGAAACATTTTGAATTAACTGATTTTGTTACCGTTATTGTGCCTTAATCTTTTGTAAGATCAATGCAATAGAATTAATGTTATGACATATTTCACTAAATCGGGACATGTAGGCATTCAGAGTTTACAATTACTGTTTATAGTAGGACATTTGTGGATTATAAACATACATATTTTCTGGTTTGTTTGCTCTTGGTTAGATTGCTGTATGTTGCACTACCCATCATGGACCAGTAACCAAATCACATATTTACTGAAGGAATGAAACAATACTTTTAAAAAAGAGCTGCCACATATTCATATCCTCATGATTGTACATTACTAATGATGGTTTGTAAACAGCCACTCTGTTACAGAGTTAGAGTCCTCTATAAACTACAATTCTAAACTGTCAGGCAACAGTTTTAATAAAATATACATAAATATATCTATTGTTGTCCTGTGTTAATTTCCTGTTTAGTCACTTGGTGTGAAAGTCAATGAGCTGTGGCGAGTCCCCGTAAGTACAGATTGTGAGCAGCACTTCACTGCAGACAGGGTTGTGGGAGGCAGAACTGCACCTCTGTCAGTGTACAGTGTCTGTGTCACTGTTTGCGAAATAACAAAATTGTAGGATATTTTATGCTCTATTTCCCCCTGCCCCCCTCTGGGGTGACACTGAGCTGTGTTAGATCCACTGTTTTGGGCAGTCAGGAGATAATGAGGGGAAAATTTGCCCTTTCATTAAAAACACAGATCAGGGTGGTGTCAGTGAGCATCACCTCAAGCAAACTAACCCCTCTGATGTTCTGTTCACCTGTATATTTCACATTTTAAAATCCTTGTTAGAAACATTTTTGATTATTGCAATGGTCCCATCCCCCATGCACCCAACTAAACTCATGCAAACACGTTAACACACTTGGATTTGTAATGGAAAGGTTAATGGCACATGTGCAATTTTTAAATTTTCACTACCCAAGACAAACATATCTAGTAAATGCACCAGAAATAATGAGATCTGGGTGAAAACTATGATAAAACATCTCTCTAATAGAATCTCTAATATCTTTACAAAAGAAAAAGAAGAAGAATTATTATGTTTTTGCCGTTTATAAGTATAAAAGCTTTGTGCAGATAGGGCACTGTGATATGGCCAAAAATGTAACCATAATAAACCTCCTCATAAATGTTGATACTGATCTTTTTTATCTGATATTATATCATAGTAACACAACTATCCGTCTTCGTGCCGTTGTAGTTAAATATTAGAGCTGACTGATGTATGTGTCAGCGTTTGTATGCGTGGAACCATAAGCGTATGCGCTTGTTTCATACGGACTGACGTAAATACAGTACGGTACGTCTTCTTAATAAGTCCGTCTAAAGATGGCGGAGTATGCAAACCTTGTCCGAAGGGCTTTGGGGCAACTAAGAGGTCATGCAGGTGTAAAAGGTTTCCTTCTTCAGCTATTCAGGTGAATATTTTGGGGTCTGTGCTAAACCAATTAATATGACTGTGTAATATGAATAAGCTTTACACAGACAAGATATAGATATGTGACCCGTGTTTGTCTTTAGACCAAAGTTAGCTTAACAGCTAATTCAGAAAACTGGCACGATCCGACAAACTGCAGCAATACATCTCTGGATGTACGTTTAGAGTTAAGTCCGATCGAATAAAACATACTACAGGGCTTGTAATAACTAAATTATTCATCTGGCCACTAATAGAATTATCTGAGCCTTTCGACTATCATATTTTAATGTGCAACAATTAGCTACGAGGTGATCAAAACACAGAAACGAATTGAAGGAAAACTGAAGCTATGTCTACGAATCAATCCTCTGTGGCGTCAATACACAGCGTTGGTAATGTTTATTTGAGCACCTTTTGGGTTTCAATTTAGTTCATTAATTCAGGATAACATACCTTCAACATATCTGTTTGATGTTGTGCTTTTGAGATAATTATTTCTGGAATGTTTGTAAATATCTTATCAGTCATCGATAAGTCATTTTTATCATGAATGTTAAATTTGTCTACTTTGTCACAGTGGTCCATTAATTATTTCTGAAATTACCTGTATTTTTTTCTCTCCATGTCCCATAATTTTAAATGTCTTGAAACTGGCTAAGAGGTTGTGTAGAGAAAGTGTTAAAATATTGTGCAGTTTTGACCACATTGTTACTTTGTCTCAATGGGTCTTCTTTTTTGAGTTGTAGACTCCATTATTGCTGATGTGTCTTCATTTTGTTGGCAGAGTGAATGATGTAAAAGTAGGATCCCTGATTGGTGTGGATAAATATGGAAACAAATACTATGAGGATAAGAAGCACTACTTCTTTGGTGAGTAGAGACTGCCAGATAAAACTCTAAATGGCCATCTGTTTAGATTTGTCTTTCAACACCAAGATAACAAACATCATAGAAGCTGGAGATATTTTGTAATCAACCTTAAATAGTTACTTTATGAGCTCTTTCTCTATTAAAAGTTAAGAGATTCATTTTTCAGCTTGTAATTTACTTAATTTTTAAGCTTTTAAAGTGTGTTGAGGTGTTCTTTGTTATGTGTTGAAATGTTTATCTCCGTTTATCCAGGACGGCATCGCTGGGTGATCTACACCACAGAGATGAATGGGAAAAACACCCTTTGGGAAGTGGATGGCAGCATGGTGCCAGCTGAATGGTATGATAAGAAACTGAATGCAGAATTACCACAAGCATGCATGTTTAAACAAAATCCTATTGAATAATGAACTCCAGAGTGCAGTCCAAATGAAAAACAAGGTCTTGTTGAATCTTCACACTCGGGAAAGTTTCTTTAAACACAATGGTGACCAAAATTATTAGAACACTTTGCATATTCAAGAGGTTTCATCTTTTTTTTTTTTTTTTAATTTCCATTGAAATACCCAGAAAACTGATGAAATATCTATAAAATCATCGTTATACTCTATAAATAATAGAATAATCATAAGGAGATGTAGTTAATTTTCTGTACAAAATCAAGCTGTGCTTACATTATTTTACTGTCAGTATCACACAATTATGTTCCTTCACAGAAGAAGCCAAATTACTGTAATCCTTGTGAGATGGGATTGTGGTTAAATTGCTTTGATGCAAGACTCTTGGGATACAACTGTGTGATTATTTAGAATGTACAAGGTCTATCCTGCACATTAAGTAACTAGAAGCACTCGGAGAGCGCAGACCTCCGCCAAGGCTGATCAGTGGCCCCCCCCTGTGGGCCCCCCCACCCCCGATCACCACCAAAATTTAATCATTTCTTCCTTATCCCATTTCCAACAAACCCTGAACATTTCATCCAAATCTGTCCATAACTTTTTGAGTTATGTTGCACACTAACGGACAGACAAACAAACAAACAGACAAACAAACAAACCAACCAACCCTGGCAAAAACATAACCTCCTTGGCGGAGGTAAATATTAATATTGAAAGTGGCTAAAAAATAGTAGGACCCACTCTGGCTCTAGAACACTCTGGCCCAACATAACATATGTGCACAGTCCATCGAGCACTTAAATCTCTTTTAGTGACGCACCTGTTTGCTAAGGCTTTTAATACAAGTGTGTGACTTTTATTTGTTTTATCTTCTGGTTGTGTTTTAGATGCTGTTTATCCTATTATTGTGTATCCGTTTTTATCAATTTTAGTATCTCTTGTAATTATTCTTATTTGACTACTTTTAGCATGTCTTGTATTTTGTATCTACAACTTCATGTTGTTTTAAATGTGCTATATAAATAATCTTGACCTTGATATTTGTTGTGCTCAGAGCAACCATTTGCATAATAATTTTGCCTAATAATTTCAGCCACTACTGTAAGTTTTATAAAGCTCTAAACAAGTCACAATTATGTAAACTGATATTACAATATATGATATTAAGATTATCATGCTTATCACACGTATTGAAATGATTCGTCTTTTTCTTTTGATACGTCTTCTTCAGGCATCGCTGGCTGCACTGTATGACAGAGGACCCACCCACCACACACCCACCAGAGCCCAAGAAGTTTCTGGCTGAGGTCCACCAGTTCAATGTGAGTGGCTCCCCACAGCAGTATGTGCCCTACCCGACCACCCGCAAGAAGATCCACGAGTGGGTTCCTCCAAAAGCCGGAGCTCAGTGACCCCTGACTGCACATTTCATTTTCCAAAGTGTAAATTATAATCTATCCTGCCACTGTCCCCACCATGTGCTGAATAAAACCTGTATATGGAAGTATAAGATGGGATTGTTAATGGTTTATACATACACATTTTTTAAACTTCTGTAAAGTATATTTGTATTTCAGTCTTTAAATTCATAACATACGGACTGTGTTGCAGTAAAATGTAACATTACTTCCAATTAGACTTGGGCAGTTTATCAAATTGCAGCATCACCATATGCAATTATACTGTACCAGGAGAAAAATACTTGATTTTACCTACAGTGGCAAGAAAAAGCATGAGAACACTTTGAAATTTCCTAGTTTTTTACATTAATTGGTCATGAAATGTGTTCTGATCTGCATCTGAGTGACAAATATAGACAAACACAGTGATCTTAACTTAGTACCACACAAACAATAATATTAATATCTTTATTGAAGGCACCTATTAAAGACTCAGTGCATCGGGCAAGAGTAGGTGAAACCTTGGACTAATAATTGGCAGAATCTCTTTTGGCAGCAGTTATCTCAGTTAAGCCCTTCTTGTAGCTGCTGTACCATTCTTAACAGATCTGCTTTAGCTCAGCCAAATTCTTTAGTTTATTTGACAAGGCACCATGTACAAAACATAACGGGCTGTGCACAACTACCCCTCTGCCTAAATGGACAGACGGATGGCCAGACAACAAAACAATCACAATACTCCTTTGGCCAGTTGGCTGAGGGGTAAAAACACTACTTTCAGCGAGAAAACATTTCTTGCACCATATTTAGGTACAAGTTAATTTCCATCAACAGAACACATGTCAAAAGTAGTAGCTACATTTTCAGAGGGGTCATATGTGCATGCATATGGCAGGTTCAGTCCTCCAAAGTATGACCCCACACACACACAGAAAATCTTGTTTATTCCTTTCCTTAATGGCATTGATAGAAATGGCAGATCATCCAAAGACAGAACTTCTTTTAGGGACACTACAGCCCCAACGAGTTGTTGATACTCTGGTCATAAATTCTGAATAAAGTGCATAAATCTATTCAACAGTGGAGGTGGAGTATTGTGACCTAAACACAAGATATCAGAGTATAAAATTAAAGTCTTAAAATGTAGTATTTGTATTTACCAAGTATGTAACCATGATGAAACAATTGTGTGTGGGGGGTTCTCCATTACTTTAGGGCCGGATTATAAAGTGATCTGATTGGTTTCAGCGTTGTCTCACATAGTAATTAACATGACAAAGAACCAATGCATTCAGTTCCACTCTGCAGGCTTCATCAGTGAGTGAATGTCAGTGTGCACAGCTTTCTTGAGGTCACGCCACAGCATCTCTACTGGATTCAGGTCTGGGATCTGACTGGGACACTCTAAAAGGTGGATTTTCTTTTTCTGAAGCCATTCTGTAGTACATTTACTTTGATGTTCAATTCTGTTTTCCTGCAGCAGTGCCAAACTTCTACTGAGCTTCAGCCACCCTGTTAGTGTCTTATAGGACACGTTAATAAACTTGGAAATTCATTTTGTCCTCGATGATGCCGAGTGGTCCAGGCCCACATCATGATGCTCCCTCCTTCATACACCACGAGATTATGTTTGCATACGTGCTTGTCACAAACTACTCATCTTTAGTTTCATCAGTCCAAACAGCTTCTTCCAAATTATCCCGTGGGGTGTCACTGTGCTCTTTGGGAAATTCGAGGCGTGCAGTAATGATTTTTTGGGAAAGCTGCAACTTTCTCCGTGAAGTCCTGCCACAGAGGCCAATATTGTTCAGTCTTTTACGTATTGTAGATTCATGGACAGAGATGTTAACTCGTTCCAGTGACTCCTTCAACCCTTTAGCTGTTACTCTGGGGTTCTTCCTCACCTCACAGAGCATTTTGCGTTGTGCCCTTGGAGTCAGTTTGGATGGTCTGCCACTTCTAGGGAGAGTAGCCACAGTGTTAAAACGTCTCCATTTGTGGATAATTTGTCTAACAGTCGACCGATGAATCCCAAAGGTTTTTGAGATTATTTTGTAACCCATTCCACCTTTATGCAATTCAACAATTCTTAATCGTAGGTATTCGGAAATCTCTTGTTTGGGAGGCATGATTCACGTCAACAGATGTTTGTTGTGTTGTTGTGATTCCGGGTTTAACGTAGAGACGTCACTTTCTACTTCCGTGTCACGTGCTTCCGGTTCCTTTATTTTCAATATGCTGCAAACTGTATCTGAGTCAACGAAACACGTCCAGTTGTCATTCTAACACTGTACATGTGATGATAAAAAACAGAGTAAGTGGATGAAATTGAAGTTTCAAGTCTTAATCAAAAAAGAAATGAAATTTGGTGCTAGTTAGCATCACCTCCCACTGCATCTGTCAAATTGAATCAGGTTTGTATGGTGTTTGGTTTGTCAGTCCTTTATCTGTGCTGTCTACTTCAGGGGAAAGTAAATAAATGTTTTTGCCAACACACAGCTGAGTATTAAATAAAATGGACCTTTGGCTTACACAAGATTTAAGATACTTAAAATCGCTATCTACTGGAGGTAAACCACTGACAAAGGAAAATGGTACTAATTACTGTATTTGAATAAAATAAATAAATTTAGCCCCTTCTGAACCCTGATTGGTGCCTCATTTAAAAAAGAGGACACAGTAAAGGAACATACAGGATCTGATTGTTTGGACCCTGAAGTGAATTTTATAGCCCTTGACATTAGAGTGGTTTGTTTTTGGGTTTTTGTTTTTTTTTTAACTTGTTTATGAGTCAAAGTCCACACATGGCTCAAATTTCAAATGATGATTAGACTTAAGGTTTGCTGTCTTTTGATTCAAATGAGCTCTTTTGGACTCTTAAGCTTATGGGATCACTGACTTTTTCAAGCTCCACTGAATCTGTACTAATTCTGTAGTTGTGACATAGGTGCAGATCAGATCACATTTTATGACCAATTCATGCAAAACTATGAATTTTCAAACGTTAACTCACTTTCTTCTTGCTCTCAATTTTCTTTTTTGTTGCTGATGTCCAGTGTAATAACAATGAGAGGACAGTTGTGTAGGCTGAACAAGTTTCCATCCATCTTCTCAAAACATCTGGTGTCGGAAAATCTAAGGGCTATTAGGAGTTGGAGCATTAGATCTTTTTTTTTTTTTTTTTTTCTCAGATGCCATATGTGACAGTTGGTCATCTTTTTCTGTTCAGCTCCACAATGACCTCCTCACTGAGCTGATATCTTTTCAACATCATAAAACTTAAATAGATTGAGTAATATCCCTAACCCTAAACTTTCAGTGACTGTTTTGCTCAATCCATTTCTGAGGGCTTCCTAAAAATTGCACCTTTTTAATGTTTAAAGTTACTATACTGGATCCATTTTAGTGCAGCAGGTTGAGAGAGAAAACTAAACCAAAAAAAGTAAAGGTTTATGTTAGTCGTTCTCTATTTTAAGATGTTCTTAAAGTTTTGTGGGTCATACTTTAAAGTTACAAAATGATCACATTTTGAGGATGGCTAGGCTTATCAGTTTAAACATCCTCCTCCGAGGCAGGCGGTGTGTGTTACAGTAATCTCACACCACAGTGTGTCTGAAGTGTCTGCATGTTAATCACCCAGGATTAGGTTGAGTGGAAGGAAAGCTGCACCACATTGCATTTCACGCTGAGGTATGTAGAGCCTCTCCAGAGCTAACTGGACATGAGGTGTGTATAAATGCCTGGATGACTCAGAGCCTCAGTCCATCTGTAACACCAGCTACAACTCTCATGTAGGACTACTGCGAACTAGAGGTTTGTGTACTTGCTTTCTTTTTTCCCCTTCTTTGAGAATCACAATGAATTTGGTGATGCATTTTTAAGTAGTTTGTGCCTGAGGAGACAACACCTCATTTTGTTGTTTGGCATAATTATACACTCAAAACTGCATTTATTATTTAGCTTTAGCAGCAAAATCATGTTGCATCATCTAAAGTTACAGTCTTTCAGTGTAAAATTGTCTTGTTTCCCTGAGGATGTTTGTACTAAAAATGCTATAACTTTGGATTATATTAATTTTGTTTATGTGTTCGAATAACTCAAATCTTATTTTGGAAGTCAGAAACTTGAATGTATTTTTTGGCCTAAAAGGGGAATTTCCATCACTTACATTAGTGTACAAAATATTTATTTAAAAGTACATGTTGAAATCTGTTTTATGATACTAATACGATTCTTAAAAATTCTGCACCATGAATAAAATTTATACAGAATGCATTACATTAGTACATTTTTTAAATAGCATAAGTTTTCATTAAATTCCAGTCATAGTCTTGAAGCTTAAATTGCTTAAACATGTTCTTCAATGTGCCTCAGAAATGTTTATGGGGGAATCGAAAAAAAAACCCAAAACACTAAAGTAGAAAGGTGCAAGAATAAAAATGTGTGTCACTGCCAAAACTTTTGGAAATAACTGGTAGATAAAAAAAAATGCAATATATCATTATCATCATCATCAGCTCACTTTGTCACAATATATCAAAATACACTAAGCTATGTATCATTTATTGACATAATGTATTTCCAGATTCTTGTGATTACACAACCCTAATATGGATCTTACAGGATGTCAGGATGATTGAGTGTTTTGATATATAAGACCCTGTCTTTTTTCAGGTAATTGTAGCTGTTAAATGAGGAGGCTCACTATATCATCTCTTCTTCCTCATTGGGACAGTTTAGAGGAAGAGGAAGAAGAAAAAGGAAATAGTCACCTTAATGTAAGTCTCAGCATATGTATCTTGTTAATGCTATTCACCATAATGGCCAAAAGGGAGCGTTGTTCCTTTTGCTTCAAGTGTGTCAGTCAGCCCTGTCATCCTGACTGTATCGGTATAAGATCAGTGAGAGAAGATGAAAAGGCTTTTGGCATCTATTGAGTCAGCATTTTAGAGAGCAACAATGCTCTCTCAGCTTTATTTAGAAACTAGACAGGGCTTTGTTTAGAGAAAGGATGTGGTACTTTCAGCAGAACCCTTGAGACTAATTAACTACAAATTGCTTGTACTTATTGAGGGATTAACAATAACAAAGTATGGGAGGAAAATAATACCATGTCAGTTTTTAATTTTACATTTGTTCTCTGTTAATGGCTCTTTTGTTGCACTTTAGTTGTGTCTGACAGTAACTACATTAGCTGTTAGCTATTGTCTGGTTCATCCTCTGCAAATGGAGCACATAATCTCTCTGTTGCTTTTGAATTGCTGATGCAGCATTATACTGAAGTGGCAGCTGGCTGGGTGAAGATGCCAGCTGGGCATTGGGTGGAGGCTAAAGAGGGTCATTCTAATGTTGAGACTCTCTGTGTCTAGCTTAGAGCCCTAGTGTTCCTCTTCTTCATCACTCCTGGCAGCTCTCATAACTCATTCATGCTCCTTTTGTAGTCCATCACCTTCTCCTCCTCATCTTCTTCCTCAATTCTCCATCTCATTGCTTTAACATCACTGTCTTTTGGTTCTCTGCGCCTCCCTTCTCCCTCTCCCCTTGCATCATTCATGCATGACTTTGCCCCGTGGATGGATCAGACTCCTGGAGGAGTGTGAAAGATCCTTGATGGGTATTTCCAGACTCCCATTGTGTCTCTAATTAGCTGAATGTTACCCATCCTTAATGGGTCAGAGTCAGCCTTGGGTCTTTCATTTTTAAGGTCTCTCCCCTGAGGATTTTTGCTGTAAAAACACCAATGTCCCAGTTTTGTCCAATTCACAACGTGTGTGTCTGGAGAAGAGGGAGAAATGAACAGAACAAAAAAGGACTGAAAGTCTCGAGATCCTCTAGATTTTCTGTTTGTCTTGTATTGATTGTGCACTGCAATTCCCACAACACACACATTGGTCTACTTGAAATCAACTTGAATCACATTTGATTTACTTCTCACAGACAACAGCAGACAACAGCGGCTGAAGAAGTGCTCAGATTCTTCACTTCAGTAAAAGCAGAAACATCACAGGGTAATAATCAGTTAGCCTATGTACATGTTATTTGAGTAAAAGTGCTGAAGCATTTTCACCAAAAAGTGTCCAAACTAATAATAGTCATTATGCAGAATGGTTCTTTTAAAGTCAAACAACATACTGTTATGTGTAAGACAATTTTAATGCAGCAGTTTGTCATTGTGAAACAATTTTAGGTACAGGTATAGTGTATAGGATCAGGTATAGTGCTGTAGACATTAACAGTATCGTGCTGCATCATATCATATAAATGTATCATCATTTTTAGTGACAATTAAAAACATCAAATCAGTGGAGCAAAATAAAAAGCATGATATTTCCCTGTAATGGATTTCTGCATGCTTTGTGACCAGAGGCTCCTGTTACACTTAAATTAAAATAAACCAATTTTATTTGCATCCACTCTGCTAATTTAAAATAAATATTTAACATTATTGTAATATGTATCACATCGAGTTACATTTTCTGTATCATATGTTTGTTTGGTTTTTTTTAATCAAATGATCAACTATTACTCAGTGTAGATTACAATCCAACGCCTTTACAGATGATACTCTTATGCATTTTAAAACAATAAACATAAAGAAATTGTGAACTTTGATACACCTTTACTGAATGTGGACATGGATGCAACAGTCAGAAAATGCAGTGAATTGGTATTTTGCATTGTGTCGTCTCAGTGATTAAACTGTAAACCGACACCACAGTTCCTGCCTTTTTGCCTTTTTAG
This sequence comes from Sphaeramia orbicularis, assembly GCF_902148855.1. NCBI lineage: Eukaryota > Metazoa > Chordata > Actinopteri > Kurtiformes > Apogonidae > Sphaeramia > Sphaeramia orbicularis. The sequence goes on along the minus strand of NC_043968.1, from coordinate 37,596,335 downwards.
GAGTACTATTCTGTTCAGTTACACAGATGTAATTGATTGTCTTTCAATGAATTCTAATGTCTGTATAATGTTATGGCTACATACAAAGAAAATGCATTGTTTGTTTGCATTTGTTTGTTTCAGTGTTTTTCATGGTGTAGACTGTTACATAAAAAGCTTTGGCCTTAAACTTTAAGCTAAATAGTTAAAATCATGAGTAAAACATTCACCCTGCTCTCACTCCCACTCATAAAGAATGTATTTTTATTTGTGGGAGAGTCCAGCTCGCATAAACAGTAACACACATGCTGCTATTTGGCTCTGCAGATTAGAAGTGCTGTCAAAGTCCTTGTCCTTCAGAGTGCATTCACCCTCAGGGAGGGAATCTGGCAGGAGTTCCCTGCACTAACTCAACATCATTCTCATTCATTCCTTTAAATATCCCCCCCCCCCCTCACTCCCTGTCCGTCCCCAGCTCTCCATCCTCCGTCTGCTCCCTCCTGATTGGCAGTGGAGGTTGTTGTTACTGTGGGGAAATGTGGCTGGGCCAGTGAATTGCTGATAGGGATCTGAAAATTCCAGCTCAGGCTGTCTCATGCCTTTTAAGGTGGTATTTTCCCCGCCGGCCACAACAGAGTACAGTACACAGCAGGACAGGAGAGGAATGCACCTCAGGACAAGAGGATGTGGTGTAAGGTGCTCAGGGAGCTGTGGGTTTGAGCCTAATAGCTGGCAACACAGGAAGCAAAATATTTCTCAACGCAGTAAGGGCATTGCACACACACAACTAGGTGCACACGCCTCCCTCAGAGGGTAGTCCTAAAGCTTAAAAGAGACAGACAGAGCGCTTTGATGTGCAGGGGTCCTCTGGAGCTGGTGTGGCATGCACTTTGACCTCAAGCTCTGAGGACGAGGAGGCATGAGGAAGAACTACAGCACTATTCCGCTCATCTATGTGACAGAGGTAGAGTCGTTTTTAATCTTTGCTGTTTGATATCAGGCAATCACTTCTTTTGCTAATCAACCAGTCAGCTCTCTGCATGAATGCACCACTGTACAACACAGCAGTTTGAAGGGAGGGCAAAATGAAGTCATTTTCAGAGTCACATGCAATCAGCTGTGCATTACTGCCCTATGAGCTGGAATCACACGAGGAGGTGTTTGTGTCAGTAAGATAAATTCAGTTATGGTTTAAACCTATCGTTTGTTGCAAACATGCATCATACATTTGATAGCTTTCATCAGACTTTCTTTGCACCTTTACAAGTTGTTTATTTGATAATTTTGGGGAAGCATAAAAATGTACTTCCTAATAACCATGTTAACCATGATTGTGTTTTGCTAAGCTATACGGTCATGGAGGTTTCATCCTATTTTCAACAGTACAAGGAGTCAAACAAGTTTCATCATGTCTCCTTTGTCTTTTTACTGAGTATGAATCATGGGATTGGCCTTTGGGACTTGTAATATGTAAGGAATGTCTATCATACACCATAGATCCTGCAAAACCTATTGAATCTGTGAGAGCCAGTTTTCATTTTCTCAGACAGGAGGTTGTGTGTGTGTGTGTGTGTGTTGTGTATGTGTGTGTGTGTGTGTGTGTGTGTGTGTGCGCGCGTGTGCGTGCGTGTGTGTGTGTGTGTGTACGTGCGTGCATGTGTCCTGTGTTTATCTGTCCATCACTGTCTCAGCTGTTCCATCAAAGAATTTAAAAGCCCAAAAGAAAAAGTGTCCCTGAGCCAATGCCTAGACAGTCTGTACTTTAAGTTCCCTACATTGTGCTGACAGTGTGTGTTTATGTGGCTGCATGAATTTTGTGCCTGCCTGCCAGTATATACACAACAAAATGCCGTAAAAAATAACGTTATGTAACCCTTCCACATAATGGCTCTCTTCCTGTCAAGCCAACTGCCTTCATCAGTCCACACACAAGAAAAGAGTACAAGGAAGAAGCAGCAGGACATTGGTTTATTATGGCTCCCCAGTGTGTTGTCATTCATCACAAGGTCTGAGCCTCACAAGAAAGTCTTGCAACAAGTCTCAGTGTGTGTGGTTTTTATTTGTGAGTGCAGATTACCTGGCTACATATCCTTTGAAATGTAGATGCCCTCCGACGGTTTACTGTCGTCACTGTTATCCATGTACCATGGTAACTGGTGCAATGTCTTTCACACACATTTTACAGGTTGCAAGGGGTTTGTTAAGGACAAGACAGTTCTAAATAAAGGTTAGTTTATGTTACACGGGGATATTAGCAGGACCTACTGTAAATCACATCCCACATAGGACTGCATTTCCTATGAACTGTCTTCCATCTATATCATCTTTAATCAACACAAATGCATTATGAAAGAGCACCTTCGATGCATCTTTCCTATCGCAGCTTTTCTTACCTAGAAACACTGGAGATGTAGCAACACACTAACTTCATCTCTTGCTTAAGCAAGAGTTTGCAAACACTTTTAACATCAACATAAAGAACACTATTCACATTTACAGTGTGCTAGATATATATTTATGTTCACCTTTCATTTTATTTAGTTATTTTTTTCTGTATAAGCAGCTGCGTGCCTTATTTTTACCTGAGAATGTTAAATTAGCCGTCTGTGTTTCTTGCTTTAGCGGAGCAGCAGAGTACTTTGCAGGTACACAATTAAAGAAAAAGTATTTATTGATTTTAATAGTAAAGGAAGTCTCATAATGACAAAATACTTTCTTGTTGCCTCAAAGTGAAGTGCTACTCCACATGTCACATGTCATTGTGGGTCGGTTTAAAGAGCACTCCTTCACCTTCCTAAAATATCCTTGTTTTCTTCAACATGTTTATAGTAAAGTCTGTGATTTGTGAAACTATTGAAAAATGCAGATTTTCAAGTTTCTTGTCTTACACACAGTCCACTCAAAGGCATTTAACTCATAACACTGTAAAACAAATCTCAAATCCATCTCCTTCTGCTCCTTCACCAACATTCCCTGGAGACAAACACATCCTGAACTTGATCTTATCCTCCACTGTACGTTGTGTCACACTGATTAGACCTGAGCTACGTGTGTGTGAGTAATTTTCCTTGATGATGATGACCTTAACATCAACAGTCCTCAGCCTTTAATTCTGCTCACACACACAACTGTAAACTGTTGCCTTACAGACATCATCCATTTCTCATCATGTGTGGTGCAGATGAACTGCTCAATTTGTCGCCATGACAACAGGAGATGACGCCAGTGCTAAGTCACTCTGTCTTCGTCCATACTGGTAACCATCTGGCTTCAGCTGTACGACAACCAGACACCAATATATTCATGTATTTGTAGTTTTACTCTTTTGAAGATCATCACTGGCATTATTTGTATTAAAGACAAAAATGTCTGTGAATCTCTTGTATTATCAAAACACCTAAGCAGTTCTGAGCCGTAATTCATTGGAAATTTTTCAGTATCAAAATCTGAGGTGTCCTCGATGTCTAGTGATTTGTGTGTATAACATGTCCATTTTGATCAGTGACAGTAGTCTGTGTATCATAACTTTATTTATCATCTGTATCAGATAATATAAAATGCTTACATAGATAATCTGAAAATTCAGAGGTGACATTCCCTGCTGTTCTTACATGGTATTTCCCCAATCCTTAAGGGCTTTTGTTTTCTAATTTTATTAAAAATCTTAGAAGGTAAAAGATCTTTATCCATTACATACTTAAGTTCTACTTCCTGTCTTCCCATCAATATACTGAATCTCATGATGCAATGATATAATTGGGCTGTTTTTAATCATGTAATACTTTGTTTATATTTTCTTAATCTCTCATCTTTATGACTCAAAGTGAGCATAAAATATCTAACACACTAAATATGGTTTAAACTTCATTTTACAAACCTGCTAAAATGCAGCATAGTATAGGGGGAAAAACTGAAGGACTGCATTTTCTTGTCATAAAGAAAGAGAGACAAGTCAGACAACTGTTGTCAAAACATGGTAAGTTTTTGTTAGTGGTGTTTATGACAGCCACTTATGAATGTGAATTGGGGGGGGGGGGGGTGTCTCATCTCCATGTCTGTGGACAATGTGACAGGTATCATGGGATTATTCATGATTGAACTGCCTCATTAAATCAAGGTTAAACAGAGCTGTATCTGCAGTGCCAGGTATTGCACACTTCATGGGAACAAACCTCAGCTTCTCATAACATGTATCATTTAATTTAAGGGTTAAGAGTTGTTTATGGTTAAATTTAGGCATGCTATGAATGAATGTAAGTCAGTGTAATCACTCTGAAACACGTTATGTGCATGTGTGTGAACTGTGTGCATGATTTCATCTTCATTAACATATAACCTTGTCTGTGTCTGTAGCCTTTAGCTTCAGTATCTGCTCTGAAGAGGAAACCAGGCTCAATGCTTTAAACACACATTTAGTCTTTTCTCTGTCACCATCTGTTTTCTCTGCGGAGTCAGGAATAAAAACAGATTCTATCTGTGTTTGTTTAATTTCATGCCATCTTGGCTTCATTGCCAGTTTATTAAAAATGTAAAAAAAAAAAAGTTAATGTTGGCTAGTTCAGTATCTTTGTGAGTACGTCTCAAAGTTATAGAGGCTTTTTGTTACGCTCTTCAACACATTTCTACTGACAGGTGGTTAATCATGTTTTTGTCAAAATTTTACTTGAATGATTACACAATTACATCACAATCACTAAATTCATAAGAGTTGTTAATAAATAACAAATGCATCATTGACCATAACATAAAGCTGCAGTACTTGACTTTTTGGTAACTTTTTGGTGTTACCGAGCAAAAAATCCATAAGTATCTTCCAGCATGTTGTAATTTAAGTGTTGTGAGAGGAAACAATAATTCTACCTATTTTTGTCGATTGTAAAATAAAATTCTATTCCTTGATGCAGATGTTGGCTACTCCTGGGTGTTGTCAAACAACAGTTGTTGATAAGTTTCAGTCAGATGTAACTTTACTGCTGTACTGAGTTGTTTGGAAGGTACAGATGAGGGAAAAAGAGGGAAAATTCTAAAAAAAAGTACAAATTAGTGTTATACTAAGAAATAATATTGGATTATATTCATAATATTCAGTTCAAGCAAGTTAAATTTTTATGTGTGAATCAGGATGCAGGATGTGCTCACTTTTCTTCATTATTAATTAAGTTAATACATTTCATAAAGGCAGTAAATGGTTTTGAGACTTCTTCATCTAAACATATCTTGTTTTCCTTCCCATATGTATATTACTTTTCTTAAAGGTGAAATTATTAGTGTTTGCCAAACACACTGTTTAACACTCAGTGGGGACATATTTATATTTAGTCCCTTAATTTGAATAGACAAGAGAGAGCTGCAGAGGCAAGGAGGTATTTTATATTCAGGTTGTTAACACTGAATACAGACCCATGTGGAGCATGGTGTTAAAACTGAACCCAGGACCTCCTTACTGTGAGGTGACAGTGCTAACCACTGTACCACTGTTTTACCCTCTGTGCATAACAGGAAAAAAGATTTTAGCATCCCACAGTCTAAGGTCATGTAGCCTATGTAAAGAGACTTTTTCATCATCATTATTATTATTATTATTATTATTATTAAAACATCGACTCCTCACATTTGAGCTGTTCATTCATGCCCAGAATTCTTCTTCATTGTGAGTAACTGATCACCATAAATGCTGATTAATTATTGATTAACTGATTAATTGCCTAATCATCACACCTTTTTTGCAAATAATGTTAGCACTAGTTGAGATTTGGCTTACCAGCCATCATATATCAGTGTGTTAAACTGTATTTTTTAATGTGTCTCTGACCTCTTGCTGTAATGTCACACCTTTGTGTCTTTCAGTGCTTTTAACTCTCTCCATGCACCTACATACAGTATCGCAGCAGCTGTCATTTATTCTAAAAAAATAAATAAATAAAAATCTTTAATCCACTTGGATGGAGACAAAGGGCTGAAATGTCACAAGCTGGTTGTGGTGGGTGGGCAGTGACGTGGGTGTATAGCGAGATGACACATGAAAGTGTAGCTTGTCTCCCACCCTTCCCCCCACACACGCTTTGAAAGTGTGACCCCTTAGATATTTATTTCAAACAGTCTCTGGTGCCCGCCGTGGCTCCGACTCAAGCTCACTGTCCTCTTTGAAAGCATTTATACATTCTGATATAGCTATAGACCTAGTCTTTAATGTTCATGTTTTTACATTACTATCATCTCCATTTGTATTGTATAGTGTGACGCATGTAAAATGATAGTGGGTCATTACTTGCATGTATTACATTACGAAATAATTGTAAATGTAATGCAGTCACTGAGAAAATATATGCTCTTTAGTTGGGTACTAGTTAAAGTGATGGTGATTGCATCCAAATATGCATGTGTGATTTGTTTTGAAGTTACCTTTACTAAAGGTTCGGTGTTACTGCTATGAGGTTAACTCTACCTGCTTTAAATGTGTGTTTTTAGGACTCTGCTGCCTTAGTTCACAGTTTAACACTGGAGTAGCTGGGTGTTGCTATAAACCTAAAACCACGAACTAGTAAAATTCAAACGTGCACCATTTCTAGGCTTCAAAACTGTAAGTTTTTATTACTGTAAGTTCCCTTTCAGTTTCTTACTGATTTTTTTCTATCATTAGCTGTGTTTTCATTGTCAGATTTGTATACTGTAATTAAAGTATCTAAAGGATTTATATAGAGTTACATTTTGTCTGGTTGATGATTGATGTAGATGCTCATATTTTCATTGGATCCATCTTCAGTGTATTTAACAATAGGGATTGTAACAAAACACAGTGTTAGGAAAAGTCCAAATCTGAAGGGTTTCAATATTCTACTGAAACATAGTGATAACCAACTCAAACACAGCTGTGATGTTTCAGTAGGAAAGTAATCAAATGCAATATATTAGTTTGATGAAGTAAGTACATTGATTATTAATGAAATTTTTTAATAAGGCAACCTGTTGGATGGCATGAGTAATCTTCCCAGGACTATGTACAGTATGTGCATAATGTGTATAAATGTAAATGTAAGTGTCTAAGGGAAGATTAAAACAGATCGGTCTTGTGGAACACATAGAGACAAACATCATTTTCAGCTTCTGGTGCTAGGAGGAAAGAAATATGAAGTTAATGAAGTAAAGCGTGAAAGTAGTGGGAGGTGCAAACAGTGAAGTGATGAATGTGATGTTAGCCTGGGTTCACATAACCCTAAGACACAACACATGGCTAATGTGTGAGATCTTTGCATGGATGCTCTTTGTTTTTATACATTTTGAGATTTTGTAAATTTCTCATTTTGTCTGTTCAGGTGACCATCTGTCTTTCTTAGCGTGGTTGATACATTGACCTGTTGTACTGCGGTTTGTGAAACCATGGCTGTGTGATTAATGTTGACAGCAACTTGTATATCTTGTGCAACGCTTCACTTCCACTCAGCTTAAATTTACCGCCAGATTCCCCTCTAAAACAGCCTGCCCCCTTTTCAGTCCAAGCCTCCTCATTCAAATGCCCCTTGGTTTAGTCCCCCTGCTAGGCTGGGACAAAAGACACGGCTGGAGAGCAGGGAACCTTAGCTGTCCCTGAAGAAATGCTATTATAGTGTATGAAAAGACCTTGATGAGCGTGAGGATGGGGCGGAGGGGGAAGGAGAGGCTTCTGTTCATTTATATGAAAGAGAGAGGAGCTTTTGAGTCGGAGACAGCAAAGAGGAAAGAGGCAGAGAGTGAATTCAGCGGTTTGGTCTCCCACCACATGTGCTCATTTGTGTCCTGACTGACCCAGTGTCATGTTTGACTGCCTCTCTGCTGATTACTTTTGCCTGTGAGACTCATTAGTCACTGTCCCCCGCAGACTTCCTCATGCTCTTTCTCCTCTTTGTTGCAACATGTTTGTGTGCAAGAGAAGATCATTACGTATCCACATTTCTGTATCTACACAATGTTTTTGCAATTGAAATCCATCATGCTAGCAAATCCATCATTTTTTGGCAGTGAGATCCAAGGACATTATATAAATTCAACTGTCTTGGGATAAAACTGGGGCTCCAACTTATAATTATATTCACAGTCTATTAAACTTACATTTCTTGATAGTTTTTTAGCATCACTAGGCAGAAAAAAAATCAGTTATTACTTTTCATTTTATTGTAATTCAAGTGCTCTGAGAGAACATGAGATTTCTGCATGCAGCTCTTCCCTGTGTTTTCAGGCAGTAAGTTTTTAGCTAACCACAGGTGGTTTCAGACAGGCAATAGAGATAAATACATGACTGACAGTGGTCATTTCCAATCACTGCCCAGATTCTAACCTGGAAACAATATTACTGCTCCTCTCTGTGTCTCGATGAGGAAGTTTGGAAAAGTGGATTTAAGAGTCAGCAATTAATCAATTAATAATTGCAGCTGAAGGGAAAACTCAGACAGCTTTCCTTTCCAAACAAAGTAAGGCTGCAGTATTCACATGGATGTGCAGATCTGACTGAGTATGTGGTTTGTAAAGATAATGTCATGAGGAGTGTAAAAGAAAAGAAGGAAGAAAAAAAGTCATGACGTAAAAAAGACAGGCAGCGAAATTGTCTGTCAGAGACTCATGATATTAGAAAATGTAATTGCTGGCTCTAAAGCATCAATGTAATAAAAAAAAGAGCAGGAGGATGACAGCTTTAATAAGAAGAGAGGATGATGCGATGGTTACACATAGGGGGTTTTGATGAGATAAGGGATGTTTTTTTTTGGATTGGTTTGTGGTGGGGTTATATAATCCCAAAATAGACCATAGCCTCAATGCTCTGCTTGCAGAGGCCAGAGGATGCGTATGTTAATGCGCAAGTGTCTCCCTGTTCAATTGATTCAGACTGAGTTGATGGTGATTCTGTCTTTGCCTTGCACTGGGGCTCTGCCTGGAGTTATATCAGCAGACGCACTGGCGTTTTGCCTCTGTGCTCATCTGGATGCTGATGTACTGTTTCCCCAAAATATGACATGTAATATTATGAACACATTAGAACATCTTTGTGACAGTAATACGAGTGAATAATTGTACTACAATACAAAGCTTTCATTTAACTTCACCTAATGTCCATGTGAAGAGTGCAAAGGTGAATGTAATCTTCTGCTTTTCATGATACTGATCACAGAAAGACATTAGCTGCCATGGAGAAAAAAAGAGTGCAAGATTTATTAAACATGACCTCTTTCAGTCTTAATCTCATTTCTATCAGATGATTTAAGTGGCCTGTATTATACCCATAAAATTTGTGTAGGGCTGTGTGTCACTGTCAGTTCGTCCAGTTCTGTTTCTGTTCTATCTTCTGAGGAACAAAGGAAATGAAAAGGCAGAGAGAGGAGAGACAGTTCTTCCCACAGATACTGAATGAGTCTCCTCTGCAGACTTTCCCTTCCTGTCTGGCTCAGCCGCATTAGGACATCTGTGGGTCAATTACGTCTCAGTTGCACTTTCTGTTTGTTGCTGATTTTCTCACACATATAAAGATAAGCCAGAAGGGACATGTTGTGTTAGTGCCGATATTAGCACTTACACACTGTCATTGAGGAGTCGCAAACAAAGATAAACATCTGCAAACTGCAGATTTAGCACTATTGCATAATTCTGTTTTCTTCTACTTTTATGGCCATGATAATATTTAATTTTTCCTTTTAACTCTTTATTAAAAAAAAAAAAAAAAGACATTAAGAGAAAACAGGCTTTGGGACATGCACTCCCTTACCCTCCATTAAGGTCATAAGTTTAGCTCTAATTGGTCCAATCACATGTCACCAGACTGAGATTTCTACAGTGTTAATTTTTTGTGCAGTTGTGCTTCTTATAAGTTCACTTTAAGTGTCAAAATGTGACAATTTTTCACTAACTGCCAGATATGGATCCTTTTTGGGTCAATCCTTATAATAGATCTTTAGACGCTACTGAGGTATTTTGGCAAGATAACATTCATTTATCACTATACAAACAAACATACATACATAAGAATATTATCAAAGTGAATTCAGTTGTGGCAGTAACACAAACTGACTTTTTGAAGAAATGTGATGTGATGCATTTGAAACTAGTAATTGTCTTCAACATACCTCAGAAACACATTGAAAATAATCTAAAATAAACTGAAGCAACAAACAGCAAAAAAAAAATGGGCCCTGCGTGTAAAAGCTGTAATAATCAGTAATTATGTCATTTACAGAAAAAAAATTCAAGAAATATTGTAGCCTTTAAAAATGTTCAGGAATCCTCAAGCAACATTCTGACGGCCCTAAAATATCCTACAAGATCCAAAACTTATGATCAGGACCAAAAATCTGTCACAGACATGTATGTATTGGCTTGCCAATTGCCATATTGAATTATAAGACAATGGTATGACGTGTGAATTAATTTTCTTTATATGTATGTTTATCTCCAAGAATAAAATAATTCTCAGCAACACAAGTCAAAAAAATCCTGGGCAAAGGAACCTGTGACAAGAAAAGATTTTCAAGAGACATTTTCCTGACATGACAATTACTGAATTTATCTTGTAGCTGCAATTAACATTCCCACATTCTGTCCTGTCTTGTCCTCAAAGCAAAGTACATTTTAGTCAACCCTGTTTTGAAAGTGGAAGAGACAAAAAAATGTATCTTTTGTGTCTCCAGCTAAAAAAATTTTGACCTCTTGTTCTACAGAATGATAACTGTGTAAACAGAATACAGAATTGTGAATCTATTTATACACATTTTGAAATCCAACTAGATCATTGTGATGCCTATCCTAAATGAACCAGCCCAGATGTTTCCTAGATATTCCAACATAACTAAAACGTCCTGATCCAGAGCCACGCCTACTGCTGTGACGCTTGGGAATGGTATCAGTGTTCTGGATATCTTTGGAGTTCAGACTGGTGTCACTGCTGAGACAGAGGCAGGAAGTGCCACAGGAAGTCCATAAAGAACACAAACATCAGCAGTGAGGAAAGAGAACAATGGCATAGTGTGATTAGCAACATGGATTTTATGTATACACACAGATTCCTTGACAAATATCTGAATTTCATATCATCATATAATTGTACATTCTTACATTTACTTTGAGAAAATGAGGTGCAGTATCTGTCTTGTCATTGGATTGTTGGATAATTGGATCATGAACTCTAATGCATTTATTAAAAGTCAAATGTTGTGACATTTAGATGAAAAATCACAGTTGCTTGCACGTCAGAGAGTGTGAGTCTGGGTGTGCAGTCACCTCAGATCAAATGTGCTGAATGGCTTCCAGCGAATTTACACGGACAAAATACAAGCAAACCTCTTCTTGCTCTTTCCCACTTGTAAAGCCTCTTAAGTGTTCTACACTACCAGTATTGACCTAGCCTAAAGTTGATGTCATTGCCAATCTCTCACCCAGATCAATGCAAAAGTACAGAGAGACCACTAATCCAGGCCTAATTAAATGTCACAATTTACTCTGTGTCTGCTATCGCTCTTACACACACTCATCAGCATGACTTTTATAAATCAATAGCCAGGGCAAATGGACTGGAAGTGTGTGAGGGCATTGGGATCATTCAAAGCTGAGAGGTTTGTTGTGGCTCTGTCATGAAGCTATATCCTCCTACATGTGCACGCACACTCATGGAAAAATGATTTAATCAGCCTGGATGAGATTCAGACTTTAATAACTGAGGTCTTGTCCTACACACTGCCTCAGTGCCAGGTGCTTTCTTTGCTTCGTAGGCTGAATCACCAAGCCTTAGAGTGTCCAACCTGTCAGCACACACACTTGTCACAATGATAAACAGTCAGCTGACTCAGGCACCATCCTCATAAGGCAGACAACAGGTCGATGGGAACACAAGGGGGATAAAGTGACAGAAAGAATAAGAGAAGAGGTAGAAAACAGGTAACTAGGCTGTTATCTGTGAAGTCAGGGGGCAGACTGGTGGACAGAATTGTGAGGATGAATATTTAATGCACGTTTGGACAGTAAACTATCAGTAGAGGTCCTAGATCATGTGACAGGGCCTCTAACCATGCTAATTAGTTTCTTTATCACTAGGGCCACAGTAGACCTGCTGTGCTTTTAAATCATTCATAACACATTCTGCAGACCTTTGTGGGGTAATTCATCTATCCTTTCACTTCAGATATGGGCTGTGTAATGTAATGACTATCTGTCTATGTAATTATTCAGGTGTCTGTGTGTTTTATCCAGCCTTAATGTGAGTTTCTAAAAGGAAGGCCTCTGAAGTTAGATATACTTGACATGTAAAATGGGGGTTTAGGATGATTTCTGGGGCTGATCAAGTAATGCAGGAGCAACAACCTTACCTTTACTTTCTAAAGACAGTTTTTTGTCTCAAGCCTCTATAAATATTTGAGCCCAAGTATCACTTGGCATATGAGACACATGATTGTCAACACATTTTTACAAGTGGATAATTTAGTAATTACTTTGGCCTAAAAAAACATCATAGCAAAACATTAAAAGATAAGTGGTATTAATTTCTATATGTTTTCATATGTTTTTCATATGAGCCATAGGTTGACTTCTACTGCAGTAATGGTTCAAGACACTATTAAGATATATATGAATACAAATGTACATTACAGGTAAAGACTGATATAATAACTGGAAAAGCAGGTCAATTACCTGAAAACCCTGAATTATTGTCTAACTTTTAATCAGAACATCTTGAACACTATTTACAGTCAGACTGTCTTATGAATGCGCTTTACAGTACAAGGATTTTCTCTGCAAGGAAAAAAAAGAGATAGTAATGAGTACAGAGGCATCAGTAGTACAGATTAAAACATACAAATGAAAGACAGATAGAGAAATAAAGGAAGAAAATTGTAATTACAGTAGAGAGCTAAATGTAAAGTAAGGACCAGTTGAACCAGTTTGTATACCTGTCTAAATTCTCCTTTCTATAATCTTTTACGAGTAAATAGAAAGTGAGTGATATTCTCCGATGTCTTTATTTTTGAATATTTCAGTTTTTGATGTGGTTGGAATAGTTTATATAAGACAACCTTATGTGGGAGTACTTGTCTTTTGAGCTGAATATCTCAACCAAAGTAATAAATATATAAATAAATCTGGATCATTGACAATCAAATTCAAATTAATGAATTAATAAAACTGATTCAAGGTGTGATTTTTCTTCTCCTCAGATTACTATTTTAATGACTGCCTTACAAAATTTAGATTTTTTGTTGGCTAGAGTGACTATAAAACAGCTTGCATAAGCTCCTTCTTGACCTTCTTGTTTGGTTCACTCTCTTGAATTTTCTACAGAATTAACACAAACAGTAACAACAAGAAGATACTAAATTACATGGAAAAACAAGACAATATTGACTGAACATGTGAAAAAGCTGCATGCAGCAATATGATGAATCTGTCATTCTGCATTAGTATCACTTTCATTTGTTGATGATTGGTTTGTCAGGAGTGCATCTTGTGATGTGTTTGCTGTTATGTTGTTGTTGGACTTTGCAGACCTGTGAAATCCATAACACTGTGTGGTTACTCTGGTGTACTTTTTTTTTTTTTTTTTTAATAGAAATGATCTGCCCCAGAGATTAAATGTGTTATATCTTCCATACTTTAATAAGATGAATTGGAAAACAAATAACAAAAGGGTTGATGAGCTGATGTTTTCAATGTATATGAAAAAGGGTTATGATAGATAGATAGATAGATAGATAGATAGATAGATAGATAGATAGATAGATAGATAGATAGATAGATAGATAGATAGATAGATAGATAGATAGATAGATAGATAGATAGATAGATAGATAGATAGACTCAAATAAAAATCAGTTATAAATAATATATAGTTGCAGGCTACTTCTCCTTTTTCACTACTTTTATTCTAAGGTTGTTGTTTTTTGACTTGTAGACCAGTGTATGAATTAATTTATGAGAGTGTACTCGATATCCTCCGCAGCCCCTCCCTCTGTACAAACAGGTGGGCGGGGCGTACTCACACACTTTGCCTCCTTGGCTCCGGAGGTTAGCCAGATTACCGTGGCGGATAGGCAGACCGCACAGCTCTTGTACTCCAGTCGGCCGCAGCAGGAGCAGCGGCGGTTAGAGCCCTTTGAGCCCGTGATGGCATGTGTTTCACCGAACGCCTCCACGGACAGTACCGGTGAGCCCGAGGACCACACACCGGGGGCTCCCGTCTGATTATGCCCGGCGTTTGTTCTACTGCTGGCGGAGAAAAGTTTATCAGAAGTAGGGATACACTCACGGCAACGGCGGTAACATGGTAAATATGCGTTTATTACCCTTTTATTATGAAGCAGCTAGCTAACAAACTAACTAACTAACTAACCTTTACAAAGAAGTCATACACCGTCTGCGGAGAAAAACCAATCCTCCATATTATACAGCTGGGATTTTCTACATTAACGTCTGTGGCCACGTTGACAAAAGACAATTATGGAGCCAATATGTGAAAATGAAAACATGAACAAACATATTAACACTTGACAACTGACTTTAATTCCTGAACATCTCCAAAACTAGCTTATTCGAGTTTCGGTTCACTCTGTAGACGAGGCTGACTCGTGAATCTCTTCTTTTTCCATTTTGCGCAGCGGTTAACAGCTGTCTATGCGATATTTGTTGACTAGTCCAGACCCGTTTGGGTTTCCTGAAAGAGGAGTGGAAATTAACACACTGTACTTTAAAAGTGCAGGGTTCTGACATTGGAAAATGTGGGACAGAACCTATGAATAGGCTATTTGTGTAGAATGGTTGGGGGCTGTTGTGCATTTGGGCTTACAGTACATCTGATCCACCTTGTGTTTGAAGGGCTGCATGATGTTGGCAAAACTTGTGATACGCGATATGGGTGTACAGCATTGCCATAACGATAATATTGCGATATTTCTCGTTCACCTAAAGAAATACCAATTTCATCTTCTAAGAAAAATGTTCCCTAACAATATTAAAATGAGCCAGTTGTATGCGGATTCATTTATAATTTAGGACTAAATACTGTACTGCTACAATCACTTACACAGTTCTGTCCAAGAACCTGCTGCTGCTATAGACCCCCTTCAGACACAAACATAGTCAAATACTTCGTCATTTTATTCACATATAACAATGTGTACATGACATGGATGTATTTCATAATAACAAAAGTGCTAGAGTACTGCCATGTAAGAGCTTTAACAAAACAATATTCCATTGCTTGCCTGGTTTGGTAAATACTGCATATAAAAATAAAATTTTTAAATATAATTGTTCAGGCCTTGCCCAGAGTTGTGCTCTGAACATATTCACATCTTTTCAACATTAATAATATGTACATTTGCAGTCAGCAGTAGCATTACTTCGGTAGCATGTTAGAGTAGTAGAAAAAACCATTCTGGTACTCCCAATACAGAAAGTTAATGGAAAAAAAAGAAAAGAAATTATTGCACGTCTTTGTGATGCGAATATTACACACTCTGTTATCGCGATAACGATATTTTTATATATATGTTTTGCACCCCTACTTTGCAGTGACTTTATCTTTCAATAGAAGTTATCTTCATATTCTTACATTCTTGTGTGTGTATATATATATATATATGTATATATATATGTGTGTGTGTGTGTGTGTGTGTGTGTGTGTCGTGCCTCCAAATGCTGCTCTGTTTACAGCTGTCTTTATGTATTTCTGTGTGTCAACATTAAATTAGATCAGTTTCGGATCATTTGTTGACTAAACTGTAAACTTGGCTTTGCCATTTGAAAGCATTCAGCCTTTGGTTATGTTGACTTGTCGTTCAGGTGTCCCAGCTATTGTTTCCAAAACACTAGGTGATGATGGTGCAGCAGCAGTGGAGCAGGTTTGTCCAGTTTGTGTGCAAGTGATTTCAGATGTCATCCCATGTAATCATATCTAAATAGTGTCACTGCAGGGAAGCGTCTTTCTCTGACCCTGGCTGTGTCCAGTTCTACATCACAGAGCTCCTTGAAGGGAAAGTGCAAACGACCACATGTGCCTTCCTGAGTGGTGCTGCATCAGTGCCACACATCATTTGAAGACATACTTGTGCCAGCCTCTTATTCATCTTAAAGGTTGCATGACAGGTTCTTCAGCGGGTCAGTACAGGCTGCTGCTGCTTTGTGCAGAACCAGCAAAAATAAGTTACTACTCCTATGCACAGGGACTTTTCTGTCTCTATGATTTACTGATACACATTATCTCTAAAATGAGCCTCACCTGAAACAGTATTTATTAAACAGCTTAAATTATATGTTTAGATATCTCTGACACCTAAACAGATGTAATAGATATTAATAATCCTGTTATGAACTATTACATTTTTAGTGGTGCTATATTCAATATTATCATGACCTCGGTGTATAGTCATCAACTTCTTTAAGAAATATAAACCATAAAATAATAAAAAACCTCAAAATATTAATTCTATTAATCATACATTTGCAACAGGTAAATCTAGTTATTTCTGTCCATTTTCTTCGTTTGCTGAGTGTCCTTGAACTCATACTCGCCCTTCTTAGTGTGTACTTTACCAACCCTGAAAGACAACTACAATACCACTGAGACCATCTCAGGATTTTTTTAAAAAAAATTTCCACACTCGTAAAGTTCCACCCTGTTTGCAGGATTTATCCATGTATGGAGATTATACTCACAAGACAAACATACTATATCTGACATTATTATCTGTAGAATATTGACTCACTAAATGTTAAAGATCTATGGCTAACTTGGCTCTGTTGTAATAACATTTATTGGAATATTTATAGCAGAATGGAATGCAAATGTATTTTTTTTCCCCTCCATCTGCTCTGTTTTATAATTATTAGCAATTGCTACTTTTTTGTCCTTGAGTTTGACAAATACTTATATATTCCTAAACGATTAACATACCACTATGCAGCAACAATGAAAAAATGACCTTAATTAAAAAAAAAAAAAAAAAGAAAAAAAAAAAAAGAAAACAAATAAACACTTCTGAGGTCAGAATGTTACCAGATACCCATGTACCTCGATAGACCCACATACTCATTTAGTTGTATAACAGCTTTTGAAAATTAAGGGGACTTGTGGTGGCTTCTGTGACACCATGAGATCCTCTGTTCTGTAGTTTAAAATTTGTGTAAAACTGCAGTCACATCCCAGTTTTCATCATTCAGTTGACTCATTATCCTTAACAGAACTGTTAAAAGAGCCTCTCAGACGGTTACAGCCCTTAGAGAGATGAGAGCAGCTTTTTAGCCAGCTGACACCCACATATACAAATGTGAACCATCACGCCATGTTGTCCTGTTTGGCAGTGCATTGGTACACCTAGGTACATGAGATAAGGCACAGGGGCATTTTATTTTTATTCATGAAAGCTTTATGAGGTGTTCTGTGATGGGAGGCAGATCATTCTGTCGTCAGTTGTTAGGGTTTATTTGACAGCACTCACGGGAGGCTGTAGGAGCGTTGACTCTCTTTCACACCTGGGAGCTCCATGGCTCTAACAGTTTATTAGTTGGCCCTGAGCGGCTTTTTTTGGTGAAGAATGAAGTGCTTGCCTAAGGGATTCTCAGCAGCTAGTTTTTTTTTATTTGGGAAGAATATACCATGACTCACTGTATTGAAGAAAAGAAAACAAGCTTTAGTGTCTGTGAGGGATTGTAGAGGATCTGTTGCCTGAAGTTCTCTGGAACATATCTTTTACTGACTGTGTTTCCTTGTTGCTCAACTGATTTCGCTGTAGGAAATTGCAGTATAATTTCTCGTTGACCTAAATAGTCGCCTGGTTTATTAACTAAGCATATTTAAGAGACAAATAGTTGATCAATTAACCAATTACACAATTGAGATGAGACAATTAGTCTGAGTCACAGGAAGTATCCTGCCATTCACTGACTATTTCAGTCCTCTTGCTGTTCATCTGTCTGTGTTACTATTTTCCCTCATTCTCTGGGTTGTGTGTATTCCTTCAAATCACTCACTACTTTCTTTGATGGCACTAAGCACAGTGTGCAGCCAAGATGTCTTTGCAGAGTTGTGTTAAGAGAACTTGTTTTGCTGGATTATATGCTCAGGGGAAGTGAGCTGTGGGATTAAAATGAGTAAATCCCTTCAAAAGAAAATGACAAAGAAACCTGCCATTTTCAGTGTGCAGGTTGTCATTTCATGTAGCAAAGGAGACTTCGAAGATGGTAACAAAGTTAGCATAACTGTTCCACGGCCACCACCAGTTCCTCATGCTATTTCTCCTATTACTTTTCTACATATAAACCACTTTTGTGAAAGCATGATCATTAGCCTACCTTTATTGTTTACAATTATACAGAAATGATGTGCACATGGTGGCATGTAATTGTTGGACTTTTGTCGTTATCTGAGATACAGTAGGTGCTAGTTTTGCATATTCTATGGTACCCAGGTTCATTGGATTCATGTCACAGTGTGGCTTCCAATAAAGTTATAAAAGTGCTAAAATCTCACAATCTGCAGGAGCCTTGTCTCTTTACAGGTCAAAATATTTTACAACAGAGAGATTAATTATGTCTGGTTCATCCTGTTTGGTATTTTTCCAGCTCCTCCACTGACTTCAGAGGTTTGTGTCTTCTGAAGGAGCCAGCCAATAAACATAGGAGGCCTGCTGTACACACCTGTTCTGTCATGACAAGAAAAGACAAATTAAGTTAGCGAAGAAATGGATTTGTGCAGCCAGGTAATGGCACAGCGGTTTGACTCAGCTCATCGAAATATCAATATTGATCATACTTAAATGTCAGCTCACTTTTGTGTGTGTCTACGTGACTGTGAGCAGTTTATGTGGGTGTATAATTAATGCACAGAGTGGCTTTTTCTCTTGCCATAATTAGATCCCTTTTAAGGAGGAATTTACCTTCAGCAAGTTAGACTTTTCTGTGTATACAGTATATGTGCATTTGTTTTAGATCTGAAGGAATATGATGGTGTGCTTCTTGTCTGAGCTTTCCCTCTGGCAGTGCTTTGTTTGTGTGTACTTATAGGTTTTTTTTCTTTGGATTTTAGTCAATAAAGCCGAGATCATCTCTCTCAACATCTAACCATGTTTTTTTGCAAGGGGATAGTTAGAGTTTATTTATTTCAGAAACAGCAAGATATGGTTTGCTCATACATTTAGTTTTCTTTGGTTGAGAAATATTCCAAGAAAGATGTCTTTATGCCTTCTGGGAAGATAAATGTCGCTGACGTCTGACTGAAAGATCAAAAGGAAAAGAAAAAATAAGCCTGCACCATCAGCAGCAGGATCCCTTTTTTGCACCTTATAACAGACATGAAAAGAAGTCATAAATTGTTTTTTTTTTTCTCAGTTTAATTTTGCTTTCACACTTCACAGTATTATTCTGCATTCATTTACCATAACTGTCTCATAAATACACCTGAAAGGACAGTAATAACCAACCCTTTGGGTGATGATATTTCTAAAATGTGACAATTTTCGGCTCCTGTATGTTTTTTCAAAGGTAAATTAAATGTGAGATGGAACAGAGATTTCAAAGATGCCAGTTTAGAAAAGCTGTGCTTTTTTCAGTACTTTCTGGCATTTCGTATTTAAAAGCCCAGGAAATTAACTTTGAGGAAATACGGAGTAGCTGAGTGACTGTAGATTCATATTCATCGTTTGTGGTATCTATGGAAAAGTGGCATCAAGCCTGCATGATTTGAACAAAATATACATATGTTCAGAACTGAGATGGTTATATAAATGTGAGGATATATATTGAAGTTTACTTTTTAGCCAAATGGTTCCTATATCTTTTTTGTGTTAATAGGCTATGTATATTGCTTTTGTAGACATACAGTTTTCTTACTCAGCACTATTTCAATTAGTATTTAATGCCCATTTTCTATCAGAATTCCAAAAGTTGACTGGTAGTAGACTCTAAAATATGAGGATTTGATGTGTTTTCTTTGTCATACCTAATAGTGACATGTTGAGGTGTTGGACTGATTTTTACATTGTTTTGTGACAATTAAGATTCATTTGTGGTGAAAATACTTGTTAGTTAGCTCAGTTTGTGCTTCATCAGGATTTTTCTTTTAGTTTTGACTGATCCGCTCAAGTTCATATGGAAATGTTGACATTGAGAATGCGTTATGCATGTCTGAAACTAAGTAAATGTAAAAATCAGATTCACTGAAAATCAAATGCAAAGCAATTCAAATATACTAAACTGAAAATATCAGACGGGGTGTCATTTCCTGGTTAGAAGCCAGAATGGGCACCAAATGCTATTGATACTTGGTGAACTGTTCCTGTTTCAGACTTGAACAGGAGGCCATGAAGACACCATTGAAGTACTATATTGTGTCTCCTGTCATTGGGGTTGATTCTTACTGTCCTCACCAATCACAATACATGATGGTGTTCAACAGGTCAGAGCTTGCTTTTGCTCTGTTTCTGTAGTATACACCAAGCCAGTTTTCACAACTCCCACAAAGTCACACAAAGTCCCCCATCAGCGCCACAAATCACAGGGATGAGCTGCGCTGCAACCATTGTTTGCCCGTTGAGAGGGATTGAAGTGGTACTGAATGGAAGCTGACTGATAGTGGTTAGCTTCAACACCTAGGCTAGTTCACCCCACTGTTTATTACGGTGAGGCATAAACCAAGCTCCACTCATTCGCGTCTGTTGTCAGGGTAACCAGTGGAATCTGTGTCACCCTCTCATGTCATGAAATAAATGTTGCTTATAGTATTAAAATGAGGGACCATGTAAGCAAGCAGTGTAACAGGCGACGCATGCTGAAATGTAAATGATTGAGATGGTTCCCATTTGGTACACAGGTTTGTCTCTCTCTGTGCTTTGGATTAGGGGCTGAGTGGGCTAAGCTGACACTGAATAGACACACACTGCCAGTGATGCCGGGTGTCTGAGTAACACTGTACGGATTAACCATTGCACAAATGCTCTGCCCATCAAAGAGATCCTATGTCGGACACAAACACAGCAGTGCTGTTTCCCCCCTAGTCATATCATATAAAGGTGATTCATCTGCAATTATTGCACTGTGTGAGCAGATGTATTCTGCAACATTTCTGCTATGTTCAATGAGAGACTTGAACTCATTTATACAAGTATTTGACTAAGCTAGCTCATGTTTCTCCCCAGTTACTGAGCTGTAATTTGTTACCTTTTGTAGCACAGTAAAGTCTTTCAAAAGGATAAATTGCCTAGTCATAGAAGTCATGTGAAGTTAGCATCTCAGCTATCCAGCACAGCCTGATGGCCCCCACACACCTGCTGCCAGTCACTGGATTGAAATACACAAGCGGGTTGTGTGTTATAAGAAAAGTACTTGGACATGTTTCAGACTTACTACAATGAGTAGTCTAAAGATAGCTCTATTTTGTACTCCTGCCAGTAACTGAGTGTGCTTAGTGTAGTTTTGTGAAAAGTAGTATATCTTTATGTGTGGCAGAGGGAGCTGGTTCTCTCCTTACTTGAGATTTTACATCAGATTTCAAACTCTGCATGTGTCTTCCTGAATAGCTTTAAAAGCTGTAGAATACAGACCAAAACCCTAGAGTTTTGATAGTTTTGTCAGTAAAACAGATCACTTAAATATGTCACCTTATCTCTTCTTAGTAAAAACTAGATTAATATTGTATATTAAAAACTAAAAGATGGCCAGACAAAAGTAATTGCTGTCAGAAGTTGTCAGAAAATAATGAAATATTTATTTAATTAATTTATTTTATTTAATAGGGACAGTGCATATTAATGAACATCTACAACAATTGCAGCTGTAAATATGCCAGATTGTAGCAGCAGTGCTAATTTCCATCTGTAGTCCCTAATAAAATATTAAATCAATAAATCTGGAACTCTGCATTAAACAGTAACAAGTGTAATTCAGCCCTAATCTATGTGTCATCTTGTTTAGCTAAACCACATACAAACAACAAACAAATATGTCCCTAGTGTTAATTGCAATATGTACATGCCAGTTCTGTACACCACTCTGTATTATATATTCACTCTAATGAATATACACTGAACAAAGTATGTACACAAAAGGCCTATTTCTCAAATATTGCTCACAAATGTGTCTAAATCTGTGTTAGTGAGTACTTCTCCTTTGCTGAGATAATCCATTCACCTCACAGGTGTGGTATATCAAGATGCTGATTAGAGAGCATGACTATTGCACAGGTGTGGCTTAGACTGGCCACAATAAAAGGCCACTCTAATGTGCAGTTTTACTGTATTGGGTGGGGTGGGGGGGGTGGGGGGGTGTCATTATCTGGTGTGACCCCAATTTCCCTCACTCAGTGCAACACATCTCCTTTGCATAGAGCTGATCAGGTTGTTGACTGTGGCCTGACGAATGTTGGTCCACTCCTCTTCAATGGCTGTGCGAAGTTGCTGGATATTGGCAGGAACTGGAACACGCTGTCATATTCAGAACATCCCAAACATGCTCAATGGGTGACATGTCCGGTGAGTATGTTGGTCATCCAAGAACTGGGATGTTTTCAGCTTCCAGGAATTGTGTCCAGATCCTTCAACATGGCACAATGCATTATCATGCTGCAACATGAGGTGATGGTCGTGGATGAATGGTACAGCAATGGGCCTCAGGATCTCGTATCTCTGTGTATTCAAAATGCCATCAATAAAATGCACCTGTGTTTGTTGTCCATAACATACACCTCTGCCCATACCATAACCCCACCGCCATCATGGGCCACTCGATTCACAACATTGACATCAGCAAACTGCTCACCCACATAACACCATACACGCTGTCTGTCATCTGCCCTGTGCAGTGGAAACTGGGATTCATCTGTGAAGAGAACACCTCTCTCGAATGTGAGCATTTGCCCACTTAAGTCAGTTATGACGATGAACTGCAGTCAGGTTGAGACCCTAATGAGGACAATGACACATGACGACGCATGCAGATGAGCTTCCCTGAGATGGTTTCTGACAGTTTGTGCCGAAATTCTTTGGTTATGCAAACTGATTGTTGCAGCAGCTGTCCGGGTGGCTGGTCTCAGATGATCTTGGAGGTGAAGATGCTGGATGTGGAGGTCCTGGGCTGGTGTGTTTACACATGGTTTGTGGTTGTGAGGCCGGTTGGATGTACTGCCAGATTCTCTGAAATGCGTTTGGAGATGGCTTATGGTAGAGAAATGAACATTCAGTTGACAAGCAACAGCTCTGGTGGACATTCCTGCAGTCAGCATGCCAACTGCATGCTCCCTCAAAATTTGCGACATTTGTGGCATCATGCTGTATGATAAAACTGCACATTTTAGAGTGGCCTTTTATTGTGGCCAGCCTAAGGCACACCTGTGCAATAATCATGCTCTCTAATCAGTGTATTGGTATGCCACACCTGTGAGGTTGATGGATTACCTTGGCAAAGGAGAAGTGCTCACTAACACAGATTTAGACAAATTTATGAAAGAGAGAAATAGGCCTTTTGTGAACATAGAGAAGTTATAGATCTTTGAGTTCAGCTCATGAAAAATGGAAGCAAAAACAATAGTGTTGCGTTTCTATTTTTGTTCAGTGTATAATACATATACTAAATGACCAAATGTGTTCTTGTAATGTCACAACATAAACTCTGACCTTTAATTGAATACTCATTAGTCTGTTAAAACTCTAAAGCAACTCTCATCATCCACCTGTTCCAACGTTGACCATGACTTGTTACAGCAGGCATGATTTTCTTTTCTTTCTTTTTTTACTCTCCCTCACGTCTTCCCTGTCACCCTATGTCTCCATCACTTCCTCTTCTACACCCTTTAAATCTGTTTTACTATTCTTGTCTTTTTTCTCAAGATTACATCCTCACACATCTGTGTCATCACCCGGTCTGTTAGGCCTGCTTGAATGGGAGTGAGGACTGCTGGATAATCTTTAGTGTGGAAAGAACAGATTAAAATCTGAGATTACAAGAGGAGAGAGAGGAGGACGGATTACAACTCTTTTTTTTCTCCCAAAAAGCTTGCCGATATGTAATGCACGTTAAATAGAAACATGAAAGTGGTTGTGATTGTACAGAGCTGTTCTGGCATATGGTGAATGCATCTGGATGTTTATAGCTCTGTGTGTACATTGTTGTTTTTGTAAAAGTAGGTGCTGTATTTGAAGTCGTTAGTTGCTGCTGAGCTACCAAATGGATTGCCAACAGTTAATTGATTTTTAACTCAATATACATCAACAACTTTTCCTCACTAGAGAGTGTTTTGTATAGATTACTGAGTTTCCTGTGCTGTTGTTAACATTGCAGTAACGGAATCACCTCACAGTATGCAGCACATTTTAGTGTTTCTCTTTTTTAAATTTTTGGTTATACTGCAGCAAGGCACTGCTGAACTCAAATGAACTGTTATAATATATGAAATGTTCCATATCAACTCTGAATAGCAAATGTTTAAAAACAACTTACATTTGCTCCAGTAACTGTCATTTTATTTTCACGTGTCATTAGTGTTATTCATTTAGGGAGATTATCTTAATTACTGCAAACAGATTAGACCAGATGACTGAAAAGTTTGGCAGCTGTGCAAAAATCATGTGCACTGTTCTGGTAAGACTAGCGCATTGACCCATGGGGAATCATGGGTTCTAAATGTGGTACTTTTTATGCTGGGGAGAGCTGACTTTTGGGAAAAGATCTTCCACCTCCTGGACTTCATCATTGTCAATACCAAGGGTGGGATGTGAAAAGGGGGGATGTTTTTAAAATCCACAACCCGAACCTGAGGGGCAGTATCTCAAAAGACCATATCCCAACCCTTGAGGGGCAATATCCCGGTCCCCCAGCACGGATATTTGTTGCGTATTCACGGATGCTGTACCGCATTTGTCCTGCAGTTTCTGCCAAAGTGTAACATTACCCCATTGTTCTAAGTATAGGCAACATGATTCTGTTCATAGCAACATGATTGTAAGGCTATTGTATTCCAAAAATACTAATGTGTCCCAAAATATTGGTCCTATCAACTTGCCATTTTTGCTAGTCTGCTCCTTGACCAAAAATACATAAGTATGCCAAACTGCAGCAGTCGGTTCTTTCTGGATTTTGTGTGACACCCACACAAACACACACACACACGCACACACACGCACACACACACACACACACACACACACACACACACACACACACACACACACACACACAGAGTCCACTTCCCTTTTAAAATGTAAGATAACTTCATCATCATTCTTTGGACATGCACTTTCCAAAAGCTGTTAACTTGAAAAGTTGCAGCTTCAGTGCTGACTGAACCATTTCAGATTGGGTTCAGGTGTGGTTTAAAGGCTAAAGTTTCAATTTATGGCTTTTTCTTTTTTTTTTTTTTTTCTTTTTAAAGAATTGACATGAAAGCTTAGGTTTGTGAACACCCAAATTTTCTTTTTTTTATTTTATTTTATTTTATTTTTTACTTTTTGTGCTTTTGATACCATCACATTGATGAATGCCCCATTTGGATGAGGTTTTGGATTATTTGTTCATTAACTAATTTATTTTCCAAACCACTTAATCCTCAAGAGGGTTGCAGGAGTGCTAGAACCTATTCCAGCTACCATTCAGGCAGGACACACCCTGGATGTGCCGCCAGTTCATTGTAGTAGATGATGTGTTATTCTATCTATTCTGCATCTGGAGTTTGCATGTTCTCCCTGTGTCTGCGTGGGTTCTGTCCGGGTTCTCTGCCTTCCTCCCACCATCCAAAGATGTTTATGTTTATGCATTTGGCAGATGCTTTTTTCCAAAGCGACTTACAGGGGAAAACCAATCAAATTACTCAATCAACCAAATTTTATTTATATAGCGCCAGATCACAACAAGAAAGCTATCTCATGACACTTTATATATAGAGTTGGTCAAAACCAGACTCTAAGCCAATTTACCGAAACCCAACAGAATCCTCCAGAAGCAAACACTTGTGACTGGTGACAGTGGTGAGGAAAAACTTCCCTTTAACAGCAGAAACCTCGAGCAGACCCAGATTCCTGGAGGATGGCCGTCTGCCTTGACCAGTTGGGGTTAAAGAGAGAGGGTAAAGAAAGAGAAAAAGAGAGAGCGATAGAGATAGAGACTGGGGGAGAGGGGGAGTAGGGGGAGACACATGGAGGCAGTTGAGGATAAGTGAGTGATGATGATGATATGCAGTAATAGGTTGCTTGGTCAACCTAAATCACCCATAGGAGTGAATAGATGGATCGATGGATCGGTGTGTGTGTGTGTGTGTGTGTGTGTGTGTGTGTGTGTGTGTGTGTGTGTGTGTGTGTGTGCGCGCACGCATGTGCGCAACCTTAACTGTATCTTGGCTGTTCTCAAGATGTAAGGGTGTAGTCCCCATCCCTCCGGTCCTCTGGGAATATTATACCTGATCAAACTTTAAATTTGCAGCAAGTCTACAGAGGAATACACAATGAGAGTATGGGAGCAGGATATCTTAGTCAGTCTGACTCGGTGCCCCCTCCTCCCTCCCTCTTCCCTCTCTCCTCCCTCCATCTGTGGTTTGTTAATGAGTCTCTGGGGGCTTTTCCTCAACCATGACACTCTAACACTCTGACACTTTCATATGGACATCTCAGTCTGACAGACCACAGAGCACAGCAAGAAAAGTAGGGTTCTTTTGAATATCTTATCACAAGCCCACATATTGCAACCATCCAGTTTTCTAACTCACCAACTAAAAGGCAAATTTCCAAAAGTTATTTGAAGTTTTTAATGTTTTCCCAAATATTTGTTAACTTTTCTTTTTTTGAAATGTCTTATGTTTTAAAACCTGAATCAGTTTGCCGTTATCCCCCAATGTCTCACTGTGTCTAAACTGTGTCTAGGAGTTTTTAGAGCCACAATTTTCAGTACTTTGAGAAGAATCACTGCTAACACACAACTCTTTACACACCTTACACAACCTTGATTTTAGAATAGCTGTAATTAATTGAGTGGAATGTGTTAATTAATAGAGACACAATGTAAATGGGTTTTTTTCCAGCACAGAACCAGCAGAGAGCCAGAGAAGTGCCATGAAATTAAATGAAGTGGCTTAAATAAAAGTAATAATAATCATGGGAGCGGAAATGACAGTCATTTCAATCATGTTGTCTTGAAGGTGGTTATTTCTGAATATCCAGACCCTGAAAGAGTGTTAAAGTGATTTGATATTAAATAGAGAATATTATTAAAGTGGTGAAGATTGTCCAGGTACTGATCAGTTACATTTTTGTAGATCATCACAGATTGCATATTGATGTTACAGGTGTCATATCACTTCTGGGCAATGTGGACATGTTTGACTCTGTCAGCTATGAATTCAGCGTGTGGTTGGGTGTGTGCACAGAGCAAGCCTGTTTAGACTTGAAATCAGAGCAGTGATATAGTACTCAAGCTCATGCTGTTTACTTCCCCTCAGCCCAGCTTTAAGATTGGCCTCTGTACAGCTGTGAGTGTGTGGGTATTATCCAAGGTAGAACAAAGGTGAGGCTTTCAGCTCACTGTGAGGGTAGAGCCATATAAGGAGCATGCAGCACGCCTTTAGATCATATGCTTTCTTTGTATGGTAGAGTGTGTATTTCCCTTTACTTTTCTAACTCTGAGAAGTTACTGTAAAGGCCTAGAAATACACCAAAATTGAATTAAAAATATTTGGCTTGAGCTTGCCATCCTTTCTCAAATGCTTACAAAATCGCATGAAGTACAAACTAATTGTAAGGGTTCATAATTATGTGGATGCGTCTAAACCTTGCACACATTTTAATAACAATTAAATGATGACTAAGCGATTAATCAATAAAGACAATAATCATTACTTTCTGTGCTACAAACAATGACTAGTAATAATCACTGTATGGTTCAGATATTTAACTGCAGTATTGATTTTGCTATTGATATTGTCACAAATACTCTCTTAGTTTATAAAGCATCAGGCACCACTGATATTGTATTTTGTCCACACTAGGGATGCAAATTATCGATTAATTCATTAATCATTAGTCGGTTGCCCTTATCGATCAATTCACGATTAATTGATAAGCAGCGATTTTCCTGAGAACCTGAATTTCTTTTTCAATACGGTCTATAAGAATGAAAGCTAAATATTGATTGTACACTTCATGACAAAGGTATGTCATATTCCTGATTTATTGTACCATTGGATACAGTCAGTGTTTCCTGTGGAATTCATCCGTTGATGTGGCGGTGTGTAATGAGGGGGGGTGCACGCGCGTGACTTCCGCCGGATTGTGTGTGTGTGTGTGTGTGTGTGTGTGTGTGTGTGTGTGTGGTGGTGGGGGTGTATTCGCACGCGCGCAGTACGGTCGGGGGTTGCGTGCGTGTTGGTTAGTAACCGCGCGCGTGCGTGCGTGACTTTCCGTCCTGCCTCTATGGCATGGCCACTACAGCGTATTCAGCCGTCCTCGCGGACTCATGTTAACGCAGATCGTTATCATAGCGGCTTCGTCTTAACGCGGAATGATTTTATAACGCAAAGGAGAAATCTTTGCGGAGTGTTGCCGTGTAAACGTACCCACCGTTTCCATGTTAACAGAAGGCTAATCCGCGATGAAATCTTCCCGGAGTCGACTGAATCCGACGCCGTGTAAACGGCCCCTAATACTGTGGGGGTACTGGGCAGTCCGTGCCCCCGCAGAAGTGAAAGTGAAACTTTTCACTGACTGTAGACTACACCAGCCTCCAGGGAAAACGCTCCGATACCGACCCCGCATTTGTGCGTGTATTTATTCGGGGGTGTACCGCTGCCACAAACAGACAGGCTGGTGTGTGTCTGGCTCCACCATGTCCATACAGACATTCTAACTCATCAACGCCATGATCCGGTTCAGTGACCAGCTAGCCCAGCCGTGGCGCAGCGCGAACAAACCGGCAGCCTTTGGACAGGTGTGGACAGGCCGAAAAGGGCAATTAACCGACAATTAATAATTTAATCGAGCAAATTCTTATCGACAATTAATCATTAGTCGATTAATTGTTTACATCCCTAGTCCAAACCCCAAAATATATCCAATCTATTAAACTGTGAGACTGAGAAAGAAGGCAAAATCATCACATTGGTGAACTACAAATCATCAGATGTTTTGTGAATTTACATAAAACACTTCAAACTGTTGAAACACAGTGATGAAAATCATCCAATGCTACTTGAAAATACATACACTATTCAGTTCTGTTCAGAATTGCCTGAAGTCTCTTTTCCATTTTCTGTCTGTTCTGTTACTGTTTTCCCTTCTCTTCATTCTCAAGGGATAATTCACTCATATTTTTGGAGCCCCAAGGGGAAGATGTGCTCGTCTGCCGGCTCCTCTGCCCCACAGGAAGCTCCTCTTGGTGGTCACAGACGTAGACAGGAGGCTCTGATGAGCTGAATGTTATATTTCACCTTAAGCTGTATTTTTTTTTATCAGGTGATCTGAACTTCTTTGTATATTTGAGCTTAATTTGAATACAGTTGTGTTGCATATTAACACACCCAGGGGATATTGTGCTGCTAATAACAAGCCGTCACTGATGTTTTTTGTCTTTCTCTGCATAAATCTGTCTTTTAAATATTTTACTTTTCAAATTAATCTTGTCTCTTTGAGGGAATAAGAAATTATAAGACCTCAAATTAAAAGAGAGGCAATGAAAATATGGGTAAAATATATGAAAGGGCAGACGGAGCCACATTTTTCTGAAAAAACAAAAACAAAACCCAAAACAAAATAGCAATAATGTGATTAATTTCTAACACACTGCTGTGATTAGATTGTCTGGCAGCCCATGTAAAGCACAAGGTAATCTTATCAATGAATTTTATTGTTAAAGATGCAGTGTGAGACTGTGTCATAAATTATTCATGGGTAATACTTTTGCTCCCATTCAGTTAAATGTGTAAAAAGGATTCTGTCTGCGTACAACACTCCCCCCTCGCTGCATCTGCTTGTAATAGACTGAATGGATCAAATTGGATAGCAGGTGCAGAGATTTTCGTAAAGTGGATGTGGTTCTGTGGTGGAATGGTGCATTAGTTTCAGTGTTTGAGGTTTCACTGCAGCCCTCAGAAGTACAGTCATAATTTGTCAAGAATATTTATTTGTGTTTTTCTCAAGTGTGTTGGAACACAGTGCCCTGGCCAATTTTAAGTAGGCTGGCTGGATTGAGCCTTTTTAAGTGCCACTAATGTCTAAATGATGAGTCCATATTCATATTTGTCCATAGAGCTGCTGTACTGTTAGGAAAAAAATTAGGGAAACAGTACAACGACCTCTCTTTTAAACTATATCCTATTTTGGTATCACACCAATAACTGACGAATCACTGAAGAACCTCTTAAAAGTAATAACATATATCTCTATGAATACTTGAAGCTATGTCAGAGACTACATACTGATTTAGATGTGATGTAATAATAAATTGTGATGTGTACAAACAGGGCCAGTGTTTTTCTATCAGTGCACAAGTTAGGTTAAGGACATTACCTCTTATTTGTTTGTTCTTAGGTATTTTCCTTTGATTGGCTTAAGATCCTTGAGTTTAAAAGTATCTTTTACTAAATCTCTTGATTCCCCCAATCCTGTAATCTCTCCCCAATGCTCCAATACAGACCAGTTTTAATCAGTATTAATTTACTGTGCTGGTTGAGATATTGTGTGGCTTCATGCTAGGTGAGAGTCAACTTGTTGAAGCCCAATGTTGAATAATCCCTGACAAAATAAAGACAATGCATATTACATTGTGTGAAGCAAAAGACAATTAAATAATCATGTTTGCACAGTAGTAGAGCAAACGCAATATTCTTTATAACATATCACATACTGCCAATGGACCTACCAATGCCATGGACCTGTCAGTTAAGCCAGATTAATATAATTGTTTTGTCCTAAATTTGACAAAGGATCAACTTCATCATTTGAAGGAGCCCCATGTGATAACATTAAACCAGCTGTTTTGTCTGAGTAATGTCAGAAAAACAAAGCTGGTGAATTTAATAGACAGT
This sequence comes from Sphaeramia orbicularis, assembly GCF_902148855.1. Classification (NCBI taxonomy): domain Eukaryota; kingdom Metazoa; phylum Chordata; class Actinopteri; order Kurtiformes; family Apogonidae; genus Sphaeramia; species Sphaeramia orbicularis. Next base: position 37,565,359 of record NC_043968.1, on the reverse strand, counting down.
TCAATAAATAAAAAAAACTCATCACATGAGGTGTTATGAGCACATTCATCTTTTGCCAGGGTCAGAAGAAGTGACTTATGGCATCAACAAATATTTAACTGTCAGTCAGCAAGGCTTTAGTTTTGTGCTTAACATCTTTAGCTTGAGTTATTGATCTTGTGCATTGATTTGTTCCTTCACTGTTATTGGATGGATGCTAATTGGTTTTTGACAAAGTATTACATCTCCTCTCTGTTGTCAGTTTTTATATTTACAGTGATTTGCTGCTGAGTTGCATCATTCGAGAGTGATGACATGCTTATGCTTGCTTTATTTTACCCCTGGCTCATGTTAGTTATAAGGTAGTTGATGAAATGGAGGCAGGATTAAATCACTTCTGACTTTGTGGTGGAAGAAACAGAAGGGAGGTTTCCATAAGGCAGATTCCTGTGTGTTGATGCCAGGCAGTCATTTTCCTATGGCAAGGTCGCTGCTCCCAGCTTCATCAGTGAGTCGCTCAGAGGGGCTGGTGTACTGGGATGCGGAATAACACATGGTGGTCCCTACTATAGTCCCTCTACAAATTAAATATACACCTGATATCACACACCAAGATGTTTAATGCAGAGAACTAAAGTAACGCATTAATGCTGACTGATGAATCTTTAACATCATCTTGTTATAAATGTGAGATCATTAACGCAGAAGAAGACTATGTGAATTTTGACAAATAAGAAAAGTGATTTTATGTTTCATCATTTATTTTATGTGTCACTGTGACATTCATACTCTCAGAGCATGAAGCCCTGGATACATGGTCCATGCATCCAGATCATTTGACCAGTTAGATGAAACCCACCAAGTCAGCTATATCCCCAAATCTGTTGTCAGTTTAGTGGTGACTGGAAGGTTAATTTACCCATTTTATCATCAGTGCTGGCAATGTTGTCACACAGTGCTCATTATCCTCACATCGTGTAGGACTACAATACACATACCTTGTCTTTTAGATGAGACCAGATGTTATGTAAATGAAACAACTAAGCCTTTATTGCATTAAACTTTTCCTTTTTTGAGAGGAATCTAATTTATAGCAGGTTTATAGCTGTAGTTTCCTCTAAGGAAAATATTTGGGTCTCTTGCAAAACATGCCCTGCATTCACATCAAGTCATACATTTTTTATTTCTGGTGAAGAAATCAACTGATGTTAGATCATGGAATTTCTTAATATGTCCATTCCCAGTGGATGAACAGAAAATGTATAATACTGAGACTGTTGCTTTGTTTGTGTTTTGGTCTGCATTTGCCTGTCTGTGTAATAATCTCTTTGGCCTCAATGCCAACCACGGTCACAGGATATGTAGTCAGCAGAGAGCTGCTCTATAAAAAACACACGTGTGTCCTCAGAGACATATGTTGCCTCTGTGTGTTAATAATTTCCGACACTTACGCTCAGACCCATTTTCCAGTGGATGTCCAATACGTGTGTGGACTGCTGAATGTGATGCACCAGCAGCTGCACATAGCCTATACTTTCCTGAATGTCCTGCACGAAGCAATTTATGGTGTGGCTGTTTGTGTGCGAAAGGCAATAAAGTGTTGGAAGTAAAACTGCTGGTTTGTATAAATTCCTGTATAAAATGTGATTCATGGCCTTGTGAGAGTCCTAATCCAACATCTGGGAAATGCTGTACAAAGAAAAATGTGACAGTCCCTGATACTTAAATATGAATGGTGTTTCTCTTAGTATGATACTTTGGATTTTTTTTTTATTCTGAGATACAAGAACAAGATAATAAACTGTTTGGTTGTGGATGATAACAGTGTCAAAATTTGTTATTTGAACATGTCACATTTGATTTATGACATCTTTTAACACTTAATTTAAGGCCAGTTAAAGATTAATCCTCACAAAAACCAGATGATTTGTTGATGATGGAAATGGCAGCTGTAGCTCCAATCAGTAAATGTTCAGTGTTTGTATCTAATACAGTCAGATCATAAAGAGGATGAGCTGTTTCATTCATTGTGTCTCTGGAGCTCTGGTTGGATTAATAGATGTGTTCTGTGTGGTGTTATGAGAACATTATCCATCTGTGCTCAGGCCGAACTGACAACCATCCATTTGCATGAATGGCTCTGTTACTAACTGCTTGATACTGTAGGTGTGTTTTTACACTGTTAGGGATGATAGTTGCTGAGTCTGTAGGATGCCTGAAAGGTTGTGCAGCTCCAAGCCGCAGGACACAATAATAGTGGCATAAAGGTGTATTCTATTCGTCTGTGTGTTAAGACAATAGAGCCAGAAAACCTGCCTTCAGGATGTGTCAGCAGTTGGCTCGTGTGTGTATTTTTGAGCTTAGAGCTATGTCTGTGTGCGCTTTGCTGCCGTGGCAACTAGAATTACCAAATACTAATATTTTAGGGTGCCTTACATAATCGTCTGCTTTTGTTAAAGTAGTAAGTGGAGTTTCAGTACAAGAGGCACTGGGGGCTGTATGCTTGGAGGCCTGGCTAGGCTCCACGCTGCTTCACTAAGTGACCATTGTGCAGTCTTATGGCAGATTTACTGTTTCATCAGCTGCTTCTTTTGCCTCTTCCCCCTCAGTCTAAATACAAGAATCCTCTCAAGACTGCACTCAATACTTGGTTAATCCTCTTGTTTTTCTTGTCTAGCTCTGCCCTTATTTTCTGCCCTTTTTTTCAAGGTGCCTCGTGCCTTTAACCAGAGATGAGACAGACACTTTAGTCACACGTATAGAGAAAAGCAGTCGAGTGGAAGATAAAAGAAACAGACATAGAATATAAATCTCAGAAACTGTGCTGAAAGCTTTTTTTACAAAATAGCCTGAAAACCTGTGCAGGAGAAAACCTTTCTGTGCTTTTTTTATTGTACCACAATGTCTTTTGAGTCCAAAGTGATATAACCTCCTTTATATCTATACCTCTTCATAGACTCTGCTGTAGGTATGCCACTTTAGTACTCTAGAAGAGTTTTCATTTTCTCTCTACAGCTGCTGAAAGGGGTTTTCACAGCTTTTCCCTTTCAGCATTGGCCATTGTCATACCTGAATTTGTAAGAGGTTATTCATCTCTAAGGCTTTACAGATAATGCAGGCATCAGATGGTGGTGTTCTAATATTAGCTCTTTTGAAGAAAAATTTCAAATAACATTATCTCTCTTCACCTTTGTTTTTTTTTTTGTTTGTTTTTTTTGTTACCAGGCAGAGCGCATTGGCTCTGATGTCAACATCCTCAGTATTCCAGTGCCCATTCGTCGTGGTGGTTCTGAGTCCAACCTAGACGTGGTGAACAGCGTTGGAAATGATGGAGTGGGCCTGGATTTCACCAAGGGAGCGCTGGGTATTGACAGCCTGCAGCAGAAGATCCTCAAGGTCAGTTTACTGTTTGATTTACATCTGATGTGGAGATGAAACAATGAATAAACACACAGGATAAAAAAAAAAACCCTAATCATTTATATTCTAACTTATTGCTCAGTTTTTACTTGTTTGTATTTTGCAACACAGTTACAAATTTGGCTTATCCAGAAATGAGCCAATATCCATTTAGATACCACAAACAATACAGCATTTACAAGTAACTCATATAACTATTACAGTAGTAGTTAGTTTGATTTACCTGAAATTGTGTTCAACTACTTCTTTTGCTGAATTTCATACAGGTGTCTCAGCTTTAAGATGAGAAGGTAGAAAATAATTTCACCATAAAAATATTCAGTGAATAGTCTTAATGGTTTATATAAGGGATACTCAACATGCTGTGACAGGAGTTAATAAACGAACAACAATGATTTGTTAAACAAATAAATATTAAGACGCCCATATCTCATCTTTTTTTTCCAATTACTTATTTTCACATTACCAGGCTTAATTTATTTACTAAATTAACTTGAGATAAGAGTGACACAAGGCTTATATGTCTTATAAACTACATATACAGTATTGCCACTTGTGACAAGTGTGACTACTTTTTAAATTTGTAAATGCTTGGTTACAATAATAATAAAAAAAACAAAGTTCCAGGTAGTTTATATTCATTGCATCCGCTCAGTGTATCTCCTCATCTTGTCTGTTCAGGTGACAGAGCAGATTAAAGTGGAGCAGACGGCTCGAGATGAAAATGTTGCAGAGTACCTGAAATTGATGAACAACGCAGAGAAGCAGCAGGTAGCGCGCATTCGTCAGATCTTTGAAAAGAAGAACCAGAAGTCGGCGCACACCATCGCCCGGCTTCAGAGGAAATTGGAACAGTACCACCGTCGCATGAAAGACAGTGACAGCAATGGCAAGCACACCCACAAGGATGGTAACCACAAAGAGTCTGGGACTCACAGCAAGGAGGGCAGCCTGCGGGACGTAAGCACTAGTGGACGGCACCAGACACTAGACAAAGTGAAGACCATCGGACCAGGAGTGACACTTTCACCACCATTCTTCTTTAACAAGCCACGGGAGTTCGCCAACCTCATCAGGAATAAGTTTGGTAGCGCCGACAATATTGCCCACCTAAAGAGCTCCATGGAGTCAGGGTCAGGGCTGCAGGTGGACGGTGGGGCTCGAGGTCTGAGTGGTAGCGCCACCACAGTAGCCAAGCCAACTAAGTACCAGAGTGATGATGAGTGCTCTATTGGTTCAACTGGGTCCGCGGATTCTAATGGTAATCCAGCTGGTGGCTCTGGGACTGGGTCTGGAGGTCCCGGGAGGTCTGAATCCAACGGACGTCTGGTTGAGGTGCTGGAGATGGTCCGAGAGATCAGGGAGGCCCAGGCACAGCTGGCCGAGGACATCGAGAGTCTGAATGCACAGTTCAAACAAGACCACAGCTGCTTGTCACAGGTGCTTCAGGAGGAGAGATACAGGTGAGAACAGCATCAGAAAACAGGTTTATCCAGTCAAGAGGAAAATCACACTTCGCTATGTGATAAAACCCCATTCAGCATCCAGTTCACAGCTCATAACAAAGCAAGTTATTAAACATCATGGAACATCACATTTCATAGTAGTATGCCATGAGGTTCATTATGATCATTTTGTTAATTAAGGATGTAACACAATTTTAAATATTATATAGATGGTCTGAAATGTGGACATGAACCTACCATAAGAACCAGTGTGCAGCAGACAACATGTAGACTCGTTTAAACATCATATCTATAGCAGCCAGCACTGATATCATCATATTCCAAGCTGACTTTGTATTTTAAGTGTATGTGAAGGCTGCATACCAGTTATATGACATACAAAATAAATCAATAGTTTGAGTTCTACATCCATTTATTTCTCCTCCAGTAGTCAGTCTGCATATTTCCCCTTGGTCCCTATGAATATTGAAACTTGTTTAGTTGTATTATCACCATGGAAGCAAATGAACTGTTTGCCTGGTTTGTTCTGAGAATGGGGAATGTAAATCTGTGATAAGAGGGGAACGGCTGGATGCCTTCTCGATCATACTGGACAGATACAGGTGGTACAGCTCATCATGCTGCTCCACCAGCATTTTTCACACAAAGGACTTCTCATAGATAAACTATGTCCATGTGACAGAAGTACCCCCCCCCCCCAGTATCAGCTTCCCATTTTGTCTCAGCTGTCCAGAGCTCACCTCCTGTTTACAGTTATTATGGTCTTTGTCACATTCACTTCATGTTGGTTGTGTTGCTTTAATACAAATTTCCTGACTGCATCTGTGTCATGTGGCAGAACACAAAGCACACAAAGCAAGTGTCTTTCAAATGACAATGTGTTGCTTTGAAGATTTGTGAGTTGTGATGAGAAAATAAACCAGTCTGCAGAGTGATCTGTAGTCATATAGCTCAGTCCTAATTTCTCAAAACCCTTTACTGTCAGACATATAGCATTAGGTTTGATAAAAAATGAATGAAAGTCAGGCCTTAAATTAAGGTTGCACAATTAATTGATTTTAAATCAAAATTGGATTATTTAATTTGGATGATGGTTAAAATAGGGTAATTGTTAAATCAAATTTCATCTTTCTCGTGTCTCTGGGTTGTGTGCCTCCAGGCCACTGTAGGCTCCTCCTCCTAACTGTGAGAGCACCGGTCTCCACAGTCTTTGGTCTCCCCACACCAGTACAAAAATGCCTGTTTGTGTTGGATTATGAGCAGTCGGAACACCAGGAACATGTTGAAAGAAGAGAAAGGAAGTACTTCAAAGAAGTCGTCAATGACAGATCGCATTAAGGTGCAGAAGCTCGTGGAACAGAGGCTAAACAGGAAATCTGGACCTTGGCTCTATTATGTGCACAAACATCACTCTTCCCACAATGGATTTATGTAAAGTAACAAAAGGCAAAACATTTTTAACACTTATCTAGACAGGCTGAACATTGCACCTTACACAATGGGAATATATTAAACTAAAAATAAAGGAAGACTCATTGTTGTACATAACACTAGGTGGTCAAGTTTTCTAACTGGCTCAAGTTTGTTTCCACTTCTGCTGTTAAACTTTTAGTAGCTTTTGACAGTTGACCCATTATTATAAGCGTTTATAAACTAAAAATAGACAATGAGGCATACACACAAACCTCCCAGACTGTTCCTATGCAAACCAAGGGCAAATGTTTCCGCAGCTTTGTTGTAGTTGTATATAAACTGCTGTACTGTTACTCGCCCACACACATACTCAATTATGCATTGTTTCTCCTGCTCTCCTTGGCTCTCTGCCTCTATCCTCTCTGCATCACTGAGTGTGTGGGTGTTTCTCTCTGTCAGGTATAGGCAGTTGGAGGAAGAGTTAAATGACCTCACAGAGCTCCATCAGCACGAGACCAGTAATCTGAAGCAGGAACTGGCCAGTATTGAGGAGAAAGTGGCCTACCAGGCCTATGAGCGGGCCAGGGATATACAGGTAATGTGTGTTTTGTGTTTACACACTAGTGTAAAATGAGTGTGAGAATTTGATAAATAAATGAACTACACGTTCGTATCTAACCTTATATAGTCATATATCTGAAAACAGAAATCTGTGCACAAATTATAGGCTTTAGCTATATTGTTTTTGCGGGGTTTTGATGAACATTGTATTTTATTATTTGTTTGGGCTACTTTTTGCCAAGGGGACACAGGTCACACTTATTACTGAATTACATGTGACACTTTGCTGCGTGTGTAGACAGTGTTTTTTGTATTATAAATTCCCCATATATTCTCAGTTGGTATCTTGATACAGAGACTGAGAAAGACTGAGAATTGCATACCCTAAGATTTTACACTGTACTATACACACACTCTGGATTTATTTTAGTTTTTGTTTGTGGTGTATTTTAACAATTGTGCTGATCTCCCTTGGTGGCTTTGTGAAGCTGTAATATTTATGCATAATGTATTTCTACACTGAATTGTCTACAGTATGTAGGCATGTGTCATGTACAGTATTTTGTTGACTCTGATGATCCTGATAGTTATCAGATGTTTATGTTAATGTTCATTTTCAGAGAAGCTGTATTTCTGTTTCATTTAATTCCTGGTCAGCGGAGCCCTTTTCTGATATTAATGTTACGAACATTTTCTCTCTCCTCAACCACAGCCAAGCCTTCTGCTCTGGCTGAAATAAAGACTCCGCGCATTTTATTTCCTGTAATTAATCAAATTATAAGTAAATTGCATGACACAGATGCCATACATGGATGTATATGCAGCTGAAAGCAGCATATGACAAAGCACTTTTCTTTGACGGAGACGTGACGCACCGATGGTTGGGCCGTCTTAATGTAAACAGACTGCTCTGACTCAGAAACAGAATGAATATGAAGAGGGAATAGTAACAATAGTTATTATGATGTGAAAAAAGATTCATTATTCTGAACTCTCAGCACAGTTTACCCTTTTTGACATATTTGCTTTGCTGTCGTGGAAATTCAGTCGACACTGGGAATTCATTTATGATTTATATTACTGTTTGTCAAAACTTATTGCCTTCTAAGATAATTTAATGACTTTGATGGTTTTGTAAACCAAATAGCATTCTAACATACATGGATGGGGTTTGTTGCTATTTCTGACAGTTGGTTCAGAGTTCAGACTAGACTTCACAGCAAGAAGGTCATGGGTTCGATCCCAGCACCGGCCAGTGGGGCCGTTCTGTGTGGAGTGTGTGTTCACCTGTAGGTGTGAATGGTTGTTCATCTCTATGTCAGCCTACATATGGCAACAAGCTGTGCAATTAATCTACCAAAAAAATCTTTTTGAGAGCTTTAGGTTTTGGGCATTTTGACGGTGTCAGGACTAGTCTGTAATGTTTACATGTTAAATACTGGGGCTGCTTCCCATTTCCATTCAATTTATACACAATGTACAAACTCCTGGTTATTTCTAATGCAGTTTTGCTATCCTACACTATTTCTTAACCATCTTATGTGTGTGTGTTTTGTTAATGTGTGCACAGGAAGCCCTGGAGTCGTGCCAGACTCGAGTGTCCAAGCTGGAGCTTCAGCAGCAGCAGCAGCAACAGACTGTGCAGCTGGAAAACACAGACGCTAAGGTGCTGCTGGGAAAATGCATAAACATTATGCTTGCTATAGTCACTGTCATTCTGGTGTGTGTCTCCACGGCAGCCAAGTTCACTGCACCACTGCTGCGTAGCCGCCTCCACCTGGCACTCACCTGTGTGGGAGTGTCTGTGTTAGCACTGCTGTGGAAAAACTGGGAATTTTTACAGAGTGCTTTGGAACGATTGCTCCCCCCGCCCTGAGCTATGAGCACAAAAGAGTGTGAATAAACTTTGAACATCAGTTTGATCAGGTCTCCAGGAGGTGTGTTTTCATGTAGACGTAGAAGAGAGGAGGGGTTTACATGTAGCCTTACACTGACCCTCACCTCCATGGTGACTTGATTTACGGCTCTGTGCTTTGCATGTCACACTGCTACCAGGCGGTGATGGGCGTCTGTGACCAGACAGCCTCTCCCAGACAAACAACGCACAGATGTAAGCTGTAAGATGTAAGCTGATATACGTTATCACCACTGAAAGAACTGTGACTAAGCTGTGCAAAATGCTGAAGAAGTGGACATAAATATGAGGATTGTACAGTGGTGTTATATGTGTCACTACATTAGTTCCACTGGACCGACAAAAGAGCAACAGATACACACATAGCAGTTGTATTATTGGCTTTTGGACTGTGGTCACACCAGTAATAGACACTGATCTAATCTGAACATAGAGGAAGGCTTGATTATTACCTGTCCTTAAAAGGTTTGTGACCTCACCTCTGAACAAACACTTTGGCAGTATGTGGCCTGTCGGTCATCTGCACACACATCCTCATACACCAGCCAGCTGTAACAAACACTCATCCATCTGAAGGAAGATTGATTTGTCCTGTGTGTCTGTCCTTTACTGTACTCTATTTATGTGAAGTTTTTGTCATTGTCCCCTCTAAAGATAAATTCCTGAGGCCTGATATACTGTGGGTGTGTTTGCGTGTGTCTTCAGTGTCTGAAGTCTGTGCTTTTAGATTTTGTACACCTGTCTGTTTATTCTGTGTTTTTAAGGAATAGTTTGGCAATTTGGGAAGTATGGTTCTTGGAAAGTGTAAGATGAGAAAATAATGTTCTGTTAGCTCAGCTCACTTTCATAAGGTATCCAGGTTGTGAAACATTACAAGCAACTTTTATCAAACTCACTATACACAGTAGAGTGCTATCAAAAGATAAAAAGTTTCATTGTTCATCCAAACGCCATCATTATCACACTTCCCATCTCACATTAATGAACATTAATGTTGATCTTTTTATACAGATGCTTTAAATGAAACTAGAGTTAGCGTAGTTAAGCACAAATGATAGAAACAGAACTCTATCTTGGGTCTGTCCAAAGATATAAAATTCACCTTCTGGCACCTTTATGGCCAATATTATATATTTATACAAAAAAACAAAAGGCTAAAACCAGTAATTTGTGGTTTTTACTGAGGATTATGACTTTTCTTGACACTGTGTGAGTGGCCTGCCAGTCTCATAGTGACAGGAATTCTGCAGGAGTTTGAGGTTGCCGAGCATGAAATATCCAACACATAAGTCTGTGTTTATTCAATTAAATGTAACATGAACATTACAACTGCATAGTTTTTTAGCATCATTGTGTGAACGTTCCATAATTACCATATAGCATATTGTAATTCAAGTGGTCTGAGAGCAAATTCAATTGCTACCTCATTTTGAAGACTTTAAGTAAGCTGTAGAGGTTCTTGTTTATGTTTTGTACCTTTGGGCAGAGCAAAGCAAGCTGTTTTCCCTCCTCCCAGATTTTCATCCAACTCAAGCCAGTTGTCAGCAATTCATCTAACTTTTGGCATCAGCACTAATGAGCATATCTCCCAAAATGTGACACTGCTCCTTTATTGTAAAGCTTACAAACTGCCTCTTGCTGTGTTAAATTGAGTCTTGTCATGTTAAATGGTTTCTCTAAATTTTAAAAAATGGTCATAATGGACATGCTGTACTCTAAATACTCCAAAGACTGCAGCTTTACATCAACCATTGAGCATGCAAACTGTGAGGCAGGCCTTCCTGATCCATGTTTTCACTGCAGACAGTGGTGCTGCCTCATGCTGAGCAGAGGAACAGTTCATATTAAGCCCTGATCTGATTTTTTTTTTTTATTATTGAATTGCCTTTTTATGAGGTGAACTGAACAAATTAACTTGTGTCTGAAGCCTTTGATTTTTTGCTGCATTCATGTCCAATGGGAAATAACAAGCAACCATTTGTTCGTTTTTACCTAAAGGATTCACACCTGTTGAGTCTTGCCACACTGTACTTTTTACTCACTCATTATAATTCCTTTCAGGCTCTTCACGCTTAACTCTTTGACAGCAGGGAAGCGACTCATTTAAGATGAAGTCTAACCTGAGTTCACTAAGCAGTTCCCTGCTGCCACATTTGAAGACTTAGGAATTGTAATGGATGATGTTTCGGCCCTTTTACCGATACAGTGGGAAAATCAGCCTCGTCATCCTTTTCATAAGTGGCACTTTCATAACTGTTCTTCCCATGTGACATGAATGCAGCACAATAGATGTAACAGAGGGAACTGAACAATGTAGCTCAATGCTCCCTAACCCCGTTTATCACTGTGATGATGAAGAAGGGGATGAAATGGGGCTGATGCCTTTTCAGTGCAGCTTATTTCTTCGACTTTGTGATTCTTTATTCTGTTTGTGTCCCTTCAAAAAGCCAAATATGATGTGATTTTTAGCCAATGTAGGCTTGTCTGAATGACCAGAAATGATCAGAAGTGTTTTATTTTATGTTCTTACCATTGGTCTTGCTCAAACACTGTTTCTGCCCATCTGCCCTCTCCAAAGCTGTATTTGCAAGTCCATAATGTATATTTACAAGTCTGTCTTTTCTCATTATACATACATGTGCATTAGTTCTTTTTCCTTACTTCTTTTATTTTTCAAAAGATGAAATAAATCCTCTTTTTGTAAAAAAAAAAAAAAAAAAAAATTCTCCTGGTTTGCTGCTTTTTATTCCAAACATCTCATGCATCATACATAACCCACCAGACAGGCATAAGCAGATCTGTTGCAGAGATCAAACTGTTCTGCCTCATCATAAGGAATTCATACATAAAATGGTGTAAATGACTTTGGCAAACACTGACAAGCTGTGCACCGCAGATAAATTACTTGCATTCTCTGTAGTATTAGAAAGAAAGGGTTTTTTTGTTTATTTTTTTTTTTTACCTCACTTGTGTCCAAATTAATTTAAATAAAATCTCCAAGGTTTGGCTTTGCTAATTCAGAATGTAGCTAAAAGCATTTACCATTTCACATAAAACTATTTGTTTTAATACTGGTTTGTTTCAGTGTGATTCTACAATGTGCTCTGTTCTCCAACATAGTGATGAGCTCCTTTGTAGATACAGACCTTCAGAAGTACATGTGAGGGGGATGATAAATGTGGTTAGTATGAAAATTAGATATATTCAATTGAATTATGTTAAACAAGGTCCATCTCTTAGTCTGATCAGTACACATTATGTAATATATTTTACCAAACCGTCTTCCACATTTTAAGAGTCAAGTAGAGCACTGAGAGCTGGTTCAAAGTGCCGTGAATAATACATGTCTAATGTCATCTTGAAGGGAAGTATTTCTGCAGATTCACCTATAATCAAATACCAGGTAGTCTGCCTGATTCTCAATAATGAAGAAAAACCTTCAAATGCAATGTCATGACAGATGTTTCAATTACATTCCGTATCCATATTATCAGAGTTTTGTATCCTAAAATAACTAGTGTGTGGATGAAAATGTCTGAACTTCATTTAACACACAGGGCAGGCAGAAAGTCCACGCTCCAGCTGTTTAGTGAATCATGAATGTTTAATCCAGATTCACCAGCCTCAGATTCATTATTCAGACAGTGCTCTGCTCCTGGTTCCTCTTCTACTCTTTGCTCTGCATACTGCTCTACTTCAGTTCATTTCCCTTGTTGAGAGATGAGGCTCAACAAGGCTCTGACCAGGTGAAGGTCAAACAACTGAGGGACATACATCTGTATAGTTTGTATGTTTTCATGTGTGGTTCAGTGAATAAAACTCAGAGGCAAGTGTCACCTACTGGTAAGACAGGAGCAGTGCCTTCAAATGATTCATCCCAAACCACATTTCCAGAATGGAAATATAAATGTTTACAGAGTTATTCAGTTCTCCTAAACATCCCAAAACACAGATTTGTAAAATAAATCATCAAATCAAAATGTATAAACTCTAGATGGACATAGTAACTAATTAAGTTATAGCATTATTACCACTAAGGAAATATTTTTGATTAAATTTGTCTATTTTGGGATGCCCTGGTGGCAGGTATTGACAGCAGTCTTATCACAGTGACTGTTCTCCCATGTGGAACTCAGTTACATTGGGACATTTCATAAAATACAACAGAAACTGTATGTGTTTTGCTAATTTGTGTGAACCGTTATTTAATTATCAAAAGATGAAAGAAAATACTTTCATTGTTTTAACTGTCAAACTTGATTTTTATTTTAAAATATAAAGGTCTTCATAAGGGTCATAGACTGTATATAATTGGGCGGGGGGGGGGGGGGGGCAGATGATACATCCCCTCAATATTTAGATCACAGTGTGATGATGATATGCAGAAAATTCAATGTTTGGTGCTTAGAGGTTCCTGGGGACTCCTAATTTACAAACTGTTTGCCACACCAGGACATAAATTAACCCATAAAGACCCAAACAGCTAAAATCATCCACTGATTTAAACTGTTTAATACCTGTTGATCCACTAAACCTATCAAACCATGTACATAATTGGTGTGAAATCCAGTTTATTATCTTTTCATGGTGATCAGATATGACCCATTTGGATGTTCAGAGGCTCTGTAGTTACTGTGGAAACACCTTCCATACACCTTCCACCTTCCTTTCATCTTCCACAACATTGATTCACCAGTAAAACCCATGGAATTGGATCAATGACAGTGAATGGAGACGCTTGGTTTATGTTCAGTTATTGATGTCTTTGCTAAAAAAAAAAAGTCACTTTTTCTTCAGCTTTCTCTGTTTCTGATATAATAACCCTCAACTTTAATCTGAGCTTTTACGAACATCTACATTATTAGTCAGTTATTTATAGGAAAATACATGACTTACACTCAAAAAACGCAAAATAAGAAAGATAATATTACAATCAGTGGTGATAAATCACTTAAGAAAGGTCAGATATGGACAACATTTAATTTAGGAACTGACATAAAAGTAGCTCTGGGTCTTTATGGGTTAATGTATGTATGTATGTATGTATGGATGGATGGATGGATGGAGGGATGGAGGGATGGATTGATTGATTTTGCTCCTGCGTGAAAATGATCGTAAACCAGCCACAACAGAAGGTGGCGATAGTGAGCACATTTAGCGTTTACTTTGTTTTGGCGCAAAACCGGAAGATGTCCTAACTGTCTGCACCTTAAGAAAACTTGAATAACCTGACCGCAGAGACTCTGTGGCGCTTCAATCCAAACTAGGTCAAATCCGCGTTTCTTTAGTGTGTATTTTTAGATAAATAGGCTCCATTGGACACCTTTAATATTACATTCTACAGTGAACAGCCGGTACATGTGATGCGGGAGTGTTAGCATTTCTGTTAGCTAGTGGAGCTAACAAACCAGCAGCTGGTAGATGGTAAGGTTGCGTTCAAGATTTGAGATAAAGTGAAGTGAATCGAGCTGTTGCAGAGTTTGTGGTTTGGCTGCGGGTTTAATGGATGAACACAAGGAGAATATTCATGCTAAGGGCGCCTATGTGAAGATGTCTGATTCAAGAGAAGATGAGAAGGTTGGTGTTAGCTTCATGCTTCCCACTGGAATGGTCTGTTGACCTCAGTTGTGTCACAGAAAGTAAGCAAAGGTTAATTACTGATTCACCATCCCGTGATAAACTGATACACCTGAGGTATAAACTGACATATCAAAGGGCATGTAGCCATTTGGCAGAGAGACGCATATTAATGCTCGAAGCCTTTATTTTTAACATTTCTCATTGTAGCATTTGCATATGCTAGCCTAACAGCATTGTCGCGCAGTTTTTCTTGGATTTTTCACATTTTGTTGTTGGATAGCAAAGTGAATAGTTCTTTGTTGGTTTTACCTATAGGTGGGTGAAAACGTATTATTGCGTATCAGTTGTTGTGGTCATTGCATTTTGAGACAATTTACCTCAAGAAAATGCATGTATTCTTGACCAATTTCTCAATCCAAATACACAAGTTTGAACTACAAGCTAGTATAAAACAATACTAAAACCCCAAAACTAAAGCTGTTGTGACTTAATTTATCCTTTTTCACACAGTACACAATCACTGTTCAGTGTCAATGGATACAAAATATCACCACACACTGCATCTTTACATTTAGCCTTTTTGAATATGCTGTACATAATGTATAGTGATGTGATTTATTATGCATCTGTCATATCAACAGTACTGATGGGTGCCGAAAACTACAACTGACATGGTTATAGATAAAGGCAGGTTTATTTATATAGCACATTTCATGTACAAGACAATTCAAAGTGCTTTACATAAAACATTAAAAGCATTACAGCAGAAGCAAAAAAAAAAAAGTAAAGGCATGAGAAAAACAAACAAACAAAACTCAGGTAAATAGATGAAACAGTTAAAATAGAAAGGCAGATAAAACAGATAAAAACTTTTAGCTTAAAAGGAACAGTGCAGATCTGAACTGATGAATACAAACTCTATTGAAATGCAGCTGAGAACAGGTATTAAAATGGATTTAAATAAATTGAGTGTTTCAGCTGATCTGAAGCTTTCTAGAAGTTTGTTCCAGACATGTGGAGCATAGAAGCTGAACGCAGCTTCTCTGTGTCTGGTTCTGACTCTAGGAACTGACAAAAGACCGGATCCAGATGACCTGAGGGGTCTGGGGGGTTCATACTGGGTCAGGAGGTGTAAGATTGTCTCTAAATAGGATCTTCAGCTTTTCTGATTTCATACTTTCACTTTTCTTTAGGCAAAGCCTTGCAGTAGGATATGTTCTGCAGGAGAGTCTGCACCCAACACATCCCCGTCTCAGTCAAACAGTGACTATAGTCACCCTGTGTATAAAGAGATTGCTTTGGCCAACGGACAAATCAACCGCATGTCCAAGGAGGAGCTTCGGATCAAGTTGGCAGAACTGAAGCTTGACACACGGTAAGAAAAAACAGAAACTGACTTTAGTTGTGTTTACTTGAATGCATGGATGACTCTTGAGGATGAAAGGCATCCAGTGATAAGCTATTTTCTCTCTGCATTTATTAAGATTTTCATGTAACACTGGTCTACAAGGAAAATGCTTCCAGAGTAAAAGTAATGAAATTTTACCACATGATAGTCACTGATAAAGAAAAGTCAAGTCAAAAATGCTGGTTGGCTGAAGTTTCCAGGATACAGCCTTGGGTCAAAATGTGAAATTCAAGAATTAACGAGAGAATGGGTTTGACTCAAAAGGAATATTTGTCTCAGAGCTACAAGATCTACTTCAAAACACCGTCTGTACATTAGAATACATTCACTTTACAGGTTCTATTTAGTGGAAGATTTATAAAACTATTATATAAATGTATATACACCAATATATATATGTGTAATAACACTTTATCATATACCTTGAAAACATGAGCAAACCGGCACTTTTGTCATTTTTTTCCCAGTTAATCTTATTAAAATACGTAACATTTAGCACATTTAATGTCTGAAGCAAATCATTTCTAAAAAAATGTAGACCAGTGTAACTTAGTGTGAATTACTGATGGAAGTAAAATTTTTCTTCCATTAACCATGTGCTAAGAGGTATTTCACCTGCGTTTTGTGTTGAAGTTATTGTTTGTATTTTATTGTGTCAGTCCTGTAAAAGCGTGGCATCATTTAACCTTACAAAAATTATTTCAACAATGGTGATTTCTTTAGAGAAAGAAATTGAAGTATACTGCTTTTTCTGAAGGGTATATTTCATGCTCACATCTGTTGCTGATTTGACATTATTTCCTGTACTTATGTGTTTTGTAAACCTCTGCGTTTGTCTTCAAAAGAGGGGTAAAGGATGTGATGAAGAAAAGGTTAAAGAGCCACTATAAGAAGCAGAAGTTGATGCAGTCTGCTGCAGAAGGAGGACCCACTGACACCTACTACGACTACATCTGTGTAGTGGACTTCGAAGCAACATGTGAAGAATATAATCCATCAGACTTCCTTCATGAAATCATTGAGTTCCCAATGGTTCTTATCAACACACACACCTTAAAAATTGTAAGTTCATAATTAAGTACGGATCTGTGCATTTTTTTACTCTGCAGTCTAAGTCTTACAGCTCTATGTTTTTCTACACAGGTCGACACTTTCCAAGCATATGTAAAACCAGAGTTGAATCCACAGCTTTCAGACTTTTGTGTGAAATTAACAGGAATAACACAGGTTGGTAGAGCTCATCTCGAATCAAAAATAATCTGGAGTTCTTGTTTACTTGAATAAATTTTTGTTTGTTCTGCTGAACAGAAAATGGTTGATGAAGCGGACCCATTTCCAGTTGTTCTTCAGAGAGTCGTAGATTGGCTTCAGGAGAGGGAGCTCGGCACAAAGTATAAATATGCCATTCTCACTGATGGGTAGGCTTTTTCTTTCAGTTCTGTTCCAAATAAAAAATAAATTGTAAATATTTCTGTTTCCACTGTTTTTTTTTTTGTTTGTTTGTTTTTTTAATCCTAAAGCCTGTTATGATAATGAATCTTTTTCAGGGCCTGGGATATGAGCAAATTTCTCAACATTCAGTGTCGTATAAGCCGGATCAGATATCCTCAGTTTGCAAAGAAATGGATAAACATAAGGAAATCCTATGGAAACTTTTATAAGGTAGGTAAAAAAATAGTTTCATGAAGATGAATTACTTCATTTTTGTTTGGCCTTTACTTTTTTTTTTTTTTTTTTTTTTTGGGGGGGGGGGGGGTTGGGGGTTATATTGATTACACCATAATATGAAATCAATCAGAAGTGATCAGAGTGCTTGCTGCTATTTGTGATGTGGTGGATGGCCTAATCTGGCACCCCCTTTTATTTAAAAAGAAGTTTGAGCTACTTTTATCTTATACAGGGAAATATAACTTCAGGAAGATCTGGCTTTAATGGTCATTTGAAGCCTGTAGACAATAACATCTTTGAAGCCAACTGTCCCTAGTGCAAGAAAATGCTTATATTAAGAACTCTGGGTAAAAAGGCACTTGTGGAGTCAGAAAATACAATCACACAACTAAAAGCCACATCAAATGCTTGTCATTATCACCCAGTACTATTCTATATTCACCTCTGGAGTATTTTCCTTCATATCCTTTATACTTCTTTTTATCCTAATATGTTCATTATGGTCTCAGTGCATTTGTTAAGCCCTGAATTTTCCTTGCAAACATACAGAAAGCATTTAAACAACAATTAAGGCTAATTTAAACCATCATCTGGTTGTTTGTGGCCTCAGGTTCCCCGTACACAGACGCGACTGAGCATCATGTTGGAGAACCTCGGTCTGAAGTATGAAGGTCGGCCTCACTCTGGCTTGGACGACTCTCGTAACATCGCCAAGATAGCACTGCGCATGCTGCAGGATGGGTGCCAGCTCAGGGTCAATGAGCGCATGCATGCGGGCCAACTGCTCTCGATTCCTAGCTCAGCGCCTGTGGAAGGAGCCCCTCCACCACATGGTCCCCGCAGTAGGGACTAAAGCCCAGAGACTGAGGCTTGTGCATACCAGCGTTAAAACAGGAACCCCTGATGTCTGTTTAAACTCTTGGATTACCCCTGTGAATTTAAGAACAAAAACCCAAAGGACTTTCACAATCTTGGTATAAAATAGTTTGCTGTCATTTCACTGATAAATGGGAGCAGTACTTTGATTTAAAATAGTGTTAGTCCTTCTATAACTGCGACTCCACATTATTTTTCTACCAGATGTTTGAATGAGAGAGCCTTCATGTGTCATTAACGTTTTCTTCACCAATGTAGTGGTGTCAGTCTGTAAAACCTGCCTTATGGAGCTGCTACAGCACATGAAAAATAATAAATTATATAAGTAGGACATGGGATCGTACCAATGTTGCATAAATCCCGTACAGAGTACAACTCTGAAGAAACACTGGGTCTTTGTCATTTGGAGAGTCACATTTATAAAACTTGTTCTGCAGCAGTTTCACCTCAACATTAGAAATGTCAGTGCAGGCCTTCAGAATCGCATAACATAACAGTGGTGCAAGTATAACATTATATAGTGTACACCGGGAATTCCGTCCGAGATTTTTGTCCAACCGATTTCTCGAAGACTATTCACCCAATTCTTTTTCAGATTCAACACATATTTTCTGACTACTAAGAGAGGTGCTGTGCATAATTTAATGGGTAACTTTGAATTTTTGGATTTTTTTTTTTTTTTTTAACTTTTTTTTTTTTTTTTTCTTAAAGATCGAAATTTGAGACTAGGACAGAATAATGTTTGCCTTGGTTTGACTGAGGTATCCAAAAAGGACAGTAATTTAGTTTAGTTTACAATTATCTTTAGTTTAAAATTCAAAAATAATTCCTTACTAGGCAAGGTATCAGTGAGCAAGAGGGGTAAAGTGTTGAGCGTCGGGTGGGGGAATTAGTAAGCTGCTTACTTTTTCACTTAATATTCTTTTACTGCTGCTACTTTTGTTTTAAGTGCTATGTAATAACAGAAGATCACACTGTTTGCCACTTTCCAGAGCTTGTTGAAAGATTTGGGACTGTTAGAACATAATTTATCTGTTATTTCTTAATTTCAGAGATCGTATGATAAGATATAAAGTTCAGTCCCTTTCAAAACCTTTTTTTATGAACAGCCAAACAATATTTTTCATTCAGCACTATAAGTCTTACATCTATGTTGTCAGATTTTACTATCTTTTATATGGATATGAATAAGTTTTGTTTCATGAAGCTTGATCTATTTTGTTCAGAGAAAATATTCTAAAAAATGGAAAACGTTAGAAATAAAACGTGTTCTTGTATGCAGGTTGTCTTCTATTTTTCTAATATGGTTTGCTTCGAGGACTCTCCTTTTTTGACAAAATATCTGGTTGTGTAGCTGGGAATTTGGGAATGAAGAGCCTCAAAAAAGTACACCTCATTGCATTTTATAACCTGCTAAAAATGATGTACCACCACACAGCCACCAGATGGCGTGAAGGGACTTTATCAGGTTTCTGGATGTTAAGTTACTATTAAGTTGAAGTCGTACATAAAGCTGAATGTTAGAGGTGAGTGTCTGTGATTCAGCACAATGCATGGTTTAAGTTCATATGATGCTGATCAAATGCAGTGTAAACCCCAGGCTGATTATATCAACAAAAATATTTTCCACGCATGAAACCAAGCACCAAGAAGATTAAAAAATACAGCGATGACCCATTATCATCTTTAGAAATCCAATTTTATTCTTTTTATAGTCGCACCATTCAGAAAGGCTTTTTGGTCCAAAAACTCATGTCTTTGGGGTTACTAAGTACATAATCACACTGTCAAATCTGGTCAAATATGTTCACTGATAGTTAACTATGACAGTAACTTATACAGTTAAAACATGGATTCTACTACAGAGTTCACATTGGCTTTTTGTCGCCCCATTTTTGTACATGTAATTCTTTAATATTCTTTGGCATGTTTAAAACTTGTTTCCACTGTTTGGTTTGTTTTTTTTGGCTGAGCTGTTTAATTTACTTGGGTGTTAAGTTACTGGCAAATACAATCAAAACATTTGGCATCGACACTGTCAAACACATTCTATCGTTCAGTTTTATGGCCTACAAAAATCCTTTGGGAATCATTTGGGAGTAGTGATCTGTAATGCTTTCAAAACATTTGGCACTATTAAAATCCTTGCCTGGACACATATGAACAGTAAAGGGTGTTACATGCCGGAGCGTCCCAGTGATCACAGACAGGTGCTGTACAGTGTGACTTTGTAGCTGATTTCGTCCAGGACGCGGCGGACTGTTTGCTCCAGTTGGGCCAACTCCGCAGCTCTGGCTTCCAGGATGCGCTGGTTGGCCTCATAGGAGGTTTCCAACACTGAAAACACAAAAGAACAGGGAATAACATCACTGTGTGTTTGAGATAAGACTTAGTGCTGGCTTTCAGAATGACAGTATGGGTGTAGAGCAGGGGTGTCAAACTCATTTTAGTTCAGGGGCCACATTCAGCCAAATTTGATCTCCAGTGGGCCGGACCAATAAAATAGTAGCATAATAGCTTATAAATAATGACAACTTCAAATTTTTAAGTGCAAAAAATAACATTAAATGATGAAACTATTTCTATCCAAAATAAAAAAGATGTGAATAACTGAAAAAAACTGAAATTTCTGAAAAAAAAAAAAAAAAAAAGCACAAGTTGATCAATATTATGCCTCAACTCATGATTTATACATGTGCATTATGGATAAGATCTACAAAGACACAAAACAGGCAGAATATTGTTAAAATTGCACATATTTTTCTTTAGACATTCCAGGTTGTTCATATTTGCTCAGGTTATTGACATTTTATTATTAAAGAATATCAGAATTTAATGTTCTTTACAATAAATCAAAGAGAAAAAATTGGCGTTGCCATTATTTATCGGCAAAATATCATATGATTTTCCTCACATTAAACCAAGAAGAAAATTTGGACTCATTATTTCTAGGTTATTATGCTATTATTTTTGAGTTTGATGCCCTTGACTGTTAATATCTTCAGGGTAATTTTTGCATTTTGCACTTTGTAAATTCATCTCGCGGGCCAGATTGGACCCTTTGGCGGGCCGGATTTGGCCCCCAGGCCACATGTTTGACACCTGTGATGTAGAGGAAAATGGAAAAATAAAATGTCCTCATGAATCCACAGCTGGGGGGAATCATGTAAGATAAAAGCAGCATACAAAGGAAAAAGGACATTGGGTACTACTACATGATAACAAATGAAAAAAAGCAAGTTTGCATTAAAACATTAAGACTATCTGTGTATTAGAGATAACTGGAGTAAGGAACTGTTGGTAGAATGATGTGGAACTCAAGTGACTACATCTAATTCCAGAAATTGGAAAATATTTTGTTGGAAAAACATAATGAGGTTTTTTATAACACCAAAGATCAAAAAAGGCTTAACTATCATTACCTCAGTCCTGCTGGAGGTTGTGTGGTGAGCAAGATGTGGGTCATGTGCATGTTTTTTGGCAGTGTACAAAATTATCCCAATATTAGAATAATATCAGCGAAGAATTTGGAAAAATATTGGGATACGAACTACGGAGTACATGTTCTGTGCTATATTTGGGTCATTTAACAGGAAAAGTCATACCAAGTAAGGAGAAATATTTGATTAAAATCCTCTTGGTAGCGTCTAAAAAAGCCATCACATGAAAATGATGTAAAGAGGACCCCCCCCCCTTAAATATTTGGAGAGACACTGTGGATGGAATTCACAACATGGAGAGACTTAGTTATACATGTGTGAATTATGTGAATCATCAGTTACTACAGCTTGTTTGTAACAGGTAGAAGTTATACTATGTAATTTGCATTGTCCCTATTAAATAGACTTGATAAATAAATAAATATCATAAGACTACAGCGAGCAACATGCGAAGATCGATGGAGAAAGTGGACAATATACAGCAGGGGTGTCAAACTCATTTTAGTTCAGGGGCCACATTAAGCCCAAATTGATCTCAAGTGGGCCGGACCAGTAAAACAGAAACATAATAAAATAAATAAATAAACAAATAAAACAGAAGCATAATAACCTGTAAATAATGACGACTCCAAATTTTTCTTTTTGTTTTACTGCAATCAAAATTAAATTATGAAAATATGTACATTTACAAACTATCCAAACAAAATGGTGTGAATAACCTGAAAAAACTGAAATTTCTTGAGAAAAATAAGTGTAATTTTAACAATATTACACCTCAAAATTTCACTTTCAAAAGTTCAGGTTTTTCACATTTTATTGTTAAAGGATAGTTTGTAAATGTTAATATTTTCATAATTTAATGTAAGTTTTTACACTAAAACTAAGAGAAAAATTTGGAGTTCATTATTTATAGATGTAATGTAATATTATGTTTTTCACATTAAACTAAGAACATTTGGAGTAATTATTTATAGGTTATTATGCTATTATTTTAGTTGAGATCACATTGTTCTGTATGTGGAACCTCAACTAAAACGAGTTCGACATCCTTGGTTGTTAATATCTTAGTGTAATTTTTGCATTTCACAAATTCATCCCAGGGGCTGGATTGAACCCTTTGGCGGGTTGGATTTGGCCCCCGGGCCACATGTTTGACACCTGTGATATACAGGAAGACAACTGACACTTTGTTCTAAATGTTTGTGTTGTAAAATCTCAAAAATGAAACAATAAAATGTGAGTAAAAAAAAAAAACATTAAGCCTAAAGAGTATGCAGTAGTAGACTGCTGCTTCCTGGTCACCTCTGAGCCTCTCCAGTTTGCTGCTGCTCTGGGCCAGCAGCTCTCTGGCCTCCTGCTGCAGTTCATCTGCCCGCCTCCGCGCCTGAAGCACCGACTCCCCTTTATCCTCCACCAGATCCTCCGCCTCCTGGAACTTATCTTTAACTTCTATTTCGAACTCCTAGACACAAAGAATAATGACTACAAGAAAAACATTTTGTAGCTGAAGAAAACCTGTCCTTCTTCTCCCCAGTTCAAATTACAGATCATGTTTGTGCTTGGATGCCGGACCTGCTCAGCCTCGTCTGCGTCCTGTCGGGCCTGGTTGGTGATCCGGTCGGCCGTGTCTGCCAGGTGGTTGACCTCCAGGTTGTTCTGTCTCAACAGACCGACCTCCCTCTCCAGCTGAACCAGACGACCTGTAGTGTTGCTCAGTTTGAGCTCTGACATGGCTGTTTCTGACTCCACCTACATACGTACAGCAACACATTCAATAAAAATAATAAACTGTGAACATAAATCATGGTAATGTCCATTATCCCAGTAGTTTTGGAATCAAACTGCAGAGGCTGATTATAAGGTGACTCAGAGTTCTTTAAATATCGATCTAAAAATGTGTAAAGACAGAAAAATGAGTTTACATGGAGCTGACTGAACTATAGTGTGTGACTTTACATTCTTATTGTTTCATGGAAGTAAGTAAATTTTATTTACAGAGCACTTTTCACAGACAGAGTCACAAAGTGCTTTATCAATTCAAATCAGAATCAAATCAAGTTTACAGAGACCCAACAGAGTCCTTCAGGAGCAAACACTTGTGATTGGTGACAGTGGCGAGGAAAAACTTCCCTTTAACGGGCAGAAACCTCGAGCAGACCCAGACTCCTGAAGGATGGCCGTCTGCCTTGACCAGTTGGGGTTAAAGAGAGAGAGTAAAGGAGGAGAAAAGAGAGAGCAATAGAGATATAGAGAGACTGGGGGGGAGGGGGAACATGGAGTATTTTATGATGAATACATAGAGTGTAATCAGTTTGTAACTAAAGGTTTTAGCTGCTAAGGGACAGGCAGACTATCTGTACAGTTTGAGTCTTGAGCAGGTAAAACACCATATTTTCTTTTTGGTCATGGAATGTGCAAAAAGTTGTGTTTCAATTACAGTTTGTTTTCTTATTTTTTTCTGGAGCTGTAGGAAAAAAAATGGAGTGAAAACTTTTTATGGTCTGCTTCTAAAATGATGAAATGGCAAATAATCTCCTCTGTATATCAAAATCAAAATGATGTGTTGATTTATTTATTTATTTATTTTTATTGCGTGGGACATGGTGATTTCATAGCGCAGAGGTTAAACTCACAGAAATGAGCAGGTCCAGTGTGCCTTTGGTGTTGTTCTGGGCCAGCTGAATGGCATCCATGGCAACACTCTGAGCATGCTCAGTCTCGTCTAGAGCCGCCTTAACTACGTCTGCTGTCTCCTTCATGTCAGAGGCCATCTTACTGATACACAGACACAAATGCAACAGGTTAACTAACATTCATACTTACTCATTTTTTTCAATCATACATGTTTTAGAGTTTATGTGTATTTGGCCGGCAGAAAAAAATAAAGTAATCTTCCCCACATACAGCTGACTGTAAAAATAAAATCAATATTATTTCGTACAGGTTACTCTGGAGTAGATATTTTGAGGTCCTATATATGTTTTGTCCCCACCCACCATGAAAATATGTTGCCCATGTATTGCAAAATCACGGTGTTGTTTGCTGCTAATCATACAAATAGTGATTTTACAGTTATTCTACTAACTGCAACCAAAAAGCAGACTGTGACAACAGTTACAATGAACAAAACAGAAAAGCTGCAATGATGAATCTACACAGCTATAAAATCAGCTGAATATTGCTGATAAGCAAAATATGGTGAAGAAATCAATATTTAGTCATGATTTTTTTTTTTTTTAAAGATGGCCAATAGAGACTTCACACAAATAATATTCTTATGCAGAAAGTCATTTATTGTCATACAACCCCACATTATTATTTTAATGTTAACTAGGTTTAAATTTAAAGGTTGAATATTTATATTTATGATATCTCGTGTGGAAATGGTGAAAATATGTTCTGAGCTACATGGTGACACACGCCCTCTGTAAATAAAAAACTCATTCTAAAACACAATTCATATTTTTCTGTAATTATACACTAATGAAAACTACTACCACTACTGCCACTACTACTACTACTACTGCCACTACTACTACTACTACTGCCACTACTACTACTACTACTACCACTACTACCACTACTAGTGCCACTACTACTACCACTACGACTACTACTACTACTACTACTACTACCACTACGACTACTACTACTACTACTACTACTACCACTACCACCACTACTATTACTACAACTACTGCCACTACTACTACTACCACTACCACTACTACTACTACTACTGCCACTACTACTACTCCTACTACTACAATTACTACCACTACTACCACTACTACTACCACCACTACTACCACTACTACTACTACTGCCACTACTACTACTCCTACTACTACAATTACTACCACTACTACCACTACTACTACCACCACTACTACTACTACTACCACTACTACTACCCCTGCTACTACTACTACTACCACTACTACTACCACTACTACCACCACTACCACCACTACTACAACTACTACTACTACCACTACTACCACCACCACTACTACTACCACTACTACCACTACCACTACTACCACTACCACTACTACTACTACTACTACTACTACTACTACTACTACCACTACTACCACTACCACTACTACTACTACTACTACTACTACTACTACTACTACTACTTCCAGCTGCTCCCTTTAGTATCTCCACAGCAAATCATCTACTTCCATCTCACCCTGTCCTCCATATCTTCTTTCACACCACCTACCTGCATGTCCTCCTCCACCACATCCATAAACCTCCTCGGTGCCTCCTGCCTGCTAGCTCCATCTTCATCATCCTTCTACCAGTATATTCACTATCCCTCCTCTGCACATGTCCAAACCATCTCAATGTGGCCTCTGTCACTTTGTCCCCAGTGTCCAACCTGAGCTGGCTCTCTGATGTACTCTTAATCCTGTCCATCCTTGTCACTTCCCAATACAAATCTAAACATCTTCAACTCTGCCACATCATTCTGAATATTATATTCCATTTCTGCAATTTGTTACACATTGGACCTTTAACTAGACAGCTGTTGACAGTCTATTCTGTGTATGTTTTTTTTTTTTATTAGATAAAGCTCCTTTGTGTTATTCTTACCTTAACTGGAGTATGTTCAAGTGTATTTATTACCTGGCTTCCTTGGCTTCTTGCAGCAGGATCTCTGCAGCCTGGATGTCCTTGGCGCTCTGACTCAGGATGGCCTCCACACTGGTTAAAGTGCCAACCTTCTCCTTGATCTCCTTGGTGAGCTCCTGCAGCTTCTCAGTTGAGGTGGGCATTTCCAAAGCCAACACCTCATTGGCCACAGCTTCAATAACTGACACATCTGCTTTTTCATCTGGATAGTGAAAACAGTAAACTATAATTCACCAAGAGGATTTACTGGTAAAAACATCTTTGAAATATGAGTTTTCTCTGTATGAATAAATATTTATAATCCATCTTTTATGTTTAATTTTCAAAAATGTTGAAAATGTACAGTTTTGGTTCAGATTATCCCTGTACTAAAGGTACAGTTGCGCTAAATATGTCTTTGTGGAGATGTATTTCCAATAGATTGTTAATGTTTTTGTTGTACTCACTAGTGAGGAGGTCACGTATCTCTTTAATGAGGTTTCGGAGCTGCTCATTGCTTTGCTCCACTCTCTCTTTACTCTGGTTTGATTTCTTCAGCACCTCCAGAGCATTCATTTTGGCCTCATCTGCATGGATTTTGGCTTCCCACACCTGAATCAAGCAGATTCATTGACATTTGTTCATATCCATCATATTCATTCTGCCTTCAATGGCTTTAAATGACCATCTTCACTCACCATCCTGGACAGCTTATCGACTTCCTGCATCGCTGCAAGAATCCCCTGGTCCAAATCCTTGGCCGACTTCAGAGCAGTTTCAGAGACTGTGACGAGGCCTTTGCATCCATCTCCCCCACAGTGAGGGGCTCCGTCCTCACCTGTGCAGCCCAAACCTCCACAGGGAGAGCAGCTATCTCCTTCTGCTGCACCACCACATGTCTGCAGAGAAAGAATAAACACAGATGGTAACGATCATCCAACATACTACAACTGTACCTGTGAATAGTTTGACAAAATCGCTGAGCAGTAAGATGATACTTTGAGTGTTAAGTGATGCTACTTCATAAAGGATAAATTGTGAAATTTGGGTTACATGGAAGAGTTGTAATGGAATTCGTCTTTTTTCTGTGCTCTGCTGTTTCTTACCTTCTGGCTAAGCGGTGACAGGTCAAATGAATCCAGCTCATTGTCCAGTTTCTCCAGCTTCTGCAGGTTTCTCTGATGCTTACGGTCAAACTCCTTCTGACTGTTTTTAAGTTTGGCCTCTGTGGCTTTTCGTGCTACAGCTGACAGCTCCACTGTGTTTCCAGGAGTACTCGTAGAGGCATTTGCACGGGCCTCAGCCACATTGGACTGCATGTGGGCAGCTGCAATAGTGTCCATAGCACCTGAGAACACACCCACATATGCAAATGATTCATTTTTGTGTCATACAAAATGAAACTGTCCCATCTGACTATAAATAGGATGGTGTATTTTTCAACTCAGGCTTTTCATGTCTCTTAAGTTTTATATGACTTGTCTAATTAAAATGTGACCTATGACGTAATATGATGTAGATGTTGACAGTTTGGAGCAAGAAGAGAAGCCAGTTAACTAAATCGTAGTCAAAGTCATAAACAACCAATTAAATAAATAAAAATCCCCTCCCCGTGGAATCAATAAAATCTTATCTTAAGTGAAATTCTTGACATAATATGCCTCAAGTTCTATAGACTTCATATGTTGGCATGTGACCATTGGATGCTGTATAGCTATTGACCACGATTGGAGGCCAAGTTTAAAAAACATCCCAAAATCCATTAACTGATATTTTGACCAAATGATTAATCAGTCAGCCACTAACATGAAGCATTATGGCAACAGATAATGGTTTTGCTTTTAGTTAAAGGTAAAATCCCACTCTCCTACAATCCTACAGATTTCTCACCTTGGATATTGGCATTTTTGATGTTGTACACCTGCTGTCTTAGCTCCTTGATGTTCTGATCCAGTTGCTCAGCCTTATCTCTCAGTGCATCCAAGCTAACGCTTGTGGCATTGGCATAAGTGTGCAGATGGTCTAAGGTCTCCTCTGTTGTGTTCAGCTTTCCATTCAGGTAGGACATCACACCACTGAGGATAGAAAAACAGTATTTAGCTCAAATAAAAGGTGCTGACCAGTGCCTCTGTGGGTCTCCATTTGCTTGTGTACATACGTAATCTGGTGCATCAGGTCTTGTATCTGCTCCAACTTCACAGCTGCTGGGTTGTTCTCCACTATGTCTCTCACAGCTTTGGCATTCCTCTCCAAGCTGCTGACTAATTCTTTATACGGAGCTGTCACCCCGCTGGTCTGGAGCTCATTCACTTGGGCCTCTAAACGCTGTGTCTGGTTGGTTAATTCACCAACAACAGTGTCCCAGACTTCGAAGCACTCATGGCAGGGTTCACATTCAGGGAACTCTCCCCGGTACCCTCTGGCACACTGGTCACAGCGCTGGCCAGACACACCCTTCACACAGGTACACTGTCCTGTGGCACGATGGCACTGTGGGCTGGAGATCCCCCGAGGGTCACAGTCACAAGCTGAGAACACACACAGTCAGGGATTAAAGGGTCATTCCATATATTTTTAGGAATACAAATCAATTTGGGAGTGCACATTCATTATAAAAGATAAATACCACAGGACATGATGGGAATTAAGAAATATTAAAGATCATTCACACAAGCAGTCCCTCCACATGAAGATCACACTGTCTATTAAAGTAAATATTTAGATTATTCCAGAAACTCTTCCATGTTTAGTTCATCTAACTTAACTTTTTTACTTTTACAACCTGCATCACCAGACTTTCCTTTTAATATAGCAGAAAAACTTAAGTAGTTCAGGAAGCAATTTTTTTTGTTCCTTTGCAATTCCTCATTTCATTTTCATGTTGTGTTCACCTCATTCAGTGCAGGTGGTAGGGTCTGTTTATATGAGAATGACAGGGCATAAATATTAGAGACTAAGGAGGGAGAGGCTACAAGTGGTTAGTTTTTATTTTCTGTTATCTCTAAGTTAGTTTGTCTGACTTCAATGTGTCTGCTTTTCTTAGTAAAATTAAACTTTTTTCAACTGAGGACACTGTCTTTTACAAAAAAAATTAATGCATTTTTTAGAGTTTAGTGCTAAAAAACAAAGTTTTTTTCTCATATGGGGTCTCACTGTGACATTCCAATCTTTCAAAATGTAACTGAAGACATCTGAGAGGAAACAAGGAGATGTCATATTGTCTCTGTTTTCAGGCTTTAGAAAATATAGCCCCTGTTAGTCTCCTGTTTTAAAGGATATTTAAGGTAATTAAGAGCTCAATAATTAAAAATTAAATAGTTATAGAAGATACTGTATGTGATATCCAGTTTTTCTAATGTCCTCTGGGAAATTAACTATTTGAGAAAAAAAGGTTTATTCAACATCTAGCAACCCTCAGAAAATAAACTACGACTGACCTTGTAGGTCATACTGACCCCCTAAACTCCACAGGGCGGCAGAAGTATGAGAGCAGGTTTGTGTCAGAAAGAAGGAATGCAGGGTTTCATCATTTCACTGCTGGTGTTCTTCTTTTTTTTATGTGATTTATGGCGCAGAAGGAGAAGGTGGTTTGAAGTCTTGCTTATGTCGAGGTGAAATATTATGCCTGTCTTTAAACCACATAGGGTCACCCCCATACATGGTGATTATGAACCACTTACTCTCATGTGCCACACGATAGCCTCATGCCAGTAACTCTCACTGGTTTTGTCCTCTTAAATCACACTATGCATACAAAGATACTGACACTTAAATCTAACCTTAAGAAAATACCTTATCTGTGGCAACTGCTTCAGGAGGCTAAAGAATCAACACTCTCCAGCTTGGGTGCACATTTCTTTCTCACAAATGTTTCTGTGAGGTGGTTGTAATGTTTAGATTTCCCATGAATGGATGCATTAGTCAATCATCCGTGAAGATAGGAAGAGAGGTCCAGCTGGTCTAACTGCTTAGGAGACCATTAGGGAATACAACGGGAATAATTGAGGATTCCTGTTTCCTCTGAGTGTTGCTGTGTGACGAAAATGGTTTGCCTGGGAGTTCTGGAGAACATCTGGTTCTCATGAGTGGAGAATAAGAGGTCATTCCCAGATCCTCTGCTCCTCCTCCCCTCTTCTCTTCTTTCTCTTTCTCTGAGGGCGATCCAGCTACTGTGAGGCTCACATGGTGAATACTGCCTTGTCTCTGTAACAGTTTATTCAGCAGACAATGACATTTTTCAGGACATGGACTGATACTCTGCATTAATACGCACACTGAGTGATGCTGTCCTGTAATAGCTAACACTTGTTGTCACCAGCAGCATGGTTTCTTGTATATAGCACAAACATTCAAAAATAGACCAAAAACAACAACAGAAAACCATGGAAAAAGTTAAGTTTTCAACATGATGACTCACAGCAATAAAATCCTATGAGAGCCTGACCCACACCAACCTAAATAAATGAGATGCAATAAACTTAAAAAAGGATACACACATAAATGGAAGACATTGAGTAAATAGTGGTGTGTTTTTCATTATTTTCAGGCCAAAGGAACTGAAACAAAACAATGACTTTGACATTTAAGTGTGATGACAAACAAGGGAGTTTTTGAGTTATGATGGTCTTGCTTGCAGCAAAAATATTTACTCACTAACCAGAACTATACTGATGTTGTCATTTGTCATGCTATTATCCTTCCATCCAGCTAGTCACAAACAACCCAGTTTTGTTTGTCTTTTTGTTACAGTGTACTGATGACAATGATTACGATGATACCCTACCATGACATTTGACCTCTGGATCCCCCCAGAACAGCTCTCTGCACTCCCGACATGTCTTGCCTCCAAAACCAGGTTTGCACTGGCACTGCCCTGTGATCTACAGAAGCAGCAAAAACACAAAAAACAGCAGGTCAGTGGTTGTGCAAGAGTCTTTTACCCAGTTCTTTCTGAGTAACTGAGTGGTTAGATTTCTGAAGTTTCTTTCTCATGCAGGCACAATGAACCTTTGTAGTTTGATATAAAATATTTCCCTTGGAGAAAGTGTTTTCATTTATTCCTCAGTGTATTTAGAGACTTCCTTCCTTTCATGGAGTGTAGCCAGTAAACATAGAAACCCAAGGTTTGTGTGTGCAAATGCATGTGGATGAGTATGAATGGGTGCACACTGTTCTGTTATTTATGTGCATGTTTCTGTGTGTACACAGGCAGATGTGTGTGTTTAAGTAAAATGGGGCTTCAGGAAAACAGAGGGAAACAATCCCCAAACAGCTGGAGCCAATGTATTAAAAAAGCTGCACAAACACAGGCCTCAAAGATTAGATGGGTTGGTCACAGAGCCTTAGTGCAGCCCACTACTATCAGTGAGAACAATTTGGAAACTTTTAAGTATGTTCCATGGTCAGTCCAATGTGTGTAACAAATATACCAGCTGATTGAGAAATAGCAGGATTGGGAATCTGGTCAGTTATACATCACACTCAGAGAGAGCCAACAGAAGCAGCTGCTGTGATGCTGATAAATAAATTAATACAGGTAGGTATAGGATTTACAAAGGGGTTATGACTCTATGCTTCTGCTCCTGTGGTTTTCATCACAGTGACTGACTTACCACATCACAGGAGGATCCAAAGGAGTGCACAGGATCGCAGTCACAGCGCTGGCAGCCCATCCTACTGGCAATGTTCCAGGTATCAGCAGCACAGCGATCACAGTTCTGACCCACGACATTTGGCAGGCAGGGGCACTGGCCGCTATGCTGGTCACACTGACATCCATCAGGAGAAGAACAGCCTTGAGGTACAGTGCCAACTGAGTAACACATACACTCTGCAGTGAGGGAACAAAGCAAGAAAAATGTGTGTTTGTCAAAACTGGTTAATATAGAATGAGGATGGAGAACATATGCATGTCTCAGAGTCCAGTATGATGGGTAGATTCAAAACATCTAGTGAAAGAGAAAACAGATGAATCCACATCGCAAATATATAAAACATGCACTCCCTTTGGTTTTACTTCATACAGGCATAATACTGTACATAGTTTATATTAGAGGCACTTCTGTCTCTTTGTATGTATAGTTGTTGGGAGAGATTAAACATTATATAGACATTAAATCACTAAGATGGGTTCATGTCAAAATCCTCACTGGAAACCTCTGGGGGCTGAAATGCCCAGTGTATGTATTGCCAGAAAGTTCAGACGAAGGTTTAGGATTAGGAGCAGACAGTTTATGTCTCCCTTACCATATAGATGTTTTATTACCTCAATGAAATCCATCAGCAGGAGCTGTTTGGTATGTAGACCAAGTACGCATTTTCTACTCTGCTCTACTGTTGTTTGTCATCTATACACAGTCAGATCTCTTTCATAGATAGTGATTCTGTGCATGGAAAACAGCAAGACCTAAATTAATCTGAATAAATAAGTGTGAAAATGAATAAATAAAGAAATGTCTCAGCAGGGCAAAGCAGAAAACTAAGAATATGAGTTTTTTATTACAAAACATGAGGTTTTTGTAATTTTTGAAGATCTAGTTTAGAGTTGTGACTCATAGTTTGTCTTAAGTTGTGTCACGGTACTCACTTCTACAGCTTTGAGTGGCAGCGTTGCCATAGTAACCCAGTTTGCAGTGCTGACACCCATAGCCTTGGGTATGGTACAAGCACTTGAGACAGGCTCCGGTGTGAGCATCACAGGACCCTGGATCATGCATGTCGATGTTGTTGTTACACTGACAGGGCATGCAGCGGCCTCCAGGCACCAGCGGGTTCCCGAAGTATCCAGGGGCGCATTCATCACACCTGGCACCTGAATGAGGACAAAGAATAGGAAACAACTCAGCTGCTTCTATGACAGACAAAACCTTCAAAGATGGCTACGTAAAAACACACAATTTCCCTCTAATTACAGGACCACTGAAGAGTTGCTTTTGGTGCGTGTGAGGTGAAGACATAAAGTGTAGGATGTAATGATTTGAGCATTTGTCACCTGTCACATAAAAACAAATCTTTGTGGGTGGTTATGTACCTCTGTAGCCAGGGCTGCACACACACACCAGCTGATTAGACAACAGGTAACAGCTGTCTGCAAACTGCCGCCCACTGCGTGGTCCGTCAGGGCACATGCAAGGGCGACAGTGGCCACCTGAACCCAGCTCTGGATCACCATGGTAACCATCCAGACACCTGCAGATAGAGGGACAGGTGAAACAAAAAACATGTATATGAGATTAATTATTTGCTGCTCAGTGAATAAGTCAGGACCTTTGTTACTCCCTAAAGAAATCCTAAATTAAACTGTTGACACCCTGGAAGAATCCAAGATATCCAAACTTGAATTTTACACATCGTACTACACATATTTTTGATCATTTATGGATACGGCTAAAGTCTGCTCCTTCCACATCAGTTTGTACCGTTCACAGTGGTGCCCTGTGGTGAAGTCTCGGCAGCCCTGGCACTCTCCAGTCTGAGGGTGGCAGTACTCGCTGTGGCCGTTACACTGGCATTGTCTACAATGAGGGAAGCCCCAAAAACCTGGCAGGCAGTGGGAGCACTGGCGACCAGTGGCCCCTGAGACACACTCACACTGACCGGTGGCTTCATTACAGAAGGCGCTCACTGAACCCCGAAGGTCACAGTCACAGGCTGGAAAAGGAGAAAATAAAATTATGATACATGTCACTAACTGTGGTTATGTGAACTGTATTTATTCCACCCAACTGAAGTAATTAAGACCAAAGGTTCCAATTTAATTGTTTATATGGCCAGAAATCTTCTTGGATGGTTTATTCAGGATTTGTTCATCTTTCCAAACCTTTACTTGCAGAGCTATATTTGATTTGACAATGACTGTTTGATTTTTTTATACATTTACACCCTCACAAGTCCAGATTTTGTAATTGTTTTGCGATGTTGCACATTTTCACAGTATGACATTCTAATAGTGAAAACTATTTTTACCTCCACCAAGTGTAACGGTGGAGGTTATGTTTTCATCAGGGTCTGTCTGTCTGTCTGTCTGTCTGATTGTCTGTTAGCAAGATAACTCAAAAAGTTATGGGTGGATTTTCATGAAATTTTCAGGAAATGTTGATACTGGCACAAGGAACAAATTATTAAATTTTGGGGGTGATGGGGGGGGATCTGCCCTGGCGAAGGTCTTCGCTCTCAGATTGCTTTTCAGCTTGAGTTATGTTTTGTCTTGATTCACTCAGATCAAACAATTCTGAATCATCTAAAATACTGAGAAAAAAAAGCTTTAATTTTTTTTTCCATATTTACCTTTTGTGGTTTAACTGTTTGGATGCTCATTGGCCCAAAATTCTATTTTTCCGTTACCAAATGTTCACATAACTCCTTTCAACCCAATTGAGAAGTCTTGGGACAGTCTCTTCTGATTGAGGTGGTTACATGAGTCATTTTTATTCTGACAGGGCAGATTATTAGTGGACTAAGACCAGCATCTTTTCAACTTACATCTGCAGCCAGCAGGGCTGAAGAGGAAAGTGGCTGGAGCACAGTGCTCACAGTTCCTGCCAACAATGTTGGGACGACACTGGCATTGACCTCCATTTGGCTCACACACAGCACTCAGTGATCCCTGTGGGTCACACTGGCATGCTGGGAAACAAGAAGAAGAGAATAGCTGAGAATATTGTCTTTAAAGACAGCTTAAGAACTTTAAGCTTAAAGTATTAAATAGGGTCAAGTCAAGCTGAAGGCCATCAAAAATATATGCAAAAAAAGTCCATACCCATGGCTCCTTTGTGTATCAGAGCAGACACACTGAAAATGTAGTCATTACAGATGTCTGTCATGGGGCTTTTGATGACGCTTTGGCTGCTCTCCAGACAACGGTAGCGCTGGAACGTATCCCACGCTCCTTCCCCATCTGTCCCATGGAACATGTCGAGCTCCCTGACCCGCGGCATCAGCACCAGCTGAGGAGGCAGTGATGCCAGTGTGAGTGGAGTGGAAAACATGATACAAATATATACAGTATGTAAGAGAGAGCAGATAATAACTCAACATACAGAGTCGATGAGTGTGTACGGGCTGTGGATGTCACTGGCCGATGAATAGAGAGGCAGACTGAGGCGAACTGTGTAGTTCAGTCCTTTTTCAAAACACACTGGACGCACCAGCAACACATGTCTGAAACAGAACAGATAATCAGTGTGTGCAGTGAAGTGTACTGACACTAAACAGGTGTGAGTGCGTTACCTGGATCCAGGAGGAAGAGAAATGTACTGCTCATCTCCACTCTGGATGGAGTTGCTGCAGTGGCTGGTGTAGTTTGGAGGGTTATAGACGGGACGTTGCACCCTGATATTCACTTTCTCCCACTGCTCTGGCAGCTACCAGAAAACACAGACATTTATATATTAGTTTTATTGTTAAAAAAACATTACTGAAGATAAGTTAGGCCATCCTTTGTTATGTCATTAGAAAGGCAACTATGTGTTAAAAGGAAGCATGCTGACTACACATACACAAAAAAAGATTGGGGATGTAGATAATAATATATAATATAACAATTAAAATAACTTTGTTATCAAATGAGTACGAATCCAATCATATAAACCATACAAATGTACGAAAAAGCTCCTAAAATAACATAAGAATATCACTGCCATCAGTGAAATGACATCTCATATGGGGATACTGTCCAACCCTGAGGTTAACACCAACATGTCAGTGCATCTTAAACATGACAAATATCATAAAAGCATGTATTGACTGTATCTCCATTGGTTCATTGGTTTTCAGTAATCCACTGCAACACAAAGAATTAGCTGAATAGATTCTTTACAACCAGAGAAATCACCACACACCTGAAGTTCATTTCCCAGTTTGTGTCCTTAAATACATTTATTTTTCTTTCTCATTTTGTACTTTGGGTGAATATTTTAGGTTTTCGTTTATTCTGTAGAAATCCCTCTCCGTATATGGAGGAACTCATTTTTCTGTTCTCCAGCTGACTGATCTTGCCTTGTTATTGAATGTTTTGCCCCTGTATTTTAAAACTGCTCTAAAATAAAACCTGAGGAAACACATCATCTTTGAATGCAGAATTTCTGCCATTTAACTGCATTAACTTAAAGTAATAAATGCTAAATAAATGAAATGTGAGTTACCTGTGGCTCGTAGCGAATCAGAATGTCATAATCCATAGACTCTGGGATGTTGTCAATGTTGAACTCTAAGTATGCTCCTTCTGGTACACTGACAAAGCCCATACCGGTCCATGTAGGACTGCGATCCAGTGGATAAGGCCTTGGTACAACTGTGACACCCTGACAAGTACAAACGAAGAGTTGGAGTCTACATAACTGAAAACTGGAGAACACCCACTAAAAAGCAGTGACATTATGTTCAAACACACTCACAGGTCCGTGCTTGGCGACCTCTGCTTCATAGGTGTAGTGGTCGAGAGTGATGAAGTAGAAACCAGACTCCACCTGGTCACAGCGACGTCCAAACATATGCTCCCTGCACACGCACTGTCCAGAGTGGGGGTCACAGCTGTGGGCAGAGATCGAAGGCGAATGTTTAACTCATTTAGTGTTATAGATTATTTGACTTGTCACTGATCATGGTAGGAAAAGCACATTCATTAGTCTAATTAAAGCTACACCTACCGATCTGGCATTTCGCACAGCACTTAGTAAAAATTTGAACATGAACAACCCGCCTCCTTCCCTCAGCAACCAGACATATCATCTACCTGCTGTACAGCAGGGGCTCCTGTTTCATCAGTAGACCCTGTATTTAAGGGTCTGGTCTGTGCAACGCTGGGTCTCTGTCTTCACTGCACCTCATCACCTGGGTGAACTGGGCCGTACTGTGAGGGTTTAGACTCCGCCACTGTCCGTGGATATTTGAGGTTTCATAGTCCATACATGTATCGTGCTACATAATCCTACATTGAGTGACACCAAGTACATGTACGTGGAGTCCTTCCGTCGTAAAAATTGAGCTTTGCATGGATGTGTCACTGAAGTCAAGTACACCCAACTCCCAGACTTTATCTCCATCCTTCATTCAATGGACTCTGACTGCTGCAATTGGGGTTTTTCTGTTTGTTCCCCTTGGTTGTTGTTTCTGTTAATAAATCCATTTTTTCATTTCATATGCATTTCAGTCCTATCCATACACATCCTAGACAGGAGACAGCAGTCAGTGACAGGAGGAGCAGCACAAGTGAAGCGTCAGATTCAGAGGTACCGATATTGGATGCGGAACGGCGGTAACTGATGACTGACAGGAGGCTCAGCCAGGCTCGGGCCAATTATTTCATTCGGACCGAATAAAATGATTGGTCAGACTTTTCTTCATCTGCCAAAGTTTCACTATGAAACTTTCCTGCTTGTGTTTGTGAACAGAATTGTTAAAACTTCACCTCCTCTCTGCAGTGGTGGAACAGAAATAAAATGAATGAGGACAGTGACAGAAGGTCAGAAAAGATGTTTGAGAAGGATTATTATTGTATGAGTCTGCATATTGCTTTAAAATGTCACATATTTTCCTTTAATTTTAAGCATATAGTGTGCCTTTTTTTGAATGTCAAATACACATTTTATGAATATAACTTTATTGAATATTCTACCAAGATTTATAACATTTTTCAACTTCATGTCTTACCATAAAGAAAAGTGTAAAACCACAAGTAACTGGGGACAACAATCCAGCCTTTACACTTGAAACAAGTAATGATTTGGCATTTATTATGATAATTGTCTGTATTGACTGATAATTATAATTTTATCATCGTCCAGCTTCATACTAGAAGTTATCTTAAATGAAAAAGGTGTGATATTTTGTTGAGAGAATTAGGGGGTTTTTCTGAGGATAACAGGGTCTTCATTCCTTTACTTTGTTAACATTATATTCATTTGTGTTACTTTACGCTCTTCCTGTGCTGTTTCCGTTTATTGCAAAGTTGTAATGACTCATTTTAGCCACAAACATTTTCCAGTTTTCACAGGTTCTTATGACGTTAATGAGCTTTTAATGAGAGCACTAGAAGGCTAAATGTTTGTCCTGATGACGTTCCAAACATGCAGACAAAGAGATTTAGGCTAACATCTATCATTAACACTCTTATATTTCTGTAATGTAGAGCAATATTTACTTTGCCAATGAAAAACATGGATTTGGCTAAACTTCATGTTGTTTTAGAGAAATGTCTGTTTTATTTACTTGTGCATGTGTTGGTTATTGGTGTGAATCTTTACTGGTGTCACCATTTGAATCAATTATGATTCATCCATCAATGATTTTAAACCCTAAAGCTTCTAAATGTATCTTAATATACTATGTAATCAGTTTTATATTACTATATTACTGCACATGGCCATTTTTTCATCAGTTAAAACAAACCTTAAATCTGAACTCTCAATAATATAAATGGCTGCATGGTTTCAGTACTAGTGTCTGAGTGGCCTCCTACTGGATGTAAACACCAAAACACAACTATGATTTTAATTCAATACAAGTAGAGATGTTAGGATTCAGATTATGACAGCAGCATCTATTCTATACATGATTGTTATGGGATTTGTAAACATACTTATTGTCAACAGCCCCG
Source organism: Sphaeramia orbicularis (assembly GCF_902148855.1). Classification (NCBI taxonomy): domain Eukaryota; kingdom Metazoa; phylum Chordata; class Actinopteri; order Kurtiformes; family Apogonidae; genus Sphaeramia; species Sphaeramia orbicularis. The sequence continues at coordinate 37,526,415 of NC_043968.1, read as the reverse complement.
CCCTGGTCGCAGTCACATGGTCTGCAGCCATCCATGTCATTGGATAGACCCCAGTGCTGCGGCTGAAAGGAACAGGACACAGATCAGACATTTAGTAACCACGTCAACATACAGAGAAAAAAGTCTATAAACTGTAGTTGTGTTTAGATACGAACCATACACTGATCACAGTTATGTCCGTCAACAAGGCGTTTGCAGAAGCAGTGTCCTGTGTCTGAATCACATGAGTTTCCTCCAGGCAGCGTGCCCAGCGGGTTACAGGTACAAGCTGCCAAAACACACAGTGAAACAATGCAACAACAGATTAAACTGTAACCGTTGTCTCCACAGACTAAATGTGTGTCTGGGAATTTCTGAATCTCACATATAAATAGTTTTGGCTTTACACATTAAAAAATGGCCACTGGTTACATAACAAAATCATGGCAAAAAGGTCACACGTATATTTAAATAACACAATTAATTTCACAGGAAAAGTAGACTGAGATTTATTACATATTAGTCAAAAATGTGGGTAGATTCACTCTAATAATAGTATTTAGATAATAGGTTTTTGTCGTACTTAGAGTAAGTCTAATACAAGTTAATTACTTTTCAAGAAGTTTAAATCTATTCAGTATAAAGCGTCATTTTTTTCTTTCAAGTTTACCCAGTAATTAAACTGACTCATTGTTTATTAAATCTTACATAAGAAATATAAATATCTCATAAACAGTAATGCAAAGCAATGTAAAATATCAAGTGACATTAATTTAGTTACTCTCATTATCACAATCTATCCAGTATAGTTAGTTTTTTCTAACTAAAGTTAAATATGTTCAAATTTAATCTATATATAATTAAAATATGTGTATTTCCACTGTTAAAGCTACTTTTAGTCTATTGTATTGAGTAAATATTCCACTTATTTACTGTTTAATTATTAATCTAATCTTGTCTTTCTATTTACTGTGTAGTTCATATCATCATATCATTGCTGACTAATATAAGTTATCATTAGATGTTGTATTATCATACTAACTTCATCATTATATTAACCATTACTTTTTGTAAAATGTTGTAAATTTTAGGAATAATATTGATTTTTATGTGTAGTTCGTGACATACGCAGGCAGCCATGAGGTCCTTGGCCCAGTCCATAGTGTCCTTGTCTGCAGTGGTCGCATCGCTCTCCTTCAACATTGGCTTTGCAGCGACACTGGCCTGAGATCAGTCCAGCTACCACATCAGTTCGAGAGTCACACAGTCCTCCTTCCAGTGCTCCGGATGGGTCGCAGTTACATGCTGCAGAGACATGAATTGCATTATGGAGACTATGTGAGCACTTATGGCCTGAAAGGAGATTAATGTATTGTATGTTTAATGACATCGGACACAGTAATAACAACCTGAATCTATTCCCTGCCACAAAAAGCAAAAACCTGATGAAAGAATATATTTATCATAATTAAAACTATCAAAGAATTAAACTGTCAGCAACCTTTGAACAACCACCTGGCAATTGGCAACACTTTTAAAGGTTTGGGTAAGAGTAACATTTGAGACATGTATCAACTTATATTGTGAAGTTGTGTTTCCTCCTCATTATACATAGGATCTTAAAGATGTTCCCATTCAAATGAATAAAGTCTAACCCTAATCCCAGGTGAAAGTCTGATGAAAATCAATGTTAAAATGTTTTGAAACACTTCTCCAAAACACACTTCAAATCCAATACATAATATTTATACTTAGGGCTTGTTCACAGGAGTGAAGGCAAAAATACAATCATCTTAAATGTTGTGAATATTTTGCAACCTTTCAGAGGCACAAAGTTAACTTCAGGAAAACTTGTAGAGTGTCCAAAATATAAGCATGCAAGAATGTGCACCGTAAAAATCACAGAAATTCCAGGCAGTAGAGATTATTTCTTGTGCAAAAGTGGAAAATGTTGCCTAACTGTGAAGTAAGAGAAGAGGCCAAGTTTTCAGCAGATGCATTAGCATTCATCGCCTTGGGATAACTGTTCATGCTAGATTTATAACTCATTTTCATAAATTTCATAGCAGATGTTACAGTAAGTATATGCTGCACACATGTCAAAGTAGTTCCCTTTCAAATAAAGCAGTGGATGAAGGGATAAAAAAAACAAATCCGCCCTCATAAATTGTACCCAAACTAGGAGCAGGATTTTGTAGAAACTAATATGAATAATATGAATAAAGTTGTCTTAAATCACAACCGCTCTATTTATGAGTGAGAGACACTTAAGAGGAGGAACATAGAAGGAAGCTGTATCTTTTTACGGCACTGTTTCCACTTCTACCCAGCACTTAGTAGGTAATTACAATCATGTTCTAACAACAGATACTTTCTGCCTTTCACTTCAAAGACTTCAACACAGTTGTGAGTTCAGGTCCAGATGGTGCCTGTCTATGTTTGCAGAGCTGAAACATGCATTTTTACAGGCTGTTTGTGATTTAAGGAAAACAGACACTGGAAGGTCATATGGGGGTGACGTACGTTCACAGACGTTGGGGTCCCTCAGGTCTCGGTTGGGGTGCTGATAGAAGAAGGGCATGCACTGCTCACACTGTCGACCCCTGGTGTTGTGCTGACAGTCGTCACACACACCTCCACTAACGTTTCCAGTTGTCATATACACAGCCAGATCAAAATGACAGGAGGTGGAATGCTGGTTACACTCACACTCTGAGGGAGGAAGAAGGGCATTCATTTAAACACAGAACCTGACTTTACTGTGAAATATACTGATTCTTTACTCTGCTGTGTGATTTTAATTGGTAAACACTGTGTAGAACTTGAATAACACACTTTGAGACTTATAATTATTAACAGAGCTAATACAAATGAAACCTATTGAAAGAATAGTTTGACAGCTTGAAAAATGTCTCCAAATTCTTGTATAAAATTAAGAAAGTCAATACTACACTGTTGCTCATAAAGTTGGAATATTGTTTTTCACACATCTTTTCAATCCTATGCAGCAATCAGCTTTAAACAGGTGCCATGATTAGCCTACATGTTTGACACCCCTGGTCTAATCACTTTATCTATCAAGAATTAATCCCATTTTTCAGAATCATTTCATGAGAAGAGGTAAAATATTTTATTCTAACTGTATGGATAACAGTGTACCTTAATGTCATTTAACTAAATATGGAACTAGTACGTGGGTGTGGGTCATTAGTTTAGCTTAGCTTAGCTTAGCCTAGCATGAAGACACATTAACAAGTAACTTTGTTCAGACCTACTCTGATATTACTTCACAATATATTATTTTTACACTCCAGTTCATTTATAAATTAAACAACATACAGTGTGAGAGTAAATTAGCTTTAAAAAACATGTGTGTGTCTTTTTAAGCTAAGCCTGGTTAGCTCTTTTCCTTTAAGCTAAATGACTCTGGCTGTATCTCCATATTAAACATGAGAATAGTGTCACTGTTTTGATGTCACCCTCAGGCAAAAGGTTGATAAGTGACAAATACAAACCAAACAGTAAACCTGTCTTCACATGTGTGAGTTGAATCAGGCCAATCTGTATTAGTGGGTGTGTTTTTTCATACTCTTGCAGGCGTGGGTGTTGCGCCCCTCTGCAGGTCTCCAAGGCAAGTCCTGGTAGAAGTCTTGGCATCGCTCACAATTTAGTCCCTCAGTGTTGTGATTACACACACAGCGACCATGTACCTACACACAGTTACAGTTTAGTTCTGAATTTGCAGAAATAAGCACAATACTTCTATTGTTGAGTCCTTATCTCTGTAGTGAAAGAGTCATATCCAAATAAATCAGGCAGTCACATGTCTGGCAAATCATTGTGTGTGTTTGTGTAAAATGTGTTTAATGTACCATGCCCTCAGCTCCAGTTGGTGCCCCATCAATGGGAGCGCATTCAGAGGCGTGGCCATAACAGAAGCAGTTGCCACGGACGACCATGTCATAGAGGGCGTAGTAGTACTTCTCTGTCACCTCATCACGGGAGTCCAGCAGGTTGTCGCCCAAAGTGTGGAGTTTGATGAAGTTGATTCTGAGGTTGGTGATCTTCAGCATGTCTGCACACAATCAATCAGTCAATAGAGTGTTAGTGTTCAATATTTAACACCTAAAACTGAGATTTGGTGCACTGAAATACAGTAAGCAGCACATTATTGTGTTGTTTTTTTTAAAGCTTCCAGTCCAAGTTGGACTTTGCTGACGTTCGCACGCCCACAGAATTCACCACATACTTAAAATGAAGCCTCTCTATGTTTTGTGAGTGTGTATCAGTCTGGCTGTACTGTATGTGAATTTACAAAAGCTGAGTCGCTTCCACATGTGAAATTCCACAGAGTGCTCTTCCTGTTGGATCTCTGACCCCTGCAACTCGGATCCAGGTCAGTGTTACCTGGACTACAGACACCTCAGAGTTACTGGAAGTCATCTCAATACTTTACACTACGTCACTATAGTTATATTATTTCGGAAATAACATGTGTTTCATTCTCACTTTTACAATTTGTATTTTTCTAGCTTTTCCTGTCCTATCTGTATTTTTTCTGTCATCAAAAGGTAAGTACCTACAGGATGGTTTTGTACTGTATGTTTTGCACTACAGCACTATTTGTGAACATTTCTGCAGTACTACCTTGGCAAATTTAAATACCTAATTTTAATTCTGATTTTATTAAGGGCAGTAAATTGTTTGCGTGTTTGCTTACCAACCTGGGATCTATACCACAGGGAATTTCAAATGTCAGAGGTTCAGAGATTATTTATAATATGATTCTGTAATAGGGAATAGCCTTTATTTTGCAGAGTGTGCTAAAGTTTTTGTGAGATGGTGAATGACTTAGCTCCTTAAATCTAAGAAAAAAAAAATCTAAATTAATTAATCTGATAAAACTCTTAGTCACTCTCTCACTCTTAGCAGCTTAAGAACCAATTGTGATGAGGACCTACAACTAAATGCTGCCCTGTCTCAAGCCAAAAAAAGCCTGGGGTACTTCCTGTACATGCCACAGTAGAAATCATTTATACAAAACTTGAAGAAACATAGAAATCTGTCAAAATGTGTTTCCTCTTACTCTGAATCCTCAGGCTATAGGGGTCCTCGATCTCAAAGGCAGGATCCAACACCCTAAAAATCACCTATGAGAGAAAAAATGTATGACGCAAAGTAGGTTAAATGTTGATTTAGACTCATTTTCAAAAACCAACTTTCCAGATGCAAACATTTGATTTTTATATTAAAAAAGGGAAATAAGTTTCAACCTCCTCATACAACCCAAAAAATAAATTAGTCTCACCTCTCCCTCAGTGGATGGCTCAATGTCTGAGTAATGTGAGTCGCAGATGATCTCGTCCACTTTGATCATGGCTCCTGCAGACACGCCGGGGAAAGAGGACTCACAGTCGTACGCAAAGTAACGATAAACCTGCCACGATTTCCCAAAGTCCATGGACCGCTCGATCACCATGGCCGCCGGCCGAAACGTCTGTCAATGAACAACGGTAACCTGTTCAGTGTGTCTCTGATGTGGGTGAAATTCACTGAATGACCATGACTTTATTCCTGATGGAACTTTTTTTCCTCTTTCTTTTCCTTGTGTCTTATTTTTGGATTTGTGTATGTTTCCATCAGCTATTAAATTATTAACATACATCATTTCAGATGACTAATATTAATGTTAACAACACTTAATCTGGAATCGGTCGCAATGAAAGGCATTAAGTAATACATTTTCTTTTATTTATTTATTTTTTTAAATTGTATTTTGATCCCAGAGCTATTATTTCTTAATGCTTTTAATATGTTTACGTATATGTATATGTTTCCTTGTCTTACATTATATGGTTATACTGTGTGAAGTACAATTAAATCAAATTATCATGGTGTCAAATCAGAAGTTTACTATATTTTATTGAAGTGTTAATGCAATAATCTAATATCTTTCTTTCTTTCATTAAGATGTGATTGATCCTTTCTGATGTAGTGTGCATTTATTTTATTTAAACTATTCCTTGTTTCATGCATTATCCTGGTAGGTATAGGTGTCCGGGCATATCAAAAGAAGGAAGGAACCATGGTATCCTGTTCTCCATATTTAAGTGAATTGTGATGAGTTAATTTTCCTGTAGAGTTAATGTTGATCCTCCTTTTATAAAAAAAAAAACAAACAAAAAAAAACAGCTAATGGTGGATATGATGACAACAAGAAAAACTTAAAACACATTACCCAGAGGATATTATCCAGAGATGCTGATTTTTTTCAAAGAAAAACAGAGTGGGACAGGATGTACATTGCATGTGTATCTTTGTGTGTGTGTTGACTGTGATGAGAGACATAAAACCAGCTGGCCGACATCACAGCAGATCAGAAAGGCAAAGAGCACAAAGGTGTTTTTAGTGAACAGCCCTGTGCATGTCCTCTCCCTCCTCCTCTTTTCCCACTGTTCTCCAGAGACCAGAACAATTTTCCACATTCCTCCACCACAGCTGTCCAGAGCTGTGTTTATCTCTGTATGGGAACATACATACACGACACACTATATATGTGTGAGTTTGAACAGGCACCTTGAAGGTCATGATAAGGTGTGTGAAATGAAACTCTGCCTCCAGGTCCAGCTGGATGGTTACATTCTCCACACCTGGAGGTGAAAAGAAAAACACATAGACAGGAAATTAACAATTAAGGCCGCTGTTCTCTCTGAGCAGATGTTAACTTAGGAGAATTCATTATTAGATGAGCTTCTCCCACTCTAATAAACTCCACTTTAATCATTTACAACTTCTTCTGCCAGAAAATACTTGTCAACTCCTACGCGAGTATGGGACCTTATTTCGATAAAGAAAGAAATAAATAAAAAAGCTAAAAGACACACATGACAGAAAAACACAGAAAATGTCCAACTCCCACATTTTATTCTGTACTCTGTTCCACTACTCCTGGACAGTGGTGGGAATCTGTCAGAGGTGTGAGTCACGGTGGGAGTGGTGTCCAGTCATGCAGATGTCTTTGAAACAGCAGGAAACTGCAGACACACAATGGCTGTGTGTGGGATTTCCTAATCCCCTCAGTGCTGTCCGCCAGTTTCTTCTTGGATTCTGAGTTCACCAGCTGTTTCAAAGTCTTATTCCCAGACTTTAGTTATTTACATGGAGATTTACACGTCAGGAAATTAAAACTACTGTGGGTATGTGAGCAATTACTGGTTAATATTCCAGTATTTAACAGTTGAATAGTCAAATTAAATCTGCAGGGCTTGATAGTTTTAAGTATCACTGGGCAAAAATGACAAAATTACTTTCAACATATTTTTATTCAAGTGGTTTAAGAGGACATGAGACTTCTGCATATATTTCTTCCATGTGTTTTCAGGCTGTAGAAATCATACTCCATGATTATTTCCCACTTTGTCTAATCACAGGTGTTTTCAGACAGAAAGGGGGTTAAATATGTGCTTTACAGCTGTGATAATTGATCAGATTCTGTAAGCTTCACTTTCCCATAATGGCAGGAAACCTCAGTTTCATCTATATTCATATTTAGTCGATTACTTTGGACTGAGAGGAAAGAGCTACAGAAGGAAGGAGTGTATTTTCAAAATTTCAGCTCTTGCAGCTCTGACCTGCTTAATATTTAATACATTTTGAGATGAAGTCCTCATTTTGATGTACCTCAGGAAAAGAAACACAGGCTGCAAAATTAAAATAATAAAGGGCGACTTTAAAATAGTTTCAATCAACACTACAATACATCGGTCAACTAAAACAAAACATGTTATAAGCACCATGTGATCAAATTAAAAATTTTAAATAGAATTTGTTTAAATTTTTACTGAAATTTGTTAAGCTCATTAACTACAACATGAAGAATATGAAGAGTAGCCTTATAAGATAATGGTACATGTCTCCAGGACAACAAACCTCAAACACTATGCAAACCACGAAGCAGTGTTAAACAAAAAACGACACGTCGACTTTTGTTGTCTTTTGTAGTTTTACCCAAAAATTGAAATTGAAGAAATGGAGTTTTTAGACAAAAAAAATTAGGATTTTATTTTTGGCCAAAATCATGCAGCCAAAAAGCAATAGACACATAGCACCAGCGATTACCTAACATGACTGGGACATTTACAAGTATTAAACTGATTAATATTACCATATATTCATGTTATACCATTTCATTCTAATGCAATAGCGGCAAGTAACACTAAAAAACTAGAAAAGCACTCTGACAGCGCAGACCTCTCCCAAGGCAGATCAGTGACACCCCCCCCCCCCCCCATCACCACCAAAATTTAATCATGTGTTCCTTGTGCCAGTATCAACCTTTCCTGAAATTTTCATCTAAATCCGTCCATAACTTTTTGAGTTATCTTGCACATGGACAGACAGACAGACAAACCAATGCCGGCAAAAACATAACCTCCTTGGCGGAAGTAATAAATTGTGCATGTGCTTGAATTACCTTCTAATAAACAGTTTTTCATGCAGGAATTGAGCAAGTGCTGAAGTTTGAGCAATCTTATAATATAGAAAAAGTCAGAATTCTCTGATTCTGGTTTGTTAGATTTGACTATTTTTCTTCCCTATGTTTCTTTCCTCTTCTATGACTGTAAAGTGAATAACTTGGGGCTGAAAATTAAATTGGCAAAAAGGGAAAGCTGCATAAATTTGAGCATGGTATTATTTCAAAATATGCTAAATGGATCAAATCAAGAAACATTTAAGAGACAGACAATCAAATTCAGATATACTGTATCCACTCTGGAATCACCACATGTATAGATGTAAGTACATAGTAGGATGTTGTTTGATAAAGCGTACATAATTTGTCTGTTTCATGGTTATACTGAACAGTTTTATTACTCAAAGATTAGACTTTTATGTCAAATCAGTGTTTACGTCATTTCCATCTCCTCTCTTTGTAACGCTGTCTCATTACACACTCTGACGGTCTGTGTGAGTTCAAGTGTTGAACACACATCTGTTTCTATCTGCACACCTGTTCTCCACTGCACACCTATAAGCCCCGCCCCCCAAACCTGCGGTGATTGGCTCTGTGATCTCCTGTCTAGTCATTACCGAGGTCAGTTCCCATGAGAACACTGTCAGTTCACGTTCACGCACTACACTGCTCTTCCTTTCCTTTAAACCTGAAGGAATCTGTCTTTGACTCTTTAATTCAGAGACAAACTCTCCTCAGTCTTTCTCATGCATGTTTCTCACCGTTCTCCGACTGCCACCAGGTCTTGAGGCGATTGTGGGCGAAGGTGGTGACCACGTTTTCAATGGTGTGGCTGATGGGATTGATGTCTTCATCGTACATCTGCCTGGAGTCACAGACAAAACATTTCTTCTCCTCCTGATGGGTAGAGACCACACATAGCGCAGACATGAACATATCTCCTTACTCGCAGTAAATAACCCCTCAGACAGTTTGAGGTTTAATTATGGAGATTTCCTCTTCTAAACCCTTCTAAGTGAAAAACCTGATTATAAGAATCTCCATCAACTAAAAAACCACAACACAAAATACCATATTGCTGTTTTAATAATGAAGGATTTCTGATGTATAAATTTTAGATCAGTAAAAGCTGCACTTTTCTTTTTTTTTTTTTTTTGTGAAACTGATGGATTAAATCTTTGTTTTGTGTTTCATAATACAAACTGGAGGCCTCCATAGTGCTAAATGTGGCAGCAGTAACAATTACTTTTATTATAAACTCATGTGCAGATGTGATTTTCTCTTTTCTACCATGTCGAACTGATTCCCAAAGTTTCATTTGAGACCAAGAATCAAACAAGTCCTCACATTTAACGCATAAAATTAAAAAGAACAATTTTTGTGGGGACCTTTAAGTACAGTTTTCTCTATATTTAGCAGTTACTAAGTGATTTATCATCTTTTAATTATAATATTATCACCTACATTTTGCATTTTGCTGTGAATATCAGGTACTTTCCCATTATACGTTTGCTCATCATGTTGATGTTCATAAAAACTGAGTAGCGTCAAAGGTTATTACAACAGAAGAGAGGAAACTGAAGCAAGTGACCTTTTAAAAAAATATAACGTGTCAACAACCACTGTTTTTTATCAAACTACATGGGTTTTACTGGTGGCAATGACAGTGTTTCTATGTTCTACGGGGCCTTTGAACATCCAAATGGGTCAAATATGATGATGCTGAAAAGCTGAGACACTGCATTTTATCTCAATTATTATAATGTATTAATAGTAGTTCAAAAGCTGTTTAACATTTTCGATCAGTAGAGGCTTTTGGCTGCTGTTGGTGCCTGTTTAGGTATTTGTGGGTTAAATTAAGGAACAACTCCTGAGGTTTTAGGAATTTTGCTTTAGATGAATTTTAAGTATTCCTGACAGCTGCTGCCACTTCTCTGTTCATGATTAACACTAAATGTTAGGTCAACATTTTGGGTTGTTTTTCCTTTATGTAACTCTTAACTGTAAGTACAGTTTCATTTACACAATAGCGAGCTAATGCTTTGGGGCAGAGGTTTTCCCTTTAATTTTAGTGAACAAGCCCTTGAAAGCAGAGTCCAGACCTGCTTCCGATGAGCTGGATTCAGATTAATGGTGTGTATATATCAGGTTGCTGGAGCTCTCACTCACTTTGACTGGAGGCCTGGATGCCAGATGCTTTGGCATGTGCACAAGTTTTACTCTGGTTCACACACATATACAGTCTTAAATCACAAAACAGCAGCAGAGAGTGAATAAACAAGAGGAGTTTCTCAATTTCTCCGCGTCTTCGCCAACTATGTCTGTGTTGAAATGTGACTAGAGTCTGGGTAAGTGGCTCCACTTAGCAGGGTATGATAAAAAAATGTCTGCTACTTGACTTCACTTCCTTCTCCCATCATCTGCAGCTCATACTTTAGGACTGTGCTCATCAGCTGGCACAAAAAAATCCTCACACTGTGTCTGTGATATCATAAGGACACCATTCACACAGCAGAACTGCCAAAGGGGGTTTGATAAAAAGAGAATATCCCCTACCTCGCCCCCCAGGCCCTCATGCACACAGGGCTGGGATTGTGAAGCATACAGCACTTTATTGTGGAGGGGAATGTCTGCACTCCCACTCAACATGACAGCAAGCAGATACTGAGCAAGTGAACGCACCCGCACACAAATAATCCAAATAGTTTATCGGCTTAGTTACAGAAACAGACCTAAAAAACAGGGCGGTGTTGAAGGTTGGTCATATCTTTCTTAGTTTTTGTCACCACCACACTAGTAAAATCCTGTTATTCCATGTGATTTATGAGGGGTAGATTACACTCAAATTCATTTATTCAAACTTTCCTCTCATTAGGATTCAGAGGTAATAACTCACTGTCATAAAAATGTCATCTTCAAGGCTAGCAGTGTTGATATACTTCATATCACTGTAATGAATTCTGTTTTGTAAAAATAAATGACCTCTTCTTGTCATATACAGGCTTTTTTTTTTTTTACATCAAGTAACAATACATCCATTTAAAAGTCAAAGAAAATTGTCCAAATTATGTCTTATTACTTACATTGTACATCAGTCAGTGTATACCTCTGTATATGCATTAAAGATAAAGTTACAGATGTGGTCATTAGTTAATATGACAGCATCAGTATTGCTTTTTTTTCCTTCTTGCTTTCCAAGGCTAAGTTAGTAGTTTGCTGTTTCTAATTACTCTGCATGAATAAAGGTGTTTACTTAGAGTGCATTCCTGTACTGAAGCGCCCCGTGTTTGCATTTCTTAACCTTAAGTTTCATTAAAATGATGATTAATTGATACATTGTAGTATTATTCTTATAAGTCAAGAAAATGAAATGAAATATGTAGTGGTTCTATTACAAAATAACTGTAGTCATATAGAAGAATTATGCCATAATTCTTTCTTAGATGTATTGTGGCTTCTTTAACAGAGGGTGATCATATGTGTGAATAATTTTATATACTTAATGTGGATTTCTGGTTCAGCTGGTCAGTGCTGGTGGTGCAGTCTGATAGAATCATACATATTTCATTTTACGCAAATCTTAAAATGAATTGTTTTGTGCTGCTGTGTGCTTGATGTATGGACTTGTATGTAGTGTTAGTTATTACAGTGTAATGTTCAGTCTCTATACCATCCAGACCTGGTTTATAAGGAAATGGAAAAAATGCAAGCACTCTACAACAGCACATAAACCAAATAACATCTAGAACACAGGTGTCAAACGTGCGGCCCTGGGGCCAAAACCAGCCCGCCAAAGGTTCCAATCTGGCCCGCGACATGAATTTACAAAGTGCAAAATGCAAAAATTACTCTGAAGATAATAACAGTCAAGGGCATCAAACTCAAAAATAACAGCATAATAACCTAGAAATAATGACTCCAAATGTTCTTCTTGGTTTAATGTGAGAAAAATAATATGATATTATGCCTATAAATAATGGCAACATCATTTTTTTCTCTTTGATTTATTGCAAAGAACATTAAATTATGATATCCTTTACCGATAAGGTGTCAATAACCTGAACAAATATGAACAACCTGAAATGTCTAAAGAAAAATAAGTGTAATTTTAACAAAATTCTGCCTGTTTTGTGCCTTGGTAGATCTGATCTGTAATGCACATGTAGAAATGATAAGTTGAGGCATAATATTGATAAAATTGTACTTATTTTTCTTCAGAAATTTCAGTTGTTTCCAGTTATTCACATCTTTTTTGTTTTGGATAGAAATAGTTTCATCATTTGATGTTATCTTTTGCACTAAAAAATTTGCAGTTGTCATTATTTATAGGCTATTATGTTATTATTTTACTGGTCTGACCCACTGGAGATCAAATTGGGTTGAATATGGCCCCTGAAAGAAAATGGGTTTGACACCCCTGATCTAGAAGGAACCTAATGGCTCCACAATCCTCCTTTCATGTTTGTGGGTGGTATGGATGTAAGATCAGCATTTCCTAAACATGGTTAGGGTTTATTCTCTGACCCACTAGAGTGGTCCAAAAAAATTTTTTTTAAGATTCTCTGGATTAGAACCCTGCATTTGGTTCCATATCTGGCCAAATTACTTTAGTCCAAATTTTATGCAAATTAATTAATATTTAGAGGTTGCACAAGACACGTGAAGGTTGCTCTGTATACTATAACATAACTAGCCAAATGAATAGGGCATATTAGAATAATTTGTAAGTTTATTCTCAAAATCAAACTGCAACTCACATAAAAATGGTACTTAGAAAGTCCAGCCACCACTGTTGCTTTATTGAAATTACAAAAAATGTTCCTGTGTTCTTTAACAACTTGGAGCCAGAACTCTTTGTGATCTTCCTTTTTTGTTCGGCTACAGTTGAAGTCTTGAATAAGCTCCACCCCTCTTTCAGCAACATCATTGACAACTTTTCTGGAATGCACGATTTTTGCATCCTTCTGAAAGTCCTCATCATCAGCCCAGTCTTCTGGAGGAATTCTGAAGAATGTTTGTGGCAGAACCAAAGTTTCAAAGAAACACATCGTGCTGGTGGTGACAAAATCACTGATCTGCTTCCCGTCATAATCTGATGGATTAAGGACATCCCAACACTTTAGTGGAACCCAAAGAACCTTCATTTTCCATCATGTTGTGAACCATCAGCTGCTTCTGCTCTTGTGTCACACTGGAGTCCAAGAATGCCAGGCCAACCAATTCTTCACTCAAGTACCAAAGATGTCGGCCGAAAGCTGTTAAGGCTGCTTTCTTGACAAGTGAATTTTCATTCTGTGACAGTTTTTTAAGGAATGCCAAATCATTTGCAGGGGCTTTCACTGGTGATGGGGCTTCAAACCACGCTCTGATGAAGAGGCTTTGTGCAACCTCTAAAACATCTCCTTTTTCTTCTAAATGTTTTCCTAAATCATCTTTTGAATGCCAAAACCTAATGCAGGGTTCTAACTGAGGTTATCTGAAACTTGTTTTTTTTTTACCATGATTGTTGGCCCACCCTACTGACCCACTCTCCAGTCAAATCATCCTCATTCAACTCAACCCCCTGCTGGGTGTTAATGTGTTTGGTCCTTCAGGTCATGGGTTTTCTCACCTCCAGATGTCCCACTATGCAGAAGCGCTCCGGCTGCTTGAGGCCGCAGGTGGAGGAGGCGCTGAGCTTGTGCGCACGGCCGATCAGCAGGTCACCGGTGGCCGGGTAACAGCTGCCCTCGGTGCAAACATCCGGAAACTCCGGCTGCTGCTGCGCCCGGACGGGCCACCACAGGGCTGAAGGGATGAGATGCTGTCAGTGCATATGGTCTGACCACACTCTGAAGTGGATTTGTTCCTTCATTAGACAGCCACTGGCCTTGTAAAAGTAAAGCCCATGTCTCCTTTTGCCTTCAGCTGTAAAACTCAGCTCCTGAACAAACTCTCTGTTAATTCATTATAATGAAACTCACATGAATTCACTCTGCACCAATACTGGAGCTGTTTACTTATGATACCCTGGTATTCACTCTTATTCTCTTATTTACCTTTTCTGACTTGAGTAGTTAATAGTTTTCATATGGTTTTCATTACATTGGACTGCTGAAAACATGTTGGCAGCTGCAGAAATTCCACCCACTGAGCTGACAGCATCTACCGACGTTTGTGTTTGTACATGTAAGACTTTAAGAGTAAAACAGACTCACCCAAAGTTGTAATAATGTGGACGAGGATCAGCATCTCCACTGACAGGACGCCTGGTCGGAGTTGATGATGGCTCCTGCAGCGTTGTGTGTTTTTATGTGTGTGAAGAGTGAAGTCTGAGGCAGGAGGAGTTGTCTTGTAGAAAGTCCGCATCCCACCAACCAACTCCACCCCACAGTCCACAGTGCGCCTCGGATCATTCAGAGATGAGCGCGCCCTCTGCTGGCCCCACGGACTCAAAACATCACATATCAGTGTTTATTCCCATGTCCAATCATATATAGAGTGACTGACGTTTCAAACATGAAAAAAAGACAAAGATAGACATTTATAGGATAAACTACAGTTACTCCTATAATATGTTAATTAATGGAATTTTGTATAATGTTCTGGATCTACTAAAAATAAAGTGAGCTCCTTTGCTTTTCTGTGAAGCTATATTTATTTAGTTATGTGCTGTTCACACACTCCTGTCATATTCTTAAGGAAAAACATTGTTCTTCAAAAATAAGAAAGCATAATTTTTAAGATCCCCTTGGAGGTGTTTATGTTTGACGGTTAATAAATCAGTCCCTCCAGGATTTCGCAGGATTTTTAAAAAAATTTTTATTATTGTGGACTAAAATGCCTGATTTTGCGGTAGCTTTTCCAAAAAATTGCAGTGAAAGTTTCGATGATTTGAGGCTTCTTTTATTAAAGTCACAGGAACATGGGCATTTGCAAATTACCTAGAACAGTCTTTTTTGAGTTTTTAGCCTTAAAAAGCACCAGGAAGCAATGATTTTAAACAAAACAGGCATTTTTTCATTCATTCATTTATTTGATTTGAGCAGCCAAGAAGAGCGGAGCGTCAAAGAACATCAACCAATCAGAGCGCAGCGTCACAGAACGTCAGCCAATCAGAGTGCAGCGTCACAGAACGTCAGCCAATGAGAACGCAGCGTCACAGAGTGTCAGCCAATGAGAGGGCAGCGTCACAAAACGTCAGCCAATCAGAGCGCAGCGTCACAGAACGTCAGCCAATGAGAGCACAGCGTCACAGAACGTAAGCCAATCAGAGTGCAGCATCACAGAACGTCAGCCAATGAGAACGCAGCGTCACAGAGCATCAGACAATGAGAGGGCAGCGTCACAGAATGGCAGCCAATCAGAGAGGAGCGTCACAGAACGGCAGCCAATCAGAGTGCAGCGTCACAGAACGGCAGCCAATCAGAGAAGAGCGTCACAGAATGGCAGCCAATCAGAGCGCAGCGTCACAGAACGCCAGCCAATGAGAACGCAGCGTCACAGAACGCAGGCCAATCAGACCGCAGCGTCACAGAACGCCAGCCAATGAGAGTGCAGCGTCACACAACGCCAGCCAATCAGAGCGCAGCATCATAGAACGCCAGCCAATCAGAGAGGAGCGTCAGAGAATGCCAGCCAATCAGAGCACAGCGTCACAGAACCCCAGCCAATCAGAGCACACCGTCACAGAACGCCAGCCAATCAGAGAGGAGCGTCACAGAACGCCAGCCAATCAGACCGCAGCATCACAGAACGCCAGCCAATCAGAGCGCAGCGCAGCGTCACAGAACGCCAGCCAATCAGAGCACAGCGTCACAGAACCCCAGCCAATCAGAGCGCAGTGTCACAGAACACCAGCCAATCAGAGAGGAGCGTCACAGAACGCCAGCCAATGAGAGCGGAGCGTCACAGAACACCAGCCAATGACAACGCAGCGTCACAGAGCGTCAGCCAATGAGAGGGCAGCGTCACAATACATCAGCCAGTCAGAGCGCAGCGTCACAGAACGCCAGCCAATCAGAGCGCAGCATCACAGAACGCCAGCCAATGAGAGCGGAGCGTCACAGAACGCCAGCCAATCAGAGTGCAGCGTCACAGAACACCAGCCAATCAGAGAGGAGCGTCACAGAACGCCAGCCAATGAGAGCGCAGCGTCACAGAACGTCAGCCAATTAGAGCGCAGCGTCACAGAACGCCAGCCAATGAGAGCGGAGCGTCACAGAACGCCAGCCAATCAGAGCGCAGCGTCACAGAACGCCAGCCAATGAGAACGCAGCGTCACAGAGCGTCAGCCAATGAGAGGGCAGCATCACAAAACGTCAGCCAATCAGAGTGCAGCTTCACAGAACGCCAGCCAATCAGAGCGCAGCGTCACAGAACGTCAGCCAATCAGAGAGGAGCGTCACAGAACGCCAGCCAATCAGAGTGCAGCATCACAGAACGCCAGCCAATGAGAGCGCAGCGTCACAGAACGGCAGCCAATCAGAGAGGAGTGTCACAGAACGCCAGCCAATCAGAGCGCAGCGTCACAGAACGCCAGCCAATCACAGCGCAGCGTCACAGAACACCAGCCAATCAGAGCGCAGCGTCACACAACATCAGCCAATCAGAGCGCAGCGTCACACAACGTCAACCAATCAGAGCACACCGTCACAGAACGCCAGCCAATCAGAGCGCAGCGTCACAGAACGCCAGCTAATGAGAGCGCAGCATCACACAACGCCAGCCAATCCGAGCGCAGTATCCAGAACGTCAGTCAACCATACCTTATTAACTTACATTGAAGCCACATTTTTACTCTCAGATAAAAAAATATTAGATGACTAGAAGCATGACTTTATAGTAGTTTTTTCACATGCACATTTTGACTTGAGTGTCCCCAGAGGGTGCAAAAAGTGTCTGTAGTGTATAATAGACCTGTCAGAGTAACTGACACTGAATACAATATATGTCTAAAATATGTATTCTTGTAGAAATTCATGTCATAAACTGTAACACAGCCATAACGATCACCAAATTAAAGGAAAAAATGACAAAATCTATCAAATCTATCAGACCAGTTATATTAGGGAATCTTATTTCTGTGCTCCCTCGTGGACATGGAGAGAAATAATAAACTTATTCAGGTCACATTTTGAAAAGTTACCAACCTTTAAAAGAAATGATTTGTTCCCATGGTCTGGCTAATTTGTGATTAGTATAATTTCAGGTTTCACTAAAATGCTCCCAATTTTTATTAGGTTCAAGGTATCTTCATTATCCCCCAGGGGGACCAACATCAATCATCCAACAACAACAAATACTGACACAATTCCAAATTACCCTGTGTAATTTACAAGACTGATAGTATATTCGTTTCCTGTTTTAAGTGACTATTGAAACTACT
Organism: Sphaeramia orbicularis; assembly: GCF_902148855.1. Lineage (NCBI taxonomy): Eukaryota > Metazoa > Chordata > Actinopteri > Kurtiformes > Apogonidae > Sphaeramia > Sphaeramia orbicularis. Next base: position 37,508,596 of record NC_043968.1, on the reverse strand, counting down.
TTTTTTGCCCACTTATTATTTTTTTTAAATCAAAACAAAATTTTATCTTTTGAAATATAAAAGTTTGATTGCGGAACTCTTTTGCCGAACCCCGGTGTTATGTGGGACGACTGTTGGAGGCGGACCGGAAACAGCGTGAGGTTACCGAGATCTGTTCTGAAGTGTTTCATCAGGTAAGTTTTCAACAAGCTTTTGTCTCTTATACACTGTCAGTTTTTATGTGTCGTTACACTCACATGGTGCCTCGTTGTGGGAATTTGTGTCCTATGGAAATGTATTGAGAAAAACCTACATTTTGAAGGTTTATTTCACGTTCCGATTCAAAGGCGGGAGACTACACGAGCCTCGTTACCGGTTTTCAACGGAAGCTCTGCCTCGACTTTGAGCCCATGTTGACATATGCATGTTCCGTTGATTGTCACTTTATTTATTTCTGACCGCAAAGACACACTGCTGTCAGCATGCAGTGATAAAATATACAATGAATCGCACGGAAATTTAAGACACCCCATTTAGTTTTGTTCTCTTGTGTTCTGCTCTTTGTATCTTTCAGACCTCATCCACTTTGACGTCTTCAGTTGACTTTAAAGTGTGCACACCTCTCCATTTAGAAGATGTTGAGAAGTGCCTCAGCTCAGGTGAGGGGTGGGAAACTGTTCTTCATCAGGTACAGATGCAGACAGGTGACAGGGCGTCCCACATAGTGAAGCACGATTTCATCCTAATGTATTGCACATTTTAAATGATGTTTCAGGAAAATTGGTAATAGAAAGCATTATTATAAAGCATCCCTTTGAAACATAAAAGTTACCGATATCCTGTTTAAGATGTCATCCTTTTACCATATCTATTAACTTAATCAATGTAATTTAACTTGTGTAACAAAATGTATATTTGGGAGTAAAACTGTAAAGTGTTGCACAGTAACACTAGAGCCCTTATGGATTTCAATACAAGGGAATTATTGATTTAATGTTTATTCTGTCCATATTTTTAAATGCAGTCTTCAACTTGACTATATTTTATTGAAAACAGTTGGAGAAGAACATGCTGAGGAGTCAAAATATATAGTTGTTTTTGATCAACAGTATATCATTGATATTGTATTGACACCTTTAGTGGATGATTGCAAAGTCACGTGAATAGTTTCAGGCATTTGTTATGTTCTGCTTTTTATTTTTCATAAAATAACTGACTAAAGTACTTTTTTCCTCATTTACCTACAGTTTGTAAAATGACCTGAAAATGATGTTATTAGTGCTTGAAAACCCATCTGTAAGAATGTGTGGGGCTAATGTAGATGACATTGTAACTTGTCCCACATTATCCCACATAAATATGCTCTTTGCCTTATATTTGGGTCGTTGGATCTGGTTATCACAGAAAAAAAGGGGAAAAAATCCTTAGAACAGCAAATGGATACGCTGTACATGTAGTGCAGACACAGGATGACTAATCAGACATTTCCTCATGAATGAGTTGTTGTATTTTGTTATGGATTATTTACACGTCTCAGCTGTAATCAGAGTAATCCATGACAGAACAAAATGGTGTAAACAGTCAAAGAAAGGACAGATAGAGGGAAAAAAGGCAAATAAATGGAAAATATCACAGAATCATTTTGGATTTTTGTATAAAATACAGAAGTGTGAGCTGCAGATGTGATTTGCATGTCTGTGCCATGTGTTAATGTTATGTGTGTGGTTTTCATGCTTAGTGTGTGTGTGTGGGGGCGGGGGGGGGGGGGGGGCAGTTGTTTAATGTATGCTTAGCCTTCAGTCCAAATTTGTATGAATGTGTTTGACTCTAATGAAGTCCAGTAATCAACCATTCCACACAGGAACGGTTACTTTTATACATTTCAATCTTGGTTGTATCTGGTATGGTACAGAAACAAGTTTATGCACATTTTCTTTGGACTAGAAATTTCTGTTCATAATAGGCAGATCTGTTCAAGAGTAGCTTAGTTTGGCCTTTTTATAGTTGACCTGGGTAAGTTTCTTTGTACAGAACTCATTAAAGCAAACAATATCAGGTAATTATTTGCACAGTTTAGTCTTTGTAACTCATTGAAGTAAACGTCATGATGATCATACTTCCATTCCTCCACAGATCTTTCGGCAGGTGGTCAGGTTCAGGACCACAGACTCCAGCCTCATCTTGGAGAGATGTAAGTAAAATCACTGCTGCTCTGTGAGTCATACATTGAAGTATATTAATAGATGTTAACATGTCATCGTGTATACACCCTAAGAGTTGTTTTTTTTTCTTTTTTTAAGCAATAAATCGTGTGCAGCTTTTAGGCCGAGTTGGTCAAGACCCAGTGATGAGACAAGTTGAAGGTCGTAATCCTGTCACCATCTTCTCATTAGCAACTAATGAAATGTGGCGCTCTGGAGAGGGAGAGATGAGCTCAACAGGTGGGACATCTGTGAGAACTGTGGAAAGAAGTATTTTATCCAGTTCAAGGCAGGCTTGGGGGGGGGTAATGATATTATAAGATTATTTTTCTGTGATATTTTGAAGTAGCTCTATTTAGAAAAAAAGTATTACTCTAGGATGATTTTGGTGGCTGTATCTGGTGTCAGTGCACCAAACACAAAAGCAGCCATGTGCTATTGTGTTTCTGAGCTGCTGGATAAAATTCTTCCATAGTGCTGTTGTCTGGTTGAACTAATCTTAAATTCAAACTCTTAGACACTGTGTTTCTTACCAAATACTTGTCATATTACAATGGAAATTTTCCGCTGTTGACCTTCAGCAGCAAAGATAAACAACCTTTTTTGCATCTTACATAGTTTGGCCTCCTGCCCTTCAGTATTACTGAAATGCACTTTATCATTTCTCTGCCACCATTTTTTTTTACAAAGGTGGTGAAGGTACAAGTAGTTTTAAAACAGCATTTTTTTTCATCTATCCAATTAAAGCAACTGTATTGGTGAACAGAAGATCAATCTGACATGAGCACAAAAGTAGCATAACAAATAATGTGTGTTAAACTGGAAGGAAATAAATGAATAATAAACAATATCATATAATAATGTGGTGAGCAACATGAATGAAATCAGGTTTTTAATGCAATTGTGTTCATCAGCTCTCATGAATAGTTTGCTAAGGATATTTAGGCAACTACATTTAAATACGGAGGGCGACACGGCGGTGCAGTGGTTAGCACTCGTGCCTCCCAGTCCTGGGTTCGATTCCAACACCAGTCGACGGGGGGTGGGACCTTTCTGTGTGGAGTTTGCATGTTCTCCCCGTGTCTGTGTGGGTTCTCTCCGGGTACTCCGGCTTCCTCCCACCATCCAAAGACATGCACTAATAGGTTAACTGGTTAATCTAAATTGCCCATAGGTGTGAATGTGAGAGTGATTGTCTCTATATGTCAGCCCTGCGATGAACTGGCGACTTGTCCAGGGTGTACCCTGCCTTCGCCCCTATGTAGCTGGGATAGGCTCCAAGCGACCCCCGTGACCCTAGTGAGGATAAAGCGGGTTCAGAAAATGAATGAATGAACATTTAAATACAGTTGGATGATGTTATTGTAAAGTAAGTGTATTGTAGGCCTGTAACAGTACACGTACCGAACCAAACCGTTTCGGTACACACCTGTTCAGTTCGGTGCACAGCTGTACCGAAACGGCACAGTATGATGAGAAAAAGAAAAAGGAATGAAAGACGTCATTTGACGCGGAACTTTAAATCAGCGCAAGTTTCACACGGACTTAATAAAGGAGCACACATTGACCCGAAATATGAAATAACAGTTGATATAAGGTTAAAAAAAACAACAAATATGATGTGAACCTGGAAGAAAGAGACTGAAGACCCTCCACCATCATTACAGACCAGTTTGGATCAGTTCAGGTTCAGGTGAAAGACAACAGCGAAGAAAGAGACGTTAATAAGACGGACTTTGTTTGGCCCCTCGGAACTACGGTAGTTCTACAACACTGACACGAGCTCTGTGTGTCTGTCTGTCTGTCTGTCTATCACACACGCTGTATAATAGAGGAATAAATAAAACGTAGAAAGTATGTAAAGTTTCACTTTCGTTTCACGACAGCGTTCGTTACGTTAGTTATGGACTGCACCCCCAGGTATATAACTGCGCGCCCCCCCTACCCCCCCGGTTCTGACCAAAAAAATATATATATATCCCTCGTGCACACAGGCACACACAAATACACACAGTGTCCTGAACAGTTTGTTCTCTGTCCTAAAATAAATAATTTGGTTCATTGTGTTGTCAAAGTTTCTCTTCAGTTTGTTTAAACAGAATACCAGTTTACCCTCTTGTTAATGTTGCACTTCATGTGGATTTTTTGTTGTTATTTTTATGCAGAATGTGAACTGACAGAACTGTGATTAGATTTTTCTTGTTTGTTCAAAACTGCCTTTCAGGGAAAAGTGCAATACTAATGTTTAAAATACATTTAGTAATATTAATCATTTATTTTATTTTCTATTTGAATTTTAGCAGCAGAATTATATTATTCCTGTTTTTCTATATTCTATTGTCTCCAAAAATTGGGGGGAAAATGTTAAAAAAAATCATAAATGCATTAATAGACATTTTGAGGGCTTTTCTTTCTTCCCGTACCGAACCAAAAAAAAAAACCGAACTGTGGCTTTGAAAACCAAAAACGTACCGAACCGAAAATTTTGTGTACCATTACAGGCCTAGTGTATTGTAATGTTTTATGCTCCAGTGTATTTGAGTTACAGTTTGTGTCCACTAGAGGGTGCAATAGTATGCCTCTTATTAAATGCAGTATGTTAGATTTATAAAGTGGTTCTTCTTTACTATTAGGCTACATAAAAGTTGTCAATATAAAACTGTCAAAAACAGTTTAAATAGTCTGCGGTATTAGACTAGTTGGCCCTAGTGATAGGGAATGCTTTCATTGTATTATACTTTAGAGGAAATAATAATTTAGACACCAATTTATAGACTTTCTTTATAATTTTTTTCTAAATGTGAATGTCTTGTAACAGTACTCGGAACAATGTCTGTTGTAAAGGGTCACTATGAATCTATATGTGGAATTATCTTTAAAAATATCAGAATTAGGCTAAATGTCATCTCCTTCTGTAATAAGTTATATCTTGTGACTGTTTGTTGGCTACAATTTTTTTAAGTAACTTTTAAGCTGTATTGCTAGTTTTACATTATTATTTCATAGCATTTTACGTAGTACATAAAATGACTTATAGGGTGTGAAATAAAACATGGTGAACCTTCAGATATCTGGTAAAAGATCACTGAAGTGTAAAGTTTAACCTGTTCAGTAGTTGTGGACAAAATTGGTCTTCTTGGATGCTTTGTTTGACCTGTGTGACAACTAAAAGTATATATGCTGTGGATGACTTAAAAGTATTATGTGCAGTGTTAAATGATTTGTGTTGCTCTGTGTGCTGGTATCTTCCAGGTGACGTCAGTCAGAAAACAACCTGGCACCGTGTTTCCGTGTTTAAGCCTGGTTTGAGAGACGTGGCCTACCAGTACGTCAGGAAAGGGTACGAATTCCATGACCCCTGACCAGGGAGAGGACCTGGTGTTGTTTGTGTCTGAGTTCAATTGTATAAAATGGAGCCGTAGACAGGAAGCGTGGGTAGAGAGGGGGATATCATACCACTGAGGACACAGTGTTTCTGCGGTTTACAACTTCAACCACTCAGCCACTATAATAATAGTCTGGGTAGAGTTGATCTTTTCAGCTCCAAATAGCTCTGAAGGTTAGAATCTATATTTAAGACTTTCTTTAAACAGAGCTGCATCTGTGGTCAGCTTGAATGTTTTTCAGTCACAACAGATTAAACCACTGTAATCGTTTGTGCCACAATCCATTTCTCCACTGTCCATGTGTTAGTATTTTATACATAGTGATTCTTCTTTGCAAAGATAATTCAAAGGATGTGTTGCTTCATTTTGGTAAACAGATCAAATGGGGGAAAAAATGAAACATTAGTACTACTACCCATTGACTGATGTTAAAATTTAACTTCAATGTAAAAAGTTTGAAAGCACGGTGAATGCTTCACTGTCAAAAAGCATTGTTAGAGATGTTAAAGGTTAACTCACTTAAAAATCCTCACCTAGCACAGTGAGTTACTGTTAACATTTACAACAGCACATATCACTGAATGTTTGTAATCCTCTTTATCACTACTTGAAAATCATTACAATGATTTTCAGGCTCACAGAGTTGTTGAAATTGCTGCATGAATTGACTCTGGGTCTGTGCATTGCAGGTCGAGGATTCTAGTAGAAGGGAAACTGGACTATGGAGAGTATGTGGACAAGAACCAAGTCAGACGGCAGGCCACCACCATCATTGCAGGTCTGAGAATTACACACATGCACACTTAAACATTTGTAGCCCCTTATGTCCTCACTTTGCTTTTGTCTCCCCAGATAACATTGTCTTCCTGAGTGACAACATGCGAGACAGGACCTGAAAATGTCCTCTTCTCATCCGTCCAAGACTACTTCTTTTTGTACAGTTTTCTTGTGTTGATACAAAAATAAGACTGTGGACCTGAACGCCACCAAAAGGAATTTTGTATAAGGATCCTATACAAAGGGACATGTTTGACTGTGACGCCTCCTACTGGTGGGAAATATCACTTGTGGCCTCTGAATTTACAGAAAACACCCCTTGTTGGAAGTGTAAATATGCTGGTTTGAATTGTGCTGTGTTCATACAATATATACACTCACATACTGATGTTTAGTGTCTGAGAATAATGTTAGAAGCAAGACTTGTTTCAGTTGCTTCACATAAATCATCAGGAAAGTTCTGATTCTGTTAATGAATGTCCCAAGATAACTGTCATGTACAAATGTATCTTTCTTTGATCCAAGATTCGGGAAAACCCTCCTCATACGGTAGCTCAAGAATTTAGAAATATTCTCTTGACTACAAGGGAGATGCCAAACGTTTAACACTTCAAATACTGCCCGTGAGTAGCTGGTTGCATGTATAACTGCGGACATGTTGCCTCTGGAGAGGACAAATCACACTCAAGATAAGATGTCCTCAGAAATGTAAAGGTTTAAGGCAGTATTATGTCCTTCAACCTGGTCCAATTTGATACCAGCTGTCTATCCTGCTCATGCAAAATTTTCACAAGTGAAGGTTTCACAACTTCGCAGATGGCTGAAACAGTTGGGTGCAAAGTTGTCCAGTACGCAAATGCAGACGAAGTGTACAGTCCATCTTTAACTCGTTTTTTTAGATAGTGTGCCTCCAGTATATACAAATCTAATAGTTCATACCAGTTTAGTTTGTTTGATGTTTCATTTGTTTTAGTTTTCTGCTCTGTCATGCTCTTTTCAGTTATCTTTCTTTTCCTTCCTCAATAGTGACTGGTTACTTATCTCCATTCATCACACTGCAGTTGTTTCTTCTCTGTTTTTGGTTACTGTAATAGTTTTTTTTTTCCCTAGAATGTTTTGTTTATAAATGTGTGCGCACCTTCTGTACTCAGTATATTATATCTTTCTGTTCTTCATAAATGCATGTATATTTGTATTTATCTTTCTTTGTAGATGAGTAAAACACCAAAAACTAAATCTAAGGGGAAGTAATGTCATACAGGCCAAAATTGCTACTAGTCCATTACTTCTCAGTTTGTTTTTGTCAGTCGGGTTCTGTGGGCGGCCTTTTGTCGAAGGGATTCTTGGCCTAAAGTGATTGGTCACCAGAAGTATTAAAGCCTTTTCTGATTGGCTACATGGATTGTCAGTTAAAGCTCCATAGCCTGACAGAGTGGACTTTAAACAGAGGAATGATCTGATTGGCCAATAAGATAGATGTGGGCAGGCTTTAACAGAAACCTGTTGAATCAGTTGAGAGCAGTGAAGTTACGGAAATATTGATAGTGAAACCGGAAACTTGGAGAGGACTTTAAAATAACATCCCTAGCATATTTTTTTTTTTTTTTTTTTTTTTTTTTTTACTATTTTAGCTCGTTTATGGATACAATAAAACAATTATGCCTTCCCAACAACAGCCTGTGACTTATAAACGATACAAAACATCAAACAAATAAACTTCAATTGCTAATGCTAAATGTGTAAAGTAACTCAATCAGTAAGATTCAGTGGACAATTTAGTCCTTTTTTGTAAGTTCAGAGGTAAACGTCTCAACTGTACAGCATATTAGTATAATAATATTGCATTTTATTCAGAGGCACTTTTCAACACTTGGTGGCACAGTTAAAAAGAACAACAAAAAAAAAAGATGCTCTTAATTGCAGAATGTGTTAAAACAAATTAATAAAATATGAGGTTAGAAAGCAAGATATTATAATGTGTTCACAGCTGAGGGAAAAAACACAGAATAGAAAATATGTTAGAAATCTTACATACAAATTTGTCGCTAATTAAACAACAGGCATTTTTTAGAAAGTCCAAACGTGAGTGTGTTTGTCATTTTTTAGTAAGGTATGAAAATATTACAATAAAAACAGATATTGGTTGAAAAATTAACATTAAAAATATTTACCTAACTGAGGCCTTTCCTGGTTTTGTTTGAATACTTTGAAGTTATAGTTTTGATCTTATTTTGAAATCCAAGACCGGAAACTGTACTTTAAGCAGTTAATGCAAGTACAATGATAAACAGCTGGAGTCGTTAAATCATCATCCTTGACATTTTAAATCCTAATCTGAACTCTGATATATAATGGTAAAGGTTCAGTGTATTATCAGTCGTCGATAACAGAGTGAATCATTTCATAGCATGTATGTTGTTTGTTTTATTCCTATTTCTTTCCTCTGGCTCCGCCCATAAATTCCAGTCTGTCTGGAGTGAGAGGAGGAGGAGGAGGAAAGAAAAGCGAAGAGGGGCTACAGAAATCTGCTTGTGGACCCTGGACCAAAGAGATGAGAAACAACAACAAAACTGGAGCTGGATCCGTCTGCTGTTCCACACCTGTGTTTTCCCTCTGGGTCTGACCGGTTCCAGTGTTGTGTTTACGTACATCCGCCATCTGAGTTGTCCAAAACTTTTCCCGGAGTTGGTGCTCTTTAACTTCACTTTCTGGCCTGAGAGGAGTTTTCCATTTGTAACACAAGCCCCGCTGTGTCTCTGCTGCTTCTGGAGGAAAAAACCCAAACCATCCACAGGGCCTGACAGAGTCTGTGGAGGACATCATGGAGATCCTGGACAGTAGTGAAGCCTTCCTACACTGGGACAGGAACCTGAGTGAGCTATCTGAGGCCGGGGAGGTGGACTGTGCACTCTACACCAATGTAAGTGATCCACCAGACCCTGGGGATGAGGAGGGATGGAGGGTTACAAGGAGGGGGTCGACGGGGGCCTGGGGCTGACACTTAGGATATTAGTTAGAAATAATCACCTTTATCTCAGCGTGAGGAGTTATTTTAAGACAGGGGGAGGGTAATCTGTTTAGTGTCTGTGTGTGCCTTGCTCTCCATTCACAAGTACAGACTTGGGGTCCAGGATGCACCAGGTATCAGCAGGGCTTTGTTAAAGTATTCTTTTTCTAAAACACATTGAAGTAAAACTCCTTTAGGGTGTCTTCCCCAAACATAGCCTTTTTTAAGGGTAAAATGCCCCAAAATACTTTAATATGTGGATTCATTTCCCTCATTCCAGTGGTAGAATGTAGCATTATATTTACTCACTAATATATTGTTTCATCTCATACTTTATACTTACACTGTAACCCATTACATTTCCAAAGATGTTTTACTCACTCCATTATGGTTATTTGACACTTATGCTTATGTGACATGATGAAAAACTATACCACTGATCTGAAATAGAAAAATGTAAAATAAGCTCCCCATTGACAAACTGCAACAGTAAAATGCTCTCACATGTATTTGTATAATATCCTACAATAGTATAAGACAATTGTACTGAAAGCCATTCTGCACAATAAGGAGGCATTACTTCTACTTTTGATACCTTAAATTGCAATTTGTTGAAAATGTCTCTGTACTTTTAGTAGCATTCAGGCTTTTTCTTTCTACATTTACTGAAGTAAAAAGTCAGGGTACATTTCTCCTTCTGCCTCCTTCAATTAGCAGAAGAATTATCTTTCTTGCTTCACTGATCTGTTCATCTCAGATGCTTTGTGCAGCATTTTAACAATGGAAAAATCAGCACAAAATGTGAATGTTACAGTAGTTCTCAATGAATTCTTCTTCTTCTTAGATCCCAGGGAGACACAATATATGTGTTCTGGTATTTGAGTGTTTAGAAGCCCCTGGTAAAGCGTCAGAGGCAGAAAACTATATACATTTATTTAAGTTAATTGAAATTTTAATAGGATGTGAGCACTGAGAAGAAGATAAGTATCATATAATCTCAGTTTAGTCATGGACAACAACTAGGCCTACTTGTAATCACTACTGCATTTTTTAAAATTAATTCTGGCATTCTGAGGCATCAAATAGTGATTAACCTCAGTGTTTCCATTTGTTTTCCATACTGTTTGACAAATTCAGGTATTTTTGCCCTTTACACAAAACAGAAGTTAAAAGCATGCATTGCTAATAAGTTTGGAATCAGTGCATCCAAGCATACTTTATACAGTCTTCACATAGTATTTCTTTATGAACAGGAGCTACATATGTCAGATTTTGGTTGCATCAGTGGCTGCTATCAGACATTACATTCCTCTTTTTCTTTCTTGAAGTATACTGTATGTTAAGTGATAGCTTCTTGTGAAAGTTGCTCTAAATCCTTCCCTTAAATTCACACTGCATCTCTGTTTGGATGAATCCTACATTTCAAAAAGGCCTTTACGTTCTCTTATGTAACTTGAAGTGTGCGTTTTAGCCATATGGTTTTGTGGGTAAGACCATAGGCCAAGAGCATAGTGTGTGCACATGAGTGTGTGTCCAGAGGATGGGAGGAGGAGGAGTGATATGGTTTACAAGGAAAAAATCCAGCTGGCTTGCAGGATGGGAATCAGACACCACAGAGGCCGACTGAGCCTGAGACAACACACACACACACACACACACACACACACACACACACACACACACACACACACACACTGTGACATTTGCCTCTTCCACTAACAGGTAAAGACTTGTGCTGTTAAAGCTTCAGAGGGTTCACACTGTGAATGCGAGATCTTTAAATAAGTCCTGAGGCTACAATTCCTGTCAGATACCACAGAGCTGTTCTGATGTCTGCTACACAAAGTTTGGTCACCTGTTGTGAGGGCAAAATCAGACAGACTAAATGATAAAACTTAAGGAGTGTCAATATAGGTGCAAGCCACTTAAAAACAGCAAGAATCAGTGAAGTAAAGCCTGCACCGAACAGTGTTGTCAGTGTCGACAGTGGTGCTTAGTGTGCTTCATGGTTGTCAGTTAATCCAAGTTCAGACTTTTTACTTCATCATCTTCTTAGTCATTGTTTTCCAGATTAAAATCTAAAAGAGGGAACCAAGCCTGTATTATTTGTCTGCTCTTACAGAGCCACACAGATGTTAACCTTGTTGCTATAGTCAGCTCTGTCTGTTGAATATTACATTGAAATTTAATTATTGATCATTAGCAGTTCTAATGGAAACATGGTGCAATGTTCTCATTTACCATCCTACAGTTAGATTAATTTAAAATATTTAACAATTTACACAAACTGTCACTATGCATTTCCAAATGGTTTTGTATTTAAAGAAGAGTTGAACTAACTTGTGTCCATTCTGGAATCACAAGATAATCTGCTAGAAAGAGAAAAGGCAACTGAGGCTTTTAAAATGATCAGACAGGCACTAAAGGTATAATATGTACCATTTATGGTTCATATAATTTAATTGGGTTACCTGTCAGTGACATTGTATTCACTCCACTAATGTTAACATTTAATGTTATTTTGAAATGAAATGACACAACAAAAAATATATATATCACTGAACATCATAGGAATAAAACTTAATGTTACTGTGGTTTACACCTGAGTCACGTCAGACACAGAGAAACAGATTTTCATGAGTATTAGAGGATAAAACAACAATTCCCATGACCCCACAATATGCTACAATTGAACAAACCACATCTTTTTTTCATTGTGAGACTCCTAGTAGCAGAAATTGCATAGAATGTGCATCAAGCACATTTGCATATAGAATATGTGGCCTCCTGTCTCTTTACACACAACCATTACAAATATAACTCTCTGTTATTAATAGGTTTTAGACCTGGAAGTAATAACTATCAACGGGGATGTGTTAATTATTAAATGCTCCAAAAGGACACTTATTAACTAAAAATGATATAGCCAAGTGTCTAAAATCAGGGGGAAAATGCCAAATGGACTAATGGTGATACCGGACAGTTATGTTCAATTCTGTTTCCTCGTAGTTGCCATATCACACTTGGATTGCTCTAAAAAAACATGTGCAAAAAGGGGTAAAATATAGAGAAGCTGCACTCCTCCAACACACAAAGCCCAGGTTGTGTTCAGAAAATGATGCTCTTGTTAGCGCAGTGAATATTCTATATATAGTAAAGCATGAGTAGTATGTGTGTGAGGGTGGGGTGGGGGGGTGCGTGAATGTGAGAGCCAACAAGACTGTAGTGTTTGGGTCTCAGACTGAAGTCTTTGTGCCCCCCCCCCCCCCCCCCCAAATGCCTGAGCCCCCTGTGGGTCGGGGCTCACTTTCTCTCCTGTGGTTTGTTGACATGGGATTCCTCACAACAATGCAAATGTTAGACTGTAGCATGTGGGGAATCCTCAACCCAGGATCCGGATCAGGTCCCTCCTCTGTCTGTTGCTGTTGTGTAATAGTTTTTATCATAATCAAGTTCCTCAGGTTTTAATAAACGTCACTGAAGGTGGAGCCCTTTATTTTCATCCTACTCACCTGCCACTAAAAACCTTCCTGACATCACAAGAGTATTAACACACGTTATGGCTTTGTCTGTTTGACATGAGGGAAAGCCTGTTCTAATCAAGGTGAAATAATCAATTAATCATATTTTACTGTCACAGTTTAAAACAATTACAATATAGCTGACCAAAAGCTTAAGAGTGCAACAAATGAAGAAAAATAGCTAAATGAATGAGTGCTGCATAAAAGGCAAAAGGGATGACATTTACAAAACAAAGGAGTTCACCTGTAAATGAACAGCTAATAGTTTTATCGAATCAGATCATTTGGATATTGATTAGTGAATGATTTTTTAATAGTTATTTAAAGCCTCAGTAGGAATAATGTGTGCATGCAAGTTTATGTGCTGTTTGTGTTGGAGTCTGTTTTATGAGGAAACTGGTGAACAAATTACACACTGTCGCCACTGTAGACGAGCAGAAGAGAGACGAAGCAGAACTCAGGAGCAAACAGGTTTTTCACTGGAAACCCAACAGAGACTCAGTACTCTGAGAGCAGTACATCCGGGTTGGATGTAGGAAACTTAGAAAGTTATTAGCTTAGTAATGGAGTTAACTAATGTCAACAAAAGGCTGACTGTCAACACAACAAAGACCCAACACAAACTTAATGCAAGCACACATGCAGACACAAATCTCTAATCTTACATTTTGGACTTTTAATCTGTTTGCATAAAGGGCTTAATTATTTTTGTACAGTTATTTAATAAGTGCACATGTGAACATGCCAGTTTAGGGTTTTCAGGGTAGTTTTGAGTGGAAGTTGTGGCCTCTCTGTTGTTTCCAGCCTTGGACTCAACACCTTTACAAGGTTCATGCAATAAATCAAAAGCATAATAAAATAATTATCCACAATATTATACAAAATGATGATGACTGCTGTCACAAACACTACAATACATGAACCATAACACATGGACACCTGTTAAAGAATCCAGATAAACAATATAGTTATAATTTGGTCATGAAACCACTGTACTACCAGTGTAACACTAGATGACATATCAGTCAAACTGTTGTGGAGACGAGAGAGGCCTTTCATTTGCACATGATATACTAGTTTTGACGTGTTGTTGCTCAGCACATGTTGAACTGGCTGCTCTGGTGTGCATGTGCATGTGTGCATTTATGTGTTTGCTTGCATAACACATAGCATACCTGCAGATAAAGAGCCACCTCTGTCCATGGAGCTGACACAAGCTGTAATCCTATACTCTTATTAAATATACCTTCAACAGCTCCACACACACTCAGGCTGGAGTTATTTCATTCAGCGTGGACAAACACAGCAGAGTGGAGGGTGAACAGCTTGCTCCATGTGCTCACAGTGCAGTGCCTGTTCTCCGTTGGTGCAGGGCATCCTGCTCCCTGGTGGCCTCACTCTGTCTGCATCTGAATGGACCGTGTGTCTGCTGTAATGTGAGCGTCAGTGTGTAGGACGACAACATCAGGACACATTTACACAACGGTGTTTTAAAAAACTGAATAAATGACCACATTATCTCACAAACTATCACAATTTGCTACCAGTCAAAGGTGAAGTATCTCTTAAGAACAGTTTTGCTTATTAGCATCTATCCTCCCTATCTGTACTCAGTGTAATCATCCCTTTGCATGATAATGAAGCAAACTGTGTTATTACTGCAGGTGTGGTGCCGGATGTTCAGGTTGTTCTTTCAGGGCAAACAGACAGTAGTGAAATGAAGTCTCTGCGTAAGAAGCGGCTAAAGTACACACTACTTTTAGTAGAAGTGTAACTGGTAGAAGTAGAAGGACTGGCTGAACTTTTTAACTGCAATAAAAGTGGAAAAAATATAGGCGCTGAAATATGCTCAAAGTATGAAAGAGGTTTACCTGCTGTTTCTATGAAAACCTATTATATACCTTGTACTATTATACAGTACAATGTCAACTATTAAACCATATCCTGCAAATGATGAACCTTAACTAACCAGTTTTCAGTGTGAGCAAGAGAACATGATGTATTATTTTGTTGCTTCTCTTCCACAGGTTTCATCTGTGTGTGTGTTCCTCTGTATCATTATTCCATCCATTTAGGCAGAAAACAGTCTTAACATTGTAAAGACATAGTAATGCGTTTTAAAATTTGTAATCCAAACACATTGCACTACACAAAGATGCTAATTTTGAAAATGTAAGAAAAGATACAAATATTTTGCTAGGAGCTAAATGCAGACCACCTCAGTACAGTAATGAAAAGTTTATTTCCCACTTCTGCTCTGCGAGAATAAAACCAAAAGTTTTGTCACAAATCTTGACATGAAAAATTGCTGTTCTGACTTTTTAATGTGAATCTGTTAATTAGCTCCTTCTGGACTAAAACACTTCCAACCAAGTCTTCTAATGTTTCATTATGATTGGTCTCTCTGCGTCCAATTGCCTTTTTCAGCCTACATTAGAACCAAGTCCTTACAGGAATGCTGAATATTTGGCAAATTTGTCAATATCTGTCCTGTTCTTCATTATTCATGTGAGTGTTGAAGCCACGTTACTGTTTTCTGCGTCCTTGGCGTGAAGAAGCACACGCACATGGAAAGCACGTTTTTGTCTTTGCCTTTTAAATCTGATGCAACTTCTATCCTGAGTCTGAAAATGGCCTCAGACTTCAGTTTGCTGCAGGCAGCCATTTCAGAGCAAAGTGAAGGTAGTAATCAGAGTGTGAGGGGTCATTATGGAAAATCCGCAGGAGCCTTGGTTCTGTGAGGCAAAGCTAATTCTACCCCTCTGTCTGTATTTCTGTCTCTACCTCAGCCCCCACTTCTTTAGCTTTAGGCTCCATAAAAGGTTGTGTGTGTGTGTGTGTGTGTGTGTGTGTGTGTGTGTGTGTGTGTGTGTGTGTGTGTGTGTGTGTGTGTGTGTGTGTGTGTGTGTGTGTGTGGTTAGCAGGGTGTGGGTTTAATATCCCTCTGAGTAATTTAGACACCCAGCCCTAAACAAGCCTGAAGCTATAGCATGAGTAAAATACTAACAAATTTACTCTTTCTATCTTTCATGTCATTTTGTTTGTTTTCTTCATCTCTTTTTACATTTCTTTTACACATTTCTATTTCACTGTGTACCACTTTATATATGGTGTTGTGTTTAGGAAGTATTAAAGACAATACATCTACAGAAGTGTGATTTGTGCAGAGTTTCGCAGCTGGTAAAAACAGTGCAGTGAAAGGACTGTGAACCTGTCTCAACATCACTGTTTATTTTATGGTTTTGGCCTCATACCCAGGATTTTTACTCTGTACCCTCAGCACCTCTCCATCCACTGTCTAGTTAACCTTTCACCCCGCTTTCCTCCTGTTGCTCCTTCAGAATCTTTTATCTGGGGAGGACGAGTCAGCTCCTGTCCAAACTGTTTGTTCCTCCTCATTTTTCACCTCCTAAACATGCAGCTTTATCTACTGAGATACTGCCATTGTTTTGTCCTTCATTTGCTATCTACTACCACTATGTTCTTGTTGCACTTTTCTTGCTTTGTCACAGTTTGCTGGTTGTTTAACTTCTTAAAGCCTTAATTTTCTCACTCAAATAAAGAAATCAGTAAAATTATGAAAATAGTCCTGTTTCATATAATAGATGAAACTGCCCAACCTATTTTAAAGGATAACTGCTTTTTTGTTTCTATATTTAGTCTATTATGAGTGATCGCCAGAGTTTTGTCAGTCATGTTAACCTCACTACTTACACTGTGAAGATTGGAAAAAACATCGATGTAAGTTGCACAATAGACAGTGAGCAAAAAAGGGGGAAAAAAGTGTGCTACTGTTTTATCATTAAACATTAAGTTGCAACACTTCAAGCTCAATGTGAAATTGCATAAGCAGAGTAGTGACACTCAAATTGTGTAGTCAGTAGTGATTTTGGGACATTTTCATCACCTATCTCATGGCATAAAACTCAGGTAATAGTTAAAAAAAAAAAAAAAAAAAAAAAGGGTATTGATGTTTACTGTTTATATCAGTAGGGCTCAGCAATAAGGCTAGAGCTAATAAATCTGTCAAGCATATTGTAAAATTATAATAAGTACACACAGGCATGCAAATTAACCATGAAGATAAACTTTTGTCTTTGTTGTCATTCCATAATTACCAAATTAACTAACAAATAACCAGAAATTAAACATTTTGCCAGAGGGCAAGTAAAAATGTCCTTTTTAAAGTAGATTTCTTGTGTAGAAATGAAAATAACAGCAATATAATAATGATGACTTTTGATCAAACTGTACCTCACCCGTCTCTTCGCATTCCTCTAAAAGGGCAGTCCTCCTTCACACCTTAGTTTTTTCATTTGTATACCGGTAGGCATAGACATTCATGCAAAGCTCAATGTGTTTGTGTGTCTTTGTTTAACTTGACACTCAAGCATGCTGGTACTTGGCAAGCCCCAAACAGCTCCTCATAACGCAGGAATTAAGATCTGAGGCACACCCAAACAAGTTAGTGTTTGCCTTTTCTGTGAATTAAAAAGCTTGCTGGGGGTACCCTGCATTGACCTATTTTTTTTCCCAGCATCCTGCAGGAAGGAGAGTGACTGGCTCTTAACTGATCTTGACAATAATAATTGGTGATAATCTTACAACAAACAACCTGCAAACACAATGAAACACAAAAGAAAAGAGTGAAAAATTAGAAGAAGTGAGCTTAGCTTTCAGTAAATCCCCAAATCATCTCACTTTGAGACATTAATACCTTTTAAGTGGTTCAAGGAAGATACTTTTGAAGGAAAGAAAGGCCTTTTGTTTAGGAGGAAAAACTTTAGTGAGTAGAGTGTGAGGAGAAGAGGTGAGGGAGTTCAGCAGTAGTACAGCTGTGTGTCTTCATGAGGACTGGTCAGCGTTTCAGTGGAAGGATGGAAAATGTTATGCATGTGCTCGAGTTGACCCAGTTTTAAAGCGGCATACACAAAGGAAGAGGGAGAGGATGAGAGACACAAACAAAGTGTGTCTGAATCTGACAGCTGTGTTTCAGAAGAGACAAAACATGGATTCAGTGATAGTTACTCCCATATAAAACTACAAGAAAACACTGTAATTACGATTACTATTAGTAAAAAGGCCCATATAAGTCAGAACCAGAATCCGCTTTATTGGCCAAGTATGTGAACACAAACAAGGAATTTGGCTTCGGTTTTTACATTGCTCATGACATACAGTTCAGACATGAACCCAGACAATATGAACCCAATCACATATGGACCTAAACATAATATAGGCAAACATTCGACTAGAGACAAGGACAACAATGGGTTGAGATTTACAGTGGATTTATAATGTAATATGTACAGAGTGTAAATTAGAGTTTTTATTCAGTGAGTGGGTGTGTGGATCCAGTCTATTGAAAATATGTTTATGTATATTATTATTTATAGTGGGTTTTATATTGTAGTATGTATAGAAAGTGCAAATAAGTTTTTATACAGTGAGTGGGTATGTACAGGGATACAGTCTGTAAAAATGTATGTTTATGTATATATTATTAAGTCCTTATAAATGTCATTATAGCGTGTTAAGTCCATAATAACAGCATCATATTAAGGCATTGTTAAACCTTTATTAACATTTTGTTTTTGCTTTTTTGAGATTAAACTTTATTACATATTCATTATCAGTTAACCATCAGTTTTAAAACATATCTATACATTTTGCCGCTATTTGATCTAAAGTTAAAGCAGTTCTTTTCAATTAATCTGTCATTATGCAAAGACAATGTGTTTCCACTGCCAAAACATTGTTTGTTTGTTTTTTAAATTATATCTCTGTCTTGTAAGAAAAATGTGTAATAACAAGTCCAGAATATTAGTGTTTTTGACTCGGGAGGTGGATTGGGTGATCCACAAACTGCAGGTTTGTCTATTCAATCACCAGTTTGGTTTATTTATCTCTGCAGACAGAATAGCACTGTTTAAGCTTTTATGAATTTGTGAGCCTTAATTGTTCTTATAGTTAACTGGTAGGCTAATAAATGTAAAGAAAGTACAGTCTTAATGAAGGAAACAGACTCAGTAGATGTTTAATAATGACATAATAATGAGAATTTTACTATTAAGGCTTTTATTTGTAAACATCTATAAAGTGTCAATTTTGGTATAAGTGATTTTAATATTATAATGTTTTATAATCCATTAATTAACATGCTTACATTGTCTTATTAATGCACAATGTTAGTGAGCATCTTACAAGGGCCTATTTGTTACTTAATAACTGAAACTTACTACATGTTTTTACCGTTTTTACTTTTGTTCAAAAAATAATTTGTACTTAAAATGGAGGAAAACGTACATGTTGTTGTGGACTATTTTCAGTTGCAGAATCCCCTCCGTTTATTGATTTTGTGCCTTTTCATGTCATGAAGGAATTGGTCATCCAGGTCATTGTGTTCTTGGACAAACATTCAAGGCTCTCATCACGTTAGTTCGTATGGATTTTGTTTTTTTCCTGAATTTATAGAAAAAATGTGTTCTTGATTCACTATTGTAAGTGAAGTAAAGATATTTCCATGAATGCAGGTATTTGGAAGCTGATATTCTAATCCAACTCTGGAGAAGTCATTGAGTAACATCTGGAGGGTTGGTGTGTTTGGAAAAGTGGGGGTGGTACTCACTGAACGGTCAGTATGCCTCAGCAAGACTGGAAAGTTTGTGTGCTCATGTGTTGGGGGGTGGACTTTTGAACTTTTGGGAAGCTTCAGGAGACAGACGGGGGGGACGGGGGGGTTTTACAAAAAGAGAGACCCAGAAGGGGAAAGAGACATTTTTTCCACTTGTCATGTGTGGCTTTTACTTATACACACACACACACGCACACACTAATATCAGCAGCACAGTATCCTCAGAGATAACAACTGACTCATATTTCTGAACTTTGACTGGGGATGTTTTTCACTCTATGAACCCAACATCTCTCCGACTCTGCTGCTTTACTTTCTGTTTTTAACCTCATTCAAGCATTTCCTGTCATGGCCCAGCATAAATTGACCTTTTCCTTCAAGCCTGATGCATTAATGAGGTAAAAGAGGTTTAGGAACACAGGAAATGGACATTTAAGTCTGGAAACAGGTTTATAATGGATCTGCTGTGAATTTATTCATGCTTCTGGGTGTGTGTTCCTTTGGGTTCAGTCCTGCTGGATGCCACAGCCTCTGTTGTCCTTTCACATCCTGTTGTTTACAGCTGTCTGTGCCCTTGTCAAAGTTGGCTTTAAAGTTGGCAAATCATAAAATCCATCACATTTATGAGAACTTTATCATTTATGAGAGATCAGATTTTTTTTTAGACCCAAAGTGGCTTCAACAACAAGGTTAATCCTGAACTACTTTGATAATAATTAACATGGCAAATAAAATAGCAATTTTCAAGAAAACATTGCTGAATACTTTACTTTAGCCAGACTCTCAGTGGTATGGATTTACAACTTTTCATGATCTATTTGAAGCATTTTGCAGCATATTAAGTTTTTTTTTTAATAGATCTAATAATTTGTTGAAATATTGTATGTGTATAAACTAAAGTCATTTCCAAATATTGTTGCTTGTTCTATTGCTTCTTCCTGTTTGGCACACAACATCCTTGATTAGATGTCATTTTTGGCTAAATCAGCCTGGATCAGTGTCTGGGAAACTGGGTCAGGGTGTATGCACTGCACTGTTATCCTTGTGAGAACCAGATTGAAGCTGCCTTGGAATCAGGACATTTTTGTAAAGTGAGGTCACTTCTATTGAGCTTCAGCTCTTTGGGAGAGATGTCGAAATTGATGGAAAAATTGATGTCAGCAAGGCAAATGCATGTCTGGAGGTGTTGAGATAAGTGGAGCAGAAGTAAGAAAAATGACACAGAATGGAAGAAGTAAAGTACTGTACTGAGTAACGACACTTGAGTAGATACTTTCCAAAGCTTGATGGTGTCACACTTTGAATACTGGATACTGTGCAGACATGCAGCCTTGGTGCTGGACAGATAGGACCCTGATAGCAGAAACCCTCCAAGGCCTGTGATTTGTCTTCCTCTCCTGACTCGCACAATATCAGCACTATGGCAAAGACTGCATATCCTGAAGTGAGCTTACTACTGTTACGACAAGTGATAAGTGGTTTCAGGGTGATGTATAGTCCTGTTAACTCTCATGGTTATCAGGTGCATGGTTTGGCTCAACCCAAGTCTGGCAATGAGGTTGCTATGATGTTTTCTGATTAGTATGGGCATTTTGGAGTGCAGCTCTATCATAACTGTTATGTATGAGCTTAGAGTGCAGAATAATGTTTGCATCACTTGCTACCAGATAAAAATCTATCAGTATTTTTTAAAATGACAACAAAAGTGAAATAAAATAGTGAAAAAAAAACTCTTTTCGGTCTTAGCTTCACTTTAGTTTCTTTTCTTTTTTTGTCCAAAAATCATGTTTCTTTTACAGTTAATTCTATTTTATGTCCACTTTCTTTATTTGAGTGTCATAGTAACAGAATTGTCACTGCTACTTCACCTTTTTACATTTAGAAATGTTAAAGGTCGGATTTGTGGTGGAATCCCAGCGTCTGTGTAGTTAAAGTTTCTGCAAATGTACTTCATCTGAGTGTTAACACAGCTCGCACACATTGTTAGCATTCCAGTGGGTACTTGTTGTAACTGTGCTTCCAGCTGCAGGAGTGGGATTCACCACTTAGAGTCATGAATGCTAACAATGCTCAAACACTGTAACTACAGCAGTGGAATCCAAATATGCAAATGTTGTAGCCATTTCTTGACCTCCAAGCAGCTTGGGAATTTCACCAGATGGTCAGAATATTGCAAAGAAAGTAAAGTAGAGATGACAGAATGGATAAAGATTTACAAAGAGGCCTGTATTGTATAACAGTACTTACACTTTTATTGTTCATTGATGTACCTTTTTAATGCCTCATTTATATTTACATACTTCGCTTATTTTTGCTTTGAAGTAGATTTCCTTCCTTCATTTGTTTGTCTTTTTTTTAAACTATTGAGACATGGGTATGCATCCTCATACTGACATCAAGCCTGAATATACACACTGTATTTACTGTATTTGTATTTAACCATTCTGGGGTTTTTAGTTTTGTGGATATTAACTGTGATCAACACTCAAACATACACACCCTATAGAATAGAAGAAAGAAGAGGAAAATACAGTAGAAACGCGATGGAGGTGACAGGCTCCCTCCGTAGATATAAAAAGGACCTTTATTTAAGTATAAATATTTATTTTTACAATAATATGAATACCACAGCAGGCTCATTTAGGTTCATTTAAACTCGACTATTAACAAGGGTTATCTAAAGTTCAGTTAACATGAAATCTTTCCATGTTTTCTCAAATTGTCATTGATAACTAAACGTTTTGTTAAGCATTTAGAGAGTTTGCAGAACAGGCTGTCTGACAGATAAGTGCCCAGATATGTGTTCAACCTTTAATACTGCTTATCTGTTTACTGCATGGCACGTGCTGCTAATTAATGTTACTGCAGAAAGTGGATCCAAAGTAAAGTGGTGACTCATTCATTTCTCTCGACGTAAATTCATTTGTGCCCGTGTTGGTTTGTGAACTCAGTTGAGTCATTGACCAAAGTATGCAAAAATGAGTCCTGGGCAAAGTATGCACACACACACATGCACACACACACAAAGATATATGTATGTGTTCCAGCGTACACATCTGGTTTCTCTCTCCAAGTGGATAATGGTGTTATATCATCAAACTTTCCTCTGTATCTCTGAACCTCAGTGGCCCTTAAGGGTTAAAACAGACACACATCCTACTTTCCAGAGGAATTATAGACCAGGAAGACATTCCTTCCAGCCTCTTCACTTGTAGACCAATAATTTCGCTGCTCAGTAGTGACCACACAGCTGTCCAGGCTTTTATTGTTGAATCTTATCACTCCTTACTCAGCCTGCTAACTAGAGAGCAGTCTTCATCTTCTTATTGGCAGCTGGTATCATCAAGTTTTCTTCTGCAAACAAAGCCTGTAGCTGGTTATTCTAACCGTTGGTCACAATAACACATGTGCTGCATGCATGTGCATGTATATGTCTACAATCCAATACACTGTCATCTTTGGCAAAATTTCAGAGCTTATGTTAAGCCCTAAAAACTTCACTGTTAGATATTTTTGTCATAAAAAAGTCAAATTTTTTATGACTTTGGGTTTGCTGTCATGTTTTAGAAAGTTAGATGTATTCGTCTTCTGTTTTCTCAGCTGACGCTTCCAGAACTGCAACTGTAAATTTCATTAGCGCTGAATTCAAATTTGTTACTTTTAACCTGTGACTCAACTTGTTTTGCTAAAATGTAGTCGTTAAAAAAAAGTTCAAAGTTTGCTTGCTGTTGCTAGTTTATCTGATTTGACTATGATCAAACACCGGTTTGTTTTTCTTCAGGCATGATCTCTGAGAAATGCAACCAAAACGCAGTAGATAACTGTTCTTCTGTCAATATACTGTGGCTTTAATTAAAAGATTCCGATCTGCACTTTCAGCAGAGATCTTCACTTCCTGCTTGTTGTTATTCATAAATATATGAGAATATCTTCTTTGTTATTAGCTCTACTCCACTGATTCTCGCTCTAGTTCCAGTGCCAAGTCCCAGTTCTCCCATTTAAGTTTCAACTCAGGAGGTTTTGTGTCTCAGCTGGAGAGCTTCGAGTTACACATTCAGCCCTAAATAACACCTCTCTGTTGGGCTCCCAGCACAAAGAGGTTTCTGTTGTGTGTGATGAGTTACACCCGGCTGGTGACTGATCCTGCAGCCCTGTCGACTGCCCTGCATTGCATTTTCTCTGTCACACACAACCACAACCACACACCGCGACTTGGGCAGTGATGACAGGGAGGGTATAAAGCCTCGCTATGTAACTTTGGTGTGGTTCTGTGTTCATGAAGGCGAAGTTGGACCTCTCCCATTTCCTGTTCTTAAACAAGATGAGGATTTATCCCGTCATGCTGGGTGGATTGCTTGTTTATTTCTTTCCGATTTCACCAGAGTTTATGGTGATGAGTTTCATGTTTTATGCTGTTTTATGCCACAACAGGAGAAATGTGACTAGACCAGATATAGAAAGGGGTTGGTGTCAAAGGTCATGTATGTAGAACCTACAACATTCTCAAGGACAAGTTTGTACAGCTTGGTTTTTAGGAATGGGTTAAGCACTACCATAACCCCCCCCCCCCCCCCCGTCTTTTCATTCCCTATAGTTAGCGGAGGGTATCACAGAGTGGCTCATCATATGATTCTTTCACAACATGTTATATACACTAACAATAGAGTCACAGTACAGTGATTGTGTGATAGGATTCAATATAAGACAATCATCAACAATATATCATGTGTTTCTTCACTGCAGTATATTATCAGTGTCACAGAATTTGATAAAATTGTACACACTGACTAAATCATTGATTTCTGTGTGTCTTCAATAGAGCACTGCATGATTAATATAATGTATAATTTATAAATCTGAGGGATAGGCATTTTAACATGTTCTGAAGTCCAATAATCAAGCCAGTATTAATCATTTAGTCGCAAGGTCACTGTTAGTTATATCTTCCACTCAAACCAAAATAATAATAATAATAATAATAATAATAATAATAATAATAATAATAATAATAATAATAATAATAATAATAAAGGACCAACCACATAATGGATGAACCACAAGTGTAGCATTTTTAATTTTTAAAGCACCTTAAACATTTTTTCAGACTTCATATATGCAGCATAAACATTAGTTCTGCATCTCTATGAAGTAAAACAGAAATCTCCTTTCCCCACTCCAAATAAAAAAACTAAAAAAAAAACCAAAACTGTCAAGTATGCTTACATTGATTATTTGCACAAATTCCCAATAAATATTGATATTTAGCACACTATCCTTCATGTATCTTAAGATATGGTGTAATTCTGTCTCATCAGTAGTGATAATGATTCTTTGGGCTGAAAAACAAACCTAACACCATCTCCCTCATATTACTCTTTTTTTTGGCCTGATAATGTAAAACCTCAGCCACATGAAACTATATTTGCTAAAACATAAGAGAACACTTTAAGTATATGACCTACAAAATGTCTCATATTAACAGTATCAGTTCTTGTCTAGTGGCTGCTATTAGCCACAATATTGACCTTGTATGTACTATTATTATTTCAGGAAATGTACATGCTGTCCTTGTCCGTGACGGTTTCGTTGTGATCACTGAATGTGTTTGTATCCTGGGTGTTGAACTGTTGCCTGTGGAGCTCTGTCCACACTATCGGCTCGGGGTGTTCACACATGGCTTGTCTTCCACTTTGTCAGCGTGTGCCTCCAGATGATCCACCTGGACATCTTCAGTTGCTTTGTGCAGTTAGAACATTTAATGAAAACATTGATTTCCTCCAGGATCACCAAAATAATTCTGATAATATTAACGTCATCACTGTTTCTTTGTTGCCATGGAGATGCTGTTGCCAAGATGTGTAAAAAAGGGTACTGTGAATGTTTGTCCAAATGTGATGGGTTTTGCTATGTCCACAGTCACACACATGCGCGCATACGTTATCATCATGGTTTGTTCACGTTAGTGTCACACACTGATGGTTGTTATGAAAAGTAATGGATAAGTGTGTAAATGTTTGTTTTCCTCTTGACTAGATTCACGGTGGGCTGTCTTTGTTTACATTACATTACACACACACTCCCGCAAACGCCAAACGCACACAGAGGCCTGAGACGCTGCCTTCTAGGGCAGTATTCAGCCACAGAAGAGTGTCATCTGTTGATGGAGTGAAGAGGTCATTTTAGTGTGTGTGTGTGTGTGTGTGTGTGTGTGTGTGTGTGTGCGTGTGTGTGTCTGTGTGTGCATGTGTGTGTAGTGAAGCTCTGTAATGAAAGCCACATGCTTGGCGTTCACTGTTCACTGCTAGCCCTCCTCCTATTTCTCTGTCTTCCACCATCTTGATTTCACTCTCCCTTTCTTACTTCATCTATCAGTACTCATCTATTTGTTGTACATTGTGATATTTTGTCTGTGCATAAACAACAACACTAAATTTATTTGAGTCATCCATAATCAATAATGAGTCATCTTCTTTACCGACTTTTGTCTCCACCTTCAGTTTCATGTGTGTTTGATTTAAGCTGTTTATTTCACTGTCATTGGTGGAGCACAAACTGTTCCCATATGGCTAATATTTTCATTGGATAAGCCTGGTTAGTCTGCCCAGCGACAGAACGTGAAGTGGGAAGGTTATACGAGAAATATTTTCACATGCTCATGGAGGGATGGGTTCAAGTCGGGACACTTTTTCCCCCCTTTTCTCTATCCATATAATAAGATGCAGAAAATTGTTATAATGAATTTGGCATATATAGTAAATGTGATGTAACTCACAATTTCAAGTGGGAATGAAAATGTATAAAGTTTTGTCTATACATGACTGTCAGACCAAAACAAGGATAAAAAAAAAAAAACATCAGATATATTCATGAAAGCGTATATTACGTGTATGCATGTGGCTCAGCTAGATCAAGAAGTTTTTTTTACAAAATACGGTAGCTTTCATACAGTATTTTGTATAATGTACTCTTTCATGGTGCAACTACAATTTAATTAAGTTTTTTTTCTCCTGTAACAGTCAAAAATTTGCAAAACCCTAGGGAATATTTGAGTTTTTGAACAAAGAAGATTAAAGTGACTTAATCAGGAGCTAATTTTAAAAACAATAACTGGAAATTGGCACTGAAAGTAGTTGGTAAATAATGATAATTACAGGAGTCTACACATTCCATGTCAGAAAATGTTGAAAGAAATCCAACCGGAGGTAACACACACACACACTCACACACACCGGAGATGTATGTCAGTGTGTTATCAGCACATCTGTTCCAGCTTCATCTTTTGTTTATGCTAGTCATAACACTGGAGGAGAGTATTTAACACCCACAAACGCACACCTTATTTATTGGTGGTAGAAAGAGATAGACAGGAGATACAGGGAAGGAATGTTGTTGAGAAGAATTAGGATGAAAGAGGAGATTGAAGGAGGGTGAAGAGGGGGAGGAGGGAAGGTTTGTCTTTAGACTTTTGCGTGTGTTTTGTAAATGTGTCACCACACTGAGAATCACACACACTCACTGAAAGAGAAACTGATTGATGGGTGAGATATTTACTCGGGGTTTGTCCTCAGTTTAGAGACAGCTTTACAAGTTTCTGATTGGTTGCTTCCCCGGGGGGGATGCTGGGGGAAAACTTCAAGGAAAGGTGGCAATAAAAAATTTAACAGTCTCTAATTACAGAAGAGACCTCCAAATGTCTTCATATAATTGATCTGCTGTCTCCTCCTGCTTGTGGCCTCATCTCTGATTGGTCCATGGAAGTACAAGGGTTTAATGTGATATTTGCGGTGGTATTAAGTGTCCTCTGAAGATATATTTATCATTTTTATTCCTTTTTTTCAGCATTTCTCAGAGCTCCTGGATGACCTCTCCCAGGATGCTTTGCTGGGCCAGCTGCTCAGTGATCCCTTCCTGTCCGGTGTGAGAGGCGGAGGGGAAGCCATGGAGGGAGATGACAGTGACCTGTCCCCATCCTCCCCTCTTCCCCCACACATCACAGCTGAGCACAGCTACTCCCTCTGTGGAGACAGCCGACCCCAGTCGCCCCTGTCGCACCTGACCGGAGAGCCAGGCAGCGAAGCAGGTACAATATATGTCATCTCATTATGAGGTTAAGGGTTTGGGGACATTTTTGTACAGGGTTTAACCCCTTACTGTCTAAATATATTTACAATTATAGAAAAAAATATTTGTGTTGCTGTGACACAGATCCTAAATTATGTGGAGATTGTTCATTTGAATATAGCGCATACAATAACTATGATGCAAATTAGTGACGTTAGGCATAATTGTGATAATAGTACTTAAATTTTCCAATCTCGGGTGCATAGATTAGTTTATTGATGCTGATATTGATCAGTTATTCCACTAAACAATCCAAACAGAACAAAAATCATCAAAAAATCAATAAAACTATGTAAAACCTGTAATTGCTGTGAACTGAATATATTGTTTATGTGAAAACATTTACATGATATACATTTCTGTTTAAGTTAGTGTAAACACACACACCTTAATATGTTTTTTCTGGTTGAAGAAGAAGCAGAGTAAGCCCTCTCCCACTTGTTATAATATTTCTTTATTCTACTAAAAAACCTGGATTAGCAATGATTACTCTCTCATTCACATTTGAGGATTTGAGGTATGGACATTGAATTGTACCCGAAAGGGAAGTTTTGTATGATTTATGTATGTATGAGAATGGGGGAGGGGGATCAATAGAATGTCATGGAATTAATAACACTGTTACAGAGACAGGCCATTGAAATTGATCCATGAACATCAGGGATCAGAGGTAACCAGGTAACATATGTGCATTCACAGAGAGTGTTGAACAACACCTCATTACAAAAACAGTGGAATATTGCAGTGAACTCATGACAACAGTCTACAATCTGTTTTACTATGTTGTGGGTCAACAATACAAAATTAATCTTAGAAACAGTACAAACAGAGACTTAATCTTGTTAAAGCCACACAAATAAATATTTCACATTTAAATGTTCTGTAGCTGAGTCAGATGGAGATTCTGCCGACTGGCCCATGGAGCAGGAGGAGGCCATAGACAGCCTCCTGTGTGAGACTCCGTCACTTCTCCCCACCCTCACACTCTCTCTGCCGACCCCTGATGGAGCCCAAACAGCAGAGGCCCCCACTGTGTCCCCTGCAGCTTCCGTCACCCCTATTCAGACCACAGCCATCAGCCTCAACCAGGGAAAAGGCATCAAGGTGAGAGCCATGAGAAAATAACCTAAACATGTCATATAGTCACATGTCAGACTTTCCCCTTAACTTATAAATTATCTTCTCTTGACTTTGTAGATAAAGGAGGAGAATATCATCCCTCAGATTAAACTGGAGCCTCATGAAGTCGACCAGTTTCTCAATCTGTCACCAAAAGGTCAGACTTACTGGATCGTGAATCTGCTTTTGTTTAAGTTAAGCTATGAGGACCCCTGCTGGACGTTTCCTCAAACACTTCACTCTCCTGTGAAACTGAATTAAAATGTCCAAGCCCTGGTCTGATATCCCTCCACCATCAATGTGGAGAAGGTGCCCTTCCGGTTTATGCACCTAAATTCAATCCACTGAAAATAAACTGGTCGAAACAAGGTCAAGTTTGATTGTAGTCATTATAAAGTAGCAGGAGAAAAAGTAAGCAGTATGCAGAACTAGTCAGAGATAGTCAAAGTAGATTTTCACATGGAAAAAATAACAAATAATAACAAAATGAAAAAAATGAGGGACATTTACCAAAGTTTAACATATTTATGAGTAAAAACCATTGAAACCTACCCTCTATCCCCTGATCTGTTTATGCCAATAAACCACTGCAACTAAAATTAGATTTGCTGTCCGATCTTGTAACTTACATTAACATTTTTTAAATAAAATCTTATTTGACAGGGACAGTATATATAGACATTAGTACATTTGAATAGAATTTAACTGATGCAATGTATTCTGGACTATATTTAGTCATTTGCAGACCATGTCCCTCATTAAGCCTTTAAGAAACAACAGTAAAACAAAGAAAACTTAAGTGTATTACAGAACATCATACAAATCAACAAAGTCTAAATGTGTGACAAAATTTAATCAAATGTCAATGAACAATAAAGTCTGATCATAATACATATTACATAAAACACATGTGTAAACCTGTCAGATTTACTTGAGGAAATTATTGGTCAAAAGTCATGGAAGCTTGTAAAATGTGTTTGTAAAAATGCCCCAGAGCCCCAGATGTAATGTGGCCCTTATGTGAAGCTGTCCTCATACATACTGGCATGAGGTGATGAGATATGTGCTTGTTTTTAGAGATTACTCTGCAACATAAGACTGTGTATGCATCTTAAATAAGTTTTGGCTTTCCTTAAAAAATGTTAAGAATAAACCTAACATCAAGTCTTATTAGTAAGTATTTAAGATTTATATCACAATTGATTATTTTCACCAAAATGACTGTTTAGTTTTATCACTTGTGTCTACTGCTCCAGGTCTGGAGTCACTGCAGATGCCTCCCACTCCTCCCAGTTCCCACGGTAGTGACTCAGAGGGCAGCCAGAGCCCCGTCCACGCCCCACCGGGTCTGTCCTGCCCCACCTCACCCACCAGTCCCCCTCCATCCCAGGCCAGTCTCAAAGTGTCACCACGAGCTCCTTCCTCTTTGTCCAACTCCCCTCTGCTCACTGCCCCTCATGTAAGTACAAGATAAACCACACTACCTTACTACTTTATAATTTGGTTTTAATCTGCCATTTACTTTAAAATGCTGATGTGTTAGATTGTATTATTATTTTTTCATATTCAAAAATGGATAATGTTAAGTATAAAGTGTGGGTATTTTGAAGTTTCTCTTTCATAATTGCATTTATAAACATTTAACGGATCAGAAAGACTAAATATCCTTGTTCATGTGTAGAAACTGCAGGGTTCAGGGCCTCTGATCCTGACGGAGGAGGAGCGTCGTACTCTGGTGGCCGAAGGTTACCCAGTTCCAACAAAACTGCCACTCACCAAAGCTGAGGAGAAGGCACTGAAAAAGATCCGGAGGAAGATCAAAAACAAGGTACCAACAGTATACTGATTATTTAGCTCATCAATCCTACTTTCTGAAAGCTAATGTAATTTAATGAAATATTTTGTGATCAGAATAATTTGATAAATGTTTTGTTTCCTGCCTAGATTTCAGCTCAGGAGAGTCGTAGAAAGAAGAAAGAGTACATGGACGCCCTGGAGAAGAAGTAAGTCCTCCTCCTCCTCAGCCTCTCTGAAGTTATGAGTGATACTTAAATTAAAAAAACAAAACAACTAAATCACTGTACAGAACCCATTTATATAGAGTCTATGTATAGGCTCATTTATGGATGCCATTACTGGTTACTTTCATTACTGAATAATGTGAAAAATCCTTTCTTGGATTAAATGTGGTGGTATTTTCCTTTCCTTCAGAAAACAGTATGTATTTTAGCTTTTTTGGACATGTTTCTGGCAGTGAAGTTTCTCTCTCGCCATCAGTTGAGTCATGTTTTAGCTGTTGGAAGTCTTTAATATCCTCTGTGAGATTTAACATTCTCAGTAGATGTTTTCATTGGTTTTATAATCTATTAACCTCTTCTATGTAGAGATCCTTACATGCAACTAAACTCGGAACTGATTTTATTTGTTACTCATCCACAGTGTTTTCAGTTTGTGATTACATGTTACCTTGTGTTTTTTCATAAACTACTACGTTCATAAACTACTAAAAAATAATAAAAATATAGGAATCTGAATATGTAATTTTGAATAAGATGAGAAAAATGTGTAAAGGCAGCTCTGAGCAGTCACTGACCTGCAGTACTCCTATCTAACCACAGGGTGGAGACCTGCTCCAACGAAAACAATGAGCTACGCAGGAAAGTGGACAACCTGGAATGTACCAACAAGTAAGAACTATGCAGATGATGCAAAGAAACATTTTTACACATAATTTAAATGTACCATAATGGTCCAGACAAGCCACTGAAAGTAGAACTACACATATCTCCCTCTTGTTTGTTAAGGAGTTAAAGCAGTTCAAGCAGAGAAAATTATACTTTATCCCACACTGTGACATTCTTCATAAAGCTGTTCTTGATTTAAGCAGAAATTACACATGTTTTAGTAATTTAAGTATTTTTGACTGATCTTTTTTTTTTTTGTCTTGTTTACTAATTCACTGGCAGTTCACAGCTTAAAGGCTTTGACAGTTGTGTCTTGGGACACATCATATTTATAGATGTGACACAGATGAGTGAGCTGCAGCAGCAATGACAAATCTGACTCGTGTCAATCATAAACACTCAAAGATCACAGCAGTCAAAGCTCCAGGACATTTAGGAGAGGACTTCCCTCTGTTTATATAGGACTCACTTTCTCTGGGAATCTTTTTTTAAGGCATATGTGTTTATTTCATTGTGTAGCTGAAAAGACTGGTGATGGTGTGTTGTGAAACACCACCTGAATTGTATTATTGGCTGAATCAAAAGCTCCCAGTAGATCTGCTCAGCTGCAGTTTTGCATCCATGCATAATCATGAGGCTATTTTAATGTAAAACACTAAAGCTGCTTCAAATCGTCAGTGTTGCTTGCTCTTGTTATGCATCGGTGACCTGTGTGACAGTGTGTTTGTGTGTGCACAGTGAGTGTAGTGTTAAGTATAGTTGAATGGAACGCAGCTGTAAACTCAGTGTTATCATCTGAAATTTAAATGAACCGATTGCGTCTGTGTGTGTGTATGTATGTGTTAACCCTGATGCACCTTGAAAATATGAAGCAAACGCCTTGCAGAAAAGGTGAAAACAATATCCGCAGTAGAGGGGATTTTGCAACATTAAACTGCATCTGATCAGAAGTAATCATCCCTATGACAACAGAAAAAAATAATGGCCATGTGGTTGTATATTTAGTAACACTTCAGAAACACTTCTGTGGAAGGAAATAATAACAGGAGAATAAAACAGTGTGGATCTCGAAATACTGGTTGACATAACTGGTGTTTTAAAAATGCAAAGTACCAGAAAATATAAAGAGATATAAAGATGCTGTCAGACTCTAAAATGAATTATTTATTCTTTGTGTTGCTCTGTGTTTGTGTCCTCTCGTCTAAAGACTGAACAATATAGGTGATCAGAACCCCCTCGTATTGAAACATACACACCTGTGATCCATTTTACTGTAAATATAAATACAGTAAAACCTGCATAACCATTTTTATTTCTTCATGTGTCATTCATGTTATTCTGCCCCTCCTCTAACTGTTTACAGTATGTAGACTATGTAAGTTTAGGACATGTGTGTGTCTAATGTGTGTCTTTAACCCATGTCTGTTCTCTCCAGGTCTCTGCTGCAGCAGCTGCAATCCCTGCAGGCGGTAGTGGCCAGCAAAGTCCCCAAATCTTGCAGGGTGGCTGGCACCCAGACATCATCCTGCTTAATGGTAACGTGTGTGCATGTGTGTGCGAGCATGCGTGTGTGTGAATCCTAACAGGAGATTATGAAACATTGATTGAAATATTGACAAGGAAGCATCTGCCTCCATCAATTATTATTAGCACATCACTTTGTGTGAGTCATCAGTTATTTATTCCGTTCCCCTTTCTTTCTCTTTAGGTGGTGGTCTTGTGTTTTGCTCTGTTTTTGGGGAGTTTTTACCCGAGCAGTTTGACTTCTTCGTCCACCATCACTGAAGCTGGTCACACTTCCACACAGCTGGCTGTCAAAGATTCCTACACAGCCACAGGTGTGTCTCATGCAAATACTCATGCAAACTGTATGCACTGCATGTACACGCACTACAGACATTTAACAATGGTTTGTCTGTAACATCTGCACTACAACACTAAAAAACAATGACTAAAATGAGAATTGAAACTGTATGACAAACGATTTTTTTTTTTACAGAATAAGAAATCTGAATTTTTGACCATTTCAAATTCACCTTCTCAATCCATTTACCAAATATCTGTTAAACTTCTTAGAGGACTCACTTGGCAGAAGTAGGCAGACCTAAAAATAAAGTCTTAGCAGCAGAGTTTGGAAAGCAATATCTGTATTTTGTCTTTAAAAATGTTTTGAAGGGGTTGTTCTCCAGCTGTCTAAGAAGACACCATCTCAAGCCAAAAGAACAAATGCTTTTACATTGAAACAAGACATTTTCTCACATTACAGTGAAAAAATCTTCACAGCAATGAATCACATTCTTCCATCACAAATTTTGCAAGACTAGGCTTAACTGTAACTACATTAATGTACAGATAGTCACACCTTAGATTTCAACACCCTGTTACCTATGGTTTAGAACAAATTTCAACCCAAGAAATACTAGCACAACTGTCTAATACCAAGGGAGTAGAATTAAGATTATCTACGTAGTCATTTAAAGATACTGACTTGTAAACACAAAATCCAACATATATTGATATATGTAGCTAAAATATGCACACTCAGACTGGTTATTTTACCCACCAGCTGGGTACCAAATGCATACACACGCTCACACACACTCACACACATACACACGCACAGTCACTTTCATACTGCTTCAGCTGAGCTGACCTGCCGTGCTGTCTCCATTTAATGAGTCATTAGTTCCCAGCTATAAAACTGTGGAGGCCCATTATAACATTGCCAATAATCAGATTCCACCTACAGCTGAGCAGTAACAGAAACAGAGACTGATTAGAGGAGTTGACCTTTTGATACATCCTCTCCGCTACCTCCTACACATGCACACACACTGTTGTAAAAGGGACCAGATATAATTTTCTTAACAATTAAATTCAGTTTCCTGTCCCATTCTGCCCACACAAATGGGCTGAATAGACTGTTTTTCAATGGAAGACAGTAACATGTGTTACCTCAGTGTGATAAAGTGCGTGTAGGAAGGTGTGTATTCATGTGGGGTTCCAGGGTGTCTGAATAGTTTTAAAACTTTATTACTGTGTTATGAAAACAGAGCTAGAGAGCACACAGTTGTAGCTACTAAGAAAATATCACAGCTACATATATTCTCTACTCTGTTTTAGTTAAATCCAGGAATCTGTTATCAACCTTCGAAGACGAGCAGCCACACCTCCTTGGGCTGGGCGGAGAATATCCCGACCAATGGGAAGATACACCAGCTGTTGTCATGGCAGCATGGCGTCGCTCAGAGCAACAGAAACTTGGGGCGGAGCCCAGCAGAGTGGAAACACACCCACCTTTCAGGAATAAAAACAATGATACGCAAACATCCAAAAATCTGCTTCTGGACCTGCACAGGTAAACTGACAAACATGCTGACATGAATACTAACATTTAGGTTTTTTATTTATCTATATTTATTCTTTTATTTATTCTTAAAAAATAAAGCTCACTGTATTCTATATGGTACTGCTTTTTTTGATGGGCCTATTTCTTTTGCACCGTATAGTATATTATTTATGGTTTTTAATCTAACAGTATTTATGTTTTATTGTTCTCATTCTCTTTGTTAGCTGGTTTTTATATAGCTGTGTCTTTTCACTGTTATATCGTGTTTGTGGTTAAACAGGGTGTTTTGAACTGCTACAATAATATAAATTATATGAATATATAATGTGGTGCCTTTTTTTCCTATGAGGTAGTTCTGAGTAAATGAATAAATAAATCTATAAATCTCAAACAGTTTTATGCAATTATTAGTGAGGTCTTTATTTCTTGTAATTGGCATTTAAGTATTTTAAAACCAAAAGAGCAGACTGCAAATTATTCTAAAAAATGACTTCTCATCCTCTAACCCTTTACTTGTGATGCACTCATTAAACTCCTTAAGGGACCTCTATGTCATTTGGTCTAATGTAACCAGAGGAACTTCAAATGTGGTCTTTTTTAGATGGTAAGTGTTTTATGTGTCTGGAGAAACATGAAAAGAAGGAGGGAAAAACAGAGAAACCAAAGTGAGATTAGAAGACATATTGGTGTTAGACTGTGTGTATTAATTGTCTTAACATCCTCTGTTGGTCTTCATTTCTCAGGTCTATGGAGCAGAGGGTGAATGAGAGCAGTAAAGTGATAGAGCTGGAGCGAACAGTCAACGAGACGTCCTGAGGCGGATGTCGACACCACCTCCCCTTTGACCTCCCCCCTCTAGAGCATGGTTCAGTGTCCTGAAGTAAACCTCTTGTTTCCACTGCTGATGATTAGAGGCTAGATTTTCCTGCCATCTCTGCTTAATTAGATACACTGTATTAGTAATAACATGATTACAATGACAGGGCACTGGTTGCCTTCATTTCTGGAGTGAACTTGCACTGAATAGTTTTCTACATGAGTCAACCTATCACTTTTAGTTCCTGTCTGTTGTCTTAATGGAACAGACTTGAGAAATTACTTGCAGATAAGTTCCAATATAACTAATGAAGTGTGGCATGGCATTTACTCCATTGCAAAGCGTGTTAAAAGATGACATGTGAGGCTTTTTACAGGACACTGACAAGCATAAAAGCACGGAGGATCTTTATATTTATAGAAACTTTTTTTTTTTCTAAAATTATTGCTCTTTGTCGTTGTATTTCTTTTAATATTAAATATTTTTATTCCATTCCAGTAAGTAAGTACATCCCATTTTGATACTTGTGTGTGTTCATCCTGTTAATGTTTTTCTTTATTGTATTCTTTTATATACAGTTTATATTTTCTGCAGTTTTATGCATCATTCTGTGCTTGGCTTGTGGGTTCCTGAGCTCATTTGGAAAATGTGAAAAGTTCTTAAAAAGTGTAAAGATTGGGGACAAAATAATGAGAAAGTGATGGTCAAATTTCATGCAAATAATGTGGGAACACTAATATTATGTAGCTGTATCATGTCATTTCACAAATCTGTGAGAATCACTCATTTAAAATTGAAATCCACCAATGCGAATGAACACGAAAGGTAAAAATATTTGACATATGGGACTGTAAGCTACACTTAACATGTTCTGCTTGAAGGGTTAGGAGTCATCATTTAAGTATTTACTTTGTGTCCCACAGATTTAATTCAGTTTTCATTGCCAGAAATAATCACATTTATCAGGTTGCTTTAATTGCTCTTACCAGTTTGGATCCAAACTGTATGGTGATCAGTAACTCTTATACAAAAAAAAGAAGATCTTTCACTTTTTTTTTTAGCCTTTTGTCTGCTGGCGAAGCTTAGACCTTGTACACTTTCATTGTCATCTCCAAAAATCTGTCAGCATTTGCCAAAAAAATCTTCCACTGAGTTAAAAGTATCTATTTTTGTAAATATGAGTTGTTAATAAATAAGGAAAAATGTGTCTGTAGTTTATAAAGTAATCCATAGTTCATTCCAAGTCCGTTTCATATACTAAATAATGAACATTTAGTGCTTATTCTGTCCTGACTTGCTTTGGGCTCAGTTTTGTAATAAAAAATGGTGACATTAAAAGTCTTAATTGTTCATTTAAAGTCCATTACTGGCAGGTTGTTGAGATTTGCTGCAGAAATATTTTCTTTTACAGACTGCTATTAAAACAGAGGAAAGGCCAGTTCAAGTTCTCTACATTTATTGTAAATAGAAAACAGTCATCTATCATCCTGGGGTTTGAGTAATATCTGTCTGACTGTTAATTAACCCTTGAAATGTAAGACATTGTATGAAACAGCTGATGGAGAATCAGACTGTCAATGCAGATGCATCTTTCTAACCTATTTAGTAGATCAGTCATTTGATCATCAGATATTTAATGTCTTTTCAGTTTTGTGTATTCTCAGGCTGCATTAGTAGCATGGTGTCTTAGTGCTTAAAAAACCAAAAACAGATTTCTGAACACAAGACATAAACATGGATTTTATTGGGAAATAGAATGGAAAACTTTGCCCTAAAATGAAAGAGGCAGTCACTTGAGAGCAGCTTGGTAACATTTTTTCCTAAATCAGATTTTATTTTGTTGTTGCTTCTGCCTGGACTAGGCTTTCTGTCTTTGCTTTGAAATGAATAAAGTATTTTCCGTAGTAAAAGCATATTTCCAGCAACTCTGTGTGATCTGTTCATTTTAATTCTTGATGAGTCATGTTTTTTGTGTTTAAGTTCATCGAGATGAATACAAATACACAAAGTACTTTGATTTTATCATAAGTAGCCATGTTGTCAGTTTCACTATAGTTAATGGCATATTACAATACTGTGCCATAATAGAATGTTGCATAATAATATCCACTACTATGCCACGGTATTGTTAAATTTGGTCACTGCACTACCATATTTATAGGTGCAGTATATTCTGAAACTGCAATTGTGTATTAGTACATAGAAGTACTGAACTTGAAATAACACCATAAGTTAACTTGTATTTACTTGTAGGATCTCCATTTGTTATTACTATAGTAATAACTAAATGCACAATAATTCCTATGTACCTGTGCAAATGGAATTCTATTCTATTCTATTCTTCAGGGGTACACACACAATTATTTGCCACCAAACAAAAACATATGCTACAGATTCATCTCCTCCTTGACCTTAAATTTCCTGCTTCTTCATTTTTTCTGACAATGATTTGATCTTGAAGTTCTTCATGTTTAACCATATAGACCCAGCACTACTTTTGTGTCAGTTCCTAAATAAAATTTCATCTATATTTAACCTTTCTTAAATGATTTATCAGCATTTATTATAATATTAACTTATGTATTTTGCATTTTATCAGTATAAATCAGGTATTTTCCTGTATTTAATTTACTGATCATGTAGGTGTTCATTAAAGCTCAGATTAAAGTTGAGGGTTATTATATCAAAAGCAGAGAAAACTGCAGAAAAAGTGACATTCTCAGTAAAATCTATCATTAACTGAAGATAAAACAAATCTCTACAACTGCTGTTATCTGTCCAACTCCATGTGTTTTACTGGTGAATCAATGTTGTAGAAGATGACGGTGTTTCCACGTTCACTACGGATGCTCTGAACGTCTAAATGGGTCAGTTCTGATGACCATGAATAGATGACAAACTGTATTTTACACCAATTATTTACATGGATTGATAGGATTAGTGAATCAACACGTATTAAACAGTTTAGATCAGTAGATGCTCTTGGTCGGTGATGGATGTTTGGGTCTTTGTGGATTAATGCACATATTCATATGTAATTCAATACATTAAGATTATGTGCTTTTAATGGAAGTAAAAAGGAAAAAAAGTCTGTAAAAACATTTTAGAAAACTGATATGCATTTATTTTAAGAGCAAACATGACATGCATTAACCAAAACATGCTTATCATTTGTGTCTTCAAAGCATGTTCTTTATAAGTTTAAATGAAGTTAAGACTGAACTGACTCACATGGTTTTCACACTGGTGTATAGAGGAGCTTCTACTTCCTCCAACACGACAAAGCTCTTAAAATAGATCCACAGCAGCGCCTCGTAATAAGTAGCACGAATCACTCTGACAGTCCCAAGACGATACGCAGTCTCACAGCGTCACAACAGTCCGGTCTCACAGCAACAATGAATTCCTCCATCACTGCAGCCACAGAGCATTGTCATAAAACTGGTATGAATAGCAGAGCTGATGTTGTGAAATGTGTGACGAAACTCGAGTAAAAGACGGTTGGTAAATAGATGGAGGAGGTGCAATCTGATTTCACACTTTGATGCAGGATTGCAAGAGTTTTTAGCTACATAATCCTATTAATTATAAATGAAAAATCCTTTCATCAGAGCTTACAGAGAACTTTATGAATTGTTTTCTGCCTTCTTTTTTTTTTTTTTATCATGGTGTAAGCATTATCTCGAAAAGGAGTTGAGGCTTATTGTTACTAAATTTGATTTTTACACAAGAAATTCAACTGATTAAATTTAGCTCAAGATAGTCATTATTTAGCACTTGAACCCATAAAGACCCAAACAACCAAAATCATTCACCAATATACAATGTTTAATAACTGTTGATCCACTAATCTTATCTATACATATAAATAATTGGTGTAAAATGCAGTTTGTCATCTTTTCATGGTCATCAAATATGACCCATTTGGACATTCAGAGGCTCCGTAGTGAACGTGGAAACACTGTCATCTTCTACAACATTGATTCACCAGTAAAACCCATGGAGTTGGATCAGTGACAGTGAAAGGATACACTCATTTTATGTTTAGCTAACAATATTTTTCAGAAAAAAAAGGGTCTTTTTCTTCAGTTTTCTCTGTTTTGGATACAATAACCCTCAACTTTAATCTGAGCTTTAACGAACATCTACATAATCAGAACAATAAATACAGGAAATTACCAGATTTTCACTTAAAAATGCAAAATACAGAGGATAATATTAGAATAAATGGTGATAAATCACTTAAGAAAGGTTAAAAATTGATAAATATTCATTTGGGAGCTGCCACAAGAGAGAGAGAACAACATAGCACAAACACAAGCATACACAGAGACAAGATAAAGTATCTAGAGTAAAAAAAAAGGAGATCACACAAATGAAAAACAAACTGATTTTTTTTTTAAAAAGCTGATCAATTAAAGGTGCGTTTTCAGAAGCAACACACAACAGATCCATTCTTTCCAAAGGTTGTGGAGATACAACTGTAAAAGCAGTCACCTCTGGATTTAAAATTGGCTTAAAGTTCAATATCAGAGGATCTGAGAACTGAAAAGGAATTTCTGCATTTGACATGACTGCTAATGGAGGAAGTGAAGGATTAGGAAATACATCAGAGAGATGGAGAACGTCATCCAAGAAATGTTGGTTCTGCTGTTATCATTTTAATCTGTCCTTTGTTTTGTTTTGTTTTTAAGACAATGTGAGTCTGTGGCACCTATTGACTGAATGACCATAAAATCCATGTTATTTTTTTAGGATAAAGAAGAGCTGTAATCTCTCTTTTCCTAAAATAGGAACAATTAGAAACCTTGTCTTTAAGTGCATTACACTGAAAATGTGGAGGATCTAATCTGATTTTATTGATAGTTCGAAGTTCAGGTTTCACATCTTAAAGAACTACAGGAAAAATGTAACTTTAGAGTGTTTTTTCTCAGATTCAATGGATTTAAGTCATCACTATGAACTTTGTTCTGTTCCACTTTGCATATATGAGACATGGGCTAAAGGTCTACGATGGGAGACTTGGAACACCACCCCTTCCACCCCATTGTGATTAGATAGGAGGCAAATGATTAGTTTTTGGCAATTTCCTCTCTAAGAAAAAATTACTTTGGAAGACAGATACATTTTCTGTCCAAAACTATATAATGTTCTGTACTTTTGTGCACAGATGCAATCATAAGAGTTACAGTAAAAGAGATTAAACTGGGATTTCTCTAGCAAAATATGATGTTTGTTTCTTGTGCTGATTTCACACCATTCTACTAATACTGCAGTTAAACAATAACTGACCAGGACGTGGTGGGGCATAACACATCTTTAAAGTGTTGCAAACCACATCTTATTAACATTTTCTCAATGAAAATAAAACACAAAACTGAAAATTTATGGTAACATTGTGATCCATATTAACCCATAAAGACCCAGTGCTACTTTTGTGGCACCTCCCAAATGATTTTTTTTCTCTATTAAACCTTTCTTAAGAGATTTATCTTCATTTATTACATATTATCCTCTGTATTTTGCATTTTTCAGTGTAAATCAGGTACTTTTTCCTATATTTAATTTACTGATCATGTAGATGTCTGTGAAAACCCAGAGTAAATTCAAAGGTTATTATTTTACAACAGAAAAAAACTGAAGAAAAAGTTACTTTTTCAGCAAGGATATTAATGACTCAACATAAAAACAAACATCTACAACTTCTGTAATTTGTCAAACTACATGGAATCAGTGTTGTAGAAGATGATGGTGTTTCCACGCTCACTACGGAGCCTCTGAACGTCATATCTGATGACCACGAAAAGTGCATTTTACACCAATTATTTACATGTATCGATTGGATTAGTGAATCAACATGTATTAAACAGTTTAGATCAGTAGATGATTTTGGTTGCTTGTGGCTGTTTGGGTCTTTATGGGTTAATACAAACAAAAGACAAACAAAAATAATTACAATAAATATATATTGCATTTCATTTAACCTTATTCATACTACATTAGAGTGCTCATACTCTTCAGTTTGCTCAAGAAAGCTAAGGCTCTTTATCTTAATAAAACTTTTTTTCTATTTGAGCCATAGGTCTTTTTGCTTCTTTTTGTGGAAATGTTCCAACTTGCCCAAACACCACAGTAGGTCTACAGGAACACCCTGACTTTGACATTAATCCACAAGATCTGTGATTTTGTTGCAGATTCTTGAATTAGTGCCATTTGTAGCTGATAAATGTGTTGTTATTTTTCAGCGCTGTGGATAAAAAATATGTGAGTTGAAGTAAAAAGTCTTAACCATGAAAGTCTTCCCTGGATGAAGTGTGTTTTGTGAAATTATTTATGGCAAGCGCTTTGCCTGCAGATGCTCCCAGTGGAGAAGAAAATGGGCTAAAGTCAAAGTTCACCTTCAGTCCACGATGATTGGATGAACTTGGCGGCTCAGTGTAATGAAACAAAAAGGAGGCTGACAGATGTGGCCATATGTTTGACTGACTGTAAACAACAATAAAGAATTAGTGAACATGCTGAACAGGAAAGTGGTACTGAATTCATCATGAAAGATCTGACATAAATACAGCATATGGACTGTGTGTGTGCATGTAATTATTGCCACAGAGGGAGATACTGACAGCATGCGTGTGTTCGTGCGTGTAAGCTCACCCTCTGCCCTACTTTCTGACTGATGATGCTGCAGAAAGGAGGAGTAGGAATATCCCACAATGCCACACTGCTCGTCCCCTGGGCCAGATGGATGGATGGATGGATAGAGAGACAGACAGACAGGCTGACACGGACCGATTGACGGAAAGATACATGGATCTGCAGATGATGGACAGATGAGTGATGCATGACTACATGAATGGATGGATGAATGTTGCAATTGACTGTGGTTTCATCCTCGTGTGTACTGTCGCC
Organism: Sphaeramia orbicularis; assembly: GCF_902148855.1. NCBI lineage: Eukaryota > Metazoa > Chordata > Actinopteri > Kurtiformes > Apogonidae > Sphaeramia > Sphaeramia orbicularis. The sequence goes on along the minus strand of NC_043968.1, from coordinate 37,466,092 downwards.
TCCCTCACAACAGATCGCGCTTTGCAGTGTTTGAAAACGCCGTCAATTCTAAAAAGAAGCAAATACTGAACTTCCTTTCATTTGTTTAAAAAATAAAAGTATAATTTGACTTGTTAATGCAAGAGAAATCATATGGTCACAGCATGTCTTCGTTCAGGTTTATTCATGACACATATCATAATATTGATCTGTTATTTAGGCCTGTTTAGGGTGCACACTTCATGGTCTTAAAGGTTTGAACTTGTGAAATGAAGTTCCTAAATCTAAATCTGCACACACACAAAAAAAAAAAAAGAAAAAAAAAAAGAAAAAGAAAAGCCTGTATATATGTAGCATAAAATAAACTGTGATGGAACATGTAGAGATATTCATGTCTGCCCACTTTCAAATGCATATTAATATGATTAAATACTTGTGTCTGCTTAGAAATTTTTAGGCACATAATGCCAATTAATTTATGTTAAATATGTGATCTGAAATTTTTTATTAAGATACATACTGTGAAACTATTCAAACTAAGGATCAGTATCAGCTAATACTGGGCTATGTTGATATCTACTAATGCTAAATAAAAGTATAGTTTGACCACTGATAGTGGTGAATATTTTTGATGTGTTGCAGGCTTTTTATTGTCACTTTATAAACTTGTATGAATTGAAAGAATCTGAAGATATTGTGCTGATCACCTTAGTTACTTTTTACATTCAGGACTTCTTTCATCCCTGGCAGAAAAATGGGAAAATAACGACAAAAACTAAATAAACAAACAGCAAATGACACTGGCAGTGACATGTTAAAATTACTGACTCAGAATTTTGTGATCGCTGCAACATAAAATAAATATGTGCATAGTAAATCTAAATCAGAATCAGAATTGTGTTTATTGCCATGTTAGTAAACAGTGTTCACATTACTAGGAATTTGCGTCAGTGGTTTGGTGCATACATAAAACATGGAGTGAGTATAAACATGCAGTAAAAAATAAAATAAAATAGAATAAAATAAATACAGGAGTAAGAAAATAAACAAGTAAGATAAAGTTCAAAATATACAATATGCAGTTTGGACAAAACCAATGGGTTTGAGTGAGACTCTAATGCACAGGTGTCAAACATGCGGCCCTGGGGCCAAATCTGGCCCACCAAAGGGTCCAGTTTGGCCCTTGGGATGAATTTGTGAAATGCAAAAATTACACAAAGATATTAACAGTCCTTTTAGTTCAGGTTCCACATTCAGACCAATTCCATCTCAAGCGGGTCAGACCAGTACAATACTATCATAATAACATAAAAATAATGACAACTCCAAATGTTTCTCTTTGCAAATGTAAATATTTTAATGTATTTACACTAAAACAAAGTATAATTTTGCAAAAAATGCAAAAAACCTGAAATGTCTTAAGAGAAGCAAGCACAGTTTTAACAATATTCTGCCTGTTATGACATGTTTTAAGTGTTTGTAGATCCACTGTGATCTGTAAGTTATAATGCACATGTGTAAATGATAAACTGAGACGTAGTATTGTTAAAATTACACTTATTTTTTTTCAGTTTGTTCATGTTATTCACATCTTTGGAAAGGATAGTTTGTAGATATAAACCTGTTCATAATGTAAATTAACTTTTTTTCACACTAAAACATAGTGAAAAGTTTGGAGTTGATATTATTTCTATATTGTTATGTTATTATTTTACTGGTTCGGCCCACTTCAGATGTAATTTAGCTGATTCTGGCCCCTGAACTAAAATGAGTTTGACACCCCTGCTCTAATGGTACCAGTAATGGTTTTTGTGCAGATAGCGCAAGTAATCATCAGTACAATCAGCTGGTGGATAAAGGGACAATGCAGTGTATTTGGTGATGGTGTTATTTAGAGTAAATAAATAAATTAAAAAAATAAATAAAACTATAGCAGTGGTCTAGGACTTTTTTCATCTTTATTTTATGAGTAAGACCCTGTACAGTTATTCAAAAGACATTTAGGGAAGTTGCTGCGGATATTTTAACATCTTAAGGCTTTTATTTTGAAAATTAGATAGCTACGCTTCCGGGATGGGTCCTCGAGCTTGACGTAGGTTGACGTTGGTCCTGTAGGGCTCGTGAGTGCAGTTCAGTCTGTTGTCCAGGCGGCTACGTGTACCGTGCCGTGCCGTGCCTGGCTGCAGTACACAACAGCGGTCAGACACCTCCATGGTCCAGCCGCTTGTAACCCGACCTTGAGCTCTTCACCCCCCGAGTCCTCCGCTCCTTCCCCGTCCCCTTCCCTCCTCTGCCGGCATCTGCGCCCCTCAGCAGCCGGAGGAGAGGGGGTCCAGAGCGGGGAGAGTCAGTGAGGGTACGGCCAGCATGGACCCCCAGGCGAAGGACCGCAGCAGTCAGGCTTCAGCGGGGGGTTTCAGCGGGCGCCTGGCTTCTCTGGGGGCCGACGGCGGCGACTCCGAATCCGGAGCCGGCTCGGAGGAGGCGGCCGTGGGGTGTTGCAGCGACACATTCAGCAGCCTGCCCGACATGGAACAAGACAGCCTGGAGGAGAAATTAAGAGGACTGGCGTTCAGAAAGCAGACCTCGTATCGGTGAGTGGGGATGCTCGGACAGGAAAATGACACATATGTGCGTGAATTTATCTGAATATACACCCCCATTTCATAGACAGACCTGGTTTGATATAATACTGGATACAGGTACGTTTTGGACTTTGATAATCCGGATGTTAATTTCACATGTGTAGTGCTATTTTGATAATTACATGTAAGCTAGCTGAAGCTTAGAAATACAAGCCTGGTGACTGAGGGGGGCTTTTACATTCAGGACTGTTTTGTTAATGTAAAAGCTGTAATATTCTAAGGAGACACGTTGAGCTCCTCATGATATTGTCAACAAGCTCAACATGGCATAATTCTCACACACACTGAGCAGCGTTTTAGCCCATGGCAGTGATGGATCAAAACAATTTTGCCTACACAATTCATGTGTGTACGCATCTCCCTGTGGTATTGCCTTGTTGTGTTGGAGCATGTGCAGAGTAGAAGGGGGGAGGGGGCTGTATTGATTTTGAGTCAGTTAAAGTGTGTGTATTTTAATGTGTATGTGTGTGAATGCCAGCAGCAGCCTGACACCCTGGTGAGACTGGCAGCTGCTGTTGATAGTGAAAACAGGCTATGATGTAGACACACTTATCTATCTATCTATCTATCTATCTATCTATCTATCTATCTATCTATCTATCTATCTATCTATCTATCTATGTCAGCCTGTCTGGTTCAGAGCATGTGTGCACTGGAAATGATTTGCATTTTGAGGTCAAATCAATCACTTGTTTGTGTCTGATTTGTGCCACAGTAGCAAGTAAACAAATAGTTAATCCTAAAACAAATCCAACTGTAACATCAGAGCTTCATCCTCATGTTTTTGACAGGCAGACATACATTATGTTTCTGTGTTTTTTCTATTGTAAATCAATGGTTGCTAGATTGTCTGGATTCCACTTGTAAAACAGGCTTGTATTAGCTTTGCCTGGAGATTTTGTTGCACCAGATATTACAGCAACCAGATTATAGATGCTTCGTGTAAACACATTAAAACAAAAAAAAGTGACCCATTTGGAAAGTAAAGTCATCATTGAAAGGGGGGATACTGTATAATCCTATTACTATCCATTTGACAGATAATTTGTCCTGTTTACCCCCTTCTCAGTATTTGGCCTTTTTGTTGTGTCCATATTCTTTTCATACTGTGTTGCACATTAGTGGAAAGCATTACTCAGGGAAGACTCAGCACTAGTTCACTTTTATTGTGTCATCATTTACACAGGTTCTTCCTCTCATAGTGTTTCTGTGGGGAACACAGCAATGGTTAAGTTAAGTGAGGCTGCTGGGGTATTGTGCATCATGTGGAGCTTTCACTGCTGGTGGAATCCTTCCAACCGAGTAGTTTTCCCTGATAAAACTGTTGAAAATGCTATAGTATACTCGTGAAATGCAGGATTTTGTGCACTTCAGATTCAGAGCAAAGAAGAAATCATGGGATTTCCTTGAAATGGTTATGCCGAGTGCCAGTAATTTTTATAGATATTATGATGTTTGTTTATATTTCCTTTCATGCTCCAACTTTTAGTATTTTCACATTTATTAATTTGCTAATTAGTAATTAACTGCTTATGTTATCTCCAAAATGTCAGAAAGCACTGAACTTTGTCAGAAATTAAGTTTGGACAATTTGGTCAAAAATAAAATAATAATCATAAAAATGATTAAAATATTGTTCCAAGTTGATAATGTTCATGATAAATGTCAAAACATTTTTTCTTTCCAATTTAAAGAGTGATTTTAAATCATGAGTGAAAAAGAGTATTAGTCACTTTTCTATTGACCCTCAAATTGTGTGAATATAATTTGCGCATAAAAATTTGCCTAATGGAAAAACATACAATTTTCCTAAAACTCTCATTTTTGATGAAAAGGTTTTGCACTGGCAAGAGGTGTTCTTTTTGGGCTTAGCAAAATTGGTATATCAGGCAAACCTGCCACGGCAAGACCTTTTGCTGCAACTAGAGTCACGTGAATAAAAAAAATGGATGTTATAACAAGCGAAGAAGAAGAGTTTTAAAAGAAACATGGTGCAGTGTGTGTGGACACACCAGGACACCGAATCATTTTTTAATTTAGTGGATAGAGGGGTAAAATATAATAATAATGAATAAATCTGTAAATCCACATGATGTTTTGTTGATTAATGTTCATCGCCATGTTTATGGAATGACTTCTCATTTCATCTTGCGATAATGAATTAACAAATCATCGCATTTGTGATTTAGTGGAAAAACTGACATTACGCAATTCTGTTTGTTCAACATTTGGTAAATATCAATAAAGTTTTGCACAGATGTCCAATGGAAAAGACACCATTGATGGTTATTTATGGTTTCAGTTTTTTTTAATGATCACAATGTTGATGGTAGTTCAATGGATAATTGATAATAAAATAACAAAAATGATTATGACTTCCCACATCTTGAGGTTATGCATATACGTGTGTTTTATTCAGCCTCCAATCCAAAACCCAGAGATATCCATGCTACTCTCAGATATGACAAGAAATGATCACATCCTCTCCATTTTATATTTTGCAGCCGTAAGAAATGTTGGCATTTCCGCTCAAAACCCCGCTAAAAACATTACTTGATTGTCAAAAATTGCTGCCAATGATTGTTTGTCATCAACTAAATTAATACTTTACTAATTAAATTGGCTAATTCTGGTTACCCTAAGTCATGTGTTCAGATTGGCTGTTTTGACAGTATTTAGTATTCAGTATTTTTACTTACAGTTCACTATCACATAACAAAGCTAGTTTTCTCCACCATGAACAATTATAGAGAACGTTAAAATAGAAAATCAACTTGAAAGACTAACTTGTCGATTAATTTGTTTCTGGGTGTGAACGGTTTAATAGAATATGAGACACATTTACCCTCGCCCTCACAAGTCTTTTGCAGCTGGGCCTGTCTGTTTGCACTTGAAACTCAAAATATAAAGAACATTTCGATATGAAAATTTTGAGTTGGTGTGAGTCAGTATGAGTCAGCATGAGAGGACTATCAAAACAAACCAAGATCAGATGAAGAAAAGTTTCCACCCCAGTCAACCCCTGCACTTCATCTGTATAGTTGTTCCACTCAGGAATCCAAAGTTTGATCAAATTCAACTTTTGGCTCAAGTTTTTGTGGCCACTGTTTATGGCGGTAATTTAGTGAAAGAAGAATGTGGACATAAATGATGGGGCAGTTACTGAAAAACTCCTTGTCATAGTTCTTGAGTTTTGGGCGAAAACTGTGATTATAGATGGTAGAGATGACTGTCAATAAATTCAGGACTACAACTGAAATCTTCTACACCATTGTATTTTAGTCATGCAGATGATCTTAATTGCATTTTAGGAATGGATGAGCACAGCCTTTTAATTACAGTATGTGAAATCTATCTGTGTCTTTGCTGTTTGTTCGATTCTAAGAGTTATTGTAACCTCTGACCTACTTGAATAAAGTGAAGGATATGTGCATATGCTCCAATGAATGATAATCTGTGAAATTCCCTCTTTTTAGAATCAGCCATGTGGAGGAAATGGCATTAGCTGGTCAAGGGAGATGGTTTGTAAGAAGGTAGTTTACATAGCTTTGAAGTTGTCGGTGTCAAGAAGTGAATTACCATATGTGGCAATATGAAAGTGCTGAAAAATGATGCCGTGGAACATCAAAGCTAGTGTGTGTGCATTTCTGTGTGAGGTTGGAGTAGTATGTGTTTATGGCAGACTAAGACACGTGTAACTTATCTGGCAGACATTGGTCACACTTTGTGTGTGTGTGTGTTCCCACCACACTGTCCCTTCTTTTATCTATTCTTAGACGTCTCACCCGTCTGCCTGCATGACGGTCCTTCCTCAGTCACAAAGACAGCTGCTTTGTGTGTATCATGCCAGCCAGTTAGTCAGCGGGCAAGCCAGTTTGTAAGATGTTACTTTGATTACGTAGTCTAACAACCAGCCGTTACTTTTCCAGTCTATTGTGGTTATGTGCATCTGTGCAGCTAGTACTCTGTATTCCTGAGCCCTACAGTACATACATTGTCATTCAAATGAACCTGAACAGTACTTCAAGGGCTCTTGAAGTACTTGTGTCTTTACAGCACGTGCACTCCAGTCTGAATAATGCACCATCCTCAAACACTCAATCTCAAGTCCTATCATTTCTTAAGTCAATGAGCGGACTCCTGCTTCATTAACAGCCTTTTTGGAGGCCTAAAAAAGACATTACTTTGATGGCAAATATGAGGATTTAAAATAGTCCCTCTCTGGTCCTCTGGAGAGAAAATCATGAACCATATTAGCAGAAATGGACACTGTTTTTTCAGGAAGAAAGTCTATCATTTGCAAAATGTATGTTTAATTTTATATGGGCAGGGTACCAGTGTGAATACAGCATTTTACAGAGCGCTTCATGATTAGGTTTAGTATTAATGTTGCTGAGCTCAAGAGTTAAACCTGTGCATTTAGTCTACCGTAACATGCTGCAGTTAATGAAATAATGTCTGTTGCAGTTATTACATAATTGCCTCATTGCAATTATTTGAGCTAATCGTGATGTTTTTACACAATTTAGATAATTGCCTCTGTTCACCCATATGAAAGCAGATGGTGCAACTGACTAACATTATTTGCACATCATTTCACACCATTTAGCTTTTTTTAATGACCAAAAAAGTCAAAATTATTCTGTGTGCTTCTCATTTCAGTCATGGACTGAACAGAGTGGTTAGCACTTTGACTTCACAGGTAGAATGTTTGAAGCCTTTCAATATCCATTTTGCCTTTTTTTCTCCATGCTAACTGGGTTTCTTTAGGCCCACCACTTTCTTGGTTTAATTTTCCTTTAAGTGTTCTTGACCATAGCACTAGTGAAGATCTGCAGTTGGTCCCTTCAAGCACCCTCAAGCACCTTCAATAGCAGCTTTATCTTAATATACTGAACGCTAATGCTAATAGCTAATGCTTGATGCTGTATGCACACAGCATAGCAAAGACTCAATAAAATGCAGGGACCGAATTTCCCTTTGGGGATAATAAAGTGAGTTGACCTTTAACCCTTCGTTATTCAATTAATTGAGAAAGTAATCAGCCCATTGATTTACAATGATAGTCATTAATAGCAGCACTATATGACTTTAATTTTGAACATGTGCTACAGTGGTTTGTTTTGACTTTGTACCTTGGTAAATATTTCGGTAATGGGCTTTATATTTAGGTCATGTTATATCTCACATGTTTGATTTATTATTAACAATATGCATGTTCCAAAATTGTTTGCCAGTGTCTCTTTTTCATGAGGAGTACATGCATAATTAAACCATTAACATACCTATACTACAGTGGTGGTATGAAAGTATCAGAATAAACAATAATAATCGTCAATTGATAATTCGTAATGATTTTTCAATCTGCAGGAGTCAATATCAGCAATCATCAGAAACACATGTTCCCTGTGCCGTACTTCCCTATTGGTCTAAATCAAAAGACTGAATACACTAAATATAGATAACCTGAGGCTGTTTTATGCTGTTGATAGAGATGTGAAGCCACTTTTATAAGCTTTTGGATTGAGACACAAACAATAGTGCTGGAATTATGCCCAGGTCCTGTCCGATGGAATCTGAGTACCGTTTGGTAATTACAGCTGTCAGTTTTGTATTTAATCTCCCTACCTGTCTGAAAACACCAGTGGTTAGACAAAAACCTGTGTCGTGGAGTAAAAATCACAGGGATGGAATAGATGTAGAAGTCTTGTTTCTTCTCAGGCCCCTTGAATTACAACAAGCTGAAAGGTAATTATTACCGCGCACCCCGAAGGGGAGGTAAGGGGTATTGTTTTTGGTTTGGGTTGTTTGTTTCTTTGTTTGTTAACACTTTAGTGGCAAAACTATTGGTCTAATTCAGTTCATCAAATTGGGCTTAGGCCTATAGATTGTCAGTGACCCAGAATAGATGCCATTACATTTTGGAAAAGTTAGATCAAAGTTCAAATTTTTTATGATTTTTTAAAATCTTCCCATTTACTTACAATTGGTGAAATATATGTGAGGGGCGGGGTTTGTTGTGCGTGACACCACTTGTTGATTTTTTGCCTCATATTTCAATATTGTGCTAATGTGACCCATGACGTCTGATTTCAGACTAAATCCTAACATCTTCACCGCAGAAATGAAATCAGATCAAATCTGTCAGACAGCCAGAAATTACAGCTGTCACAGATGATGAGCTCAGAAAGACAAGCGTGAAATCTATGATCTGTCAGATGAGGTGATTCTGAGATGAATTGACAGGGCAGTGAGCATTAAGCCCAGTTTTGGTGATGTCACTCTGTTTTTCGTCTTGATTATGTTGAAATATTGCAATGATATCAACTCAGCATTAGGAGTTTTTATGAAAGAAAGTTGAAGCTGCTTCTGTCTGTATTGTTTACCCTGTAGTAATTGTCCACTTAACATAACCTCTGATTCAACCACAGATTGTTGTCTTTGTTATGCTCTTCATTACTGATTGTTTGTCAAAAACATTACAGAATATGGTCAGAGGTGTTATACTTTTAAGACTCTTACTGTGAATTTCCTTAGAGAGCTGTTGTTTTCTGTTGCCAGTCTTTTGTCTGTCATTAGATTTACTTGTCAATTTGTAAGGAATTGTGACATGCTCCTTTGAGCGTGATACTTATCACAAGAGTCAAAACTCATAGAATCACTCATGTTGTGACTGTTGTATGTAGAAGCCGCAAAGACTGATGATGGAATGGAACTTTAATAATAACCCGAAAGCATGGTAGATAAACATCTGCAAGTACGTTCTTTATTTAGCTGCTGCTACCCTCTGACTGCATACTCTTGCCAACTTAACCTGTTTGCCCAAGAGGGGAAATGCTAAGAAACAAATGCTTTGTTTCGTCACAGTTCTTATCATGTGGTGAGATTTCACCACCGCCTTTGTAGGAAATAGTGCAGAAACAAACTACCTGAATATAGGCTGTTGTAACATTATCCATCCACTATTTACAGCCTATTTCACAAACAGCAGATCACAATACGTTCTTGTCATACCACAGTCCAGTATATTCTTGGTTTTATGCCATCTTGGAGATAGGCGCAACTAAAGTTGGGATAAGAGGAGAAGTATAAAGAATAGATGAAGAAGAGAGAGAAACATTAGATGCAAGAAGAGAGAGAAAAACATAAAAAGATATAAATGTATCTCATGTTGCTACCGCTGTGTACCACCTGCAGGGGTAAACAGTGATCAAACGCCTTTCATCATCTGATGCTGCCAGAATATAAAACTCTACATTCAGCCTTCAATTAGGACAGAATGTAAGGGGAGAGGGAGAATAGAGGAAGGGATATAAAAGAGGAGAACAGAGGAAAAGAGAGGTGGAAGAACGGCACATGTTGTGTGGTTCATGACTTGACTGAGACCCGAAGATATTTGTTTCTAGGTGCATTCTAGTACTGAATTAAGTTGAAACATAAAAGTTAACCCGTTCTAAAAATAAAACTTATCTGGCATTTCAGAAAAAGAATGAGGTCTCTTGTATATTTTTAGTAATAAGATCCTCAGCTGCTACTTAGTGATGCTGGGCTTGGGTCAGCTTTGATGAATAGTTGACTGTTGAAGCCAAATATTTTATCTTCCTCTATCTGTAACTGTGCAAGTCAAAGCACACCATAGACAGCCATGTTAGTGTTCAGATTAACATGTAACCTGTATCACATTTCATAGGAATACTTTCCTTGCAAGTGTGAGGCTCTTAAAAGCATTCATGAATTTTTAACCTTGTGATTGGAGTCCAAACAATGTACATACGCTAACAGCCTAAACTGATTTTTCACATTTACAACCCCTGTAATCTCACGCTGCCTTCAGTAATTGTGTTAGTGAGAATATACAGTGCATCACATCACAGTACAACAGCTTTAGCATTCCTATGGGAAATCACTGTAAATTTCGAAGGGCACAACTGAATGAATATTGATTGAACACGACATGGTACAACATTCAACACATTCAGTTTAACATTGTCAGTTGAATTAGTAAGGACAGCAGGGAGTGTCCATAGATCACTTTTTAAATAAATAAATAAATAAATAAGTGGTGCCAGGCACAACAAACCCTGCCCCCCCCACGTATTGTAGGTTATTTTGGCATCAATCCAGCTGATGTCATCGTGTGTGTGTGCTGATGTCAGTCTATCAATTTCCTCTATATATGTGCCAAGTTTGAAGTAAATTGAAACAAAATTGATGTTTCGATAGACATTTGAAATTTCGCCCATTACTATCAGTAAATGGGAGAAGAAAAAAGATTTTAAAAAATTCATAAAAAATGTGAACTTTGACTTACTGTTCCCAAAATGTAACCACATCCATTCTGGATCACTGGCAATCTATAAACCCAATTTGGTATGAATTCAACTAATTGTTTTGCTGCTAGAGTGTTAACAAACAAACTAACTGAACCAAAAACAATACCTCTTACCTCCCCTTCGGGGGTCGGGGTAGTAAAGAAATCCAAGCACTTACAAAGTAGCATCATTAAGATGGCATTGCTCACACATACCCTAAGCAATAAAATATATTTAAAAAGACTAGATCTTAATCCACAATCAATAAAACTTTAAAGAGTGAACCTTTAAGAACAACACCGAAGACATCCTGATGGTGATGCTGCACTGAAATCAGTGACTGACATTAAAATTTCACAGTTTTACATTTGAATACATCAAGTGTGATAAAAAGGTCAGCAATCCTTGGATTTACTTAGTTTGCCTTTTCGGCTTTTGAACCTTTGGTTAAAAAAAAAAAAAAAGAAGTAGTATATTTGTCATCAACTAATCCAACAGTAGAGGTTTGATTTTTAAGCTTTGATATCGCTATTTGTTTTTATTTTAGAGTTGAAGCGGGTTTGACATGTGTTCTGAATCAATACATTTGTTCACTATAAAATATGAAATGCTGTTCTCATGGTGGTGTATGCATCTGTTTAGTAGCGCAGTGAAGCGCTTGGTTTGGGAGTGACGGCAGCTTAAAGACAGTCATGAATTTTTAAGCAGATCATCAGAGCACCAATTGTTGATGAAATACAAGGCTCGTTGACACAATTTTTCCTCCCTCCTCACATCCGTCGAACGGATGAACAGATATACATACATATTTATGATGTTCTTTTCCCGTTATGAGGAGGAGGAGGAGGAGGAGGAGGAGGAAGAAGACAGATAGAGAAAGCTGCAATGAAGAAGAAACATGACAGCTCAACAGATTTATAAAGATGAAAATACTAATTGATTCGTGTTTGCTGATGTGTGTGATTTCTTATTGGGTTTTCATCAATTATTATGATAAATTGCAGTTTTATTCTCCACCATGATTTTCACCTACAGTAAGTATAATTTTCTATCATTTCTATGATATAAATACAAACTTTTGCAACCAACAAATCCTGTAAAAGATTCGATTAACAGAGTTTTGAGGGTGACAATGGGGTCAAACTGAAAACAGGGTTGTACTGACCGGATGTTGTGATACTGACAGGAGAAGGTGTCTCCTGTGGTGTGTTGAAGTGACTCATTCAGTCACTTCTCTATCTTTCTTAACATACATACAATATTATAGACAGACAGAGCCAGCAGTGCACTCTTCTCTTGTCTAAATAATACTGTTCCAGTTGGCTGCTGGTGTGTTTGTGTATGTTTATGCATATCAGTCATTTTCAGCTAAGACGAAAGGGAATAACGATGTCTGTTTTAGGAACAGTTGTAAGATTTCTGAGTTCTCTCAACCTTCTCTCTCTCTCCTTTCCTAGCCTTTTCAGGAGTGTTTTAGAGTGAGAGCATGTGTGTGCGTGTTGGGTTATTTTGCCCATAATGCAGTGTGCTGAGGCATTAACGGGGGATTGGCTGACAGGAGCCGCTCCTTATTAGTCGTCTGGCTGGCTGTAAGAGGCTTTTCCTGCCTGGAAATGGAGCTGAAAAAGAGGGCAAAAGGCAAAAGAGTAGAGAAAAGAGAAGTGGATTTTCGTTATTTAATGCAGAAGAAGAGAAAACTTGACAAGTTAAGGGTTACTCAATGACTTACTTCTCCATCAGACGCTGGTGTGGTTGAGAAAGTCTGTCATTATTTTCACTAGATAACAGTCTGTATTGTTCAAAAGAAGAATATTTCACAAAGGACACACTTAATGCAACTTCTGCTTTATTAACCATAATTGTTTTCCAAATTCACCGTAAGCTGTCAGTAAATGCAGCAAAAGAGTCTGCTGTGTCTTTTATAACTACAGAGAGCCAATCACAAATCCTGCAGCTGAGAAAGTGATTGTTAACCACTTCAGTAAGAGCCGTTCACTCTAAATTTGCTGTAGTGAAATCTAGTGTAATTTCAGCTGTAAAGCACTCTTAACTCTTTGGTCTGTTATACTGTCAAGGTGTCCGTTTACATTCCTTAAGTGTAAAGGAAACAGACACAGGCCTGGAATATGCTCTACGTTTCTTAGTATAGATATAAACCTATATTTTCCATCAACAAAAGTGTGAGTAAAGTCAATAAATAAACCGTCACTCTCCTGTACAGTAGCCATAAAAACTTGTAGTCGTGTGGTATTGCAGTCAGTGTTTTGTCCATTTTAGTGTCAAAACAACCACTACACCAACACTTGAAAAAATGCAAATGATTTTGTCCTAATCTCAGCAGTTGGAGTAGCTTATGGATGTAGACTGGTTCTCTAAACATTTTGTCTGTGCTAGTCCAACCTGGGACTTGTCTGGCAGCAAATTAAACATAATAACTGTGTGTGGGGACCTTTGACCTTAAAGTGGAAGTATTGAAATCTGAACACTTGTGATCACTTTGAAATGCATGGCACAGACATTGTTTGTTGACAGTCCACTTGTTTTCAGATCACATAAACCCATTTAAAGCTATGTATATACAGGTTCATAAACATTCATGAGTTTGTGGATGTGTTGGGCTGAATGATTGATTGAATGGCTGATTGACTTTTTGTGAGATAAAACGACCTACTGGCTGTTAGTGAGGTTACTTTCAAGTGTCCTACATCAAGATATTGAACCCATATCTTATCAGGAGCAAATGCTAAACTGGTACTAGGTTGTAAACAAGATGAAATGTTGAATACACTATTGGGCTTTCTGACTGGTGGTTAGTCTCTCTGACTTAAAGACCATTTTGTAGATCAATCTAGAGTGATCATCAGGCTATAGAAATAGTCAGTAGGAGTGTTGTCTTTCCCTGTTTTGCATTTGTACTTTTCGAGGAGCCCTTCCCTCTGTCTCTCTCTCTTTCTCTTTCCCTCTCTCTCTGTCCTTTCCCACAAGCCCATCTGTCTCATCTGAGCCGATAATGAACCTGTGGAGGAGACTGCTGAGGTGACACTGACTCCATCACCACAGCTCTCACGCTCTCTCCCTGTCTTATTCTAATATCGTGACATGATGACGTGACATGGACATACAGTTTTGTAAAAGAAGTGGGGTTCAAGCATTTACATCAGGACAGATGAAGACAAATGAAATACAATTTAAATTAGCCTACTTTGATCCATCCCGCGTCGTAACCTCTGATCCTTTTTTTACTCCCACTCTTCTTATTTTCAGCTAATCTGCCAGATGGACTCTACTGCTAAGAGACTGACAAAAGCACTTTTTGTTTTGTAATTTATTTTCCTAGCTTTGTTGTCTAGTGTAATCATTTTAAAAATGTATTTCAAAGGTTTTGATGGATGAGAGAGATCTGTAGCTCTGATGCCAAATGGTTTCGCTGACTAATTTGGTGAAGCTCCCAGCCAGCTGCTACATGGGCCGCACATCCAAAGAGCAATTTTACTCTTTTTGGTTTAGGAGGGACTGAAACATTTTAATTTCCCATTTTCATGTGTTTTCAGATGTATACATTCAAGAGCTGCGTTGTCTTCATAGTTTTTCCTACCAGTTAATCTGTGTTTCTTTCTATTTATAGAATTTTATTTATATAAACACAGACTGCGCTGTCAACATGTATGTGTTGCATGGATTAAGCCTGGCTTTTTAAAAGTGTTTTTCATCTGTATGTGTCTGTCTAGGTAGGATTACTAACCACTAATCACCCCTCAACATGCAGAAAGATGAGTTTCTACTCAGACTTATATGCATGATTGTACATACACAAGTTAATCCATTTATTAGTTTTTCTCTCTGGTTTCCTTCGTTGCTTTTCATTTTGTCCAGAACTCGGTAACACACACTTAAACAGACAACTTCAGCTGCAGTAACAGTCTATAATTAGTGATGCAGCATCTTAATCTTGCTCTCTCTGACTTCTGTGTGTATGCGCTCTAATTGCTCAGGTGAGATGAGAGTCATTAGTAAGAGATTAATTTTATTAGGCAGCTGCAGCCTGAAGTTAGAGAGCCCGTACACCTACATTTTTCAGACTGTTGTGAAAAGCTTTATTATTTTTTGACAATGACTGTTCAAATTCTGTATATTCTATACTTACGTCTTTCTTCTTGTCCCACTATATTTGTCAAACCATCTTCTCTTGCCTTAATTTCTCTCATCTTGTGTTTTGTCCTTATCTTCTCCTTCTCCTTTCATCTTATGCTTTCTTTCTCCTTTATCTTTTTCCCGTTTTCTCCATCGTCTTCTCACTGCGTGTGTCTATTCTAAGCAGCAAAGGTCAGATACAGATGCACAGCATGAATCTGATGCCTCCCCCACATTACATGCTCACACAAACACACACTGACAGACTGTAATTATGTAGGTGTCAGAGGAAGATGTGAGAGAGAAGACATGGGTGAGGAAGAGAGGGTAGTATCACTCCTGTATTCTGCCTGCAGTTCATGACATGTATTAACTGATTGCAGAGGAGAATACGTACAGTGTTATCATCACTACTGCTGTGTTACTTTGAGTATGTGTGTGCGTTTCCAAAAAAAGTCCTAATCCTGTTTTCAGAATATGGATGTTCCTAATCATTGCATAGATGGGGTTTGGGATAACTGCGTATAACAGGTTGTTACTTGGGCTGTACACTGATTTGTGGAACAGCTTTGAATAGTGAGTTCAAAGAATAACAATCAGCAACTGTTTTGATAATCCATGAATGAATTCAGTAGTTTTACATAGAGATATTTTATGACGTCGGTGAAGCAAGCGCTTTGAAGATCTCATTTTGAGACTATTTGGCACAAACACAGTTTGATTAAGGGTAAGAAAAGAAGGTAGTTTGGCTTAAATTACACCGGGGGAAATAACACAGTTTCATTGCAGCAGTAGTCTGCCATTTTGACCAAACACTGATTTTAACTCTATTAAAAATAGATAGCCCTAACTTTATTATCAATATATAAAATTATGTTTAATAAGGTGCAGTGATATAGGGAAATACTTTGAACACTAAAGTTTATATACTACTTGGTGGAGAAGCCTTTATTTATAATGAAGCTTCAAGATGCTTCATGTATGAAGAACTAATGGGTCTGAGTGCTGAGGTGGGACATCTTTAAATCCTCTTGTGAATCTTGATCTTCAGTTATTTTCTTTCAGTTCAGTGATAGACTGGGCCATGCCAGCAAATTTATTTTCTTCCTCTGGAACCAAAAGAGCACTAAATTGTGGATTATTGTCCTGCTGGAAGGTTTCCCCCGCATCTCATCTTCATCATCCTGGTGAATGTCAACAGATTCATCTCATGAATATCCTGATACATGGCTCCATTCATCTTCCATTCCAATTTATATTCTGGCACTACTATCAGAAGTGAAACAGCCCCATGCCACAGTACTTCTAGGTCTGAACTTCTCTGCTCATTTGGCATTTTTAGGGTCACATGCAGAGATGTTTTTTCTGACATAATATCTTTTGCCAGAAAGTTTTGAAATACTACATTCTCACAATAATTCATCTGCTTGTCCAAATATTTCACTTCAACATGCCTTTTCTCCAATAAAACAAACTCTCTCCCTGGATGACTCTGCATACACTGTGAGCAATTAGCTATCAGTACACTTTATGAACTAAAGTAGTCAACTATATGGACTAAAATAGTATGGTTTCTTTATCTGTTTGAACTTCATGAGTTAATACCAATGTCTGGTCAAAATTCTCCATTCGAACTGTGATTAAAAAAAAAAATGTTGATCTGTTGAGCATGTGTTTCTTCCACTGAGATTAGGACCAAAGTTACCATGGTTACAATCAGAGATAGGATGAATAATCGGCACCAACAGGACATTTTCCCAACAATCGTTATGGGCTGAAGTTATGGCTGGTAGTGGAAATACTGACTTTGAGTTATTTTATTTATTTTTTTTTTTTTTACAGTTGCTTTGATACTTATTCCTACATTTACTGATTATTTGTTTTGAGTTTGATATCAGTGTTTCTGATTTATGTTAATGAATATATAATGTTTCATAAATGTCAAAATCCTGGGGGGGATACGACAGGACAAAAACAACTGATTAATCAGTTATCGCCTTTTTCCTGTTTAAACTATTGTTGTTATTTCAATCTTTTCCTGTTATCAGTTTTAGTTGTTGTAACAATGATAAATAGATGCTTTTGGTCATACACTCATGCTTATATAGAGGAACACTTTCCCCAAAATTTAGCCTCTGTAATGTCCATTTATCCATCCATCCTGTGGTTCTCGTATACCTCACTGAGCTGCATTGTTTTGAAAATGATTGGTGTGATTATTCAGAATCAATTACATGTGAGAAATGCAGTCATTGTCCAGTCGTAGTGTTTTAAAAGGTGCGATGTATGAATAATTTAGTGTATAATTAAATGTTTCATAGTTTCATTACTTGAAATCAATATTTGATTTTTATGAGCCTCCCTTATTGCAGATATGCTGATGGTTACTTGTAGTAATGGGAGCGTGTGTGTGTTTGGAATTGATGGTTCAGTTAAAACATGCAGTATATTTTTTAGGCACTGATGTATCTCTTGGGCTTGGTATTGACTTGAGTGAAATAAAGACAACATGTTGCTTGTTATAAATGGGTTTCCTCTTTAACATGATCAGCGTCTGAGATTAGTATCACTTTAGGTTGCTTCAGGTTGTCTCTGCCAGGATACTGATATATTTGTAAATCTTCAACACTTCCTATTTTTAAGGAAATTTCAGCTAATTTGTCATGTGTTTTGTTAGAAAAACTCAACAGCTAACTTCAGTTACTTCCTGTTATCACTCTATCCTCCCACTTTTTCCAAACCATAAAGATAGAGATCACTCTTTGTGCATACGTATGTATGTGTTTCAGCAGTATGCGGTGTTGACTCTTCACCACTATGGCTCTTAGTAGTCAGTTCACAGACAATAAGCGGTTCTCTCACTCTCTTTCTCTCTTTCCTACTTATAGAAACAGAGTGGGTTTTCTGAGTGGGAGTTTTTGGAAAAGATACACTGCTGACTCTGCTGGACAAAAAGAGAGAAAGACTGGTCGTGTAGCACCAGTACTTTTTCAAAAATATCAGCAAATACAGAGGAGGTTTAAATACGAAGCAAGAAAAATATTTATATGCATCTAATCATTTTTTAAGTGGTACTTTTTCTGTTGTTTGATTTACTGGACTGAACCACTGATGCTACATGCTTATTCCATGTGTATGTGCCTATAATTTGGCCACATATTGTCACATATTGGAAAAGATAATGTGTGGATCCTGTACTGATTTAAAATACATACTGAGCCTCTTTATTTGGCCTTTGAAAATCAATCTGATTAATGACTCCATGCTTCATTTGCAAATTATAGATTCACGCAAAATATGGGGGATTGCATTATAGGAAGCATGTTTATTTTAAGCTTAACTTGATTGACAATGCAAGTATATAATTAGGTTTTGACATTATTACTCTTGTCATTTCTGTACTCTGTACTGCAGATTATGCAATTATTCTGGAAAAAATAATTAATAGGAAAAAACATTGTCATAGAGGGAGATAAATGATTAGGTTGAGGGGTATAGGAGAGGCTGAAATTGTAAAGGAAAGATGATGGCGATGAGGAGGAGGAGGAGGAGGATGAAGAGGATAGAAGCCAAGGCCTTCGGGCAAAGCCAAGACCGCCTACAGATGCTCTCTCCTTCACTCCTTCTCCCTTCCTACAGTCCCCTTTTCTCTCTCTCTCTCTCTCTCTCTTTCTCTCTCCGTCATCCTCTTCATCCACCACCAGAGGAGCAGAAATGTAGGCCAGTAGAGGAGTGAAGTGAAGGGCAGGCGCTCTCACTCACTCAGTCAAACACATGCAGACCCTCCTCACCTTGTTCAGTGAAGGACATCAGCCAGATGTGCATATGTTCTGCCCTGAACATTTCCACAAAGGAAAAATTAATAGGAATGGCATTATTACTTGCAACAGTTTTGTTTATTGATTCTTCGATTTTTTTTCTGTTATGACAGGAAAGCAGAGAGAGAGAGAGAGAGAGAAAGAGAGAGAGAGAGAGAGAGAGAGAGAGAGAGAGACATAGACAGAGCTTATAAATAGAGGGAGGAAGGTCAGAGGGAAAGAGTCAGGCTTCCTGTATCCAGCCTCACAGGAGGATGCAAACACACACAAGCTCACAGACAAAACAACCAAAACATGCAGCCAAGTGTCTAAATGGTTTACATTTTTAAAAATTAAATAGTAGCATGTTAAAATATTTTTAAAATCCTTCTATCATTTCTCCCTAATTCAGTGTATAAAATATTACGTGACCATAAAAATCCATTACAGCCTCCAAAAAACATCTTCACTGTCGTTCCATTTAATATGACACTGGAGCCTGGAGAGTCAATCATGTATTTTCTTCCAAAAAACAATAACATTCAGTTCTGCAGAGCAATGATGTGAACTGGGACTGAATACACCAAAATGTAAAACTAGTCTTCCTCGAGGGACTAGATTAGATATCCATTATGTCAATATACCTTTCAAGTGTCTTTGATAGTCATTTGTGAGTTATGCTTGTCATACACACACAGAAACAAAATTCATTCAGTAGCAATTTGATGGAATTGTCTTGGAATCAATACCCTTTGTGTTCCAGCACCTCAAATATTCTGAAAATAAAATATTTGTCAATTTAAAAAACTGATTGATGTAGTACTGATAGGTGGTCAAATGTCCCATGGAAGATTAGGGCACAGGCTGACTAAAGACAAAAACTTCCAATGTCCAGATATAAACAGGTCATGACCTTGGAGTCTTTGAGGGGTGACCAGAGGCTTCTATTTGAATGGCCATGACATGACAGTCCATCATGTAGCTGAGCCATGAGCCAAGCACACATGCATTTTTATATCCCTGTTCTTCCTCCATCAAAACTAAAGTAAACATGTGGTGCCAGGCACAACAAACCCCGCCCCTTGCATGTGTTGTAAGTTATTTTGGCATTGATTCAGCTGATGCCATAATGTCTGTGTGTGCTGATGTCAGCATATTAATTTCCTCTGTATATGTGCCAGGTTTGAAGTAAATTGAAACAAAATTGGTGTTTTTTATAGACATTTCAAATTTTGCACCTTATAAGTAAATAGGAGAAAAAAAATTATTAAAAAATTCTTAAAAATGTGAACTTTGACCTACTTTTCCCAAAATGTAACCACCTCTATTCTGGGTCACTGGCAATCTATAAACCCAATTTGGTATGAATTCAACCAATAATTTTGTTGCTGCAGACATGTGAATTTGCACCCATTATAAGTAAGTGGGGGAAAAAAAAGATTAAAAAAATTCATAAAAAATAAAAACTTTGACCTACTGTTCCCAAAGTGTAATCAGATCTATTCTTGGTCACTGGCAATGTATAAACCCAATTTGATATGAATTCAACCAATAGTTTTGCTGCTAGTGTTAACAAACAAACAAACAAACAAACACACAAACACACAAACCGAACCAAAAACAATGCCCCTTGCCTCCCCTTTGGGGGGTGGTGTAATAAAACAAGTAAACTCACCAAACATGTCAGTAATCTCTACCATCATAATCCCAAAATCCACTCTGCTCTACCTGACTAAATGTTGTAAACATAGGAGAATGTTTGGTGCCATTCAGTTGGTTTGCCAGTGATACACATGACCAAAGCTTAATTAGCAGCAAGTTAGACATTACTTTTTCATCAATGGTGAGCAGGCCAATTTGTAATCTTTGGTGTTTAGTCAGAATACCTTTAGTTGCAATTAGCAGTAGTGCCACCTCATAAAAATTTGTTAAAAGAGGACATAACTTATGGCTTATTTGTAGATTAATAACAGTGTGGAATGAGAAGTTGGCCTTAGGTGTCTGTACTCTGAGTGACTTAGAGACCCTCTAATCCTCTGTGTTTCACTGTTATAAGACTTAGTACTTCTATTATTCTTAAGAGTTTTACATCTGTTATCTTAGCTAGTTGAGCAGCTTCTTGTGTGAAACTGTTTAAACACAGTTTTTATGTCAGTGGAGTTTGTTAACACTCTTTTTTACTGTTGCTGATGTGTGCCTGTGTTTTTCTGGAGTCTCTGCCTGTGTCATCCATCACCATATTAAACCTGTATTCACATGAACCGTGTGTCATCCAGAAGTGTTTTAAACTTTGTGTACGTACGTGTGTGGAGACAGTGATCTAATAAGAGCTGATAGTGTACCCTACTGCAGCTGCTCTCAGACACCCACTCACTGTCAGACACACACAGTGAGGAGATACATAAGCTGTAATTAAATATATTATACTTATTAAAGTGGAGAGAACTGTTCTCGATCAAACACATCCTTGTCTTCAAGAACAACTAATATACAGAAGTAAGTGACGTAACTTGTGCAACTTACCACAAACAAAACAAACAGCCTTTACAGGGGTGTAAGGCCTCTCAAAATCCAAATCAAAAAACAATATTTTGTGTGGCAATGGAGGTGAAAAAAAAATCAAGAAACAAATTTTGGGTTTCAGTAAATCATCAACAGTTTGATATTTTAGACTTTTTGGAACTCAAGACAAAAAGTTAATCTTGGCTGAGGTAAAAAAAAAACAACTTTATATTTCAAACAAAGGAAGCAGATTAAGAGCCACAGAAAACAGGTAAACTGTGATCACAGCTCTTCCAAAAGCAATGGGCTGTATTGTTAGTTGTTCACAACCCTCAGTTTTCAGTCTTTCACTTGAGTTTTGTGGGATTCATGCCTTTGCCTTCACTTCTTCCTCTATTGCACAGTCAAACAGGCATTGCTATTATCACATGCTTGTATTCTTAAGTGTTTTTTTTGCACAGGAGTAGACCAAATGCCTTAAGCTCAACTTTTATCCCCAGTGAATCAAAACACCCATTAATTCACATGTTCTTCTGCTCATGTATCAGTATTTGATTGAAATTTGCATTACATGTGGATGGAAATCACAGTTTGGAGGTGGAGTACTTTGTCCTCTAAAATAGAAAATTCTGTTTGAAGGCTCCCAGATTCATATATAACCATGCGTTTCCTAAGAATGATATACGGCCAAAGTCATTTAAGATCTAAAACAACAGCCTTATGTTGTAAGAGTTTTTTGCTCCACACTTTCTTTCCAATATGCTTCATCATTCTTCAGACAGTGCTGCTGATCCTGAAAAGGTTGTGACCATTCAGGATTCATGATGTAGTCCCACATGTGTCTCCTCCTGGTCAAATGAGGTCCAACATCACTCACTTATCTGTTATATGTGACCATCTGTAAGGACTGAAAGGTTGTGTTAGCTCTATAAGTGTGGCAATAAACAGAGCAGGTTTAGGGCTTTCATGGCTCGCAGGTGCATCAGGTGTTTTATTTGGTGGATAATCAGTGTGGCTCAGCAGGGCGGGTAAACAGCCGACAAAAATCATTCAAGCTGGTGGCTGGGTGCTATCGACTGCTGGGTCAGATCCAGCTCTTAACACAACTAACTCATCTGCAGCTACAGTACATGGGCCATTAGCGGCTAACAGCACACAAACACACACAAAGGGTGGGAGCAGCACAGACAGACAGACAGACAGGGAGGAAGACAGACAGACAGAGAGTGGAATGCTGTATGCTCAGATAAAACTGGGAAGGAAGTCGGAGTGAGGTTGCCATGACAACCCTGCCCTTCGCACCCTGCCCCCATACACACATGTACGCACACTAAAATCCATTGGCACATTAATACAGGGAGATGGCCAGTGTTTGTGCATGATTATTGGTGAGAATGTGCTGATAAGAAATAGTATTGTGCAGATCAAGATTATTTTACCACACAAGAACTGTTGTCTGTCTCACAACAGTGACCGTGCCTGTGTGTGCCGTTTGTATGTTGATTTCTTCCTGCTATTGTCACTTGTATGTGTGTTGTTACGTTCCTGTGTGTATTCTTGTGTGATTGGGGTCAGACAGAGGCCGAGTCAAACCTCACAGGGGTGTACCCTGTAGCTTTAATAGTTCTCGCATTTTTTTATGATTTTCCTTTTGGAATGTATTTATTTCCTGTTCACTTTATATTGAAGACTAAGCTTACTGTTTGGCATTATTGCTTACTTGTAGCGAAAAAAAAGTCGGAGAATATAAACATACTAAATATATTGTACCTCGTTCCAATGGGATCTAGTGAATTACTATATTGCAAATATCAAGTACAAGTCACATCATTTTGTTAACTACCAGGATTTTGCTGTCATTTACCTTGCTCTCTTTGCACTCTTCCTCTCTCAAATATTTCTCAATATTTCTACAGCATGATGTACTAGGGCATTGTGAATCATTATGTCCTGGTCATTTGTGATCAGGGATTAAAATAATTCCAGGTCAGCAAAAGGACTGTAAAAGAGAGAGAGAATGAATGTCACCCAGATAGTTTTTTTCTGCCTCATTTCACAGGCATTTGAGGGCCGCTGTGTACTTTTCAGCCACACATTGACTCCAGGTGGTGGATTTAACCACAGTGGGCCTCAGGATGCAGTCAGTCAGACATTATCTTTGGCCTGCTGTCACCAAGTGAGTGCTGAGGGTGTCTGTTATCTCACTTTCAGCTACCGGAGTCAAGTTTTTAAAGCGAAAGAGGCTTTGTCACCAGAATAAGGTGAATGTCTGTGATCTTTGCCAGTGTCTGTCTGCCTTGAGAGCAACACATGCATAAGTTTGTGAAGGTGTGTCATGGGATGCTGAAACACTCTTGTCCCCTCTCTCACAAGGTCTCTGTGTATTTTGATCAGGCTTTATCTATCACACTCCATTACCTGAGGCACTGACAGGAAGCCTGTGGAGACGCTACAATAATCTCTGTTTTCTTACAGACACATGAACACACACATACATGTGCACACATGTACACACTCTGGGCATGCTGTGTCACCAGCGGCAACGAACAAACCTCTCAGACTGACCCATATAAAGGGAGAGAGTGAAGGGGACAATAATAGGAGTTAGAGAAATCAGGATGAGATGGAACGAAAGGGGAAGACTGAAAGGAGAACTATAAAGAGCAGAAGTGGAGCAACAGAAGAATAGATCATGGGTTCCATCTGTGTGTGCCTTTGTGTCTCTATAAGGAAGTATATGGATTCTGGAATTAAATTTATGCTCAGTCACTTTTATGGCAGATGATGCAGAGTTAGTTTAGGAACTTGTTTCACCTCATCGTTGCTTGCTTTCAGTGAAGTTTGTTGTGATAATAAACACTAAACTGTTTTTGAGCTGAAATGGAATCATATGCTGGTGATAATACGGATAAAAATAGACAAATATATAAAAATCTGCATGTTGCAGGTGAAAATGGCTCAACTTGCCACTTCCCCACTTGCCCCCTCCCCAATCAGGTCATCTTTTTAATATTGTTTTATGACTCTGTATCATAACATTTGTATGAAAATAAATCAGTGTCACCATTGCTTAATTGCACATTGTTCAGTCCACCTCTCCTTGAGTCAGACTCTGCCAAAACTTGTTTTGTTTTCCAATGTGTTGATTTGAAGCTGTTATTCTAACCTATTTTAAACTTCTGGACTGAAATAAGTAAAGGGATTTTGCCGTGTACAACGACTTCCTCAACCATTGAATTTGTTTGTTGGTTTGAATATGATGTATTGTATTAAAACACCATAGTGACACAGGCCAGGCTGCAGAAGGGCACTTTTTAAAAGGGCACTTATCATACCACTTTAGGGCTTCAATCTTCTGTGGGAAAGAAATGTGTGCTAAAAATCATTATTACTGAGAATATGCATTCATTTCATTGCTGCAACTGTCAGACAGTTTTTTCCTCTGACCTGCCAAGAGCAAAATTCTTCTGGGAATTTTAACACACCATGCAGTTGGAGAATCTCCTTATCAGTCCACAAACATTCATCTAACGCCTGTTTTCATTAGACTGATAAAAGTGTGTGTGCACATTTGCAAGTGTATATGCAAGAATGCGTGCACGTATTTGTGTGTGTCTGTGTGTGCTCCTCAGATTGCCCTTGCCTGCTTATCTCTTACGTAATGTTCCAGAAATAGAGCAGATTCACCTGTAAAGGACTGAAGGAGGCAAAGAGATGGAGGAGAAAGAAAAAAAAAAAGAAAACAGATGGACAGAGGGGGAAAACAGGGTGATATAAGAACTTCAAAGTTACTGAGTGATGGAATTAAATACCTTGCCATCTATTTATTAACTTTGATGTTTTAATATAGCATGTTATTACTGAAGTGAGAGTGTAATAGACAAATGAGCATGATTTTTAATGCATTTATTGATATTGTTTTACCAGTCATGGACTAATAGAAAGATTTGATGTTCATTTTAGAAGCAGGAAAAGTGAACTTCCTGTGAAAATAATTAATAATATCACTACCCGTCACATTAATAATGCAACATCATATGTACACACTCAGCTCTTCACTCCCTCCCACGTTAATGTTGCTTTATGATGTGATTCACTGTTGAATGTGCTGTTTTTCATGTGTTTTAGAATAATCTCTATAAACCAAAAGAAACAAAGGAGAGGTGAGATGAGGTGTTGTGGATCTAGTGTCATAGTTCATCGGACACCCCTGTGGCCGCCCACGCACGCACACATACACACATACAAACACACACTCTCCTTTTAATTTATTTTATGTTGATCTTCCACTGATTATATCCACACCAGGCTCACTAACCCTAACCTTAATCACCTGTCTCACTTATAACTCTACCTAATCTCAACCTAAAATCCAAATCTTACCACTTTTTGTACCTGCAGCTATTACCTGAATCAAACACACACACACACACACACACACACAAACACACACATTACAGAGCTCAGATGTCGGGTGTCAGGTCTCCGCTGCCTGTCACGTTGATTGGCATAATTACCTAACCCGTGCTGAGTGTGCTGGGAAGTTCAGCAACTGTTAGGGTAACTGATGCAGTGAAGCTGCCTTCTTCTGCTTTAAACACAAGGGCAACGGAACAGACAGATAGTTCCCCAGAAGAGTAAAGATGACAAATGTTGTGGCTGGAGGTCAGTGTGGAAGAAGAGGAAGGGCGAAAAAAGTGCGTTGGTTTCAGCGGCTTCTTGGCTACAGGTGAGAGGAAACTATTAGGCAGCCTCTGTGTTTGTAATTCTGCCTGCAACAAGTGGAACATGTTATATTATAGAAACAAATTTGCTATTGCAATGCTATTTGTTGTCAAACAATTGAAATGTCAGGATAAAGATAAATGGCTCTCCTTGTGGGTTTAGAAATCCGACTCTGACTTTTGTTCAGGTGTTTGGTCACTGAAAGTCCTGAATGCACGCTTCAAATGCAGATGTTAATCATATGTCTAAAGCATGGACACGCTCTGAAAAACATACCAGCTAGGCACTATGTACACATCCCAAACACAGCAGGAGTCACTAGTAGTTTAGGTCATGTAAGCAGTGCAAAGAAATTAAAATGTAATTGATTCCAAAACTGTTGTTTAGGGTAGGTTATTGAGTCTTTCATCTGAAGTGCTATTAGTGGTCAACCACAGGTGGATTTTTTAAGGTGCACTTAATAGGTATCGTTTGCAGCAGGAAAAGCTGATCACTGATGAATCTGTCAATGTCATCCCTGCCTCTGTCAGATGGTGCTGACAGTATGCATGGCTGAAATTAACACAAGGTTCATGTTATTAGAAACTGGATGACTGTTGAACTGAACATCTAAGTCAAAGGAATAAATACTTCAGTACATTTAAATCAGCAAACATAAGACAAAAATAATTCATTTATAAATGTGGGACTGAACACAAACTGTAAAAAATGTAGGTGGGAGCAACCTTTGTTAATCACCTGAACCAATTAATTTAAGTGTAATGCATTTACAAGTTTACAAATAACATAAGCCAGTATATGTAGGCTGCAAGCAATGGTTATATTTTGTCATCAGTCAATCTGCTGATAACATTCTTTTTGAACTGATTCATCATTTGTGCCAAAAGGTAAAAAATGTAAAAAAAATAAATAAAAAAAATTCCCTTGTACTGTAAGACCCAGTGATATGTTTGGCATTCGTCACTTCTCTTGTAAGACAGAGGGGCTAAAAATTTTCACATTTTTCACACCAATTGTTTGCCAAGAAAGGACTGAAAGAATGATTAAATGATCCAAATATCAAATTAACTGTTTTAGTGCTAATCAGCTGAAACATGTGTTGTGCTCCTAACTCTATTAACTTGCTGAAAATAACTGATGTACTGATCTTCTGTAGTTTAAATATAACTTAATCAGTATTAACAAAAGTTCACTGCAGGAACGCACATGAAGAAGACATGATGGCATACTTGTCTCCACCGTTAAAAATAACTCCTATTAGACTTAATCTGTAGAAAATAATTCTGACAGTGTGTCTGGGAACATTTGGAGATTCAGTATTGCACAGGTTGCAGTGATCTACAAGAGCATTCTAAATAAGTAATAATAAAAAAACCCACAAACATCTTCTCCTACAAGAGTCAGAAAATGTTAAATTCAGTTCCTCCCACTTGCAGCTGCTTTGTGTTTTCTGGATGTTACTTAACTTAATCGTTAGTGTTACATGACTGCAGTGAAGCATGTTGAATACATAGGGTTTTATTTAGAAGATGTTGTTCAATGACTGTAGAAAATTATATGTTTCAGAGTTGTGTGTTAGTCTCTGTACTGTGTTCCACCCACCTGATAAGCCCCTGCCCACCTGGATAGTATTAAACTCTATAAACAGCAAATGTTATAGTAACTGTTGACCTCTTCCTGTTTACAAGTGGTCTGTATTGAGTTAAAAGGTGAGAAGTTACACGAGATTAAATCAGTCTCTTTGTGTAGGCTGTAGAATGAAGATGTTCCATGTATTCTGTGTGTGAGAGTGTCCACATGTATATGATACCTTCCCACATGAGGTGGCCAAGGTTGTGTCTAAGTAACTGCATTCACACTTTACTGTAAAGTTTCTGAAACACACATGCACGAAGCAGATTCTCTACCAGTATAATTACTGGATGAGCTGCCGATGCTCCCGCTGTGCCGTTGTCATAGCAACACTGACAACCCACCTCTGCTGGAAGAGGAGGAGGAGGAAAATAAGAAGAGGAGGCAAGAGGGAGGATGAACAAGAGGGGCAGGGGATGGCAGGAGTGAACGAGAGGACAGGAGGAAGAGAGAAAGAAAAGAGAAGATTGGCGAGGAGGAGGTGAAGGGAGGGGAGACGGGGATGTAGAGACAAGAAGCCATAAAAGAGACAAAGAGGAGGAGGAGGAGGAGGAGGAGGAGGAGGAGGAGGAGAGCCTGGTTGGTAAAAAGAAGAGACTAAAGGAGGAAGAGGAGGATGATTGGGTTTGGATAGAAAAGACAGAAAGAGTGTGAAAATTGAAAGGTCCAGATAAAGAGAACAGTAAAGGGAGGGAGGAAGAGACAGAATCACAGAGACAGAGAGTAGGTGGCATTAAAACTGGGAACAGAGCAGAGGCAGCCTGTGTTCACATCAGCAGCTGTATTCAAATCCATGTTTCAGGGTTCACTTTAATCTCTCTGCTAACATCTCCATCACCTGCCTTGTTCAAGTGCATCTTAAGCTGAGAACACACCACCATACCATTTGGAACAACGAGCTTGCAGATGACTGAAAACAACAAATGCACACAAATCAGTGAACAGTTTTACAGTTTTACTTTCTCTATTACACTGGAGGGAAAAGACACAAATAAATACGAATCTGAATAGTTTTTTAAAATTAGTTTTCCAGTATTTGTAAGCCTTCCACAAACCTAGAAAGAAACCTTTGTATTTAATATCAGCAAAAAATTGCTATTCTGGTTAGGGCTGTTGAATATATCAAATCGACTGATAAAGATTTGCTTTCTGAAAATAGTGAGAAATACCTAAATCATAATCATTCCAACATTCTCTACAAAGATCAAAATGTTGGTCTCTTGTAATATGTATGAGATCTAACATTCTGGCCATGTCACCCAGCTCTAATCCAGATAGATTTTGATTGAATGTAATATGCAGTGTAATAAAGCTGTTCAGTTTTCAGCTCTGCAGTTTTCAGCTTTGCCGTTAAAAAGGTAATGAAAATGCCAACAACAAATAATATCTGTCTTTGACATATTCTGTTTGAACAACAAGTTACTAACAAGCAGCAGCATAAACCACATTTGTGATGAACTGCATGGTGAGGTGAGGAGGGAAGAAGGATACTGCAAACAGAATCTAAGTGCATGGAGGGTTTCAGTCACAAAATATTGTAAACAACTGTGCTCAACTCACTGTCTTTCTGAGCTCATTATCTATGATGTAAGTTAGTTTTGCAGTAAAGATGACAGGAGAGGATCTGACCTCCTTTCCAGATGTCATGACTTTATAGCAGCACCACAACATGTCACAAACACATATAAATGAATACGTGTCTGTGAAAGGCAGTGTTGGCTTTAAAGTTTTTAATGACAGTTTGTACTTGATGGCGGTGATATATTCATACATCCCACGCAAAAAAACACTGCAGTGCATTGTGTATATTAAACACACTACTGAACATTACCTGTATTATATAAATATGTGAAAATGATAATAATAATAAAAAAATCTTTGCATGTATTTACACTTCTCTAACTGTATGTAAATCACTTTTTCGCAGGTCACAGTCCCACCATGCATGTTATGTATAAGTACAGGTGGAAAAACCAGACACACAGCATTGGTGCATGGGAAATATGCTTCTCTTATTGATCAGATAATATCTTTTATTTTATCTGTAATCCAGACTCCTTCAAACGTACTGACTGTATATGACTAGTTTATTTGTAATGACAATCTTGTAGGGGCTGTGTCCTTTCCTGACCCCTGTGGACAAGCTTATCGACTGCCTCTGTACCAATATGGTACAAGCCTCTATTTAAATGGTTTTTAACACTATGTTGTAGCTTCAGGACAAAAACACTTTTTTTTATAATCATATGGCATCTCTGAATCCAGGTTGAGTGACGACTAGATATTGAATTTCTTCTACAACTGTCATAATTTCATCTTGTCCTTCTACATCTTCCTCTTTCTTTTTTTCATGCATAAGAATTTGCATTTTCACATACTTAAATGCTTTTTTTTAATTTTGCTTTTTCCCTATTCTGTTCACTTTCACAAATTGTTGCATTTTAAGGTTGTAAAGCTTTAAAAATTGTAGTGGGTTTAGTGTGTGGGATCTCTCAAGTTTTTTCCCACGCATTTGCTTAAGTGCGCTTAAATAAGATTTATTTTTAGGTTGATGGACTTTTTTATGGACAGATCTACTTGTGAGTGTGAGTGTGCCATGCTTGCTGAGTGCAGCTTCACACGGTAGATTTTTTAGGTTATATTTTAATTTTAATGCCTGTGATCCTGTCTGCTTTTAGCAGATTAGGACTCGTTCAAATATAATGGTGCCCCATGACCCCTGAATGAGACTGTGTGTTTGTGTGTGTGGGTTCATGGATATTGAAGCATGTCTTTTACAAGCTCTGACTTCCTTGTTATCAATAAAATGCACTCAGGTGTAGAGTCTAATAGAGAGATTGTGTCATAACAATAAGTGTAATACACACAGTCTGCTCATTTAGATCTGAATATCTGGAATTTATTGCGATAGTATCTGTTTAACACACAGACAAAGATCCTGAATGTCTAACTGTAACAAACAGGATGTTATCAAGATAGGTTTGGACTTGAAAAAGCTACCAGATTGATGATGAACAGAGTTTTTCCTCCTGTTGTAAGGGTTAGGTACAGAGTCTAAACCAAATGCAAAACCTGTGTCAAGATCATCAAAGCTTACTAAGGGACATTCCCCAAATCTAACAGTCACTTCCAGGTCCTCGTTTTTGTTTTTGTTTTCTTTGTAGTGTTGTTTATCATCTACTCTGGCTTTTCCAAATATGTTTGCATAATTATGCTAATAATAATAGTTTTTTAAATATATTTTTTTAAACCTTTCTGCAGGGGCACCCCAAAATATCCCACTAGTTCTTCCAACTTTTACACAAATTCAGAGAAAATGGTTTAACATAATGTAATCCCTCCAAAAACGTCAACATTAACCTACTGTAGTCACAGTTGTTAACAAAATGTTTTACAAGACATTAAATTAACAAAATTGTTATTTTTGTTATTTTCCTTCTTCCTTTTACTCATTTAGGTGAAGAGGTATAATATTTGTGCTCTGTTCTGGTTGTGTTGTGACTCATTTCTTTGTTTCACTTCCTTTGTGTCACAGTTTATGGAATAGTGTTAGTGTAACCCTAACCCTGGGGTTCCAAGAAATGTTACATATTTTTAACACAAACAAATTCAGTCACAAGAAATACCATACAGCTTTGGAAATAACTGTTAGCTCACCTATGATTTTTAGAATTTCAATATAATAATCCCTCAACACTGATCATTCATGAAATTCATCAAAGTGGTTAATAATTACTGCAGTTTACATCAGACTTGAAGAAATCTGATAATAACAGAGTGCATTCCATAGGTTCCAAAATTTACTCTAGACAACAAAACACACCATTATTATGTGCAAAAGCTATAAGGTTAAGACAATCC
Organism: Sphaeramia orbicularis; assembly: GCF_902148855.1. Taxonomy (NCBI): domain Eukaryota; kingdom Metazoa; phylum Chordata; class Actinopteri; order Kurtiformes; family Apogonidae; genus Sphaeramia; species Sphaeramia orbicularis. The sequence continues at coordinate 37,434,508 of NC_043968.1, read as the reverse complement.
AAAATAATTTCTAATGTAGTCAGAAGAAGAGAAGTGCAAGATGAGAAGAAACAGACACTTTGGTGCTTAACAAAGATACAGTGAGAGAAATCAGTAAAACATGTTTTTAGCTGTCATAGTGATCTAATAATCATTTCCAAACCTATATGTTCGTTATTGTAGATCATATATGCAAATAAAATTACCAACAAGCACAGGAGACTGATTTGTTCATCCTATATGTACTTAATAGATGTTCAAACAGTCACTTCCTGCTTCAGTTTTCACTTCCAAATACGTGGTTTCAATAACTAATTCTAATACTGTAGATCAGTTCACAGTCCATCTGATTGTTAGATCTGCTCGTGTTACCTCCCCTGATGGACTGTGTTTGCAGAACTGCAGTGTTTTCAGACATCAATGGTGTTTATCATCACAGTATATCATGCTTGAACACATACTGACCAAGAATGTGGAAATAAGACACTGATCATAAAAAAGACAATTATCCTGTATTATCTGTTTATCAAACTGATGCATGTCATTTGACAAGTAACTTCAGTCTATGTGTGTATGAATGTGTGTATTTGAATGTGTGGTCCCTTGTCCCATGTGGCATACATCCAGTAACCATACGTCCTTGCATTTGTGCTGTTGTCACCCACGCACTACTATTTTTATCACAGGAGTCATGAGTGTGTGTGCATGTATCTGTGTGTGTCAGGGTGTGTCATCAGGTTACAGTGTGTGTAAGTGGACTCCTCTTTGTCCTGGTTGATAATTTTAGACAGACAGCCACTGAAACTTTCAACAGGGGGCTCAGATGCTCTGTGGAACCTTTTCCACTTACAAACACTCACACATTCATTCCCATAATTACTAATTTATAACCAGAGTCATACTTATCAGGAAGTGCAGCTTCTAAAACACACACTTTTATGTCCTTGGTCTGAAGAAAATGAATGAATTCATCAATTTGTCCCTGAAGGGTAGTGCAGCACAAATTAAAAATTATCAGTAAAATTAATGACAAATAGAAAAAAAAATACACAAGTTTAACTATAAAACATGTCAAAAGAAGTAATAATTAACATAACAGTTCAAAAATGAGTGTTTAGGTTACTGTTTCCTTACAGGATTTAGTCAAATGATGAATCTCTTGGCTAATTGGACTCTGAAAACAGAAACAGAATGTTGGATCTGGCACTCTGGATGTAACGGATGGGAGCTGCCACACTGAATGGACTATTTTCTTTAACATCTGTTATCAAGCATGAACACACTCTTCTGTTGAGTGCCCATGATTTTGCTGCAGACTGGGGCTGGATGATAGCGCCAAAATCTTCTATCGCAGTGTATGTATTTTTAGTTTGTCTGTCACTGATTTCAATGTGTCTCCTTTATATTTAGACATTTGATCTTTTCAGTTCATCCACACTGAGCTCACTCACTTTATCAAAAATAAATGTTTCAAAACAAGTTGTTTAGCTGCACATCACTGATGTAATAAAGTGACAGGCATGTGTTTATAGAGTATTCACCATGACTGCTAACGCGGCACAGACAATCAGAGTCAGTGTTATAAAAAAAAATAAAAGTGACTGTTAAGAAAATGATATGCTGGTAAAGCTGAATAATTTATCTTTTACTGCTGTAAATGGAATAGCTTATCTACTTCGCTTTTACTGGGGGCAGACAAAATGAGAAACAGGGATGCAGAGAAATGGATATGTAGTGTGTAAATGCAAGAAATTTCTGGGAAAATGGGAGAGGGAGAGTAATAGGGCGAGAGTCATAGACTGAAACATGGAGAGAGAGCTGACTGCTGACTCATCCTTTGACACAACAGTTCTGTCTCTGTCTCTGTCTCTCTCGTCACCCCAAAGTGCTGCTGGCAATCTTTCCTCCAAGCTGTTCCCAGTTCTCTTGTACCAGATTTCTCCAGCTGAACCCACTGAAATGTGGTCTTAGAACATGAATAATTAATTGATGTACTAAATTATACTGAAATCTAGTTCTCTGAGTGATCTAGCTGCTCTGTGGTGAGAGAGTTGTGTCACCAAAAAGGATGACGGTGCTGAATTTTGCATCAGGCATGCTATGTGTTGACTTGGTTGGGTGGCAGCGAAATCATTTCTTGTTTGTTCATTGTTGTTTTTAGGAAAGCGATTTCCCGCTCTGGCCTCCAGCACCTCGGACCACCCCAACCGTCCCTGCCTCCAGCATCCAACGGCCCCAACAAGGACCTACGGACATGTGTGGACTGGACGGTGAGATATGCAGCTTAAATAATTTAATAGGATTGTGTCTTTGTTCTTTGCTTGTTCTTTATTGTATTTGTATTTATTTATTTGCACACCACAAACAAGAAAAAAAAAAAATTATCATGCAAGTAACACCGTTGTGCAGGAAAGGATAGAAGCCAAAAATGTTTATATAAATACCTCCCCAAAAATAAACAACACACGAAAAAGAAAGAAAGAAAGAATAAAAATTTGATATAATTAAAGTAATAATAAAAAGATAAAATAAAAGAAGACTCAAATGATACAAAACATTAATTTTTTTTGTAAATTAGTGTCCTTTTCAGATGCTTTGTAAATAATGATAAAGTTGATGATTGAAGTTCAGGATGTAGATTATTACAAAGATGTGGTCCATGAAGTCTGGCAGTATGGAAGGTAAAACTTGCTAGAGTATCGTGTAAGATAATTGTGAATAACAGAAGACAACATAAAGTTCTGGAAACCTTTCGGAAGGTCGTGAGTAAAGTACACATATTTGTACATTAAGACACAGGTCTGTTAAACATTCACATTAAAAACTGAGAGAAGTTTGAATTTTTTTGAAGAGAGGAGCAGATGAGTCGTGTCTCTTAGAAAAGCCGATCATCCTTAAAGATTTCATTGTAAATTAACAATTTCATTGTATTTATCTTATAGGTTTAAATGTGCAAATACTTTAACGAACAAAATCCTTACTGTATGGGAAGCATAAAAGTACTCAAACAGGTCCAGATATCACACAATGCAACAGTTGTCCCAGTCTATGTGGTCCTTATTCTGTCTGGCTGAGTCATTGAACGACATTTGGATTTTCAAGCCAACAGATTTGTTAGCAGACTGTTTCAACCGCCGTATGTTCATGTGGAAATGGAAAGCACTAATTTTCTTTTGGGTTTTGAGCATTACTGCAAAATGTTTCGATTTGTGAGCAAGGAAATGTGTTGTACCTCGGGGCTTTATGGGATATGACTTTTTCAGGGTTTATCTTGCTCGCAGAGTTTAATGGATTTGATTTGCCACAAGCCTCGCGCAGCTTAAGAGCTGTTATGAAAGTGTTTTGCTTTGAAATATAGCAAAAGCCACGGATGCCGAGATAAATGCCAGGACACTATGGAAAGTCCTCAGTAAAATGCCATGGAATAACATTGCTAATAAACAAACCATGGTGAAAAGGCACAATAGAAAACTAGTTGGACTTTGTATTTTATGTAAACCAATGCATTTCATTTTTTATTATTGATGCAAGGCTATTTTCACCCACAAATATGTTCAATGTAATATTTGTTCTGTTTCATTCATTGCACAAAATTATAATAACTCTGGGAATATGTGGTCTTGTGATAGTAAGAACAAATTAAAAATAATAAACCAGTTTTTTTTATCAAACTTTCTGTTATGTTTGACTTTTTCTAACCAGTATTGCCTGGCCAGGTGCACTCAAAAACCCTTATCTCAACAAGTCACATTTGTTAACAGGTACATCTGGGGCTGGTTTTGTTATAATGGCTTTTGTTTCAGGCATAATAGTCACTGGCAACTTTACAATGAACCTAACAGAAGAAAGGCATGCTTCTATTTTTATCTGATTCAATAAGAAAAGAATGACTGAGTGAGGGACTTGTTCTACTTAGTATCATCAAAGTAGGAGCAATTTCAATTTGGAGCAGAAATAAGTGCACACTTTGGGCACAAATACAACATTTGAAAGCTTCAATCTCATTAAAGAAAGCACAAATGTACCCTACATATCTTATGTAATCGTCTACTTAAGGTCTGAAGGGAGTCTGGAGAACTTTTTTGATGCTTTTGCTTCTGATGGAGTTTCATTTAATTGGTCCACAGTGAGTGAAGTACACATTAATATTGAATATTAAATAAAATGTGCTGTATTATTAATTGAACTAATAGACTAATGTGACCAACTCAGAGCTCCTCTGGCTCTGTCTGCAGGGACACTTCCACCACGTCATCACTGGCCTTTACCTCTCCACATGACGCACATATACACCCATAACCTTATAAAATCATTATACCTAATCCCTCATGAATATACATTACAGGAGTGATTCATTAAAGATTAACAGCATATTTCAAGTGCTAATGAGTCAGATATTGTCCGTCCATGTTGTTCATATTATGAGGACAAAGGACTCGAGTGGGGAAAATGACACTACAGATGTATGACTAAAAGAAGATCTATTTAGGACTGAAAGGCGCAGACAGACATTTATATTGTCACAGTTAAAATATATGGCTGATAAACTTATGCTGCAGATTATTAGCTCTGATTTGACATGTTGGACAAGCACAGGAGAGATAAGGTAGCTGTTGCCCTGTGTATCACCATCCAGCTGGTCACTGATCACTATTTCAGTAAGAGCTACTCTAACACAAAATCAAATGCAGCACATTGGTAGATGTTTGTAGATTGCACTGAAGATTTTTGGATTGACAACATGAAAACACATACTGTAAATGTAAAATAACAAATTTATTATTTTTCACATAATAAATGATGATAGAAAATAACCTTCCTTGCAGAATTTTTAAAAACTCTTTTATCACACACTAAACAAAACCAAACTAAAACAGAAATGAGGGTTGTTACTTAGTCAGTTTCTTCCACCTGTATTTGAAGATCTGTGCCTTATTCCTCAGATGAAAGATCGGTTTTTCCTTCAGGTCAGTTCATGTGAAATCACTAGATTCTTCCAGACCGTCCATCTCTAATTTGTTTCGTACCTGGAGAAAATAATGTTATTAGTTACAGTAAACGCCATACAAAATGTCAGCTTTATATCCTATATTAGTTTTGTTAGATGCTGGGACTTTGAGAACTGGGCATGATGCTGCTTTAACTGCAAACATGAGTGGCACAGAAAAAAACATGTTTAGTTAAAGAAGTCATTACTTTTGAAGTATTCATGATAGGTGCATGAAATTTTCAGGAATTGTTCTAAGATACAAGATGTCTTCTTTTCTTTCTTTATAAAAGAAGATCCAGTTGTATATTTGCCAAATTATAGTATACTGAAAACAGCAAAAAAATTAATGCAAAAGAGCAATTTTGATGCCTAATAAATATTGTTTGTCTAAAAAATGGCTTCATATTTTGTGCATGTAATAATACAGACATTCTGTCTGTGGTAATGTGTATACACACACACACTCATATGTGTATATATATACATATATATATATATATATATATATATATATATATATATATATATATATATATATATATATATATATATATATATATATATATATATATATATATATATATGTGTATATATATATATATATATATATATATATATATTTTTTTTATTTTTTTTTTTTTTTTTTTTTACAGTAGAAGTTGTCATACATCAGCAAATATCATTTTCTATATTTATTGGCCCATAAATCAGATAAATTTATTTCTTTTTGAAAAATCCTTGTGTATTTTCACACAAAACCAAAAGACGTGATTGACTGACACCCACGTGCCCACACCATCCTGTTTTTGCTATATTCCTAATTGTTTACTTTAATCACATTTTTCTAGATTTTGTTTCATCTAACCATTAATTGTCGTATGTACTGTATTTGTCCTTGCATTATACGGGGTGATCTTGTTTACTGACTGATTATATGTGCACATAGAGAGCAAAATTAACGCCCACCAAGCACTAAATACACATACATTTTGGATTTAGCAGATACATAAAATGGAGTCAGGTCATCCTATCAGTGTACATGAACCATACTGACAGCAATTCATTCATCTTAGTTTTTATGAAAGTTGAAAATAAAAGTTAGAAATCTGATGCTATGAATTTTAAGTGACGCTGAAGTTGAGTATGCATACTGACAACATGAGGTAATTCGTAGTCAAATTATGCATAATTGAATTTTATAGCTTTTAAAATTATTTTTGGATAGTGTGTCAGTTTATTGGCCGTTCACAGTTGAGCCAGAAAGTTCATTCACATATACTTTAAATTTATACGGTTTGTCTGTGTAGTGTAGATGCAGGTTTGCACTTGAATAGGTTGCTCCGGTAGTGTTTTTATTAGCACCTTAAATCAACATACACTGTGAAATTTCCCTCCTACTCAGCAGCCACAATTATGTGCTTCAAACACCTCTTGACCAGTTTTGTTGCAGAATCTTAATGTGCTTCTATTAACAGTTTAATGCGACTGAAAATAATCTGAGAGAAGGATGCAGAGGGATAATGTGACGAATTATATTATGATTTGCCTCTTTTTCTCCGTCTGCGCAGGAGAACGCTGTGAATGGGGATCACCTATGGATGGAGACGAGTTGTTCAGGAGAGCTCTGTTATCTCGGAGAGGATACCTGTGTACTAAAGACTGCAGTGAGTAGTAGATGCAAACTAGACCGCATCTGCTTTTGAAGAAACACGCCATATTTTCAAACAGCTTGTTTTGTTGAAGCCTTTTTGATGTCTCTTTATTGACTTCCGAATTCCTTTTTCATTCTGTTGTTGAAGATCTCACACAATAATTGAGTACAGAAAGACATTCAGTGTTCAATTTAAGTCTTAAACTTAAAAACTTAACTTAAAAAAAATTCACATGTTGTAATGTAAAAAAAAACCCTCAAAAAACTTGCATATAAGTTGCTTTTCTCCATAAACGTTTACATGGAATAGTCTTTTAGGTTCAGACAAATTTGTGTGAGCACTGTGATCTCGAAAGAACAGCCTGACTATAGTGGAATCCCATACTGCTTTGACGAGTCATGGTTGACATGAATAAGCACATTCCTACCTGCACTCGGTTTGATATGGATGAGTCAGTCATCGAGGAAAGACCTGGCAGTCAGGAGGATGCAGGCGTTTAAGCTCAGTCAGCACTGAGAGTAGTGCAATATTGCAAAATACATTTGCAAGCTCTATTTACCATTTCTCAAAGTAATTTAATGCAGCTTGCAATGCCAGGGTCATTTGATCAGTGAGGACTGGAAGCTATGTTATGTTAATGCTGTCTGTTAATAAGAGTCTTCATCAGTAAGCCTCGCTCCCTCTTCTGATTCAAAATGTGTTGGCCTATGACTTAACTTTGGTTTTTGTTATGACACATTATATTATGTGTGGTATGAGTTACACTAAATATTTCAAACTTTTGCCAATCGTAAGTTGCAGTTATTATGCTTTATCTGACCCAGCCTTGTACTAGTACCTAATTTTTTCTTACCCTCACACTGTTTTTTATACTTTAATCAAGTGCTGCACTCATCATACTTTTCCTTCATAAAAGGCTGATATAAAGTTGATGAAAAAAACAATTGTAAACATGTTATACCTAACATGAAAGGCTGATGAAGTGGACTACATGCTAAAATCATGACTCTGGGATTACGTGAACCCTCAATGCAAGTGAAGATGATTTTTATGAGCTTACAAATGTAACTGTAGCAACAAAACAACTATCATTTGGTAAATATGTTCCTCTAGTTATGATTTTGTCATTTAAGATGCATCATTCCCTGTATTTTAGCGGTCAGAATACCTTGTGAAATAACTTCTCCCTCCCTAAATGTGATGTGTTCCTTTTGATGGGAGTGTGTGAGAACATTGACCAGTGAGATACAAGATTAAAAGGCATTTTTTAATGTCAATGTCACTTTTGTGTACTGTGACAGTGAAGTGGTAAACCATTTGCTGGAGGTGAGACCCCTCTATTATTTGTTGCCATATTATTATCCGTAATGAGTAGTTTGCTGTAAGAGTAAGGGCATAAAAACAATAATATTTATGGAAGGCAAACAGGATCATTACCTCAGAGAAGACTCCACCACCTCACACATTTATGTTTGGTCATTCCAGGCTCATAAATGGGATACTTGTTCTTTCTGCTCATTCAGCATACTCCCACTAGGACTTAAACAATGCTAAATTTAGTATTCAGGCTGTGTAAAGTTGTTGATCAGTCTTTGTAGACAACAGTGTGAATGGTGCTGTTACTCACACAGTCAGGAAAAATTTTATCCAGTTTAATTTAATGACAGCATAATTTCTTGGTTCAGTTTGAGTCACCACAGACAAATTAAAATGTTAAAAACTGTAAAATGTCAAGGTGTCTCTTTTCATACCTGGAGTGTTATTGTACTGTTAATGTTTCACGTAAAAAGGCTGTTAAACTCAATGGGAAGAGGTGTGTGTGTGTGTGTGTGTGTGTATGTATGTGTGCTTTATTCTTCTCAATGTTTGTGTTTGTTAGTTGTGTTGTTGTGTGCTGTGTCTCACCTCCCTCTGTGCTGTGCGTCTGTTTCTCCTTTAAGAAGTCAGCCCCCAGGAGGAAATGTGCAGCCTGTAAGATTGTTGTTCACACCGGCTGTATAGAGCAACTAGAAAAGGTATGACACACGCAGACTGTTAATCCATAATACTTTCCATTGTAGACTTGCCACACTGTTACTTTTGTTTTGGAGGATTTCATTTGTAAAGCCTAAAGGTCATTTTCTGGCTTATTTGTTAGAATTGTGTTTCCTGCTACAGTGTGCTGTTGAGTTCTGCTGAGCACAGTTAGGCATAAAAGAACAAAGGCAGCTTATCAGGATACATGAATGTTGGCCACCAATGGATTTTCTTAAAATGAATATCTGGCTCCTCTGTTGTAAACTGTTGTGTTCCTCCCAAGAGATACCTCTTACTGTATTAAAATGAACTTTAGAGGACAGTTATGCTTATATATGCATTCACCACAGGTTATGAGAAAATACTGTAATATTAGGAGTTATGATGTATCCAGTACTTTCACACCTTAAAGATTGGATTCTATCATAAAATCTCAAACTAGTTAGAACAAGTGGTGCCAGGCACAACAAGCCCCACCACTTGCACACATTGTAGCTTATTTTGGCATCGATCCAGCTGATGTCATCATGTATATGTGTTGTGCTGATGTCACCTTATCAATTGCCTCTATATATGTGCCAGGTTTGAAGTAAATTCAAGCAAAATTGATGTTTTTATAGACATTTGAAATTTTGCCCATTATGAGTAAATGGGAGAAGAAATAAGATTTCAAAAATTCATAAAAAATTTAAAGTTTGACCTACTGTTCCCAAAATGTAACCGCATCTATTCTTGGTCACTGGCAATCTATAAACCCAATTTGTTATGAATTCAACCAATGGTTTTGCTGCTAGAGTGTTAACAAACAAACAAACAAACAAACAAACAAACTAAACCAAAAATAATACCCCTTGCCTCCTCTTTGGGGGGCAGGGTAAATATTCTGTAATGTAGTAATGCATTAGCAGTGTAATGTAATGTATCATAGAACAGAGGCACACTGATTATTTAGCAATATTGATTAATCTTTATAAATTTTACAAATAATCACTTTCAGCAAATATATGGCGCATCCACACTAATGCTGATGTTTTGCAAAATGGATATTTTTCTTGACCTTTGAGTCTCTTGTCCACTCATAAACCATGTTTTAGGTCATACAAAACAGAGATTTAAAAAAAAAAAAAAAAAAAACACTTTCTAAAGAGAAGATTTTTGAAACACTGTGTGTACAGGGAAAATGAAGAGATTGGAAAAGGATGGTATCACACCTTGTTGCATGTGCATGTATGAACTTTCATTATTGCTTTGTGTAAAGAACCTGAAACATTAAATCCAAGTGTATAAATCCGTGTACGACATGCAGTAGATTGAGGTCTGCACGGATACCTTTGGGACCAGATCTGCATTATAGACAAATCCACATCATGTAAAGAATACACTTCGACAACTACCCAGTAGTATGCATGCTATCCACAGTTTTAAGTCCAACAGAAACAATGGTTTGTTTTATTTTTGTCTTATCCTGTGGACAGATACTTTATAAGGCAAACATCATATGCACAGAACTTCTTAAAAAAACATGAAGACAAGAAAAGCACTCAGAGAGCGCAGACCTCCACCAAGGCAGATCAGTAGGGCCCCCGTGCCCCCCACCCCCCCACCCCCAATCACCACCAAAATTTAATCTTTTCTTCCTTGTGCCAGTATCAACATTTCCTGAAAATTTCATGAAAATCCATCCATAACTTTTTGAGTTATCTTGCTAACAAACAAACAAACAAATACGCAAACAAACATGCACGCACACAAACACACAAAGCAAAGTGATCACAATACCTCCTGGTGGAGGTAAAAATATGTCTATTAAAATGTCTGTGGTAGTGTGGCCAGGGTAATGTTCAACTCCTCCACTAGAATCACTGACTTTATCAGCTACTTCTGGTTTGATTTTCACTGCTCTACATTGATTTATTCATTTATCTGTTCTGTTGACTTGATGTGAGTCCCTAAAACCCCAAAAGATGATATGTTTTATCTTCTATGTACAAGATAATTAACTTACTGGTACAAATAATTAACAAAACATAAATAAAAACATTTCTGTGTGCAGGAATAAACAATATGTTGAGAGGTTATTTAAAACTCTTGTTAATCAATCAATTAAGTGTCATTTACACTTTTTTACATCATCATAGGCTATCTAGTTTTGATCATGAATCTAGCTGGTATGCATGCATATGGCTGAATGTAATATGGTACTGGTAACTGAGTTTAATAATCTTTGTCTTGATTCTGCTCTCCTTGTTTTCCTTTCTTTAGATCAACTTCCGGTGTAAGCCAACTTTCAGAGAGGGAGGCTCCCGGTGCCTCAGAGACGTAAGTGTATGTGTAACTGTATGCACATAATATACAGTATATTTGAGAGAATGTGTGTTTCTCCTGTATGGAAAATGTGAGTCTGTTTAGCCTCTCTCTCTCTGACAGCAGAACATACTGAGACATCATTGGGTTCACAGACGAAGACAGGAGGGGAAATGTAAACAGTGTGGAAAGGTAAGTACACACAAACAAACAGCCTCTTTGAATATTTACATTATATGTATTATATTTTGAACTAATTCTGTGTTTTCCCTCTGTGTGTCTGCAGAGTTTTCAGCAAAAGTTCTTTCATAGTAAAGAAATCATAGCTATCAGCTGTTCATGGTGTAAACAGGCTGTAAGTAGTTTGATTTCTGCCCAGATTGTCTTTGGCCACATCAACAGACAGATTTGTGTAAAATAATATCATAAATCAAGTGATATTTTGAAAAAGGAGATTGTGTTCTTGAAGCCTCATTTGCTGCTATACTGTTAATGTCATTTTATTTTCTTTTATAGGTGTTTTTTTAAAACTATTTTTATGGTTTGTGTGATATTTTGGCATGTGCAGTTCTTTTTCTATCCTGAAACTAAAAGACTAAGTGCACCCACATTGCAAAAATAGGTACAATTCTGTGAATAATCCATAATTCACTATGAACTGTTATTGTTTGAAGTCCTTTCTATGACAGTAACAGACCCTGTGAAAACTGTGCAAAATGGATTCAGCTGTTTAAGCAGACTTAGCAGGATCTTGTCACTGGAAAGACATGTGGTGAATGTTTTTTCTAATGTTTGAGTAACAGAAAGGTGCAAGTTACTTATTGAAGCATACATACTTCGAACATCATGTATGTAAATGGGAAAATGCTTTTGTCATCTGATTGAAATATCCCTCTAAGATCAGATCAGAACCAGTATCCACATGTAACGTGTAGTTTTGATAAAACTGGTCTACATTTTTAAAAAAAAATAATCTGCTTCAGAGACTAAATCTGCTAAATCTTACATACTTTAATATGATGAATTGGAAATCAAATGAAAAAAATGATGGTTAGCTGATGTTTTCATTGTATAATGTAAGTTTTATTACATGGTTTATGTACATTTATTCAATATATTTATATATCTTCCACTAGAAAGACCCTGAAAGGTGAATGCATTGTACTTTTTCTTTGTTAGTGACTCAGACTTGGTAAAGTTTCACTGCTTTTATTTTGGAGGCATTTTACACATGTATTAGTTGTACATAATTAATGTAGAGGGGTGTTTCTGTTGCAGTTCCACAACAAAGTGACGTGTTTCATGCTGCACCAGATTGAGGAGCCTTGCTCACTGGGGGCCCATGCCGGAGTCATAGTACCACCCTCCTGGATCATCAAAGTCAGGAAACCGCAGGTGCACACACACATCCTTATTACAGAGCTCCCCCATCAGTCAGTCCACTGCATGATAAAGTTCACTTGCTGACATTTTGTGACAGTAATGAGTAATGACTTTGTGAGATCTAAATTTAAAACCTTAAAAGAAGGCATGTGTCAAAAACTATGTGCATGTCTGCTTTTGTTGATGTCTGTGTGTTTTGATGGGATACGAGCTGACACATGTCTGATTTGTCCGGAGAACCCCCGGTTTATGTCTCGTCGTCAGAGGCACGCACACACGTACAGACAAAGTGACTCACACGTACAGATACACACATCCCTGAGTCACATCACATGCTTCATTGCACTTTTAATTACCATCACAAGGGACATGGTGACAGTGAACTAACCACTGAACTCTGTACATGTACATATGTGTGTGTGTGTGTGTGTGTGTGTGTGTGTGTGTGTGTGTACCCTAGAGCTCACTTAAGAACTCTGCCAGGAGAAAAAAACGGACATCTTTCAAACGAAGGACGAGCAAGAAGGGACTGGATGTAAGTAACACTGTAAGACATTAAGAAAGATTGTCTCAGTAGTTATTATATTAATGAAGTTTCTTTGAGTAAATATCTTTTTTTGGTCACACATTTGTCAGCCCCTCAGAGATGCATCATTTTCTAAAATTAGTTCCTTTGTTCAAAACACAATAGTCAATTTGTGACTAGTTTTAGGATTGGAATCAAAAAATTTGTACCATTGAAACTAAGTTTTGCATCTCTCTTGCTCCATTTTGACACTGCCACCAACGTAGTAATTAAAATGTACATCAGTGGAATTATATTCATCACCCTGGCCGTGTTTCTGCTTCTGTGCCATATTTTTGATGTGTGCACCGAACAACAGCATTGCAGCCTTTCTCTTTGTTTCCGTAGGAGTCCAAATGGCGTCCGTTTATGTTGAAGCCCCTTCCTTCTCCTCTCATGAAACCCATTTTGGTTTTTGTCAATCCCAAGAGTGGGGGCAACCAGGTCAGGAAATATTTTGATTTATTTTAGTTTTGCATACCCAGAAGCAATCTCTAATTTCCTGTACATACAAGTGTCGGTGTAGGCAGTAATTTAAAAATGTGTTGATACATAGGGTGCCAAGGTGTTACAGATGTTCATGTGGATCTTGAACCCCCGACAAGTCTTTGACCTTTCACAGGGTGGGCTCAGAGAGGCGTAAGTACCCCATCTTTGGATGGTTTAGAATTTCTTTGAAAAATAATGTTCTCTACTGATTTTGGTTGACATCAGTGTGGCTTGCTTCCTTTCAGTGTCTGTAATCAGTACTGTTATTTGCAGTTTTGGTCACTAACAATATTAGATTTTTTTTCCTACATCTGTTAAAATCTTGATTACACATTACATTAATGATATTGATTCATGATCCACAACCAGATTAAAAATGCTGTCCGCTAGTTGAACACTTGCTCATTGGTTGATCACTTTGTCATGAATCTTGGGCCAGTTATACAGACTCAGAGCTAATCAGTGCTGCTTTGTTCTTTTATTCTCTCAACAAATTATCAGGTTGGAGTTATATAGGAAAGTGCCAAATCTGAGGATTCTTGCCTGTGGAGGGGATGGCACGGTGAGACTATTCTGCTCATGTTGGACTGCTCTTTATGCTGTATTGAATTGTTTTTTTTTTTTGCCGTGTAATTAATGTTTATGTCTCACCATAGGTGGGGTGGATCCTGTCCGCTCTAGATGAGTTACAGATGAACCCACAGCCTCCTGTCGCTGTTCTTCCTCTGGGAACAGGAAATGACCTCGCCAGGACGCTCAACTGGGGTGGGGTGAGTTCCTAGCCTTGACTTCTACTATAGAGTTGACAGAGAGCAGCAGGACATTGTAATGTGTCAGTGTAATAACGTAAATGTCCAGGAATAGCTTACAAAATAACGTGATAAGGTTGGTTTTGTTTTGTGCGAATATAAAATAAGTTACACTTAAAGCATCCAGTGAATGGACGTAAAATTGCACTGGAATTTTTTTATAAATTATAACTTTTTTTTTTTTTTGCATATTCAGTCTTTAGTCACTTGTTTGCAGTTAATGATGTTCATACTGCCAATGATACTCTCAGCTGAAATCCTATCCTCTCAAGTTAAGGATGCAATAAAAACACGTTTTCCACTTCATGAATAAAATATTAGATAAAAGAGGGCTACAGGAAATTGGAAAAAATAATTTAAACACAGCACAAACATAAAAAAGTGAATCAAAATAAATGTATGTACAGTATATAAATAACATGTAAGCATAATAAATCCAGACGCTACCTATCTGACACCTCGAGGTGCTACAGAGACACAGGTGGTCTGCAATAGGTTTTGTTTTTGTGCTTCTCATCCTCTAAACTCTGACATGTCTGCCATCTCCACAGTGCAACACATTTACTTAAAGCAACACAGTTGTCATTGCTCAAGTTCTGTTCAGTTACTTTTTGTTTGTTCTGCATTAATGCTGTATGTAACTCTTTCTTTAATATTATATATATGAACGCACTGATATATTACCTGAACGTTGGTATCTGATATTTGCTGATAATGTCATATAAGGTGTCTGATATATAAATCTATGTTCATTCATAGATAATTTGATGGAGGCCTGAAAGACTTCAAGGTAGTAGCTAGTTTTATATTTATAGTAAAGATTTGTTTCTTAAGGGGGGATAAATAACACAAAAAAATACAAAAACTAACATTAGTTTGGGCATCAAGTATTGGTCAAAATGTAATTTTACATATCGTGAGAAGGGAGAGACATTATTTTCCATTTAGTATTGCATCTTTTGTATGTGTCTACCAGACCACAATGACCAGCCAGAATGCATTCATAACTGCTATCATCTGAGCTCTTAACACCGATGAGCTTTCTGCCCGAGTCGTTTTTTCTCTTTTTGTGAAGAATGAGCTGTAGAGCATTTACAGAAGTAAAAGATAATGCATCGTCCTTCTTTATTAAGGCTCTTTATGCTCTTGGAGTTTGTTACTATAACAGGGTGAAGTGCTGAACCATCAAAAATCTGCCTATTGACATGCACATATTGCATAACTGCAGTAGAAGAAGAGACCTTTCATGCACCCACGTTCCTCCATTATGCTTTTCTTTACACCACTTATGTGGGCTCCAAGCAGTGATAGTAGATCAACAATCTCACTGAATCACTTTTGACTCTTGAGTCAAATTCTGTGTTACTAGATCTGTAAAACTACCAAAATTACTCAGAAATGACTAAATTATTTAAATGTATCATAAAACATATATTTTTCCTAACATATCATACATTAATCACTTTGAGAAATGTGTTTTCACAACTGGTTTAATCAGTTTTTGAAGGACATTTTAATTAATTTTGCAGACTTTAAATTATGCATCATCAAGCTACTGCAATACTTTATGAACTAATCCCCATGAGACAAGAACACTGATGCAGTTTCTTATCTTGAGCCTTAACTTCTGCATGACAGAAATGTTCTAACAATGGAGAAGGAACGGCCTACTTCATGAGTGAGGATGTGGACCCAAAATTATTCATTATAATGTGACCAAAAGGAGAAAAACAGTGATTTAATATTCCTACAGGTATTGTCTGGTATTATGCGAGCCCTGTTGTGAATAACAGACTGAAAATAGATGAAGTCATTTCTAAAGATTCTTGTCAGGCAATGCTGAAAACTTCCTGACACATACAGAGAGATAGATGCTTTGAACAAAGATAAGACAGAGTGAAAAGTCTTATCTACCATGTATGTAATCAGTGTAATTATGATGTCTTTTTGTCCTCTATGTCACTAGCATTTTCTGTTTTCAGGGTCTTTATCCTCTTTCCTTTCCTTTCCTTTCCTTTCCTTTCCTTTCCTTTCCTTTCCTTTCCTTTCCTTTCCTTTCCTTTCCTTTCCTTTCCTTTCCTTTCCTTTCCTTTCCTTTCCTTTCCTTTCCTTTCCTTTCCTTTCCTGTCCTTTCCTGTCCTTTCCTGTCCTGCCCTGTCCTGCCCTGTCTTCTCCTCTCCTCTCCTCTCCTCTCCTCTCCTCTCCTCTCCTCTCCTCTCCTCTCCTCTCCTCTCCTCTCCTCTCCTCTCCTCTCCTCTCCTCCTGTGACTGTGAATGTGAATGTGCCTGTGACTTGCTGTGTCACAGTGTGAACTCTGCAGTGTCAGTGTTAGAGGTCCTTGATGAGCGCTACTATTATCAGATTGTCTTTACACAGTTCTGTCTTTTGTGCACTAATTTCCTGACCCTGTTCAGCAGGAGAAATAAAAAAAAAAACAGAGGAAAAGACAGCAGAGGAGATGGCAAGATTAAAACAAAGACAAAATGTTATATATTAGAGAGACCTGACCTGAATAGTGACTGTGATAGAGGACAGAAGGGAAGAATAGGAGGCGAGACAGAAATGAACTGATCATCAGAAAAAGTAGCAAAGAGTGATAAAAGGAGAAGAGAAGTGTGTGCGTTAAAGCTTTACATGATTGTACACATCTTCACCATCTTCATAAGTGTGTTTATGTGGCAGGCTTTGAACTGTCTTTGCTCTTAATTGGTCATGTTGTAGATGATGCAGCCTCAGTGATTTCCTAATCAGTACATGTTCTTGCTCTTTGTTAACATTAGTCTCTGTGTTCTGTGTCAGACTCTTGTTAGGGAGTAGGTTAGGAGTAGTTTTCACCTTACAAACACAGAAGTTCAAGTACTGGCTTGTTTATGTTATATAACATCCCAGTTCTCTCACTACAGGGTTACACAGATGAGCCTGTGTCTAAGGTTTTATGTCATGTGGAGGACGGGTCAGTGGTGCAGCTGGACAGATGGAATCTTCTAGTGGAGAAGAGTGCCTCACAGCCAGAGGAGGGCACGCAGAAGGTCTGAAATCAGCTCAGACTCAGTGTGCATGTTTGGCGTGTGTGTTTATTGTTTCTATATTTATTGTCAAATCTTTCAGAACTCCTTCTTTTTTTCCTGAAGGATATACCTATACTGTAAACTGTAATAATAGTTTAACTTTGCTAATGAAAAAACATTATAATAATGATTTACATCTTCTGCAGTGGAATACTGTATTGTCCAGAATAAACTTAAGATGGTGTAGTGACAAAGTCTGTACTAGCACTGCGTTCATATAGACACAGTGTTTGTAAGTAATAAGTGGAGTAGTGCTTGAGGCATCTGAAGGCTTACTTTAGTTCCATTTCTGCAATAAAACTGAAATGTACAAAATTTAGACAATACACATTACTGCGCTACAAGAAGTTGTATATTGAAAAAGGTCATAGATTTAATAAGCCATTATAAGACGTAAAAGTGTAGGTTTTTCTTTCTGATTTGGACTGGTTGTGTTAATGTCTATTGGTGACATTGTGGGGACAATAGACATTTACATAGTCAAACTAACATTAGCATACCAACTTTATTTATTAAGCGCTTTAAAAACTTTACAGCTGGCTCAAGTGCTGTAAACGAATCCTAAAACAAGTGAATAAATAAGTAAAACAGTGATGACACAAGATACAGTGTGGAATAAGAACAACAAAATACAACCATCATAAAAATAAAGACAAATTCAAATCTGGTGAAAACAACATAGAAAATCTAAAAAACATCTCACTCATTGATTAAAAGCCAACGAGAAAAAGTGCGTTTTTAGACGTGAGTGCAATACAGGCAGAGACTGAGCCTGTCTAACATCTAAAGGCAACTGGTTCCACAGCTTTGGGGCAGCAACAGAAAAGGCACGGTCCCCACGAAGCTTCATTTTAGTTAACATTCAGTCTGTCTGTACTCCAACAAGTTCACATTCATTTAAAAGTAGAGTTGACTTTCTACCACAGAGTGACCAATTTGTCTGTTTGGCGTAAATTCTACATAATAATTATTTCAGCAGATTTTGGCTGCAATAATGTCCAGTAACTAATGTTAGGGTTGTCCACTGCTCAAAAAAAAAACCAAACAAAAAAACTGGTCCTACCTCCAGTTCAATTCCAGTTTCAGTAATTAATTACTTGATGCTTGATGTAAAGTTCAAGTGTTACATAAGTCAGAGATAGTTAATTTCTACCAGTTTTCATTTCTTTTCAAGGAGGACAGAGGGCAGGGTGATATCACCATATTTCCTGGTCCAATCTGTCTTATTATATATATATTTTTGCAAACTATATATTTTTTAAAATGTATATATCCTTATGAGTCTTTTTATCTCGATCTTCTTGTGGTACAATCTAGTACTTGCTGATTCACACTTGGACTGCTTTTGGCTCAGCAGAATTATTAAAAAATACTCTCCCCCAGGCTGTTCAACCATTATGATTGATTATTCTTGTACATTCCCTCACAAATACAGTGTATTTCTTCCTGCTGCATGACCCATGCAATTTGTTTGTGCAGATCTTTAAATGTTAATGGAGAGAATCAGAAAGTGATCGCTCGATTATAACTTAATACAGATGTAGGCAGGTATGGTACTGCTTGCTTCAAGACAGCTTTGTGATGAGTTACATGAATGGTTTACCTTGTAAATAAAAAGCTTTACCACTGATTTGAAACTGATTTGCACATCAATACAATGTCCTCACAGTTAAAAAAATAACTGATTTTTTTTTCTCTTTTTGTAAAAATCTGTACAAAAGGCATTTTTATATATACAGAAGTTCACAATGTATGATGGTCACGAGCTGTGTGGTTTACTTATTTACTGTCCACTGATGGATAGATGGATATATGTTTCATGCTGTTACAGTGCAGAAAATGTGAATATATATAGAGTCAATATATGATTTAATACTAAGGAAATAAACTGAAACATTGATGCTTTCTCTCGTGTCCTCAGCTGCCCTTGAATGTGTTCAACAATTACTTCAGTTTGGGCTTCGATGCTCATGTTACCCTGGAGTTTCACGAGTCCAGAGGTCAGTAACTTTCATTTTAATGTCTCACATTGTTTTCTCTCCATTTTTAGTCCATCAAGTTCTTTTTCCACTCAAGTCATCATGCTTTAATGTTGTAAGCGAAAGATGAGCGGAACTGAATAAATTATTAAAAGATAGATAAACATATCGTCATTCATGCGTACACCAGTGAGTCAGATTAGACTGCATCTCTTGTATTTGTTCATATCTAACTCTGTTGTCTTTGCAAGACTTTAATGTATTCTCCCTTCTTTCTTTCTCTGTGTATGACTCTGTCTTTCCAGAGGCCAACCCAGAAAAGTTTAACAGTCGCTTCCGCAACAAGATGTTCTATGCAGGAGTGAGTGTTTTTCAAAGAAATTCATGGAGCATTTTTCTTTGCTCTGTTTTTCTGTAAACGTTCCATGCAGGATTCAAGAAAAAAACACAGTAAATGGATAAACGGTTACGGAGCCTCGGAGTAATCAATACCGGACTGTAGAAAGGCAATTAGTGAAAGGAGAAATACAAGGAGAAAGAGTACAGTAGAGAGGTTCATAAATAAAATAAAAGGAATATAGAGCAGTATTAACTGCAACACGAAATTGACAAAACAAAGTATATGAGGATTCTTAAAAAATGAAATGTTATTTTATGCCATGGAGTTTTAATTTTATTCCTTAATCTGGTTGCATGTGATATTACTTTTCCTTGCAGCTTTCTCTTCATTTTGGATTAATAGGATCAGTAGTGCAATATGTATTTTATTGTGGTTGTGTAAGTTTTGAAATGATCTCATTCAAGTCAAAGCATTAAAGAGTTTCTTGACAATAGTAAATATTCAGAGATGGATGTAGCTGTAAGGAGAAAATGATGGGTGGGAGCTAGATAGGAAGCATATTGAGGCGTTATCTCTTTTTAATGAGGCAAATGTAATGAACTGCAATTGTGTTTGATTGTCTGCTTTTCTGTGTGTGTGTGTGTGTGTGTGTTTTGTGCATTCTTGTGTCGGTGTAGGCTGCGTTCTCAGATTTCCTCCAGAGAAGCTCCAGGGATTTGTCCAAGCACGTCAGAGTGGTGGTGAGTGTTAACACACTCTCTCTCAGTCTGTATCGTTTTCAGTGTCGACATGTCTGGGCAGCAGGTCGGCCTGGTGATTAAAACGGCCGTCCTTCAGCTGCTCTTAACTTCCACCCTGCTGAAGTGTCCTTCACTGACATCTTGTTTCCTTAGCAAGAGCTGCTCCGTTGCACCTTTGTCACTAACCTCGCTACTTGGACCAGGGCAGAAAGTAGAGAATATTATGACTAAATTCTAAACGTTTTTAGAAAATGTATAGTTTGTTGCACATAAATGTCAGAATTACATGCTTTTACACTATTGACTGCTAATATAAATGTCAGAAAAGCAGATCAAAACTCCTAGCATCGTGCTGAAAGCCTCCATCTTACAAAGATCTTTTTCAGACATTTAAGATCTATTTTATTCACTTCTACAGTGTTCCACATTCTGTTAATGGTAGTTGAAAGGACATGTATGATGTTGCCTTTGACTTGTATTGGTTACATTCTGCTCCCACTGCCCACTTAATGTAAGACCAAAAATGAGAACAAGACTGAGAATAAGAAATGAAAACTGAGAAGGAGGTTGGACGAGTCATGTTCAACCAGCTACATGATCTGAGAGTGAAAATGTCTATGCAGTACCATCAAGAAAATTCAGTGAACAGTTTCATTCCCAGTTTGTTTATAGGTTGTTTTGGGGGGGGGGGGGGTTATACATATTTTGTCACAATATTGAACAGATGGTGGTTTATTTCAGCAGTGTTCAGTCTTTTTCCGTATTTTTTTTTCTTGTTTGCAGTACTAATTATTATTGGAGCCTTTATTGTCTTTGTTATTTGTGAAGTGTGACAAGATAGATGGCTTGTCTTACTGCAAAGGGATTCTATCTTCAAGTACAAGTAAAGTAACCTGAACCTGAACCTGAACATGACCTGAGTTCAGGTTGTTCACGTTCAGGTTTTACAAAGCTCAGTTTTCAACAAATACATGTTTGTGTTTGATGCCCATTTCTAAACCACTTGTCCAAGCCTCAGATTTTGTACAAAATAAACTACTGTTTCTCCAACTGGATTGTAAATGTCTTTTTGCCTTTGGTTTTCTCAGTGTGATGGGACAGATTTAACTCCTAAGATCCAGGAGCTGAAATTCCAGTGCATTGTGTTTCTAAACATTCCCAGGTAAGTGAATATCTTGACATAAGATGCTGTTTTTCATTTAGATGCCTCGGTTTTGTCTTTGTATGGAGCTGGAACCAAAAAGTAAAGGGAGAGGCAAGAATGATGAACCACTGACTGATTGAAAATGTGTTAAATATTGCAACATTATGTCTATATTTCTTTATTACCTTCAAAGTGGAATCGATGTACACGTGTCTGCCTCTCATGCGATCATTTAACTGTCAGTGTTCATCTACAGCTGCCAAC
This sequence comes from Sphaeramia orbicularis, assembly GCF_902148855.1. Lineage (NCBI taxonomy): Eukaryota > Metazoa > Chordata > Actinopteri > Kurtiformes > Apogonidae > Sphaeramia > Sphaeramia orbicularis. Next base: position 37,412,785 of record NC_043968.1, on the reverse strand, counting down.
AGTGGTCATTTAGGGACAATAAGCACCATTTTTATATGATCATTTTAATGACCACAAATATCCACCTAATTATAATTACAGTGTTCAGTGTTTCCTCTTATTACTGTATTCCCATCAGAGTGGAAAAGCTTTTAACAGTATTAAGATAATCAGAGACACTTAAACTCTCCAGTGGACGCTGGACTAATGAAATACCTTTAAGTGAATCAGTGGCTCCTTGAGGCAAGGACAGCCAGTCTAACTGAGGTCTTTGTACTCACACAGAGGCTGTGAAGTAACAGAATTAATAATAAAAAGAGAAATCTGTGCTGTTTTAAAGGCTAGATGAGACTTGTCTGTTTTCAGTCCTCTGTCAATAAGCAGATTTTGGGTTGAACCGTTTTGAAAAATCATTTTGTTTATGTGTGCAACTTAATGAATGCAATATAATGGTGTGGTCAGCGCTGCAGTATTGTTACCATTTGTTAATTATGTGTGCGTTCATGTGTAGGTACTGTGCAGGCACCATGCCGTGGGGAAACACAGGGGACCACCGGGACTTTGAGCCTCAGCGCCATGACGACGGCTGTATCGAAGTTATCGGCTTCACCATGGCCTCACTGGTGATGGCAAATTAAAAGAAATTCTTGAAATAAAGAAAGAATAAGTAAAAGAGAAAGCCAACAACCATCCGAAACAGCGCTGTTATGTTTTCTCAGTACAAATGTTCTTTATCCACCAGGCGGCGCTGCAGGTTGGTGGTCACGGAGAGAGACTTCATCAGTGTCGAGAAGTCGTCCTCACCACCTTCAAAACTGTACCTGTTCAGGTGAGTGTGGAGCCGTTCCAGTTTCAAATCCAACACTGATCCTGATGGGTTTAAAGTGTTGACTGATTATGTCCTCACTAGTTTAGGAAATAATGAAGTTTTGGAAGTTTACCTTTTTTTTCCCCCGGAAATGTATTTGTCTTATTTGTAAACTTCTTTATTTTAGCCGAAGGAATTAAAACGGTGTGTGTAATAAATATTGAATAAAATTTTGACAGTGTTTTTATGTCAGCTGGTTCAGTTTTTCCACAAAGTTTTTTTTTTTTTTTTACATTAAATATGTTTTATTCTTAAAACAGGTGATACTTTTTATTTTTTGACAACTTTTTATTTTTACTTCAGTTAACACATATCTGCACTTTCTACTAGTAACATTTTCAAACTAGGCTTGTTAGTTGCTAGTTTTAATGAATTTGGGTGGAATTATTTATTATTTTGGATATTTTCACACTTTCCCAAAATGAAGACCATTTTGAATCAGTGCATACCGTAATGAAAACATAATGAGATGCACTTTCAAAATATATAAGATAATAATATATAAGAAGACATAACATCATAAAAACACAAATGTAGATTTAGTACTTGATTCCAGTTTAATATTATGCTGATCTTTGCAGCCTTAAGTCAAAATAAAGGAAATGAGTGCAGAGTTTTTATTCAGCAACATGAAAACAGAGTAGTGGACTTAACAAAACATAAAAGACATAACATAAAACAGACATAAAAGAGAGACTGGCCTGTGGAGAAATTCATTATGTTAATGTTCTTCATTTTCAGTCTGTTGTTTTTGCTTTGTTTTTTAATCTAAATCTTTTTTTTTTTTTAATTTTCAGGACATAGTGCACAGGTGTTCAGTTTTTACAGACAAATTATATGAATAGACGCATGTCAACATCTTAGCTCATGAAGAAAAAGGAAGAGAAATACTAAAGAAAAAAACCCAACAAAAAACAAAAAATAATCCCCAGTCACTGCCAGTGAGCTTCTGAATATCAGTATTAGCCTGTCATAACAATGATGCATGGAGCGTAGATTGGTAAGCTGTGATAATGTCAAATGTTCAGAAGGCCTGAAACATGTTTAAAAAAGGCCCCCACGCCTCCTAGAACTTTCCATTTCAATGCTGAAGTAAATACCTGACTTTTTCGAGCTTCAGGCAGGACATGATATCTGTCAGCCATTCTGTATGAGCGGGTGGAGTGGGATGTTTTTCCTTTGTTTGTTAGTCTGCACGTTATATTAATATGGTGTCCACTTTGCACAGTCAGAAGAAACATCCTTCAAAGGCCTACTTTCTATTTTTATACTTGAGGCAGGATATTTTTTCACATTTACTTAAGTGAAAACATCAGTATATCTACTTTTTCACACAATTACCTGTACTTCTCCTTGTGTAAAATAAGTGTGTATGGTATATCGGCTAGTGGTGAAGCTACATCTGGATAGTTCTTTGATTCTTTGATTATAATGCTGTTTGTGTTTTTGTGTGTGTTCAGGTGGATGGTGAGCCATGTCGACTGGCTCCATCAACTCTGCGCATCTCCCTCCGAAATCAGGCCAACATGGTCCAGAAGAGCAAGAGACGCACCTCTGTGCCCCTGCTCAACGAGTGAGCCACCAACACACACACACACACACACACACACAAAGACAGAGGAACTAGGCCAACAGTGTTGTAAAAGCCCGGGTTGCACTGAGTGAGTCACACAATCTGTTTAGTGGGAGCTGACATTCACTCCTCTCAATGTCCCACAGCTCCGTTCAACCACAATCAGAGGATGGATATGTATCACATCCACTCAATTTAATCAAAACAAAAGCATGAGGAGTGTGGGTTACACGCTGACATGTTATACGTTAAGGTTTTTCCTGTGGCAGCCCCTACTCTGACTCTGTTAACTGAGAAGCATCGGCTATTGATTTGTTTGAGGGCTGAAGCAGTAGAGCAGTATTGTTGCTGCCTGCTCTATTCAGGTTCATTTTGGAAATCATGATGTGGCTACTAACAATTGTCTGCCTCCTCCTCCCCTGTACTGTAGCACTAATAGTTCTTTGTGTATATCTTTGTGTATATGTGTGGGTCTACTTTCAACTGTCAACCAGCCACAATAATTTTGTCTGCATGTGAGAGAAACATAGATAGAGAAGTTATTACTTGTTGTAGCAGCAGTAGCTAGTGTCTCTGCTTGATGTACTGCTATGCTACTGTGCTATCAGTGTTTGTCTACTTACCTCTGGGCTTTTCTCCGTCTGTCCCTCCTTCTGTCCCTCCTCTTCTGTTTGTCTCTTCATTCTCTCTCCCTCTCTCTTCAAAACATGTCTGAAATCTTTTGGATTATTTATTGTTTTCATTTGTTTACTCTTCTGCGGTTTTCCCTCTCCCATTCATTATTTGTTTTCTCCTCTCCTTGTCTTCTTGTTTCTCCTCTTTTATTTCCTCTCCTTTATTTTCTCTAATTCCCTTCATTTTTGTTCATTCCTTCCTCTACGCCATACATTCCTCCTCTCTTCTGTATGTGTTTGCGTGCGTGTGCGGCCGTAGTATTCAGAAGGTGTGTGCAGCTGATCTGCGCCGCCTCTCTGCTCCCCCCGACTCCTTCTCTGTGTAAGTACCTTAGCCCCGTGTCAGTCGATGTATGTGATGTATCTGTCTATGAATGTTGTGTCATGGTTTGTTTCAGGTTTGACCAGTATTCAATATATCCTTTTGTGGAAACCAGTCATCAGTGTTTTCCCATTCTGATATAATGCATTTAATGGAGTTTGATGGTTTTATCCACTAATTACCATATACATAAGCTAATTGAAAATAAATACTAAATACTAAAAATCAATCATGCATTATTCTTTTACACATACATCTATAAACTGCATATGATGACAAGAAAAGCCTTTACAGATTTTTAAGTTGTTGATTTTTAGGTAACATTCAAAATTTCATATGTAACTAGTTCTAAATAAAAAATATTGTATTTTCACATTTAAGATTTTCACTGCTGCTCTGCAATTAGCTTATTGGTTATTATGGTTGTTGTTTTCTTGTTTGTTTGTTTTTTCTTTTTAATGGATTAATTTGGGAATCATAAATAATCTGTGCATGTTCTAGGTCCAAATTCAAGTGTCTTGCTGTAAACTATCTGGCACTTACTGAAAAAACTGGTAAAAGGGAGGTAAATATTACTTTCTGTGTGAACACTACAATGCCTGGGAATTGCTGACAAAAAAGCAGGTGTAAATTGCGTGTTCAAATCAAAATGGTGGACTACTCTTGGGTTTAGGGTTATGGTTCCAAGAGGTGTGCGGGTCTGGACCTGATACATGGGCTGAAAAACATTTGATACATATGCAAAGTCGTTGTGCAAAGTAATTTCAGGGGTATTCATGTGTATTTAGTCCTACAAAAATTAAGTGAAATCATTAAAAAAAGAATAACAGTTCAGTGCTTATCTCTAAATAACCCAACGCTTGCTAATAAAAACAACACATTTTTATCTAATATATTAAGGGAAACACAAAGTGAAAGTCCAGTTTCAGCGCTGCTTCAAACACTCATACTGGTCAAACTGTTGTTGAGTCATGTCTTGTTGCTAAATGTGAGTGTTAGTTGTGTATGTCTGTAATAAGTGGACTAACTGGGAGAGAATGTACTGTATGGCAGCATGCAGAAGCCTTTCCATGTTTCACTCTGCTTTTGGCTCCTCTCAATGTTTTTCCTACTGTCATCTCATTACCTTTAACAATAATCTGGACTGTTCTGTTGACTGTACCGCCACAAACTCTTGGCTCTCATTTGATGTTCATGCCTTTCTCCCCCAAAAATCTGCTTTCATACTTCTGCAATGAAGATGTGCTGTTAATGTACCTTCATTTGACAGACTTTCACTACCTTTAAGGTAAGGTTTTAGGTTTTGAGCATTGAGACAGGGCAGATACTGTAGGAGAAAACAATTCTGTATGACTAAAGAGCTTGTCCTTTCATTCGCTGAAGGCATTACTGCCCAGAAACGCTAACATATTTGCCTGTCACAAGCTCAAACAGAGAGTCTAACTGTGCCCCTGTGGGGAGTGTTTACTACTTTATAAACCTCTAGAGTAGACCTTCAGTCAGAAACTCCAGGGCAATAAACTGGACATGAGCCCAGATCTCATCAATTACGTGAGTCAGATGAGGATTTAATGTTTGGTTTGTGACTTGTGTATGTTTGCGTGTGTGCATGTATGCATCACGTCCTTACAATTATGTGTTTGTCTGATTCGTGCATCTGCTTGGCATGATTGTATATTTGTGTGTGTGTCCATGTACACGCACATATGTGTTTTTTCCAGTCCTCATGCAGTTCCAGATCGCCTGCGTCTGCGGGTGAATCGCATCAGCCTGCAGGAGTACGACAGACTGCAGTACGATAAAGAACGGCTGCGAGACATCTGTAAGGCTGTGTTTTCTCAAGTCAAGTGCTTTAATTAACTGTGTCGATGCATGATTATCTAAGAGGTATGTTTTTTCAGCCATCCCAGTCGGCATTGTGGTGGTGAGAGGAGACTGTGACCTGGAGACATGCAGGCTTTATATTGACAGATTGCAAGAGGCAAGTCTAGCAACTTTATTTTTATCATCAATGGGCTCATTATTATTTTAATTCTCTTCCTCCTCACTGTTTTTCCTCTGTAGTTTCTTCCTCTTCATCATTTTTTCATGATTCATGCAGCATCTTCCCTCACTCTCGGTTATTTATGGATGGATAAGTGACAAACACCACTGGGAAGGCGGAGCTGTTTTTAGCTGTGTGTCTCATGTGGGAAATGTTCACTAACTAAGTTAACATCTGTGGAAGTTTGTGATGCAAATGCTTTGGCTGTCTGTTAACCTTGAAACCTGTCTGCTGTGCTTGCTAGGATTTACACCAGGCGCCATCTACTGGCCACAGAGTGCACTATCAGGTATATGACTTTTGGGTGTCTCTGTAGGAGAAGTTTGACTATTGTCATGTGGGAAAGCTATCAGAGCTATTTGACACACATTAATGAGCTAGAATTAACTCTATTAAATATTTGACTCGATAGGATAAATCACACATCAACAATTATGATAATTTTATGTCAAAAAACGTTATTTATATTTTTTAGGTGAAGGTAAAATGCTGTAATAAAATACTCTGTTGGAAATTAATGATAAGATCCACTGAAAGCACAATAGAATGAATCAAATATAAGTTTTACAGACTGACACCCATTAACCCCTAAATTCCTGGAGCTAATTTCAGAAACTAAAATAACACATGCTGGCTTTTGTCCAAATCAATAATGTCTCATTGTCCTGATTGTCTCCGTCTTGTTACTAATTGTTGAATAGCCTACAATTAAAAAAACAGCACACACTTAAAAATAACACCTCTTTCTTTGTTTGCGTCTGTCAAGACCTTTCTTTTTTGCTTTCTCTTTGTTCTGATAATCCTGCATCTTACCTCAATATTTGGTTAATAGTTTGGTGAAGGTGTTATAATGGTCACAGTGTCCTACTCTGTCCCTGCAGGACGAGACCAGAGGAGTCCCGAGGACCAGTTCAACCAGTAGACTCTCTCCTAATTGGAGCTTCTTAGATTGTGAGTGACGATAAGACACAAAAGGGAACAGAGATGTTGAACAAGGATACTACTTAAAGTTATTTAAAGTGACACAAATAAAGAGATGAATAAAAGTGCACCCATTTTCATACATATGGTACAATGTTGGAAGTGTACTAGTCTATACAGCAAAATATGTTAAACATGTAACACTGTTAATGATTTTATCTTCTATTTGGTCAATAATACCATGGAAAATAGATTCATATGATCATATTTTAAAAGCCTTTTTAAACCAGATGTGTATTTTCAGAGGCTGTATAGCTATTAAATATAATGGCACCTCTGAAGTGCTCATCTAACCATCAGTGTGAAACCTAAATAGATTAGTTTTGACATATTTCTGAGGTTCTCTCTGCTCCACAGCCACATCGGCCGACCGGTTCTATCGCATCGACAAGGCTCAGGTAAAATATAAACTGTAGAAAAAACTAAACATCTCTGGATTTTTATCTGACATCTGCTGACAGTTGCTCACTGATGTCTCTTGCTGTGTGTCTTTCTTTATAATCTGTAGGAGCACCTTCACTTTGTCACAGAAATATGTCAAGATGAGGTTTTTATCCTGGACCATGAGGGCCCCACGTTGAACCAGGGGCCCTCCACGGGGATGCCTGATTTGGTGGTGGAACCAACGGCTGGGTACGTCAGCAATGACACAGCGTATATCAGTCACAGACACACAGCAAAACAAAAACAGTAAGTTAATGAAAAACTGCAAACTAACACAACATATGAATATGTTTAACAACTTTACCTTTGAGAACAAATTAATCATTAAATTGCATTCACTGTTTAGATGGTTTTCAGATTGACAGCTGGTATTATTGTATCAGTTATATTAATCTGACAGTCTGCTTGAATTCTGTTAATATATGCTTTTAATTCTTCTCTGTTTTCTGAATTTGAGAGGTTTAACTACTCTTACTACTGAAACAATACACAGCCTAGCCAAAAAAGAAGTCCTACCCTGTTTAATTTTTCATTGGACTCCCTTTAATTTTGATTACAGCCTCCATTCACCATGGCATTGTTTCCTTAAGGTTATGAAATTACGCAACATATATGTCTTTTTTTTCTCAACGTTTTTTTTATTGGAATCAAGGAAAAAAAAAAAAAAAAGTGACAGTTTCATAGAAGACAAAACAATACTTTTGGATTTTACACATAACATACATACAATTCACACCCTCCTGCCCCACAAATTCCCGGGGTAACGCATCCTATTCTGAAATTAAATAAATAAATAAACAAAAAAAGCAATAATATTAGTAGGTATGATACTCATCAGGCATAAATAGTTAAACAAAAAGAACATGAGAGTGGAGTTGGTCTATGAGCCAGATTGCAGCATTTATTTCTGTCATTTCGTGGACACATAATGTTGCTGAACCTAGACCTGACCAACTGAATCTACCCCAGATCATAACACTCGACGCACTAGGCATGATGGGTAATCACTTCATGCACCTCTTTTCTCACTCTGGAACAGGGTCAGCCTTTTTCCACTGAAACACGGTCCAATCTTAATGCTCTGTAACACACTGATGTGAAGCTGCTCACTGCATCAGTTAAGGTTAAAGTACTTGTTGCAACTGAAACATGTGAATCACTGCAGTAATTATCAAATGGAAGGACCTGAACTATTGGCTGTGCTAATTCAGGCGGGGACTTTTTTTGACTATGCTGTATAAAGACACTGAATATTACTGAATACAATAATTGTGAGATGCAGCTGTAAACCAAGTCTCATCTACTTAAGTTAGGCATGTTTTAATTCATTTTATGATTTCTGTTTTCAGTACTCCCTTGACACCAGAGGAACAAGGTAAAACACACATATCGCTTTTTTTTTTTTTTTTTTTTTTCATTTTTATGGTACAAAATAATGGTAAAATATTGTGTATAATAAAAACTGATCATCTTTGAAGGTCTTTGCAAATGACTCAACATGAGGTTTATTACATTTTTATGAAATGCTCTTTGTTTTTGTTCCATTTTCATGAACAGCCAAAATTCCAGGTACTCTCCAGCTCAATGAACCTCATCCTCACGTGTTCCAGCAAATCTATTTTTACACTTTCAGTTTAGTCATTTGTCTCTATATGGCCGCCCTGTACTGGGAAAAGCTACATTAAAATTCATACTAGCAATGTTTTAAACACTACTTATTGTGATTTAACTGGTAGAAACAGTCTCATCTATAATCCACACACTTAAAATAAAACGGTATGGTTGTGTTATGTCTTTTATTTTTTGATAGTGCCAGGTGGAATTTAATGGCCTTATTAGATAACAATAATGGAGACATGACTGGAAACTCCAAACACAAATAGAAATGCTGCATACGTATGTTCTATTACACAACCTATTTTACAGCATCTGTCTCAACAAACATGCATTAAACATTTTTTTCATCGTTGAATATCGTTTTTTTCATCTTTGTATACGGTTACACGGTTGTATTATTTTATCGCAAACAATGATATTTCAATTTTGAGTTCTTACTTTCAGTTCAGGCTAGATATGCAAAAAGCATGGCCTGAAAAAACACATAAACATTCAGTCTTTTCTTTTTTCAGCACATACTTACTGTACTGGGCTTTACTGATCAGAAGAAGTATCACAACAAAATGCTCTCAACACAAATTGTACATTTATGCGTAAAGCAGTTAGAGGAGTAGCCTGTCAATCCTGTTACTAACTATTTTATGTGGCTGTTAAGAACATGTTGATGACTAAAAATACCTGCTTCCAGGAAGTACTGCAAACATACGTTCATCGAGAACCAGACATAGTACTGTACATCTGCAGGAACTTGTTTTGGTGTTATCATATAAAATGCTTCACCTTGATTAACTTCGACTATTTTGTTACACACAAACATTTTGCAAAGTCACTGAAGGGCTTGAGTCATCTGCAATCTGATATTACTTTCAACATACCAGACAGTGTTTTACGAGTATCGTCGTTTGGTTGGTTTAAAATCTGTACTGGAAAAGCCTTTACTCACATGATGTCTGCCTTTTTGTATTTTATTTTCAGCACTACTGACAGCTGCCAGCTCTGGGGATCTGTCTATGGTAATGTGTTCTCTGTGTGCAGTTCACACAACTTTGAGCTGAACATGACAGCTTCTTGCTTTGACTTTGTACTTTGAACATATGAAAGTAGGAGCATGAGTCAACTTTACATCATTATTTAACAGAGTGATGAACAGACTAAAAGTGTCGATATGTATTAAAGTAGAAAAACAGAGCAGCAATGTCCAAAACCTCATTACACAGGAGGTTTGTCCATCTGTTATCCAAAACCTCATTACAGATGGGGTTTGGACATTACTTCTCTGTTTTTCTATCATAATTAGTATTCAGCAGCTTTGAGCAGAAGTGGGATTTAGCCACACGTGTGAAAGCAATAAGTCTCAAGTAAGTCCTAAGTTTCTGTGGGGAAAATCAAGTCAAGTCAAGTCCCAGATAAAGGCCAAGGAAAAGTCAATTCATTATTCAGGTCAAACAAGTGGTAAGTCAAGTTATATGAGCTTCTTATCACTAGTCCTGCATTAAAATATAGACATAAAAGTCTACATAACTCAAAAAAATAAATATTGCATTAAAAGTAAAATAAACCAAATGGTAACCAAAAATATTTATGTTTACTGACAGTGGTGGATTGTAAGTAACTCTTTTTTACTGCAGTTCTCTGGACTAATTTGAAGCCTTTATACTTCGCAAGAGCAGAAGATGACCCCAAAAACATCATAGTAAAACACTGACAGGGACACTGGCACTAACTACATTTAACATACAAACTTAGTATATAGCCATTTAATGACAGTGTGTATTACAGTGCTTTTACTTGTATTAGACCATTTCTATAGTGTTACTTTTACTGAACTAACTAATCTGAAAACTTCTTCCACCACTGCTGTGATTATAATAACATCAAACACATATTCAACTAGAAAAGCACTTGGAGAGTGCAGACCTCTGCCAAGGCAGATCAGTCCCCCCCCGATCACAACCACAATTTAATCATTTGTTACTTGTGCCAGTATCAATATTTCCTGAAAATTTCATCCAAATCCATCCATAACTTTTTGAGTTATCTTGTTAACAGTTATCTTGGTAACAGACAAACAAACCCCGATAAAAACATAACCTCTGCTGTTCCTTGGTAGAGGTAACTATGGTGTTTTTAGTGCGATTAAATACTAATATTTACAGTAGAATTAATGATGCATTAGTATCATATGTGACCTCTCAATATGCATCTGAAGAGGTTGACTTTTCGGATTATCTGCCATAACTCTAAGTTAAGTTGCGTCAGGTGAATTGTAAGCCAGGCCTTCAGTGTTAGTCAAGCAAATGTCATGTCTTAAAAATGCACTTTAAGTCATGTGACTCAAGTCAGTGCCTGGCTTTGAGACAGGTCTAATTACATACAAACTCTCCAGGGTCTGTCAGTGTTTTAATTTACTGTCTTTATAAGTTGAAACTGCAAATGAGAGCTTATTCAGTGTTTGATTTCTTAAATTGTTTTAGCAGATATAATTCTCTTACATGTTTTATCTTTGCCGACCTCTTCCAGCTGACGGAGTGTGTGCGTCATGGTGTTAGCTTGTTGGTCAGAGACTCTGGTGGCTGCTCAGTGCTACATGTAGCAGCTCAGAATGGACATGCAGATCTGGTTAGCTACATCCTGCAACAGGGTGAGCATATGTATGAAGTTGATATTACACTGTGTGTAACTGTGTGTGGAGATGATGCACACAAGACTTTAACCTCAGTGACTCAACACTGTAATAGCTTTAGTTGTTTTTTTAACTTAATTTTTATTGGGTTTGCTCATAAATATACAAGACATTTCACATACATTAACAAATCTAATCAGACATCCCCATACAGCAAACATGAAAAAAAAGTATATCCGCAGTAGATATTGATTACAATTAATCACAAATGAAACATGAATGACAAAAAAAAGCTTTAGTTTTGATATGTATTTAACTAATAAATCACTGTCAATTCAGTTTGGGTCCTCCCACCGGGCCTGCATACTTTCTGATTTAATGGGCAAACTACCAAATAAATTCACAAGTTATAAAAAATTTCATATGACTTTATCTGCATTTCTAAATGCAGATACTGACAGTCTGCACTCTGATGCACTTTTTTTTTTACTGTAACTGCTTCTTCTACTTCTTCCTTAGGCTCCAAAGTGCTTCTGGATTTAACAGACAGAGAGAAGTAAGTTTGATATGTTCACTGTTGTTTTTCATCTTTGGGTGTGAGGAAGAACACGCTGTATGCATGAGATGTGTACATTTTATTGGATTACTGTAGTAAATCACATGCCCTGAGAGTAAATGATTTCCCAACAGCCCCTTCTTATCTACTTCATGGTTGTTAGTTATAGCTGACTCTTTTCTGTCTCAGCGTGGTCATTGTTCTGGTTTATGATAGCTATCACATTATTTCGTAATAGGTGAGGGACTGTTTCCACAGATATTAATGGGTGTGTGGGTCTTCTGTGTGCAGAGGGGACACTGCCTTGCACAAAGCAGCCTCAGGAAAGCAGCATGCAGTGTGTCGACTGCTGGTGGAGGCCGGTGCTTCACTTGAGAAAACCAACTTCCAGGTAATCACCAGCTCTTCCTCCACTCCCTCTGATGACTCATATCGCAGATGACATGGAACAGCATGACACATGAATAATCCACAGAGAACACACAGGAGGTGGAGCTCTGATCGAAAATGCTCCTAAATAAAGACTAACTGTAAGATTAAAACTTAAAATTTTGTGCAGAACATTCATATTGACCACTGACTGGCCTGTTTCATTTATAACACATACATAAAATAATTTAAAATGGTAGAGATTAAACTGTACCAGTTACATTTGTCCTAAAGAACCTTTAATCTAGTTTGTTCACAGTTGTAGCAGTGAAGGTGATATGGGCCAAATATGACATAATATGTTTTAAAAGCATGCAACGTGGTATAGTATTATAATTTAGGGACATGAATGGAGGCATCATGATTATTTGAGACAAAATCTTGAGATACAATATTTTTTAGAAAACCATAACTTTGACCTTTGACCTAGACCAGCCAAAGTATTGTCATGTACATTCACGTCCAATAAATCAGGCTGATCTGTCCATAATTATGTTCACTAGACCGCTAACAGACAGGTCCTGGTTCTATTTTGGGGAGATGACAGTTTTTGTTTTTACCCCTCGGCCAACTTTGGGCTGAAGGGGTATTATAATTATTTTGTCTTCTGTCTGTCTATTCAACAACGTAATCGCATTATCTGAAGAATGCATTGAGATATCTGTACCAAATTTAAACTGTGGATGCATCTTGGCATGGAGCAGAGGCCTATTGAAAATAGGTGACCATGACCTACTTTTTCAAGGTCAAATGTCAACATGTCCTTTCAACGACGTAATTGCATTAGCTGAAGAATGCATTGAGATTTTCGCACCAAATTTACACAAACACAATCTAATGTAAATTATAGGGCTGTAACTTTCAAAAGAATCTTACTCTATAATTGGCCACAGGGTATTAAAAGTGCTCAACACATTATGTTTTGCTTTAGTTATACTGACATGAACCAGATTCTACAGAAACACTTCTCCTTCTGTGTTTTCACGGTTGACCTCATTATCATTCATGCAAAATACCAGTTACGGCTGCTGTGGTCGTCATGAGGTGATTGTAATCAATCAGTCTCATGCTTTTATGAAAATGTCAACATTATTTTCATATCTCACCTGTATGACAACTCTGAGTTGTTTGATTGTCTGGTTTATTGCGTCAGGGGAAAACACCAGCAGACCAAGCTGAAGGAGACTCGGAGCTGGCCACCTACCTGAGCACCCAACAGCACACATCCTCTACACCCCATGAAGACCTGGAGACGGCTGTGTGAGACGCACCCCCCCCCCACTCCCACTCACTCTGTCTCTGTGGACTCTGCACACTCGTAGTGGAGAAGAAACTGGGAGCAACTCCTTTTTAAAAAGAACCAAACAGTCTTTCCAGACAAACCAGAGGAGGGAACTGCCTGAGCTCACAGCAGCCCCACAGTGGAGAAATGTTTTATTGGTCAACTATTTATTTGTATTTATTTATTCATTCATATTCTATTTATTGGTTGTAATGATTGACTGAGTGGTTGATTGTCGGACTGGTCACAGTTCAGGATGCAAGTGCACTAAGACCGGTCGAGTCACTTGTCATTTTTTGGAGCTGAATTCATGACAACATATTGTTCTCATATTGTAAGGGATTTGTTTTGATAGCACATCAGATTTTAACAAACTAATAGACTTTTACAGTAGTTGGTTTTGAAAGAAGTTATTTCTGTTGAAAGTTAAGAGTCACTTCACTGCGTATGGACATAGTAAAGTATATATGCTACCCCATAAAACCTGCGTGCCAAAGACATTGCACTGATGTAGTGTCATATCTTGTCCTCACTTTTAATAATGTTACCAGCATCTTATTGGTTGTTTTTTTAATTTTATGATTTATCTACAAAAGTTATTTTTGAGCCTGTGTGATTATGCGGAATGAAATCTGTCACTTCTCATTTACTGTTCACATTATATGAACGCTGGAGCTGCGATAAGTACAGAAACTGCACATAAAAACACACATAAAATACCACAAAACAACCGTGACTGATGGTCAAACATCCTCAAAACCTGAAACTAAGAAAAGTATAAGCCACACAAAAATTAAATGAGTGATGAATTCTAAAATTGACACTTGGTAGTTATCAACTACTATTTTATTGCTAAAAAAAACTTTCAAATTGTTAGAAATAGTGGTTTCTATGTTAATTTATATCATTATAGGGCTAAAAAGATGAAAGCATGATGTTCTATTCTGATACACAGGATCAAAATAGGTTTAAAAATGTCCAGTAGTAGTTAAATGTAGCCATTAATATCCATTTTGTACTTTTAGTACACAGTTCAAACGATATTTACAAGATTTTTATGACCAAATGATGGCATCAGGAAAGTGCAATACATGTTAATCCCAACTGCAGGATGAAAATACGTAATTCCTCCTTTTAACACAATTTAATTCTCACCTCTGAAGTAAAGTTTAGACCGTCACAGGTCAATTAAACATTCAATTGAAAATCTCATTTGCAAGACTAATAGTTTGAGTAGTTTAGATCCAAACAAACAGCCTTTAAACTGTATTTTTTCACAAACTCCATCTTAATAGGACTGAATCCATCGTATCAGGGTTGGTTGACGCTGACTGGACCATGGGATTTAAGTGATAACTGCTGAGTGAAGAATGCTGGTGTAATGTGTTACATGGAGCAGACTGTTGTAAAAAAAGACGTTTTAAGATTCATCATCAGTTACCTGTTCATTTCAGTGACACTCACACCCACTATCTACCTTTCTACAGTAGGATGTTGTGAAGGCTTTTCATCTGCAGCGTGTGTCAGTGTGCATCTGTCTGTGTGTGTGCGTGTGCGTGCGTGCGTACGTACGTATGTGCGTGTGTGTGTGCGTGTGTGAGACGCTCCATTCCATATCAGTCCAATCTACAGCAACAAAGAGACTTAAGCAGAAAAGCAGCACTCCCATTGTCTGTGCAGCCTGTGCATAACTGCAGACTGTGTTGTGTTACTACTGTGTGTGTTTTCATGTGCAACTTAACAACACGTGCCCGAGTGTGTGTACATGTGTGTTTGTGGCATTTATCCAAGAATGACAGAAGAATCTGAGCCATATTCAATGCAATATGAATAGATGACTTCTTTTTGCATTTCTCTTTTAATTGTTTACATTACATTAATGTTTTAAACATAGTCGACCATTTAGCACCGAAGAGTATTGAATGTGCAGTTTTACTTCAGTGCTGGTTGGGTAAATGATTGTCTGTTTTTTTTTTTTTCTTTTGTGTGCATGTATGTCATTGGATTGGAATTTTAAAAAAAATAACCCTGTGAGGTTTATTTTGGTATAACCTGTTGTAAACTAAATAATCTTATAGTGGGATATGCTTTTTGGGAACAGGTTGTGGAGACTGAGAGAATTTGAGACTCAGACGTAGCCACTGTAGAAGTCAAAATATGATTTTTCTTTTACATTTTACTATTTAAACTTTTTTTATGCAACTTTTGGTTGAAAATAGAGCTGCTCAAGAGCTATTTCTTATTTGATCCACACTATAACAGGATGGCAGCTCCTGTTTTTGCTCAAATTAAATTCTTACAAGTAAAAAAACAGAAACATAGGTGGTAATTCTCAGTTTTTTTAGCAAAACTTCTGCCATGACCTCTATGGTGGCTACTGCTGTTAATGTCCAAAACCTTCCTCTGAGTGTCTGCAGACAAATTAAATAGTCAAAACTGTGTATAAATGAATCCTGAACTCTGTGGACAGTGATGACTTATTTTCTATGAAGTGACTGTGGTATAAGCTCGATCCTGTTCTGAATGACATGCACACATGCTTCTTATCACTCTTTTTATTGAGTAGAGAACATGACTTTGTATTAAATTGTGTCTCTCATCAGCGTTGGTTATGCATGGAATTTTCTTACCTCCTTCAGATCACTTTCTGAAGTATGGCATTGTTGTTTTAAACTATTAAATTATTCTAATTTTAAATGATTTATACTTGAATTTCCTCTTAGGTGTTATATTTTTGTTGTTCTTGGCTTTTGCATTTCTTTTGTCTTTTATTTTTATGACGATGATGAAGGGATTACTTGAAGTACCAGTATGTTGTTATATTTTCTTAATTTGTTAAAAAGAATATGTGATGCCGTAGTTTTGCCTCTGATGTAATTTCCTCTTTTTACTGCTTGTTGTGAGAGATTGCTGTTTATATCAGTGACGGAGCAGGATTTCATTTGTAAAGCTACAAAACCAGAAGGAAAGCAAATGCCCCACATATTAGGTGTGAAACATTTGCTTCATATTTCACAATCAATCACATATTGTCATCCTGTTTGGGAGACGGCTTTATATGCAGAACTCTCCTCATCTTATAAATTCATAAAAGCAGAAATACTCTTCTCATACAAATTTTGTAAATTCATTAGCTGAAGGTATATATCACATTTATGGAAGTTTTTCTAGTGCGTTTGTTTTAACACATAAAGGGGGAGTTGAGTTCATCTATTGCTGCAAAAGCAGTGGAGGTGAAATCATGCGAAATCACTTACAATACTTCCTCATACAGGGTGGGGAAGCAAAATTTACAATATTTTGAGGCAGGGATTGAAAGACAGTGTATGACCAATTAGTTTATTGAAAGTCATGAGAATTTATTTGCCACAAGATAATTGACATAATAGAAAATGTTTTTATTCTATGTGTCCTCCTTCTTTCTCAATAACTGCCTTCACACGCTTCCTGAAACTTGCGCAAGTGTTCCTCAAGTATTCGGATGACAACTTCTCCCATTCTTCTTTAATAGTATCTTCCAGACTTTCTCGTAATAATTTTGCTCATAGTCATTCTCTTCTTTCCATTATAAACAGTCTTTATGGACACTCCAACTATTTTTGAAATCTCCTTTGGTGTGACGAGTGCATTCAGCAAATCACACACTCTTTGACGTTTGCTTTCCTGATTACTCATATGGGCAAAAGTTTCTGAAAAGGTATGGATAATAGTGTTAGGTATGATTATGACATCAATATATGTTTGGTTTCAAAACAATTGACTTAGCGCCTGCTGAGAAAATACAACTAAATATTCATTGTAAATTTTGCTTCCCCACCCTGTAAATACCTGGAACTAAGTCAAACTGAACAAAAATTGTGTAGTTATTATTTTTATGCATTCACAGTGTTGTTAAATTGGCATAACCTCTGTTTATAAAAGTTATGGGTCTTGCAGGGATACATTTATGAATGAGGTGTTGGATGAGCATTTACACAGATCAGCATCAGTTATTTCATTGTGTATTATAACTTAAAATGCTGTTTCTGAATAATGCAAGAGGCAACACCTTGCTCTTTTGATGCCTTTATGTGTCAGTTCTCCTCTGACATAAAAAATCACCACTTTAAAATTGGATAAACTATAAAACAGTATAACAAACACTGGTTATAACCCATCAAAATATGATAAAGGAGGAGCTTACTTTTCCACCAAATTAGACAAAGTTTTCACCCCACCACGACTTCACCCTAACAGTGATGTGAACCATCACCCAGATTACTACGTGCGAATGAGTGAATGTAGCTCAAACCTGAGACATGTTTCAGCCTGTTGTGAAAGTAAACACAATGGTTTGAAGAACACACCTGACCCTGAGTCACAGTTGGAATTTTCTGAGCTGAGTGTTACTGTAATGGTCACTCAGTATATACCAGTAGTATTTCTATGGTTGTCTGTTAAAAGTGGACTTAGTTTTAAGAATGTGGAAATTTGTGTCAATTAGCTGTAAAGTTAATTAAAATCAACACTGACAAACATTGAAAAGAAGACACTATTTTAGTACAGTATAACTGTAGAAGCATCTGATAAAGGACTAATGAGCTCAGTATTTTACACATTTTTTTTGTCTTGTTCTCCTTTTATAAAAACGCCATGCAGTACTTGTGACCTATTTCCAGCAGTGACCATTTCAACCAACTAGTTTTTCTTGTCTTATTAGACTTTAAAACACTCAAAATGATGATAGAATGCATGGTAACCATGAAACAATTGAGTTTACTTTATTTCAGACACAGACATAACACAAAACATATGGAACAAAATAAAATAAATAAATAAATAAATAAACAATACACAAATAAAATATCAAACATTCATTCATTCATTCATTCATTTTCTGAACCCGCTATAGAATAATAATAATAATAATAATAATAATAATAATAATAATAATAATAATAATAATAATAATAATAAACAATACACAAATAAAAAATCAAATAATAGAAAAAAAAGAACAACTGTTGTGTCTGAAAGGGGAAAGGATGAAGCCACTGCTTATCCAGTCCTACCCCCTGACAATGCTCATATTTTTATATTAAATCTGAAAAAGTTTGAGTTTAAAATGGGCAGTTTAAGATGAGATGTTGAAAGAGGAGGGAAACAATAATTGGAACACCAAGTTTTCAGTTTAACAAAAGTTTTACAGTACTGGTGGAGTCAACAAAATGCAAATCAACTGAATCCATTTATTTCTAGAAGTAGTGAATTGTTCAGTATGTTTGTGTTAAGACTGGGTGTTTCAGATAGTCTGACTTCCCCTTTTTCTAGGCGTAACATGAGCAAATTTATGTTAATTGCAAAACAGCATTAAAAACAGAAGCAGCTGATGTTTTTCTTCTCTGGAAGTGTCTGGAAGGTTCTGAATAGGCAGAAATCCCCTCTCCTTCCTGTTAATGTCTGGATGACAAATAGTAAAGACAAAAGAAACATGTGAACATATAAAGTCGTACTAGACTGTGCATCTTTCAATACCTCTTACTAACCTCATCCTAATAATGTAAAAATGATGAATAATGATGAAGTCATTTTTCTGTCAGGTGTTTACTGGGTTTCAGTTTCGTTTTGTCGCACAAAACATTAGATAAATATGTTTAGTGAATTATCTTTAAGATGATTATAGCTGTGATTATATATTATGTTATGATCACAGTTTGGCTTCATATTTTAATTTAATAGAAGTTAAATACCTGTACAATGTATGGAAAGGAAAAGAGACGAACAGTGCTAGTTACTTTTGATGACAGTTTTCAGTCCAACATGGCGGAAGTGTATTTATGAAAGAAAAAAAAGGTAAAGACGAAAAGATTAGACCTTAAACATAAAGCTACTTTAAGAGAACCACTTTAAGTCCAAAATAAAGTGGAATTAGCTTGATATGTTACCTAGGATACGATATATTTACTTAGCAGGTCCTGTCCAATAAGGTGCTTGTCCGTACGTAACGTCACGACGTTACATCAGCTCCACTCGTGATGTGACGTAGAGTGTACGTAAGAGGCGTGTAGTATATGAATGAGTCCAATCACAGTTGATGTGAGGAGCTGACATCCACAGTGGAGCTACAGGAAAGAGATTCACGACCCACTTTGTGCTATTGTAGTGTTTTGGACCTTTTAACCGTAAGTAAAATACTTACGGTTTTATATTTTATAGTAGCTCTGTCATTGTAGTTTACGGTTAAAGACAGATGTTTTTTTTTTTTTGTTTGTTTTGTTTTGTTTTGTTTTTTTTTTTGTTTTTTTTGCTAGATTTTGGCAAGTTATCGAGTCTTATTCATGAAGTGTAAACAAACTACTTTCTCCTGTAATTCATTAATTGCTTGTTGAGATTAACCCTTACATTTGTCAAATAACCCACTTTTATCACTTCAGGGACTCAACAAAAACTTTAGAAGCTACGCAGTTAGCTGTTAGCTTTAAATAGATTATAAACTATTTAACAGTTTGTCTTTTACTAACTCAAAGTGTCACGTAACTGTCATATAACGTGTCATTCTTAATTTTATTGTGTGTTATCGTGAAATGAAACCGCAAGCTTAAAAAGTAGAAGTTTATGGCAGACGGAAGAGACATGTCTGAACAAAACACCATGAGCGTGTAGTGTGTGACAGTCACCACCAGGGGGCGACAAAAAAGGCTGATATTTATTTAAAAAAAATCAAACATTAAAACAATAAAATAACAACAGAGGCCTTAACATACACTGCTGCGTATGACATATTTAATAAACCTCCTGCTGTCCCCTAGAACTGAGAGTAATTTGTAAACTATTCTGATAGCAGAAGTATAACAGAAATAACGTGTCCAGATTCGTCTGTACAATATTAGGATTTGTTTTGTTTATTATACTGGCCTATTAGGCTGACAAAACAACAGTGTTTAGAGGTGTAATTTTGGCTTACAACATGTTTCACATATTTTCGCTAAAAAAAAAACACCAAAATATTTTGCCTACACTTTATAAAACTGGCAAAAGAACCAAATTGTGACATTTTTTGGAGGTAAAATCAGTGAATGTTGGACATTGTTCATTGAGTTCAGTGCGTGACAATTAGTGACCTATAGTGGTGAATTTGTAGATTTCAGCTATGGTGGATGGCAGAAAGTCCCTGGTAAAAACCAGTGTTTGTGGTGTTCACTCTCAGCTGATGACACAAAAAACACCCAGAAATTTCATTAACTGTTGATCCATTAATCCTACCAATACATGTAAATAATTCAAGTAAAATACATTTTCTTAGCTTTTCAGCAGCATCAGACATGACCCATTTGGACACCCAGAAGCTCCGTAGTGAAAGTGAAAACATGAAACACTGTTATCTCCTGCAACATTTCTTCATCAACAAAACCCATGCACTTTGGCTGTAGACACTTGTTTTTATGAAGAGTTAATGATATATTTATCTGAAAAAGTCTTGTTTTCTTTAGTTTCGTTAATAAACTTTTAAATTTACTCTGAGCTTTTGTGAACATTGCCATGATTAGTAATTTAAATGTGGGGAAAATGCCTGTTTTTCAGTGAAAACTACTAATGATAGGAGAATCTTGGGGTGTAAAAATTCGCACCTAAGGACCACCCACAGGAGTAAACATCACATCCTGTAAAGAATTAAGACCTTCCTCAGAAATACAATGTCACAAGATTGTCTAAACCAGGGGTTCCCACACTTTTTCAGCTTGGGAGCCACTTTCAAAATGATTGAGACAAAATCATCTACCTCCACTAGTACTGGAAGGTCTCAGAGCGTGTGTGTATTTGCACAGTTTGAGAAATTGAGATGTTCTTAACAGGCCAGTTTGGGTCCTACAGTTGATAAATATTCCTTTCTCCACGTTAAATATCACAGCAATATTTTGGGAGATATTATTATTATTAGCCTACTGTATATTTTAACTTTGATTTAAACTAATATTTTGAAATAGTGGTGCATGTGCTTTGGCGTATCCTAGTGGCTATATGTGGTTATAGTGCATCCGAAAACTGACTTGCATACTGCACCCCACCAAAAAATAATTTCGCCAGCCGCCGCTGGTTATATCTACAGTGGAAGGGGGTCATTCACGGACTTCACCATGTTGCACAGCAGTGTTTCTGTTTTAGCTCAGAATAAACTTGTAATCATCTTAAGGTACAGTCATGACCAAAACGTTTGGTAGTGACAAAGATTTTGCTTTCACACAAGCTTTACTGCCCTAAAAAATTGTCCATGTATTTCAGGCACACTGAATAACAACTTTTGGCATTTTATAGTTTCAGAGATGACATTTATGCTTTGCTATGCTAAGAGTCAATGTGTGTCATGATAGCGGAGTTCATATTCCCACAATGGACCAAATGTTCACTAAATAATACCATAGAGGAAAGTGAGTTTAGAGCAGCATCGCCTAATCTACAACTTCACCACTAGATGTCACTGAAGACACACTTCACCTGTAAGATTAACTATCAGAAAGTTGGGAGTAAACTGTTCACAACTGCATTATTTAACTCATGTGAACTAAAAGCAACTGACGCATTGAAACTTGCTTTAATTTTATCACCATATTTTCTTCCTAAAGTAAACATGGAGAACGGCCATGTGGAAATCCACGAACCCTTCTCTGGGTGCAATGGATTCAGCAGCAACACGGACTGTGATGCAAAACCTACTGACCTATCTGACCCAGAGAGCACAGAGGACACGGTGGAGTTCAAGATCCTTATGGCCTACGCAAAGAGGAGAAGGCAGGGGGAGGATACGGAGTTGACTACGAAGGGCAGTCCAGACACACTGAATGGAAACCAAGACTCACATGGAACACCCTCACCTCAGACACCAGACAAGACTGAAGAGGTGACAGAAAAGAAGAAAAAGAAGAAGAGGGGTCTCAAGCGTCTCTCCAAAATATGTACATGTTTTAAACCTCAGATAAAAGAGGATGAACCGTACAGGAGAAGTGATAACCGCCATGATGTTGAAGACCGATGTCTAGGTGAGTGCTTGGTGATTTTCAGTCATGTCAGGGAATCAGCAGAAACATTTCTTTACATGAGACATGTTTCAAAATAGGAATATAGTAATCAAAATATTCATAGTATTGGTTAATAGAGAAGAGCAGCAAAGCAACGTCTACTGATGTTTTAAAATGATTTTAGCATTCCCCTTGAATATTGTTTTCTAGGCCTGTAACGGTACACATACCGAACCGTTATGGCACACACCTGTTCGGTTCGGTACACAGCTGTACCAAAACGGCACAGTCTGTTGAGAAAAAGAAAAAGGAACGAAAGACGTTGTTAACGGAACGTTAAATCTGCTCAGGTTCCACACAGACATATTGAAGGAGCGCACATTGACCCGAAATATGAAATAGTAGCGGCCATAAGGTTAAAAAAAAACCCCACCAAATATGATGTCAACCTGGAAGGAAGAGACTGAAGACCCTCCACCATCATTACAGTCCTGTTTGGGATCACTACGGGTTCAGGTGAAAGAAAACAACAAGGAAAGAGAAGATAAGATGAACGTTGTTTGACCCCTATGAACTACGGTAGTTCTGAAACACTAACTCTCTCTCTCTCTCTCTCTCTCTCTCTCTCTCTCTCTCTCTCTCTCTCTCTCTCTCTCACACACGCTGTATAATAGGGGAATAGAACCCAGGAGTTGGACGTTGAAAGAATGTAAAAGTTTCACTTTCGTTTGACACCAGCGTTAGTTATGGACCACACCCCCACTTATATAACCCCACCCCCCACTGTGTTTTTGACAAACCACACCCTGCGCACACACACACACACATGTACACAAAGTGGCCTAAACAGTTTGTTTGCTGTCCTAAAATAAATTATTTGGTTAATTTTCTTGTCAGTGTTGCTCTTCAGTTTGTTAAAACAGAACATGAGTTTGCCCTCTTGTTAATGTTGCATTTCATGTGGAATTGTTTTTGTTGTTATTTTTATGACTGACAGATGACAGACTGACTGACTGACTGATTTTATAACTGACAGAACTGTGATTTGATTTTTGTTGTTTGTTCAAAACTACCTGTCAGGGAAAAGTGCAATACTAATGTTTAAAATACATTTAGTAATATTTATTTTATTTTCTATTTGATATTTAACAGCAGAATTATATAATTCCTGTTTTTCTATATTTTATTGTCTCCAAAAATTTGGGGAAAAATGTTCCAAAATTCATAAATGCATTAAATACATTTTGAGGGGTTTTCTTTCGTCCTGTACCAAACCGAAAAAACCGAACCGTGGCTTTCAAAACTGAAAACATACTGAACCGAAAATTTTGTGTACCGTTACAGGCCTATTGTTTTCTTCTGTTTTTACAATAGAACTCAAGCCAAACTAGCTGAAAAGTTGGAAAACAAGTATTTTAGAACTGATTTGACTGGCATTGTCTGTCCTCTTGTTGAAGTGACTCATGTAAATAATTCAAATAATACTTTGTGATGCACAGTCTTTATTGTGAAAACAGTACAAGTTTACACTCCCAAACGTGTTGAGGTGTTATCCAACTATTTTTTGTTAATGTTTATTTTCTTGTAAGATCTTGGTCTGAAAAAGTTGCTGAATAACATGTATGGGTCATGTCTGTGCTTTCCTCTCTGAAAATATTAATATGTATCATTTGTTGCAGGTGAGGATAAAACAGAGCAGCAGTTGGAAGCAGTAGCGAATAGACTCACAAAGATCTCAGATGGAATCCCATTTGTTCATCCTGAAGTGGAGGCAGATGCACCAAATGGTGAGTCCTAATTTTTCTCCTTTACTATGTGACTCAAATACCTGATTAACACTTGGTCACCTGTCATTGAAAACTGTCAGAGCTGAAGGAAACTGCGGCGCTGCACAAATACTGACTTTATGTTGATTAACAAAGACATGACCAGTTAAGGGACAAATGCATTCTGTTATTTTTCTTTACCATACATGTTGTTTTTTTGTGGCCTGTCAAACTTTTTTTTTTTATCAGGGTTCCCGTGGGGTCTTAAAAAGTCTTAAAAGTCTTGAATTTACAAATCTGCATTTAATACCTTAAAAAAAGTCTTTAAAAGATATTAAATTTGATATGGTAGGTCTTAAGTTCTGTTGTCATAAACTTGTTCCCTGTGTTGTGTTAAAATGTGTCTGGGAAATGTCCAAGCTGTAAAGAAACTAATGTTAGTTGACTTAGTTCCACCTGACAATTTATATTGAAATTAGGAACCAATTATCACTAACTTTGTAGCCCTCAGTGAGAAATGACTCAGAAAAGTGGAAATCAAGGCGTTGGAGTGGATACATAAATTTCCTAAATTCTAGGAGTCACAAATTTTTGCTAGTATGGCTGTGAAATAGGTATTAAATTCTGTTCTAAATAGTCTTAAAAAGGTTTTAAAAAGTCATAAATTTAACTTGTAGAAATCCTGTAGGAACCCTGTGTATCTTTTTTGAGTCTGAATGCCAACTTATATTATTATATTATATTTTTTGTAGATGATGTGGAGAAGGTGATCGGTCTGCTGCTGAGGGATGCTGGAGACAAACTGAACGAGAGGGTAAGAGACTCTTCTCTAACAGAAACATTTGTGTACCATCTGTATCTCTGTAATATAGAAATTCTTTCAAGGAAAAAATACCATTTTCTATAAATCCTCTTCTCCAGGATCTGAAAGATGCTGCACAACTTCTGGTAAACTACAGTTTTTTTGAGAAGGTTGTAATGACCTTCCTTCAAACGTTGGGCCTCTGGACGTCAAACACTGAAGGTCTGGGACCAAAAACATCTGCCAAGAGACAATTTGCTGTGACCTGTGAGGTAAGAAAAAAAATATGTGAATTTTAGACAAATATTAAGTAAAGAGGTTAGTGATGGGAGAGCTGCAAACAGACAGTTAACAGATAATGTAGATACACTGTTCTGTTTTGTTCTTCATTTGTGTTCAATTTGTGTTTTTGTGGTTTAAGTTCTTTAGCGTCCTCTGTAAGCAGGACTAATGTATAACACAAATGCATTTAGTTTTCTCAGAAATTTTGAGCGAGTCCTTGCAAAATTCTCTGGTCTGTGACTATAACTCTAACACAATGGGCCTCATCATGCCTTAAGAACATATGTGTATCCTCCCATTCTTTAGTATTTCAAACCATGTCAGATTTAACAAACATTCATAACTTAAGAAAACTGGGTAATGACCCACAAACACAATAAATGCCTCCTGTACCATCAGCTGTGTGTCACACAATATCACATAATGATTGGCAGAGGGCTTCAAAGTAAAGAAACATACAATTATTCAGTGAAAATGAATGACAGCATTCCTACAATAGGGTCTGGACCATTCTTAGGTCGTGCTTATACGTGAAAAAAAACTTACAAGAAATTGTGTTTAGCTGGTTCTCCTAAATAATTTAAGAAAGCATTTAATCAAGTCTTTTCAAAGTTTTCTAGTGCATGGTTTGTGTCAGGTGGATCATTCTGGATTTGTAATTCATTTAACTGAACTACTAAACATGTTTGTGTATTTTCCGTCAGGTCACCCGTCGTCTGTCGGTGCTGCAGACGCTGCCAACCAACCGACTGCTGGGCCACGGTGCCCGATACCTGCAGACTCACTACTCCTCCTGGGCTGAGCAGCAGGGTGGATACGTACGTGACACACACACCTCGTTAGTCCTACCATGTGTCAGAAACCATCAAACTATAAAATGAACCTAAAGACATGTTGTTCTTTGTCTTATTCAGGACACAGTCTTTGACAGTGAAGATGAGGATGACGTCCAATGAACCTGTGGTTTCCAGCCCCACAGCGCCCCCTGCAGCTGCCTCTCTCTAACTTAAGGGGCTGTCGGCCTGATGCTTTGTCAGGTCAGCCTGGACCCACACAGTGAACATCTGTGTTAATGTGGATACTCTTAAAGACAGTGACGGATGAGAGACACCAGACAGAGACGTCACATTCTGCCATGAACTCTGAATGAATAAGTTACACTGTAACTGTAACACATAAAGTTAGATTTAGATTGCACTTCAGATATTTTTGTTCCAGGGTGCATATTTTTCTTACTACACCAAAGAAGAAACTGCTAATGTGCCATTAATAACCTTTATGTGTTTAAAGTATATTTCTCAGGGTTATGTTGTTAAAATCAGCAATATTTTTGAGTGTACAAATTTTTCTGATGAGTTATTTTCAGCACTTTGCACTTTGTGACAGAAACAGGGAACTTTTTCTTTACAATTCATGTATTTATGAGATGTTTAAAAGTCATTGAGAACAAATGTAATTGTTGCTTACGTTATTCATTGAACTGTTTTATTGCAATTTTTGATGGTATGATGAAAATACATATTTTGGCAACAAACCTTTTTGTTTACAATCTGAATATGTTAATTTTGTGTTTACTATCGGGCTTTAGAAATAGTTATTAGACGGCTGGTGATTTTCTGTGTGGAAGCAGAACAGCCCATCTTTTTGACATTATTATTTTTATTGTTATTAATATTATTTTAATCTTCATTGTCCATTGTGTTATGTGTTATCTATTAACAAAAATACAACTTGATTTGTAACGCAAATATGTCATGTGTCCTTTACCAGATTTTTGCATCACATTTGCACACATTGAAAACTCTGAATCTTTTTACACAACACATTTATGTTGAATTTTCACTACATTATCACAATGGTCCAATAATTATTTCCAAAGCAGTAGATACATTTTTGTGTTTTTGATCTCTGTATGAGGTTCTTTTGTGTTGAGTTTCTGTTGGACTGTGGTTTATAATCCATAATAATAGCTGACACTGGCCCTGTGTTCACTCATACATATAATAGTACAACCTCTAATTTTAAAATGTTGGGACTCTGTTAAATCTAATTAAAACATGATGCTATAATATGCAAATCTCATAAACTCCTAATTTATTTACAATAGAACAGAAAATATAGCAAATGTTTACTGAGAAAAGGTACCATTTCATGAAAAAAAGGTAATTTTGACTTTAATGGTAGTAACATATCTAAAAAGTTGGGATGGAGGCAAAAATAAGGTTCTAAATGTAATGAACGGGAGGGACATTGTGTAACTGATTACAGGACATGACGGGGTCTAAACACAGCATCTTACAGAGGCAGAGGTTCACCATATGTCACAATAATGTTTCTCAATGTAAAGTTGTGCAGACTTTGAATATCACACCACTTAATAAACAATAAAAAGATCCAGAATATCTGAAAAAATCTGTCAGCAAGAGACAAAGCCGAAAATCAGTGCTGAATGACTGTCATCATCAGGTTCTCAGGCAGCACTGCATTAAAAACCAGGAGTGATTCTGTTACGGAAAGCACTGCATGGGCTCAAAACACCTCCAGAAATCACAACAAAGTTCACTGTGCCATCCACAAATGCAGGTTAAAGCACAATCATACAAGCCCAAAACTGGACAAAACTGTAAAATGATGAGTAAATGTTTGGAGATGTGTTACCACCAAATTCAAACTTAACCTCCTAAGACCCAGCTATGGGTCTTCTGTCCACATTTGTGGACAAGAGTTTCACAACTTTATACAAAAAACAAAAGAAAACTGTCCACCACAAAGGACATTCCATAAAACATTTAAAAACTGCATCTGAAAAAACTGTTGCATCATGATGTTTCCAATATAGGTGCTTATTTAATAAAAAACAAAAAAAAGCTGGTACTTTGCTGACATTTCCTGGGTCTCAGGAGGTTAACTTTTTTTTTTTTTTTTTTTCATAAAATTGTCTATTTGCTTAGTTTAAAAAAGTTGAAATGTTTTCTATATTCTGTTAATAAATTATAGGTTTGTGAAATTTGCAAATATGCAGCTTCTGTTTTTATTTACATTTTACAGAACATCTCAACCTTTTTGGAGCATATTTAGTATGTCAGCAGTATGACAAAAAAAAACAAAAACAGGATATCCTTTTTCAACCAGTCATGTTTGATACTGTG
Organism: Sphaeramia orbicularis; assembly: GCF_902148855.1. Lineage (NCBI taxonomy): Eukaryota > Metazoa > Chordata > Actinopteri > Kurtiformes > Apogonidae > Sphaeramia > Sphaeramia orbicularis. The sequence continues at coordinate 37,384,401 of NC_043968.1, read as the reverse complement.
ACAGTCAGCTGTTGTCTGTAAACCACATGAAGTAGCTGCACATATAAGATAATGACAGTATAAACCACTGTTTTTCAACCTTGGGGTCGGGATCCCATGTGGGGTCGTTTGGAATTCAAATGGGGTCGCCTGAAATTTCTAGTAATTGATAAAAAATAAAAACTTACCAATAAAAATATATGGTGAGTTGACAGAGACAATCCCAATCCATAAAAGACATGAAAAACTGTGAAGCTGAAACTGAAGCACTGTGGTACTGTTTATCTTTCAAATGTTCATTGTGGTCAGTTTCAGATGCTGCAGCTCTTTCATAATTCATAGTTTGAGTTATTATTACCTCCGCCAAGGAGGTTATGTTTTTGCCAGGGTTTGTTTGTCTGTTTGTTTGTTTGTTTGTTTGTTTGTCTGTCTGTTAGTGTGCAACATAACTCAAAAAGTTATGGACAGATTTGGATGAAATTTTCAGGGTTTGTTGGAAATGGGATAAGGAAGAAATGATTAAATTTTGGTGGTGATCGGGGGTGGGGGGCCCACGGGGGGGGCCACTGATCAGCCTTGGCGGAGGTCTGCGCTCTCCGAGTGCTTCTAGTTTGTTCAGTATTAATTGTCAGTCTTGTAAATCCAAGATGGACTGACTGTACATATCCTGACCAAGGAAAATAAAATTCTCACTTTGTGCAGTAATCTACACCTGGCTTTTCTGCCTCCGTCCACAATAATATACATTATATAGTATAAATGTCAACTAAAATTAATGTTTATTTGCAACATAGTAGAGCAAACTATTACATGATGAAAAGCAAACCAATTTAGCAAAAAAAAAAAAAAAAAAGTCTCTGTTTTGAATGTCTGGGGTTGCCAGAAATTTGTGGTGTTAAAATGGGGTCACGAGCCAATAAAGTCTGGGAACCACTGGTGTAAACTTTATACTACAGGGTGTCCCATAAGTCTCCATACATAGGAGACATAATACATTCCATACATATATGGTTCTAACATGTTTTTCTTTATATTTCTTCTTTATAGTTCTTCAGCAGTGGAGGACACGCATTGAAATGTGTTCCCGACAAAATGGTAGTCATATAGAGCATATTATATAAATAAAAATGGTTTATGTCAAGAAACGTTTATTTTTCCTATGTATGGAGACTTATGGGACACCCTGTAGAATCCGAAGGTCTGGTTAAAGTCAAACAGCGCCCCCTGTGGTCTAAGGAGTGACTCATCTGTCATGACTTGGTTTAATACAGTTTTCGAAGGTTACTGCTGTCATTAGGCTTTTTTATTGTATCCATAACAACATGATCGTTTTGTGGCTCAATAATGTAAGTAACTTTTAAATAAAACAGGTGACTTCCATAAAATAAGTGATCAGTATTTCTAAGTGTATTTGTTTGTTTTGGATGTGACTGTAAGTGTAGCCTAATTCCCATATTCAAATAAAATGATTTTTCAGTGAACTGTGGTATGCGGTCTGTGCAGTTTGAGGTCTGGATGAAATGAGACCCAACCCGTTCCTCTGCTCTCCTCGGTGACAGATCCAACCTACCGACGACAAACACGAGCGCGCGGATCATCTCCACAACACTGACGTCTCACCCAGGTCTCACCGTCAACATTCACCTGTGCGCACGCGGCCGCGGACTATGAGGACCGTGCGTAATGTTTAACGCCGTACACCAAGGTCGGAAATACGTCCCCACGCGCCCTCCCACCGCAGACGGCTCTCCGTTAACCGTACAGCCTCTCCACATCAGCAGGACACCGGTCACGCTGCGGGACGCACCGGAGGCAACGTGGCCGCCGCCGGGTGCGAAGATGCGCGTGTCTAAGGACGGGAAAGGCGGGGTGGTGGTGAAAGCAGTCCGGCGGCACCCCTCCCCTCAGCCGGCCAGCCTGGAGAGTCTGGAGGCGGCCTGGAGCGACAGAGGACACCCGGAGGGGAAGACACCCAGCCCGGACGGAAAACACGGCAAAGCAGAAGGGGCCAGGAACGGCCTGGAGGCGCAGGGAGGAGGACCCCCCAGGGCCAGGAAGAAGGGCTTCAGACCCCCCGATGTGAGGACCATCTTCTCCCCCGGACAGAAGGACCCCAGGGTGAAGGAGGAGTCCGGGGAGGGGCACGCGTTCGGGCCCGGCGGTGAGGGCACCTGGTGTGATGTGTGCTGCCACTACATCCTCAACCACGGACTCACCTGCACAGGTGAGTGTATGAGGGTGGGGGGGGCGAGACCCTCCTCAAACTCCTAAGCCGGGGGTGTCAAACTCACTTTAGTTCAGGGGCCACATTCTGCTAAATTTGGTCTGAAGTGGGCCGAACCAGTAAAATAATAACATAATTATAAATAAATAATGTCAACTCCAAAAAAATCTCTATGTTTTAGAGTGAAAAAAGTCAAATTAAACAATGGAAATGTTTACATCTACAAACTATCCTTTCAAACAATGTGAATAACATGAGCAAACTGAAAAAATAAGTGTAATTTTAACAATATTAAGCCTCAGTTTGTCATTTACACATGTTCATTATAACTTACAGATCACTACAAATACACAAAACATTTAATATCAGGCAGAATATTGTTAAAATTGTACTTACTTTTCTTAAAACATTTCAGGTTGTTCATATTTGTTCAGGTTGCTCACATTTTTTGTGAAATTATACTTTGTTTTAGAGTAAATACATGAAAATATTACATTTACAAAGAGACAAATTTGGAGTTGTAAGTATTTATAGATTATTATGATCGTATTTTACTGAATCCTGCCCATTTGAGGTTGAATTGGTCTGAATGTGGAACCTGAACTAAAAGGATTGTTAATATCTTAGTGTAATTTTTGCATTTCTCAAATTCATGCCAAGGGCCAGACTGGACCCTTTGGAGGGCCGGATTTGGCCCCCAGGCCACACGTTTGACACCTGTGTCCAAAGCTTTACCACAGAAAACCAAATATTTCCTCAGTTTTCATTGATATTTAGTTGAATAAAGTTAAAGTGGGTATGCTTTGCTGTTTGACTGAATGGAAACAATACCTTATGTTTAGAACAACAACCAGATCAATCACTGTTAGTTTAATATTATCACTACTGCCCTTCATTCACACCTTTTACTGAAAGTTTAACTGAGAAAATGTTTCATGAAAAATTCAATTCAATTCAGTTCAATTCAATTCAGTTCAAAAAGCTTTATTTGTCCCGGCAGCATTTTTGAAGGCACGTGTGAGCAGCATGATAACACAACACCTATAGAACCAACGAAATCTCAGAAAATAAAGTAAAAAGAAAAGAATACAATATATAAGAAATAATAATGAGAACAACGATGTACAATAAATAACAAAGCTTTGCAATAAAAAAATGGATCCATAGAGGATGTAAACATGTGACTATATGGATAAGGGGTTAAGTGGTTATAAAGTGCAGACAGGATATGACAACATCAAAACAACATCATTAGTGGATTATTATTGCAGAGGTAGGAATAAATATAAAGAACAACAGAAACAACCCTTTTCTAAGCAGGCAGAAATATTCTGTACATTTTCCTTTAATAATAATGGTATAGTCTGAAGAGGCAGTGACACTGATTCATGCTTTAGAAGGTTTTTGTGCTTTAATGGATGTACTGAATTTCATATCAGACACTGACTATTAGTTATATTAAAATCTTGCATGTTTTATATGTATAAGTCTATTTACTTGCACTATGACACTTTTTTTTTTTATCTCCATACCAACCTACATTATTATAACTGCAAGTTACCTGATAAATAAACATCAAAGACTTTTAAGTTCTTAGTACTACGTTTTAAAGATAATTATTCAAAAAAAATTGCATTGAACAAAATGCAGTGAATATAAAAAATGTGCTTATAATTATTTCTTCAGTCTGATTGATTGCTGAAACTTGCCCAAATTCATAAAGATCATCCCTAAAAATGTTTTTAAAACATAATCCTTTTTTTTATATTTACTTAAAAATGACCTATATAGTTTTGAAAACTATTAAAAATGTTCAATAATGCTGTTAAAATGATCAGTGTCCCATTGTAGGAAACAGACTGTCCAACTTCACCTGATAAAGGCTTCTTGTTGAATTTGAGAGATTCTAACCTTTAAATAACAAGAAATATCAAAATTAATTATGTTTTTTTTAGTATTATTATTATGAAGGCATCACATCAGCCTGTCAGTGGTTTTCAGGTGAGGTAGAGTGATTGGTTAAATGATTTCTCAAAATAATAAAGAGGAACATATGTAGGACGAATCTGATGAGGTTCTCGTGTTTATTTTGAGCCACAGGGCTCATCCAGGCAGCAGGGGAAACTCGTAAATTATTTTTCTAAACAGACTCTTATCAAACATCTGTCATATCTTGGATGGAGTATTTTCTGATAAGTATGTACGTAAGTGAACGTGGACTTCAACAGGTGGTTCTGAGACGCAGGACAGGAACAGGAACAGGAATGCAGTTGGTATGCTGGTAAACTGGTTCAGGTCTGAAAGGAAACGAGCTTCTAGTGTCTCCTCGAGTGCGGATCCAGACTGTGTTCACATTGTGAGGCAAACAATGGAAATAGGAAACAGTCAGGGCTTCTCCTCATGTGTCGACTCCTACAGTAACATGTCAGAGTGGTTCGGTTTGTGTTGTCAAGTGCAGGAATGAAAATTAGTGGCAGGTGGTTTTGAATATTCAACCAGTGCTCTTAAAAACAATGTTCAGATGCATAATTTTAGAACCGCCAGTGTTTTCCCTCTGGCAGGAGCTGAGTCACTTATCATTAAACATTTATCTTGAAGTTACAGCAGGATTTGTGACATTTGTGACGACCGCCCTGAGACCAGAGCTATTTATAGGACAGTGACAGTTTTGTGTCCTCTTGGAGTTTGGCCTTTTTAGTTGATGTTGGTGACAATATATTCTAACGTTTCATACAAAATAATTACACAGCTTTACTCATATCAGATAAATAGAACCGTCATCAGACTGTTTATGTCATATGATCATTTAAGAAACATTTCCAACCAAATATGGAAAACGCTGATGTTCATGATTTCACATAGGAACTGATCATCACCTTTCATCACCTACGTACTATCCTAAACTTATACCAGACTCATATTGTGTAATTTTACATGTTAGTTTACTACTCCTTACTATTATTATGGGATCACAGTTATTTATGTTGATTTTAGTGGTGTCTAGTGTTGAAGTTGTTTATTGCAACCAGCTGAACACCCCTTAACTCACCCTCTTCTTTGATGACGATCATATTGTGGACCCTAATACCAAATAAAACAAGAAAAACATTAGGTTTGTCTGTTCTGAGCTGCTGCAGAAACATGACAGACATTGTGGAGATGATTCGCTCTGTGTGTAGATATAAACCTCTGAGTCTCAAGCAATGAAAACACAATAATTCTTATGTGAAGGTGATCATTTTTTAGAGTAAATACTAACCTTAAGGGTAATTTGGTTAGTATCCTGCCTGTTTTGTTTTGTCTGTTTTGTCTTCTTGTGCTGTATGCAAAAATGCTGAATACTTAATAAAGTATCTATCTATCTATCTATCTATCTATCTATCTATCTATCTATCTATCTATCTATCTATCTATCTATCTATCTATCTATCTATCTATCTATCTATCTATCTATCTATCTATCTATCTATCTATCTATCTATCTATCTATCTATCTATCTATCTATCTATCTATCTATCTATCTATCTATCTATCTATCTATCTATCTGTTGCTAGTTAATTAATATACTAATGGAAATGGTACAGATTATTGTTTTACCAATAATTTCAGTTTTATTCAACTGCAAGTTTTATGTCCATGTGTAATACATTTGACCTTCTCCCAACCCAATGCCTGTAAGTTAAATAAAAACAGAGAAACAAAGTGTAGTACACATGTGAAACAACAAACTGACTGAACCATATTTGATTTCATGGTGAATATTGACTTGATTTACTATAATAGTTCAACTATTTGCATTTACCAAAACATGAATTCAACACAAAAGAAGTTTAAATTAATGGAGCTGTGACCACACAGATTGATTATACATGAAAGAAAGTGCTTTTTCAAGCAAAATATCAAATTTTACCTGGTTGCAGCATCTTACATGTGAAGATTTGTTTAGTTTCTTTCATCTCTTACATCTCATAATGAACCAAAAATCATCTTCTGAATTATTATCAGTTGCAGCCCTGAATGAATCTAAAGTAATATGTCCTTTATTTTCTATAAGTTTTGGAACATGGAAAAACAAAACAAAAACACTAATACTTAAAATATGAAACACTAAATTAAGTCTGACAGGTACAGATCTAAGCGTCTTTGCTCCATCTGCCCTTTAAATCTCATTATGTTTGCAGACAATAGGTGTGCTCCCTGAGCTCTGTGTTGACCATGCCTTTTACCAGCAGTGCTGATGGAGTCTGTGTGTGCATGTTTGTGTCTTTATTAAATGTGTATGTGTGGTTGTGTAGGCTATTTCTGCTCATTTAAAGGCGTCTCCCCGGTTCATTTGCACTCAGGAAGCCAGTTAAATTCCCATTAATGCATTGAAATGTCAACAAACTGAAGTGACCACTCCTCAAAAGGACGAAAAAAGATATTAGATTGAAAAACAAAGTCGACGAGGCAAAACATGACATCGTGAACGCCCTTGAGCTCTGTGCACATAACAGTTCATCCACCGGTTCACTTATTAAAAGACACAAACAGTCACGTATGAACTGGTTGAGCAACAGCAGCAGAACTTGTTCATTTATTAGCTATGTCTAAAAGTTAATATTTCTTGCTCATAAACCTGGACAGTTAAAATGCTGATCTGACTTCACATACAAGAAATTCATGTCCTGATCTTTTCAGTTGATTTGAGGTTGAAGTGTGTCATCATCTCACAGTCCTGGTCTTGAACTGGATCAGATGTTGATGATAAGAGCAGCTCCTGAAAAGCCCGACCCCTCTCTCTCTCTCTGTGGGTCTGTGTGTCTCTTGGCCTTTGTCTCTTTATGGGTAAAGTAACAGAAACCTGCCAAACAGTGCAGGAGTTGTTTGACTGAGTGGGTTTTGTGTTGCATCAGTGTGTGTGTTCATTAGTCATGGGTAAGAGGAGGGCGCACAGCTGACACACTCTGGTTACCTCGACTGAACTGTACTCAGCTCCAAGCATCAGATTAGGCTCAGTAGAACTGCACCATGAATCCAATCACAATTTTAATGCTTTTTAGTAACACTTCAAAAAAAAATTTTTTTTCATAAATTTTTATTTAATTTTTTTTTACATAATTACAATAACACTTCAAGGTTGTATGTTTTGACTAAAAAAATACAGATTTCAGAGTCATCACTAATCTGTGGTTATTTCCTTGAAGCCCTTAGATCACAAGTGCAATATTATCCACAACGAACTGCTGTTATATTGAAGCATCATCTATAAATTATAACTACACAGTTAATCCAACTGAATTTATAAATGCATCATCAATTTTAGCAAATAGTTCAGATTAAACTATTGGATAATTACTATAGTGATTATTATTATTATTATTATTATTATTATTATTATTATTATTATTATTATATTTCATATTGTACCTGCAGCCAGTAGTAAAATGGAATTTTCCCATCCAGCACACAGAATAGAAATATATGTAATTATAAATGGGTCCAATCAAGCGAAAGTGAACAACAACATGAAAAAGTAAATTTGCATACATCATTTATAAAATGGGCAGATTTTATAGCTTAAGATCTCTATTTCATGGAACTGTTACCTTTTTTAAAATACCACTTGTATAAAAAAAGTTACAGCCAATTTAACTGATTGTACTTTTTGCACCATAGCCATAGCTCGAATTTGACACTAAAAATGATATCTAAAACATTTGAAAATGTATTCAATCTGTTGATTATATGATGATTGTTAAGTTTCAAGCGCTAGATTTTTATAATTTTTGAATATTATTGATATTTATGAGTTTCAACATTTGTGAGTTGCTTAAAAGGCCCTGTCCACGTGTTCCCACAAAAATACCAATTTTTATTGTTCAAGTTACTTATAATTCAGATATTTGAGTGAAACTTTGAGAAAGTAATGATCTTTTGATACATTTTCAGTGATGCATACAATGGAACAGAGTCATCCATGTGTTACTATGGCAGTCTGTCCATGTGTTACCACATTCTCATGTCAATAAAACAGACTCTTTTCAATATTTTAGTCCAAAATTTATTGTCAGCATAGATGAACACAATATCTAAAAGGTTTTGTCCTACTTATATCAATTTCTGTCGAGAACCGCATGTTTTGAATATTTGCATAAAGCTTAAGAAATTGATGTGCATTTCAATTCCACGTTACCGAGCAGTAATTTGACATTTTTCACTTAAAAATTGTATCTCCCCAAATGTTGTTATACATAATGTTGAAGTGCTTATAAATACCTACTCAAATGTATATGATATATGCATATAAGTTACTCTGCTTACATGACAGAGACTGTTGAACACAAAATGTGTCAACGTGTTACCACTTGATCGGACACAAATCTATATCTAAAAATGTCAAATTAAAGGGAGTAACTCTATTATATACAAACAATGTACAGTATTGCAGTTAGTTATTTCATCTGAAACAAGGTCTTTAACTATAACTGATGCAATAAGGAGCTTCTCATTTGTTAAACAACCATCAGTTTGATAGAGAGGATAAAGACTGGACATTAGTCGCATTTCCATTGACCCTCAAATTGCGCAAATATAACTTGCGTATAAAAATTTACCTCATGAAAAAACTTCAATTTTGCCAGAAGTCTAGTTTTTCAATTGCAAGTTTTTGCACTGGCAAGAGGTGGTCTTTCAGGCATAGTGCAACTGATATATCACACAAAACTGCAACTGCACGTGATAAAAAAAATAAACAGATGTTGACGAACATTGCAACAAGCGAAGAAGAAGAGTTTTAAAAGGAACATGGGACAGTGTGGACACTCTAGGAAACTGAATCATTTTTTAATTTAGTACGGGAAAAAGTTATGGACAGATTTTGATGAAATTTTCAGGGTTTGTTGGAAATGGGCCCCCCCGTGGGCCCCCCCACCCCCGATCACCACCAAAATTTAATCATTTCTTCCTTATCCCATTTCCAACAAACCCTGAAAATTTCATCAAAATCTGTCCATAATTTTTTGAGTTATGTTGCACACTAACGGACAGACAAACAGACAGACAGACAAACAAACAAACAAACAAACAAACAAACAAACCCTGGCAAAAACATAACCTCCTTGGCGGAGGTAATAATGAATATATCTGTAAATCAACACAATATTTACGTTTGTTGCCATGTTTATGGAATGACTTCTTGTGTCATCCCGCGATAATAAATAAACAAATCATCGCATTTGCAATTTAATGGAAAAGCCGACATTAAGCACTTCTGTTTTTTCAACATTTAGTAAATATCGGTAAAGTTTTGCGCATATGTCCAATGGAAAAGTGACATGTCTTTCAACGGAAAAAGGTCATGCGGTCTGATGAGTCCAGACTGACCCTGTTTCAGAGTGGGAAGAGAGATAAATGAAGTGATTACCCATCATGCCTAGTGCCTACAGTACAATCCTATGGGGGCAGTGTTATGATCTGGGGTTGATTCAGTTCATCAGGTCTAGGTTCAGTACTGTTATGTGTCCAAAAAATGAAAGACGTAATAGTTGTGACATTGCATAAGCTTATTAAAATGATACCAGGCTGTGTATAATCACAAAAGGATGCAATTTAAAGGTTCATTTTAAGAGGATGTTGTATGATCCTGTGACATTGAGCAGAGAGCTACTGTAAAATGAAAATCCCTTCATTTTCAGTTTTTCTATATATATTTTTCTTTGTAACCAGACAAATAGACTTAAATTGAAATTACAAATAGCAATATTGTCCAATATGAATTTTCTGCCAAATTATGTAGTACCATCTGTGTTGTTTTGAAACAGCAACCATGGTTTTATCACCATTCTCAGTGCAGATTTATATATTTGCACCTTTAAATCAGGTGCAAATAGCTGGTAACACTGGATGATGTTATTTTCCCTGTGCTTGATGTTTATTTTAATACAAAATAAACTGCACAGATACAAGCATGATATGTTTGATTATTGTTTTTATTATTATTTTGTTTCTGTCAGCACTAGACCAGAAACTCCCATGTTAAATGTGAAGAAATTACAGGTTTTGTTCTGTAGTCTGGTGGCTTTGAAGAACATTGAACAACCAGACTAAAAACAACCACAGAAAAAAACATATATCAACAGTATTTTTAATGGACATGTTGTATCCTGATAAATGAAAATGCCTCTGTGTGTGTTTTGGCACTGCTTCATCAAGAAATGAAAAGGAAAATGGAGGATAGCGGTCATGATAACATTTTTCTCTGTATAACAACATATCAAACAAAAAACTACATACGAGTTTTGTTGAGTAGAAAGGAAACTGTATGTGATGGCTGATAGCAGTGGAACTACTGTTAAACTGTGGCTAAAGTTAAATGGATTAACTTAAATTAGAGAATACTGCTTCAGTGAAAAACACAAGCTGAACAGGGAGTTCATCAAGATTTACTGTGATAAGATGAGATTCAATGAGATTCAAGACAGTTAATTAGTTATTCATTAGCACCGTTGAAAGATTTAGTAACTTGGCGGAAACCAGCAAATCAGCATTTAACAAAGTGGATTACCAAGTATTGATTATCACTGTACTATGTATTATGTACTATAGAGGATCAGAGTATTGATTATCACTGTACTATGTATTATGTACTGTAGAGGATCAGAGTATTGATTATCACTGTTTTATGTATTATGTACTGTAGAGGATCAGAGTATTGATTATCACTGTTTTATGTATTATGTACTATAGAGCATCAGAGTATTGATTATCATAGTACTATGTATTATGTGCTATAGAGCATCAGAGTATTGATTATCACTGTACTATGTATTATGTACTATAGAAGATCAGAGTATTGATTATCACTGTTTTATGTATTATGTACTGTATATGATCAGAGTATTGATTATCACTGTACTATGTATTATGTACTATAGAGGATCAGAGTATTGATTATCACTGTACTATGTATTATGTACTATAGAGGATCAGAGTATTGATTATCACTGTACTATGTATTATGTACTATAGAGGATCAGAGTATTGATTATCACTGTACTATGTATTATGTACTATAGAGCATCAGAGTATTGATTATCACTGTACTATGTATTATGTACTATAGAAGATCAGAGTATTGATTATCACTGTTTTATGTATTATGTACTATAGAGCATCAGAGTATTGATTATCATAGTACTATGTATTATGTGCTATAGAGCATCAGAGTATTGATTATCACTGTACTATGTATTATGTACTATAGAAGATCAGAGTATTGATTATCACTGTTTTATGTATTATGTACTATAGAGCATCAGAGTATTGATTATCATAGTACTATGTATTATGTGCTATAGAGCATCAGAGTATTGATTATCACTGTACTATGTATTATGTACTATAGAAGATCAGAGTATTGATTATCACTGTTTTATGTATTATGTACTGTATATGATCAGAGTATTGATTATCACTGTACTATGTATTATGTACTATAGAGGATCAGAGTATTGATTATCACTGTACTATGTATTATGTACTATAGAGGATCAGAGTATTGATTATCACTGTACTATGTATTATGTACTATAGAAGATCAGAGTATTGATTATCACTGTTTTATGTATTATGTACTGTATATGATCAGAGTATTGATTATCACTGTACTATGTATTATGTACTATAGAGGATCAGAGTATTGATTATCACCGTATTATGTATTATGTACAACATAGGATCAGAGTATTGATTATCATAGTACTATGTATTATGTGCTATAGAGCATCAGAGTATTGATTATCACTGTACTATGTATTATGTACTATAGAAGATCAGAGTATTGATTATCACTGTACTATGTATTATGTACTATAGAGGATCAGAGTATTGATTATCACTGTACTATGTATTATGTACTATAGAAGATCAGAGTATTGATTATCACTGTTTTATGTATTATGTACTGTATATGATCAGAGTATTGATTATCACTGTACTATGTATTATGTACTATAGAGGATCAGAGTATTGATTATCACTGTTTAATGTATTATGTACTATAGAGGATCAGAGTATTGATTATCACTGTACTATGTATTATGTACTATAGAAGATCAGAGTATTGATTATCATTGTATTATATATTATGTACTATAGAAGATCAGAGTATTGATTATCGCTGTACTATGTTTTATGTACTATAGAGGATCAGAGAATTGATTATCACTGTATGTATTATGTACGATAGATGATCAGAGTATTGATTATCACTGTATTATACATTATGTACTATAGAGGATCAGAGTATTGATTATTGCTGTACAATAGATTTTCAAAGTTTTAATTTTTACTGTACTATAGATTTTCATAGTATTGATTATTGCTATACTATAGATTTTCATAGTATTGATTAATACTGTACTATAGATTTTCAGAATATTGATTATCACTGCACTGTAGATAATCAGAGCATTGATTATGACTGTACTATAGATGTTCATATTATTGATTATCACTGTACCATTGATGATCAGAGTATTGATTATCGCTGTACTATAGATCATTAGAATATTGCAGAGGACAGAGGCTACACTTAAAACAGTGTGATAAGTACTAGAGCGGACAGTCCACACTCAACAGCACAGTGTGTGTTTGTGTGTGTGTTTGTGTGTGTCAGCTGCCATCTCCTGTTTGTTCAGTCGCTGTGACAGTTTGGTTCCACTAGAGACAAAATACTCTCATCTGTGGGAGCTAATAACACACACACACACACACACTGAGGTCCAGCGCTGGTGAGGGGAGGGACCAGTTTAGACCTGAACAGAGACATCATGGGTGACAGAGGAGAGGGAGAGTTTGGATCTGAACTGAGTTACCTTCGGATATAAATCAACATCTTGAGCCTTAAACACATCACATCGTGTCTGTATGTAGAAGTGGTGAGAGGGAGTGTGAGCAATGGGCTTTGCCAGAACTTTTGGCAAAAGCCTGAGGAGAGTGTCTGGGTTTATTTACCGTTTTCCTAAAGTGATGCGACGCTCTGGTCGACTGGAGGTCAGTCTGCTGTGGAGGAAATCTGGTGAGTTCTTGTGTTCATGTTACAAATGGGAGGATAATTTTGATTTAGAGATAGATCGATTTAATAGATGGTTTGACCGATTAATTGATGCTGATAGGCAAGGCAAGGTTTATTTATATAGCACATTTCAGGTACAAGACAATTCAAAGTGCTTTACATAAAACATTAAAAGCATTACAGCAGGGAAGCAATAAAAAGTATAGGCATGAGAAAGAAAAAACAAAAAACAAAAAACCCCAGATAAATAGATAGAACAGATAAACAGATAAAACAGATAAAAACTTTAAGCATAATAGAAACAGTGCAGATCTGAACTTCGGAATAAAAACCCTATTCAAATGCAGCTGAGAACAGGTGGGTCTTTAACTTGGATTTAAATAAACTAACTTGGATTTAAATAAAGTGAGTGATAGGAAGTTTTACAAACTACTGGCAGAACTCTGCTCTGATTGTAGCTTGTTGTTGACATCAGGCTTTTCAAGTGGAATATCTCTGACTTTTAGGAAATATTTTTACTGATGAAATCACACCTTCAGTGGCATAAATGTAAGACACATTGTTTGAAGTTCAGTTATAGATTTACTTATTGATTCCCTTATTCATGTAGCTATTTAATATTGTGAGTTAGATAGTTATTAAATGGTTTTTTAGTTTAGTTTTAGTTAAATGGTTATTTAGTTTCTGGTAAAGTCAAAATTAGTACATTTACAATAGTTATTTCTTATACTATTTCTGGTACAGACTGATTCATTTGCTTTTTCTTGTTTGAGTTTATCATTGTTATAAATTCACTATTTATTTTGTTAAATCTATATTACTTACTATTTGTTTTATATCACTGGAAAGAAAAGGTTATTCTGTTAACTGTAAACTAAGCTGAACACTGTTCACACAGAAAGAAAGAAAACATAGCCAAGACATTCCTTTACAAGTCTGTTACATCATGTTCTAAACAGAACAACATGTTTAATCAGGTTTGAGTTCCCTGTATGCATCTATTTAATCACTAAAAACCCATTACAATTGACCCCTGACCTCTGGAGATGAATTGAAGTAACAATATTAGAGTTTTAACAATGATGCGTCACAAACTGTACATCGACCATTTGTAGAGCTGTGTGTAGCAGATCAGCTGTTCATGCCAGCCAGATGGTTTGTGTGTCTGTGTGTGGTTCAGCAGGTGACTGTTAAAAGAAGCTGAAGCCTCATAGTCCCTCCGTCTGCACACACAGACCTGATTAGAGACTTGGTGCAAAAAATCTTTCACACTCAGGAGAAAAAACTGTTGAGTCTGAGCACTTTGTGGTTTGTGACCTTTGACCTCTCGGCTGAGATCCCGACAAACACACTGAGATTCAAAATAAGAGCTGCAAAAAAGAAACTCAACCCTGACACAAAATAGTTATTTTGGATAACAACAAAGACGACATAATTAAACATAATTAAGACAATGAATTTGTGAAGAAGACGAATCACGATCACAAAGCAAGACTTGAAAAAGAATATTTGAAAAATAGCTCCCATGATTATTTTTTTTCCTCTATAAAACAATATATCAAACTAGATAAACTGCAGTTTCCAGAGAAACCGCATGTGGTTACTGATATCTGAAAGATTTATTCCAATGCAGTGGAACCGCTCTTGAATTGTGGCTAATTTTACTTGAACTGTCTTAAATTAGAGAGCTTCAGTGGAAAAAAAGAGGTGTAGAAACTGAGAAAATTGAAAAAGGACTTAAAAGAGTTTAAAACAGAAACATCGATGAAGTAAACAATTACAGTAAAGTTGAAATTGCTCAAAGGTGAAACATTATTTAAGTGTTAAATGAAAACTGACAGAGAATCTGAAATGGCTTAAGGCAGAAAACATTATTAAATTGGAAATATGTGATGCCTGGAAATTTTCAGCACAAATTACCCTGGTCTGCAAATTTGTTTTATAAATGATCCACCTCAGAGTTGAATGGTGCCGAATCTTACATATTTGAATTAGAAGAATTGGAAAACCGATAACAAAAGTGCTGGTTAGCTGATGTTTTCAGTGAATATGAAGTGTTTTTACACACACGCACGCACGCACACACACACACACACACACACACACACACACACACACACACACACACACACACACACATATATATATATATATATATATATATATATATATATATATATATATATATATATATATATATATATATATATATATAATGTATATATATTCATTTATAAAATAAATTTAGAAATCCATTCCATTAGAAAGAACCTGTAAAGTGAATGTATTGGAATGTGCAGACAGTGTTTGGAAGTAGATCTGGTAGCTCTGAGACAAACATTCCGTTGGAATAAAACTCACTTTCATTAATTCTCAGAATTTCACATTTTGACCCCAGACTGTATCTTGGAAGCCAACCAGCATTTTTTTTTAACTTAATTTTTCTCTATTACTGACACTGCTTTTATTCTGGAGGCATTTTAAATTGTTGACCAGTGTTAAATTTGATGCAATAGGATTTAAATTCTGTACAACTTACAACAGAAAGCATCCAAAATAATATAATTATTAGATTGTAGTGCTTGTAGATAGTCAGTATTCATATCAGCCATTCTTTATGTATTGTGAGTAAATGGAAGGATTTCAGATGAAAACTTAAATACTATATTATTTTAATTTATTATTTTATTTTATGTAAAATAACCTTTGAGATGTTTCTTTTATAGCCTTACATTAAATCCTTCACTCATTACTTGATAAATTTTTTCAATCACATTAACTCTGTTCCATTTAACTCTAAAACAAATCAAGGACCACTGTTGTTTTTTTCTTTTTTCTTTTATCCTTGTTTATTCATTCAGTTTGCTCTTAGATCAGGAACAGAAAGTCATAATGTTTGAAGTTTCACTCATCAAATCTTTATCTTAAAAACATGTTAAGATTATTCTGTAAAACTCATTAATACTAGTACTGGTCATTTTCATTTGATCAACTCAACTCCTCAGTGAAACATACGAGTCAAAAGTATAAGTGTATGTGTGAGTGTGAGTGTGCATTTTTCTGCCCTCTGCCCAACTGATTGAGTCGTATTGATTGGTGGCGTCTGGGAAAAGCTTTTATCCCTTAAATGAAGGAGACAGAGAGAAAAGAGGCAGCAGAAAAGAAAGTTGATGAAGGATGGAAGGGAATTAAGCATTAATAAGAGACAAATTTAGCCCTTTTATTTGTTTAATGAGGTTTTTAGATAAACAGATAAACAGAACAGTCATCAGCCTGTTATGCAGAGGTTTATGTCATATGGTCATTAAAGAAACGTTCCTAACAAAACATCTAATATCCATCTAGTAGAATCTTTCATCATCATCTATCTACTATTCTAAACTTATAACAGACTCATATTGTTTAACATTATATGTTAATTTACTATATCTTACTATTATTATGTGATCATAGTTATTGTGAAGCATCTTATGTAGATTTTAGTGGCATCTAGTGGTGAAATTGCATATTGCAACCAGCCAAACACCTCTCACCTCACCCTCCTCTTTGATGTAGTTCATATCGTGGCCCTAAAATCACCAAGCAGCTGTAGAAACATGACAGACTTTGTTGAGATAATCCACTCTCTGTGTAGATAAACATCAGAGTCTCAAGTAACGCAAACACTAGAATTCTTATGTTACAGTAATAATACACTAATGAAAACCAAGTTATGAATATTATGTTACATTTATGCATTTCTTCATTGATATTTAAGAATTAAGTTAATCAGATGGATCAAAGTTTACCTGTTAAGCATCATCTCAGTACAAGGTATATTAAATCAATAAATGTAATGAATTCAATGAACTCCTTTGCCTGGAAATGAATGCAGTTCCAAGTGCTTTACAGATGAAAAGGGTGCAATACCCACATTACAGGGCAAATACAATGAACACCTGCATAAACATGGCAAGGTTAGAAATGAAATTAACAAAACAAAGATCAAATAAAAAAATATTTTTAGCTTTTTAATGTGTTTTTAGAGAGTGTTATGGAAAAATGACATGACATAGAAAAGTTTATGTGTAATCATATATAGCAGGAAATAGAAAAGTACAGTGATGTGCAACAAAACCTGGAAAGTGCATATATGTAATGTAGATATTCTTTTCTAAAATGAACGTAGTTGACGTTTTAAGAAAAACAGCATAATAATGTGTAAAATTATGTAACAAAAGTAGATCTGGACCTAGATATAGTTAACAGAATGTTGGGTTTTGTGTTTATTCAACATTACGACCATTTGAATCAAAACATTTTACTTTCCTTGTAAAGTATTTCTAATTTGATAATAATACTAACTTTACCTATATTACTGCTTTATAGATGTTATTATTTTACTTGAAAAGCCCACCCGGGGACGAGAGTTGGTAATTAGTTAAATACTATGTACTCTTTGCACAGAGCATCACATGTCCTACATATTCTCTATGTTTCACTGCGTTGTTTCTAATAAATAAATTAATAAATGAATAACTAGCACGTTGACCCATGGGGATCCACAGGTTCTAGATGTGGTAGTTTTTCTGCTGTGTTTTCATATATGCTGTTCTGCATTTGTCCAGCAGACACCGCCAAAGCGTTCTGGGCATAGCAATATGATTGTAAGGCTATTGTATTCCAAAATTACTAATATCTCCCAAAATACTGGTCCTATCAACTTGCTGTTTTCACTACTGTCTTCCTTAACCAAAAATGCACATGCAAGTCAAACTGAAGCAGTCAGCTCTTTACGGATTTTGTGTGAATCCCCAGACACATGCACACAGAGGCCACTTGGCTTTTGTGATAGAGATATCGCTCCTTTAAACAAGAGTCAGATGATGAAGTAAAAAAAAAAAAGAAAACACATAAGATGCAAGATATGTCATGACATGGTGAAAATCACAAGTCAATGGACACAATAGAAAATGAATAAAGTGAAAGTAATAAAAAAGATAGTGTCACATCACAAAATAACAGCAATAACACAGTAACAAACTGCACTGAACAAGGCAACTAAAAGCAACTAATGGATAAAACAGCATAAAACGAATAATGTGATGTGTCAGGGATTGTGCATCAGTGTTATGAGGCGACACGCAGTTTGGATGTGTGAGTCCATGTGGTTCACATCCTCATGGGTGGCTGGGCTGATGTGAGCTGGGATGTAGAGGCTCTTCTTGTCTTCCTCTGTGGATCAGGTTCATTGTCAGGGGGGATCGAGGGGCGTTCGACTGGATGGAGACGGATCCACTCACTAGTCATAACAAGCCACGTAAGTGAGCACAGAGAAACACAGAGGAGTGGAAGAGAGAAAGACAGATGACTGAGTCAGCACCCCCCCATACCCCCCACCCCCTGTTTGTCCATCACACTCACAGCGGCCTCCATTTGACTGTTAAATCACCCACTCAGCACAACAACACACAGACCCACAGAGACAGGGAAACACAGAGCGTGGTCACTACGCAAATCACCATCTGAAGTCTGCAGCAGAAACAGGCTGTAGAGCAAACCTGGACGAGAGACACCGAAAAGCACTGCAGAGAGAGAGAGAGAGTGTCAGTATGTGTGTAGGATGAGGTGATGTAGCGTAAAGGATTTCAGTGAGGAGTGGAGTTTCTGTGTGAGAGGAAGATGGGAGATGGGAGCCGCCATGTGCAAACTGTCGGATAAAGTCGGGCAGCAGGTGAAAAAGAGGTCACCAGGTAGGATCATGGGAACAAACACACACACGGAGGTTGATGAGGTATTTGTTGACTCATGGTAGTGTTTTATGTTTGTGTGTTGATAGGAAGTGAGCTCTCATCCTTTAAGTTTCAATACTTAATGGTGTTGTTGGAGTCCAGCCAACCTTAAAGCTGTTCTGTCTGTGTGTGTCCAAAAGTAAAAGTTATAAGAATCAGGGCTGGACTTTAAAAGTAGGACAGTATTAGTGACTTCTCTATTTGACTAGTGGATATGTGGAGTAAGAAGTATTTGTTGTTTTGTTGTCATGTTTGTTTTATGTTGTGGTGTTCTTTATAACCACTGTAATTGTTACATATAGACTATATGGACAAAAGTATTGGGAAACATTGAATGTAGGTGTTTTATTACTAACAGGGCTGAACTATAAACTGATAAACGTCTTACTGTAATTATATATTGCAATAAATATCACCACAATAAATGTTTTTTTTTTTTTAATCTTTAGGGTTAATTTTGTTAACACTGTCATCTGAAATGCTTACAAAATTCTGCAGTTTTTACTTAATGCATTAGGTTTATAATTTTTTTCTTAATGATCTACCTCTAAGTTACTGAAATATTTGTCACATATTAACCATAAATAATAATTTTTAACCACAAGTAACTGTCTGGACTCAGGAAGAAAAATCAAACTTTTAACTTAAAAGAAATATTGACAGCAACTGAGATAAACATTTTTTATCATGATAATATTCTACATCAACTGGAATGTGAAGTCATACATGCTGTAGGTGAGATATGTCCCAATATTTGGGTCTGTATAAAGTATTTTATTACTGCCGTGCATTACAGAACAGATAAACAGCCTTTTTGTGTTTATTTTGACTCAAAACCCAAAGATACTTACTTTACCACAATATAAAACATGCATTTTTTGTCATATATCACACACCACCGATCAGTTTTTAACATAGCCAAGTATTAGTTGATGCACCAGGGTTTTTTACTTTTTAGTCCTGCAGAAATCATGAAAAAAGTAGTTTGGGTCAGTACTAAACTAAAATGTTTCTTTTAAAGACATCCTGTTGATGTAGAAAAAAACCCAATATTTACCAATACCAACAATATTATGTCCTGCAACTTATCGATATTATAAAAGCCAAGTGGCCTCTGTGTATGTGTGTGTGTGTCTCAGGAATCACACAAAACCCAGAAAGAGCTGACTGCTGGAGTTTGGCATACTTATGTATTTTTGGTCAAGGAAGACAGTAGTGAAAACGACAAGTTAATAGGACCAGCATTTTGGGAAATATTAGTAATTTTGGAATACAGTAGCCTTACAGTCACGTTGCAATGCCCAGAACGCTTTGGCGGTGACTGCTGGACAAATGCGGTACAGCATACATGAATACACAACAGCATAAAAACTACCACATGTAGAACCTGTGGATCCCCACGGGTCAACACACTAGTATGAAATATAAATCACAAATAATACCAATATTATCATCCTGAATGACTTTACAAAAGTGTATGTCAAAGGCTTGTTTTTCTCCTTTCTCTCAGTCCTTATTTGTGTGTCCCGCTCAGCCAACATTTGCATGTTGTCATTTTACATTCATAAGAATGAACTCCAACAGACAGACTCGCATATCAAACCTTTATTTGCATGTACGTTATGGACATGTGTCTCACCAGCAATGTGTGTTTTATTTTACATTCACAGACAAATCTTAACCGCTTTTTCCCTGCATTATCTTCATTTGAGCAATAAATAATTGATTTCTTTCCAGGTTGTAAATATGCATGTCACACCGCTTGTCGAGACAGAGTGTCACTGGACTGTCATCCTGCAGCTTCACCCATCAGCCCAGACCACATAAACAACAACAACACACAGCAACATGTGAGTACGCACTGCATTGCACTGTGTGTGTGTGTGTGTGTGAGAGAGAGAGAGAGAGGGAGAGAGAGAGAGAGAGAGAGAGAGAGAGAGAGACTAGGCTATAAAAGCTGCATGAGGTGGAAATAAGGGGAAAGAAACATCAGAATCTGAACACAGACCTTCCTCTGTCCAAAACAGAAGACTGAATATATATATATATATATATATATATATATATATATATATATATATATATATATATATATATATATATATATACATATATATATATATATATATATATATATATATATATGATATGATGCAGTTTGATGTTTCTGTGGAGAGGAAGAATCTGAATGTCTTGTTCATGGGAGCTGCCATGTTGCTTCTCTGTCAAGCCACAAAGTAGAGAATTATGTTTTCATTAGTTTGGAATGAACTGTTTATCTACAGAAGACCGTGTCGCTTTCCATGTTGACCTGCCATGTTTCCACAACAGACTTCCTCTTTTAATTTTTTCTGTTTCATAGCAGGTTAAGGTACATTACCATCACCTACTATGGACCAGAATTACTGCCTAAAAACATTAATGGACAAACAAACCAAACAGGGACTCTGTATTTTCTTTGGTCCCTATCCAAGGTCTAGATATTAAGTCTAAATATAAAAAGCAGATAGTCTAATATGATTTTGATTATGTATTTACTCTATATTGTTATACTTTAGTGTTGCAGTGTAGTGTTTTGATCTAATAGTATTGTGGTTTTATCAAGGCTTTCACTGCAAATTTTTGTTTGATGAATATATTAAGGATTAAACTATTCTACATAATAGTTTGCATATGGAATGTTCATTCAGTAACAAATGGGGTTAAAAAATCCATTTAAGATCCTCAAGAGTTGAAACAGAAGTCAGTGTTTCCTGATTTAACAAACTGTTAATAATCTCAGATGTCTTGCGAGTATCTTGTCTGTTGTGTTTTGGTCCAACATATGTTCCCTCGAGGTCAGTATCTTACTTAAAGTGGAAGCTGATTGATTTAATGTTTATGTTTAGTCTTGGTGTGTTAGATTAAAACTGGTTCAGGATTATTGTAAATACAGTTTGGGCAAATCTACATAATTTGTTGTAGTACCGTGTGTCACTACTAGGGGGCAATATAGTCAAAGATTTTAGCTGTAGTTCTCTTGCACAGTAAAGAGCAGATAGTAGTTTGTAGTTTCTTGGCAAAGTTGATCTAAAAGAATCAAGAAAGAATGGAAAAGCAAAACACAGCATGACATCTATGATACATATGAAACACAATAGGAGGTAAAAGTACAAATGGCTCCAATATCTGTGAATGAATGTAATGATTATAAGTGAAACCATGGCACAAATGTTTTTACATAGTATGCTGATAACATTTGTGTACACACCCTTAATGCATCACTCACCAAGAATGGTTTGTATGTGTGTGTAATGCCTAGAAGACAGCTGGGTGTGCAGCAGATCACATTCATGAATGAGTGTTTGTGCAGACCACATGAGGTTGTGCATGCATGTTACTCAACTGTTACTGTGGCTGGATATGTGTCGAACAGTGTGTTTGCATCAGAGGACAACATTGCGTCTTAGGATGAAATGATGATGAAGTGACTGTTGGTCCCGTTCACAGTGTCTGTTTAAAGGTCCTTCATGACAGGACAGGGAACAATCTATTAGATCCATCTGTGAAAAAATGTATTTAGCTTTTCTTTTTTTTTTTTTCTTGTTGATAATATTCAACAGTCTCAAAAGTGGCTGTTTTCTTATATATATATATATATATATATATATATATATATATATATATATATATATATATATATATATATATAGCATAAATGTTTCCCTATTGCCTTTGGTTTCCTCAGGAGGAACATTTCCCTGCCCTTTTGAGAGGATTTATTTAGTTTTTTGCGGCGTCTTCCATTTAATCTTTCATATGTAATTTGTCACTATTATCATATTATCCTCTGTATGTTGAATTTTTAATTGAAATCAGGTGTTTTCCATATTTTATTTACTGGCGATTCCCACATTCATTAAAGCTCAGAGTAAATTCAAAGGTTATTATATGGAAACACAGAAAACTGAAGAAAAAGTGACTTTTTCAGCAAAACACATCATTAACATAAAAACAACCTTCTACAGTCACTGTCATTTGTCAGACTATATGGATTTTACTGGTGAATGAAGGTGTTTCCATGTTTACTATGGTGTCTGAACATTCAAAAGAGACACATCTGATCCTGCTGAAAAACTGGATTATTTACATGTATTGACAGGATTAGTGGTCCAAAAGTTATTAAACATTTGAGATCAGTCGATGCTGTCAGTTGCCAGCAGGACTTTAGGTCCAGCATCACAATCAAGGTTTTACATTTTACTGTATAGTTGTATCTGTGTTTCATATCCTTTGTTAAAGCATTTCCTCTGTCTGGAAAGCTACATCCTTGCTCCTCATCAAGCTGACATTTCCCCCAGTGTTTCCATGTCATGTATAGCACTCGTTTTAATGGTTCCAGTGCCATCTGGGTTTGGCTCTGCTGCTTGTCAACACTAGTGTGGTTTCTTCAACAAGCATGTGGAGGATTAGCTCAGCACAATTGAAACCAGTGCTGAGCACACACAGTCTAATAACGCTGAGGTGTGCTGAGTATAGCGCTGCAGTTTTTCAGTCTGTCAGTTATTTCATAAAAATACAGCACTGGTGTGTTTGCAGCTGGATTCAGAGTGTGTGAGCTGATGAGTGTTAGTGTGTGGTGTCGGCTGCAGGACATGTGGGTTGGAGGTTGTCAAACCCTCCTCCCCTCCTCATCGAGTACAGCATTTTCTACAGTTTTTGTAAAAAAAGCAGAAGTTCTTGGAAAATGTCTGAAACATACAGGAGGAAAAGATGATGTCTTAATGTGTGTAATGAAAAGTTACCAGCATGTATTAGAAAGCACTGACCTCAGCTTCAGAAAAAGGTCTTAAGAGGTACTTTATTCCATCTGCTCTATTTCTTGATACCTGGTCTTTTGGGGTTTTTTCCCCTCTTTTTTCACTTTCTTTTTACAGAACTGTATGAACTACAAACATACAACACAACTGGTTGTCTGGAATTCATGCAGTGCAGCGTTGTGTAATAAATAGTTCCATTTAGGCCGTGTCACTTATTATGTAAATATTTCATTTTTTCCAGTTTTCCTTGAAAGGTTCCTCTTTGGTTCTCAGCATGTAGGTCAACTTCTCCACAGCAAAAATATCTCTAACAGTTTCCACTTACTGATTGGACTGTAGAGTGATCACATTAAGCCTCGTCATAGCTCTTTTACTTGCTGCAAGAAAAATTGATGTTCCCAAGATACACCACTGAGCAAGTACGTGGAATTTCATAGCCCAGGATATAGTTGTAGTTTTACTGGTATGAATGTAAAATGTTTACATGTACTTTAACTTGCACTTTAATGTACCATCAGAAAGGTCTTAAAAGGTTTTAGACTTTTACACTTTGAACTTGCAGAAACAGTAAACAGTGTATTATACTTACAGGGTGGGGAAGCAAAATTTACAATGAACATTTAGTTGTTTTTTCTCAGCAGGCACTACGTCAATTGTTTTGAAACCAAACATATATTGATGTCATAATCATACCTAACACTATTATCCATACCTTTTCAGAAACTTTTGCCCATATGAGTAATCAGGAAAGCAAACGTCAAAGAGTGTGTGATTTGCTGAATGCACTCGTCACACCAAAGGAGATTTCAAAAATAGTTGGAGTGTCCATAAAGACTGTTTATAATGTAAAGAAGAGAATGACTATGAGCAAAACTATTACGAGAAAGTCTGGAAGATACTATTAAAGAAGAATGGGAGAAGTTGTCACCCGAATATTTGAGGAACACTTGCGCAAGTTTCAGGAAGCGTGTGAAGGCAGTTATTGAGAAAGAAGGAGGACACAGAATAAAAACATTTTCTATTATGTAAATTTTCTTGTGGCAAATAAATTCTCATGACTTTCAATAAACTAATTGGTCATACACTGTCTTTCAATCCCTGCCCTCAAAATATTGTAAATTTGGCTTCCCCACCCTGTATTAGGTAAAAAAAAATGCAGAAACTGAACAAATGTTAAAACTCATTAATACTTGTTCATACGTTCATAAGACTCATTATGCAGATGTGTAAACCAGTGCCAGGTTTTGATTTTCTGATAAAATGCCAATAAAGCAGGTAAGATGCACATCTGGAGCGGCTAAAAAAGACAAAAATGTATTTTCAACCTGCCTTTTCCATTATTTAACAAACTGTCTTCTCTCCTTATGACAAAAATGTTGAAACGTGAATGAGCGGCTGCGTCTCTACACAGCTCTTACATAGTCTTACGTAGTTTCTGTCTGTCTGTGGTTTGTGGTGCAAAAGCTTCCAGAAACTGAATGTCAAAGATAATATGAAGCCATAAGACAGTCATAAGCTCCCATGTGTTTCTGTAGAACTGGTGGAAAAGAGTTGCTTTGTGTCTTTGTCTGTGTAAAGGTCACTTCTGGTGCTTGGGTTTGCAGGGAATAAGACATTTTTCTTGATGTTTTGAAGGTTAGGTAAGGCCTTTTGTCAGTACATCGTGTTTCATAATATTGCAGTGGGTTGTTAGTTTTTACGTCTCACTTGGGAGATGCGTGCAAATGTTTAAAGCTTTAAATACTGTGATTATCCAGCAGTGCTCCCTTTTGCAATGTGTGAATACCTGTTGGCACTGACAGATTTCCACACACCTGTGTCAGTTGTCACAGTGACAGGGATCCCACAGGGAAACCAGCCAAACATCAGTGGATTTACTCTGCCGACATGTAAAACGAGTGCAGGGAAGCATGCTGTGAGTGTCACTGTGTTTATGTTGGCACTGAGACTAAGAAGGTTGGTATTAGAAAGTATAAAACCACTTACTGAATTATCTGTACTTCATCTCATGACCACCCCGTGAGTAATAATCTGTGCTGAATTCAACCAAATGTATTAAATCCCATATATGATCAGCTGGGTTATGGGTTAAATGAGTTATAGTGCTATTTTTGTGGAATAATTTCTCTGAATTGCCTTTAATTAAGGTCAAAATAGCTGCGACATCCAAACTTGAGACGGAAAAGAAATAAAATTACGAGTTTGACGTCAGTTAAACTTTGTTAGTGTCGTGCAGAGACAGAATGATAAATGACTAACACAATCTGCAGTCAATCCAATCAACTGGCCTAAATCTTTTAACGCAAATGCAAGAACTCACAGTGAACTCTTTTTCTTAAGTGTCTGATCACCAACAGACAATACTCTACTAAGATAAATCACTGAAACTGCACTCAGACCATTTAACCCCATCCAAAGTTAAGATACAACACAGGAGATAAAAGTTTATTGACAGTTGCAACAGAGGACACACATTCAAATCGTTTACACACTATAATGAGTAGTCATAGATGTGTGCAGGCGATGGAGCAGGTTATCTGTCTTTGGATGGAGGATGATAGTCCCAAAGTGTAAAATAATGAGCAATAAAAAATAGTTGAGAAGCCATTACTGTTGTAATATTGCACAGAATGGCTTTTCATTTCTTCATTCTTCTTGTCTGAAAGTCTACTGACTTTTTGTATTTTAGCACATTTTTTTTTATATTTGTCTACTGGCTGTATTGTTGGTGAAATATGTGTCACGATCTATGCTTTTTGTTACTTACAAAAACCAATTCCACCTATGCGTAAAGTCTATCATGCAGTAGGTGTTTCACAATCATTTCCACTAAAGATACATTGAGCACAAATACTATACAAAGGCGTTAAGGCACATTACATGATAATACAGCAGCTCCACCAAAACAGTGAAAGGAATGGGCTCAGCCATAGTGGGAACTGGACAGTATGTCCACACTTGTAGAAAACTCTTCTTATCATACCCTCTGGTGTCCGTCTGTGTGTCTGTCTGTCGATTAGTGTCTTCACCAATTCATCCAGTACCCTTCATGTTTGGTATTAAGGTGCGACTTGTGAATGAGTGGATGAGTTTGTGATGAGTGATGAGTTAAAATTGTGTACTTCTCTGGTGCCTTAATATGTAAAATACTTATGGATTATAAAGTGAATTGACTTGGATGTAAAATAATTAAGGAAAACAGTTTAATTTTGGCTTGTGTTATATATTTTTTTATATAGTTGGTATTGGCATTGATATTGGTATTGGTTGGTAATTCCAGGATTAGAAATACTGTTGGATAAACATAAAAATTACAAGCCTTTGATTCCGCTGATTCTTTTTTTCTGTGAGGAAAATGTCTTTAATGTCTGATTTTTGCTCTGTGCATGTATGCAACTAAAATAAATGTATTATTCATTATTAAATTGTAAAATTATGAAGCCAAAATATTTTTCAGTAGAAACATAGCAGTTTCAGTTTTCATATCCTCTTGGTATAATACATTTAGCAAATGTAACTGAATATAATCCCACTATGAATTGAGATCAAGTTTGGAGTGTGTTTCTGCAATACCTGTTTAAAGACCAGTCTTATATAAGGGTATTTTGGAGCCTCAGTTTACTCTTTGTAGACCAAGTATGTAATTTTATAGGAATAAAATGTCTAACTTAATTGTTTTGTATATTTCCTTAATGGGTTATGTGTGGTTGAAGTTTTGATACACATTTCATGGACTGCTTAACTGTTCTGGGTTTCTTGTTAGTTATGGTTAACTATTTTGTTTGTCTGGTGTTTAGTGGTTTGTATTATTTCAATATGTGTTATTACATATATCAAGCAACCACATTATATCACCATAGTCATCACTATTGTTTTATCACCTAGCCAAAGCCACATTAGAAGTTTCAGTATATTCACCTGAAAATGTGAAGTTCTCTTAATACATTCATGCTGGCAAAGCTGATACAACATTATATTTAGTTTCTGCTCTCACTTGACCTTTCCATGCTCATTACTTTGAGGAGATAATGGAGAAAATGTATGTTTCGAGTTTCATTGGCATGTTGAGTCAAACTAGCCCAAACAATGATAACACTGTATTATCCTGTTGTCAGTGCAATGATGAGACATTCATGTTCTGTTGGTCCATTTCTACATGGCCAATTTGACATAATTTCTAAATAAAACTAAGCTATATTCTCCAGTTTATCAACAGGACAGATAAGATAACCGCTGTAGTGAAGGGTCTTTACACTCTTTGTAAGTCCTGTTCTCAGAGTCTTTAATACGACAGTCATGTCAAGTACAGATAAATGATCTCCCACTCTGACCAACTGGTGTTAATGAGTTGTCATTAGAGCCAAAGAGAAAACACATGAACATTCCTCTCCATCCGGACTCCCTATTTATTTTCCCTCCCTGTGCTTTCTTTGTTTTCTATGTGCTCTCTCCACCCGTGTTTGTCTTTCCCAGCAGACAGGAAGTGGACCAGTTAAACCCAGTTTCTCTCTGTCAGTCATTTACAGCTTCTCTGTCCAGCGAAGCCACTCAGAACAGGATGAACTGTTCTGTGCTGAAGGAGTCAGGGATTATTATGTTCTCTTTACTAATGTCAGAAATGCATCATTTTCTTCTCTTTCTTCATCTTCTGTGCAAGTCAGTTGAAGGAGCATATTGGTGTTTCCATGCACTTGAGTAAATGTGTGTTTACAGCCCATTTTTGCTTTTTTTTTTTTTTGACTTTGCAGGAGCTCATTGGTTTTAATTACTATCTATCTACAACTATGATGTTCTTAATAAAACACTTGTACTTATAATGGTACTCGTACTTGTACTCGTCATCTTCTGCTTATCTGGGTCCGGGTCGTGGGGGCAGCAGCCTTGGCAGAGAAGCCCACACAGCCCTCTCCTCAGCCACTTCCACCAGCTCTTCCGGGGGAATCCCGAGGCATTCCCAGGCCAGCTGAGAGATATAATCCCTCCAGCATTTCCTGAGTCGGCCCAGAGCCCCCCCCTCTGGTTGGACACACCCGAAACACTTCCCCAGGGAGGTGTTCAGGAGGCATCCTCACTAGATGCCCGAACCACCTCAACTGGCTCCTCTTGATGTGGAGTCCATCCTGGATGGATGAGCTCCTCACCCTATCTCTAAGGCTGAGCCCATCCACCCTGAGCAGGAAGCTCATTTTGGCCACTTGTTACTCATGACCTCATTCTTTCGGTGATTACCCAGAGCTCATGACCGTAGGTGAGGGTTGGAATGTTGATTAACCGGTAGTTGGAATCCTGTCGATCTCCTGCTCCATCCTATCCTCACTTGTGAACTCGATCCTGAGATACTTAAACTCCTCCACCTGAAGCATGACTTCCCCCCTGACCTGGAGAGGGCACTCCACCCTTTTCCAGCTGAGGACCATGGCCTCAGACTTCGAAGTGCTGACCTTCATCCCAGCCACTTCACACTTGGCTGCGAACTGCCCCAGTGAGAGCTGGAGGTTGCTGCTCGATGAAGCTAAGAGGACCACAACATCTGGAAAAAGCAGAGAAGAGATCCTCCCACCACCAAAGTCGAACCCCTCTACCACCTGGTTGTGCCTTGAAATTCTGTCCATAAAAGTTATGAACAGAACTGGTGACAAAGGGCACCCCTGGCAGAGTTCAACCCTCACCGGGAACAAGTCCACCTTACTACCAGCTATGTGGACCAGACTCGCTCTCCTTCCTTCCTACTTCGGTACAGGGACTGAATGGCCATGAACAAGGGACCATCCAACCCGTACTCCCAGAGCACCCCCCACAGGATACCCCTGGGAATGTGGTCATAAGCCTTCTCCAAATTAACAAAACACATGTGGACTGGATGGGCAAACTCCCATGCTCCCTCCAGCACCCTAACAAGAGTAAAGAGCTGGTCCACGGTTCCACACCCAGGACAAAAAAACGCTTGCTCCTCCTAGATCCGAGGTTCAACTATCGACAGTACCCTCACTCGGGAGGCTGAGAAGTTTAATCCCCCTATAGTTGGAACACACCCTCTGGTCCCCCGTCTTAAAGATTTCAGACCACCATCCCGGTTTGCCACATCAAAGGCACTGCCCTCATCCACGCAATGTTGCAGAGACCTGTAAACCAAGAGAGCCCTACAACATCCAGCCCCTTGAGATCTCATCAACCCCCAGGACTCCTCCAGAGTAGTTTCACTACCTTGGCGACTTCTGCCCTGGAGACTGGTCCACCTGTCTCCTGGTCTCTTAGCTCTACTTCCTCCAAGAAACATATGTTGGTGGGATTGAGGAGCTCCTCAAAGTATTCCTTCCATCGCCTGACTATATCCTCAGTTGACGTCAGCAGCTCCCCGTCCCCACTGTGCACAGTGTGGATAAGTTGCCACCTTCCCCCCGAATCTCTTGGGAGCCAGTCGATAGTCCTCCTCCATGTCATCACCCAACTCCTCCCACTCCTGAGTCTTTGCCTCAGTGACTCCTATGGCTGTGCAATGCTTGGTCTGCCGGTGCCAGTTGGCTGCCTCTGGAAACCCACAGGTCACCCATGCCCTGTACAGCTCCCCTCACATCTGGCGTCCACCAGTGGGTTCAGGGTTTACTGCCCCAACTGGCCCCCACTACCTTATGGCCACAGCTTGCCACAGCAATGGCCTCTGCCTTGACAATGGTAGAGAGGAACAGAGTCCATTCGGACTCAATGTTCCCCTCCACCCTCAGGAAGAGGTTGAGGCTCTGCTGGAGGTGAGTTGAAGATCATCCTGACAAGTTCTGCCACCAGGAATTCCCAGCAGACCCACACTACTCATTTGGGTCTACCGGGTCTGTGGTGTCTTCCCCTGCCACCTGATCCAACTCACAACCAGGTAGTGGTAGGTTGACAGCTCTGCACCTCTCTTCACCAAGTGTCCAGAGCATACAGCTGCGGGTCTGATGAAACAACTACAAAGTCAATCAATGATCGGTGACCTAGGATGTCATGGTGCCAAGTGCACCGTTGGACATCCTTATTTTCAAACATAGTGTTAGTTATGGACAAACTGCAACTTGCACAGAAGTCTGACAACTGTACACCACTTGGGTTCAGATTGGGCAGGCCATTCCTCTCCGCCCTCCAGGCCACTCTGTCATTGCCCACATGGACATTGAAGTCCCCCAGTAAGACAATGGCACCCCTTTTGGGGCACTTTCCAGCACCCATCCCAAGGACTCCAAAAAGGGTGGGTAGTCTGGACTGTTGTTCAGTGCATAAGCCCTGTCAACAGTCAGTACCCATTCCCCGACCCGAAAGTGCAGGGAAGCAACCCTTTTGTCCACTGGGGTAAACTCCAATATGCAGGCAGAGAGCCTGGGGACTATCAAAAGCCCACCCCTACTCTCCATCTTTCCTCCAGGGCAACTCCAGCAAAAGAGAGAATCCAACCCCTCTCTAGGACTTGGGTTCCAGACCCGACACTATGTGTTGAGGGGAGGTAACACTCAACCTCTTCAACAAGCTCCTGCTCCTTCCCCGCCAGAGTTTCCATAATCGAGGATTGGTCTGCCAAGGACCCCACTTTGGTCTGCTGTCCAATCCACAAAGCACCAGACCCTAATAAAACACATTCAATCAAATACTTTTTGAAAGTAAAATAAAATCAAGAAATAGGATCTAAAAACTATAGTGACCATAGAAAAGAGAACTTAAATTATCTTCAATTTTGATATTTAACCTAAAGAAAAGTTGGCTTAATTTATCAGACTTGAAACTAGACCTAGAACTATTTTTGTGGTGATCGTCACATGACTTTTTTTATACATTTAACCTTTCCAGCATGATTTATCACCATTTATTATAATGCTATCCTTTAAATGTTAAATTTTTAAGCAAAAAAATCATATATTTTCCTACGTTTAATTTACTGATCATCTTCATGTTCATCAAAACAGAGAAAACAGAAGAAAAAGTGACTTTTAAAGCAAACTATATCATTAACTGACTATAAAAACAAGTGTCTACAGCCACATTCATTTGTGAAACTTAGATGGATTTTACTGGTGAATCAATGTTTTAGAAGATAATGGTGTTTCAGTGTTCACTCTGAAGTCTCTGAATGTCAAAATGGGTCATATATGAAGACGCTGAAAAGCTGTGAAGCTGCAATTTACCTGAATTATTAAAATTATTGAAGGTTTATAAGTTATTGAATATTGTAGATCAGTAAATCTGAGGTCATGAGTGGCTCAGGTGAGATAATAAATAGAACATGTTAAAAAAATATCCAGATTTTAAAGGTTGGAAAGGGTTAATCTGCTTTAGTTCAATAGAAATGTGAGCTGAGACCGAGTGCAGAATAGCATTTTAAAAGCTAGAAAAGTAAATTTAAAAAGAAACAGGAATGTTAATGTGTTTTCCCTCTGGGTTTTATGGTTACTCATTAACAGCTACTGCTCACTTTACTGTCGGGGAGGGGTCACACTGAAGGAGCATGCACACAGTTATAAAACTGGACCAAACGTCCTCACTGTGGGACAATGTTCTCGTCTTTTTTCCATGTCTTAAACTTTTTAAATTGTTTTCTTTGTGATCTGTGACAGGATCTGACCATTGACCTATTTTTAGATTTTTATCTGATCCCATAATTAATAGTTTCACTTTGTACTTTCTGTTTGGAATCAGTTCATGACTTCACTTTGTTGAAGTGATCAGCAGGAAGTATAGACTAAAAGGGAAAAAAAGGAGTTTTTGCTGATCTGACAACTCTGTCTACATACAAATAAAGGGCAGCTCATTTTATAATTTTCTCAGCAGGAAAAATCTCAGACAGACACACGACTGATTCAGCAAAAGTACTCACACCTGTAACAGCAGCCACAAAACTATTTAGACTAAAAAAAAAAAACACTCACTGTTCCAGAAGTTTCACTTACACATGACCCTACAACACAGCTAGAAACACTCCACACTTGTACACTTGAAATACTTATATTATTACCAGTGATACTGAAGTAAAAACTGTCATTAAGTTCTGTTTATTGTTTCTTGAAGACACCAAGATTAAACCATTCTAGTATTGAATTTCTGTATATTATTACACTACATCCATGGCTATTTCTCTTGGTGTAGTAAAATTCTCTTGGTATAATAAAATCTGAGAAATTATTGTCATATCACTGTTTCCCCACTTATCAGCAATTTCAAAGATCAAAGATGGGAATAATGTTGAGGGACATATTTACTCACTCACATATTTCAAAACAATGTATTTGATGAACCCATTAACTTATAGTAACCAACAACTAACATCAGCATTCTACTGTATTTAGCAGGATTATATGATAGGAAAGGTATTAAGTCTGAAGAATCAACGCAGACCTATTTCAGCCTGGAGAAAAAATACTGCATATGATCAAATTTGGTATTTCTTTCTTTTGTTATGTAACATGTTCAAATTATATTCTACATTCAAGTGTAAGATATTTCATGATAAATTGACATCTCTTTATCGTATCAAATGATAATATTTGCTAATAAGTGGTTAATGTTAGTTAATGTTAGCTAATGTTAGTTGTTAATATTTATTATTTACATTTAATTTATCAAATGTCTAGTTTTACCTTGAAACATGGTCAGAGGTGCCTCTGGATTGTTCACTGTACACTGTCTCCACAGTGGCTGGTCAATGCAAATCAGTCACATCATCACACCATGATAATTTTGTCAGATCGACTGGTTGATGTTACATTTCCATATTAAACATAGTTGAAGTTTTAGATGAAGGTAACATACTGAACAGTTGC
The DNA here is from genome assembly GCF_902148855.1 of Sphaeramia orbicularis. NCBI lineage: Eukaryota > Metazoa > Chordata > Actinopteri > Kurtiformes > Apogonidae > Sphaeramia > Sphaeramia orbicularis. The sequence goes on along the minus strand of NC_043968.1, from coordinate 37,350,788 downwards.
TCAGAATATTCAGTTTTTTGTGTTTCTTCTATTGCTATTCTAGCACAGTACAGTTTAATAAAAAGAAATGCACCTGAAAATGTGCAGAATAGGTCCTTTTAAGATTATTTCTGTCTCTCAGCAACCACCATGTTTGTGCTTTTGTTGCACTAAGCTAAAAAGATTGATTGCTGGATTTCCTTCATTATCAAGCATCTGGTTTTATATTCTTCTTCCTGTAAACAAACATCATCACCATGTGCCACTGCCCTTCCGCTTCATGTATCTGTCTTAATCTTCCCTTTCCTCCTGCCGTCTAATCAGCCAGCTATTGTGTTAAGGAAAAGGCAAACAGTAGAGGCTTACCTGCTAACAGATGAAGAAATGAAGGCAGAGTATGTGAGGAAAAGCATACAACATCGAGATGAAGTAGATTTAGGTGAAAGGGTGAATAAAATTACTGCTTTAAACAGAAAATTTATATTCTTACTATATTTTTTTGTGATAATCTAAGCATAATCTAAATTTCTATGTCCTAATCTCAGATTTTGTTTATGTTTTATGCATCTTCAGCTTTTTTCACCCATAACGTTTTAGACTTTTGACGCACTTTGCCCTGCTTCCCACAAAGAAATGGTCTGACACATAAATTAAGAGACAGATTATTTGCATTTAACAAATGAGGTTAGGTTTGCAGCTACAGGTTTTTTCATTATGGATTCATATACTGATTGTGGTTTCTATTAACTGATATTAACTGAGGCAAAATTTCCCGAAACAGCCCAAAATACTTGTTGTACATAACCTCCCACTGCCCAAGGATAGGGCTGCTTTTTTGATGAATCCAAAACCCAAATGTGTTCAGTTTTCCATCAGATATGTCATTAAATATGACATATTTCACAAGCAGTAGTACATATCTAGTTTCTGGATTTTTTTTTTTTTTTTTTTTTTTTTCAAGCAATGTACAGCTTCTGAAGACTTGACAGAATTGCTTCTTAAAAGAACTGCAGATGCTTTGGTCATTAAAATTGATGCAAATACAATGGAGAAAAAAAATCCTGAAAAGCATAATAACAAAAGTCAAAAGTGCAAAGAGATAATCATAAACAGAGTAAAAGAAATAAACAAAAAACCACAAAGCTATTGTAGGGAATATAGCCTCAAAACCACTGACATGGGTTTGAACCAGAACAACAAGAAACCCTAGATTCATATCCAGCTGTTGAAAAGTCTGCAGCCTGGAGGAACTGAAAACAAATGTAATTTAATGTGAATTGTCTTCATGCTGTTTTTATTATTCTGTTCACCCTCTGTGCTGTACATGCAGAGAGGCTGAAGCACAGTAAAGGGGAGGTGAATTACAGTAATCTTTGTGGATTGCGCAGGATTAACTCCTCGGACAGAAGCAGGTCCGACAGACAAAAGCTCCCTCATCATCCGCTGTCTGTTGCAGAAACAGGACACCAGCCGACAGCTTAGAGACCAAACAGCAGACGGGTGCCATCGATTTCCTTCATTTTTGGCTCCTGACATGTCCCAACATGGCCAACTGGGCTGCTCACATGTTTCATAGCGGAGTTAAAACGTCTGCCAGCTGAGCCCCAAATGACGCTAAAGAACTCTTTGAGGATGTGACTGTACACTGATATTTAACAAGTTAATGAGCTAAACTGTCTTTTTTGCATTTACTGCTGTTTTATCTCATGACGAGGACTATAAAATTAATAGAAAGTCAATTAATACCCAAAAACAAACAGTTTTGTTGCTTTTTCTACCTGTTCTCCACAGCAAAACATCAACAGTAATATAAAAGGGACAGAATGCTGCAACTAATTTGTATATAATGAAATAACCAACACACTTTCATGCCTGAGTGACAGTATAAGTAGCTTGCTATTCCCAAAATGGTATATATCCACTCACAGTGAATAGTGAATGGAATAATGAAGAGAGTAATGAATTTCCATCCCAGGGTAAAAAAAAACTAAACAAAACAAAAACTTGATCTGTACCTGTAGTGTGAAAAATTCTACGGAACTATTGCGTTAAAGCTGTAACAATGCCATGGCTAAAACTGATTTAGGCATGAAAAAACACGTTTAGGGTTAGAAAAAAGGGTCGGGAGTGGCTTAAACATGAGAGTAAGAAAAATGAGTAAACCTGTTTCTACACACATTGACCTTATGATGAACTGAAACTGGGTCAATTTATGTCCCTTCAAGGATTGTCCTATTTTGTTTTTGTGGTGATGTCAGGCTGGAAATAACCTTGTCATTTGTTGCTTTGTAAAACTTGGCAGAGCACCAGCTAAATCTGTTGTTTTCTCTTTAAGGAGGGTTTACACTTGATCGTTTAGATTATTTGCTCTTCTCAGCAGATTAAATCGTTCCTCATATTTATTGTCTGCCTGCTGCTGTTCAACTGTATGCGTTGGACATGAATTAATGTACATTTAGCTGTAAAACACATTTAAACACAAATGTTTTTAAGTACTCATGTGTTCTTGTGCTAAGAAATACATTATGACCAGAATGTGTTGAAATGTTGAAGTTCCTGAATACATGGCAGTCATACACAAGACTTACCCTTCAACACTTAGGCCCAATCCTGATTCACCCCTTAGCCCTCCCCCTTTACCCCTACCCCTTGGCCCTTGCACGTAACACTACCCCTTGAAACGGAGCTACAAGGGGTAAGGGTTGAAACATTCTCCTATGAAATGGGACAACCCTTCGAGACCTGTTAGATCAGGGGTGTCAAACTCATTTTCTTCCGGGGGCCACATTCAGCCCTATTTAATCTGAAGTGGGCCGGACCAGTAAAATAATAGCATGATAGCCAATAAATAATGACAGCTCCAAATTGTTTTAGTGCAAAAAAATAACATTCGATTATACCGATATTTACATTTACAAACTATCCAGACAAAAAGGATGTGAATAACCTGAAAAAAATGGAATTTGTTAAGAAATCAAAGCAAAATTTTATCAGTATTATCCCTCGACTTATCATTTAGACATGTGTTTTATAGGTCAGATCTACAAAGGCACAAAACATTTAGTAACAGGCAGAATATTGTTAAAATTGCACTTAATTTTCTTCAGACTTTTCAGGTTGTTCATATTTGTTCAAGTTATTCACATTTTAAAGGATAGTTTGTTAATGTAAACATTTTGATAATGTAATGTTTTTTTGCAGTAAATTAAAGAGAAACAATTGGTGTTGTCATTATTTATAGGTCATTATGATATTATTTTTGACTTTGATGCCCTAACTTGCACTATGCAAATTCATCCCACGGGCCAGATTGGAACCTTTGGCGGGCCAGTTTTGGCCCCTGGCTGCTTGTTTGACACCTGTGTGTTAGATCATCAGCAGATGCTGCTATAAACAGATGTGAAAACTTTGTTTCCAAAAGTATTCTTCATGCCATCGGTTGGTGTAACCGTCTCTGTTGCATGGGTTTTGGTCATCTTTTTGCGGCTATCTACCACAAACTGCAGAAATGTGATCTATAACACATTGAAACGGCATTAAACAGTCAATCAAATGATTAAGTTGTTTACAAAGAAAATACGTACATTTGTGTGTTTCTTTCATCTCACTGCTGCACTTTTTGGCTGTGTTTACCTCCATCTTGCCAATGATTGGAACAGAATTATAGGAAATTTCTCCTACCCCTCCGTTCGTAGTGTGGTCCTTGAAAATCTCCGTTTTGATGGTTATACAGCCCTACGCCTTAGCCCTTCCCCTTCATCTAATTGAGAATCGGGACAACACTACCTCTTCACATGTACGCGCAAAATGGAGGGGTAGGGATCAGGGGTGAATTGGGATTCAGCCTTAAACACTGGTCTGTTTTCCACTTCAGAGAACATTTACATTGACCAGTTTTTCCCTCTCTTCACATACTTCATGCACAAATACACCCGCTATAAACACTAATACATAAAATCACACATTATTGCATTCTGGTGTATGAGATGGAAGATGTTTTATGGCTCTGGTGTTACCTTCATTAAAACCCACAAAGACCTAAACACCCACCAATGAACAAGATCATCTACTAATCAGCTAAAATGTTTAATAGCTTTGAAACCACTAATCCTATCTGTACGTGTAAATAATTCAAGTAAAATGCAGTTTCTCATCTTTTTAGCAGAATCAAATATTTCTTGTTTGGATGTTCAGAGGCTCTGTAGTTAACGTGGAAACACTGTCATCCTCTACCATAATGATTCACCAATAAAATACATGTACTTTGACCAATGCCAGTGGCTGTAGCTGCTTGTTTTTATGTTCACTTAGATATATATAGATTATTGAAATAGTCCCTTTGGCTTCAGTTTTCTCTGTTCTGTTATTAAAGCCTTTGCATTTATTCTGAGCTTTTATGAACATCTTGTATAGACAAATACTATTCAGTAAAAAACACAGGGGGTAAAATAATAAATACTACTAAATCACGTAGGAAAGGATGGGTGTAGAGAAAAAAATAAGGATACCACAAAAACAGATCAAAGTCTTAAAGGGTTAAGATAAAGATAGCGTGAGAGAAGTGCATAAATCAAAACAATCATTCAATATATTGAATGCCCTGAACTTAGACAAAGGAGAAAATCAAGTTAAACAGTTATTTTTAGCTTGTTTGTTTCCATGATTGTTGTCAAGGAAACCTGATTATCTGTATCAGTCCCTGGATGATAGAGGCTGATAATCTCTGCTGACACATAAATGTGCATTTGGAGCAGGTCTGTCAGTGTTGTACGACTCTGCTGAGCATTTTGAAGGATTTTCCACACCTGACACATGCATTGCATAATTGTTTGACATGAATGGAGGAGAAAGGGTGTTTACATTTACACTGTTGCCATAAAGTTGGAATAATGTTGATTTCAGACTCATTCCTATGTTTATTCCTATTTCTACACATCAGTAATCACCTTTGACCAGTTGTAATGGTTACATACTGAGTCCCAGTTACACTTTATCTATCAAGATTGTCACAATCATGTCATGAGAAGAGGTAAAAATATTTTATTTCAACTTTATGAGCGACAGTGTATTTGTGCAAATATCTTGCTGTACATAGCAGCTCTGCAGGTCGGAAACCAACTCAGTTTAAGCCTTTGCACGTGTGTGGAGAGCACTAACTTTACATCAAGACATAAATGAAACCCGGTAAAAGGATTCGAAGTAATTTCCCTGCTTGGATTTTGGGAGGTTCAAAGAAAAACACAGATCTGTATCAGGGTGGGACGATGCATAAGAGTCCTCTGTGTGTGTGCAGGTCATGCTTTACAGCATATTTTGTTTTGGTCTTATCTGGGATCCTGTCCTTATCCATGCAGACAATCAGCTTCAGATACCAAGAGGCTGGGATAAGCTCACTGTATGACACACATTCATCATTCATACAGCTTTTATAGAGCAGCTGAACACTGACCTTACTGTCAGGAAAGTAAAATACACACCTAGGACTTACAGACCTATGGCTGAAACTTGCACAGACTGTATATTGTTTGGTTAATAAAAAAAGTTTCAAATTGACCAAAAGATATATTGCTGCCATAAATATTTCATTTGGTTTAGTTATTTTTTTTATGTAAGCTTGTTATTTTAAACAAAGTTCATTCTGTTTAGAAAGCAGAGACATGTGAGGAAGGCAGGCTGTGTTGGCAGAGGAGGAAAATCTTATCCTGCCAATAAATCTCCTTGAATTGAATTAAACTGTGTGTGCATATGTGTGTCAATACGTCTCACAAGTCTGTTTGGGAACGGCTCCTTTCAACTTGGAGTTCAGTGCTGCTGTATTTCCACGTCCTGGTAGATTAGAAGTAATTTAATTTAGTACTCGGGAAGAGTTTTTCAGGGACACAGTGGATTCTTCATGGCTTACAACTACTTTCACCCTAAAATACCTGCTGCAGTGTGCATTTTGAGCTGAACAAACACATTCATGTCTGGAAACTTGTTTTTTCAGATTAACCTTCAATAACCTTCCTGCTAAGTGGAAGTTGAATTTACTCCATGGATACCCTGCCTGAATCCAAATCTTTACTTGCTTTTGTAGTGACTTCATCTATGTTTTCTCATGTTGGACTGTCATGTGCATGCAGGGGCTTGATATGAGCAGTTGATCTCTTCATTGTTTGTCTAAGCTGGGCTTATCACAGTGAACGCTATCAGCAGAGTCTTACAGTTCACAGACCTGCAGTTGTGTCATTGCTCCAACACGGGACACATTCACAGTCAAACTATAGCTCACTATCCACATTCAGAGAAGGTTTTCACTCATATCTGACGTGAAAATTCAGTGGTAGCTCTGAGAGTAAATAACAATAGTTCTCTTTCTGTGACCACAGAGACAATCATTTACATGTCTCCAGTTCTCTTGTTATGACCTCTCTGTTGTGAGGTACGCTGTTGTTGTTGATAGGTCATGCCAGACAAAAGAACAACACAAGAACAACTTGAAACTGTAATGTTTTTACCAACTAACAAAATACTTGGCAAATTAGTGAAAATAACATTACTTACAGCCTTATTGAACTGCCTTTTTGTTTGTCAGACAAATGGCCTTGTGTGTTTATGTTCTTTGGCCTCGTTGCAGGTTTGATGAATCCTCCAGGAGGAAGATTTACAAAATGTCTGACTTCTAAACCTTTGTTTGCAAGAAGTTTCCAACATCTGATGAAATTCAGTAATGACCCATTTTTATCTCATGAAGAACATCATTCCCAAACAAGCACTGTTTTTGTAGTGTTAAATTCAAACTTAAAACTATAACATTTCTGCATTACAATAATTAAAAATACGCAATCCTATGTAATTTTGTTGACATGGGTAATCACATTAAATGGGATATTTCCACTTATGTCGTTAATGTCAAAATCTAACATCTTATGCAATATAATGACTGCGGTTTAATGATGTTAGTGGCATTGTAAATGTTACTAGAGAATTTTATTTGACCAAAATAACATAATATGAAACATCATTTAACATAATATGAATAACACTTTAATAATCATCAACATTTGCTGCTATGCATTTTGTTGTACTTTTTATTGAGGGACCTGGAGCAGCAGAAATTATCTACTGTGATTTAAAGAAACCTGATGACAAGTGAAATCTCCTAAATACATAATTCAGTAATGGCCATGTTTTGGAAAGAGAAAGAACGTTTGTTTTAACAGATTTGTTGGAAACAAAAAATTCATCAACTTTTGTGAAGTTTTGATGCCTTTCCAACACCCTAATATTTCGTTGTACTTCACTGTTGCATTCACTGTGGCATCATTTCACTAAGCTTATGCAACATCACAACATTTATTTCCATCCTTTTTTGGACACATAACATTGCTGAACCTTGACCTGACCAACTGATTCAACCCCAGATCATAACACCACAACCACAGGCTTGAACTGTAGACACTAGGCATGATGGGTAATCACTTCATCTGCCTCTCTTCTCACCCTGATGTGTCCATCACTCTGGAAAAGGGTGACCTCTTTCCACTGAAACACAGGCCAATCTTTATGGTCTATCAAAGTGATGGATGTTTAAGAAATGAGAAGCTCCTGCATCAGTTATAGAACTTGTAGCAGCTGAAACATCTTAATCACTGCAGTAATTATCAAATCCATCTGATGACTTTTTTGGCCAGGCTGTGTATGATTAAAATGAGCTCAAAGTGAATGAAATTAATTTAGTGATACAATAATTTAGTAGTGGTCAAAGAACTATGAAACCTACTTTGTTTTATCAGATTTTTTGGAAACGAAAGCGACACCCTCTCATCTCTATAACAGCTAAAGCTATGAATATCTTAAAACAAAGACAGTCCACAGCCATGCATTTTCTTTCATGGTGCTCATCCTTCCCGGCCACTCCCACAATAACCATGACCAGCCGTGTAATCCTGCTCCTCCAGCTGCTGTCCAACCTGCAGCTCTAAGTGTAGGTCTGTGTGTGATTAAGTGATACATTGAAGCTGCGTGTGATCCTCAGACAACATTCCTCTGCTCTTTGATCAGTAGACACTCAAGTGTTTTGTCTGTTGGGATGAAATACTGGGCCTGCAGGGGAAACACCGGATGCTGGGATGTACTCTCAACGAATAATCAGCATCTGTTCTCAAAAATATACAGTATGTATGTGTGTGTGTGTGTGTGTGTGTGTGTGTGTGTGTGTGTGTGGATGCTAAAAACTCAATCCATGCCATGCAGGAAGATGCATCAACCTGAAACACTTTTGCACACCTTCATGCAGTCTGCGGATCAGTTTCACAGCCCAGAGGCTATTGGAGCTCAGGCTGGATATTCAACACCTGTAACCCCGAAGATAGAGTCCAAACACACACAGAAACACAGTCATGACAAAAAACCCCACAAAATGCACAATGAGCTCTGCTGTTTCCTGTTTGTAATTCTTTAAGAGGTAAATATCTGCTTCCTCTTAGCCTTCAAAGATATGTTTAGTGTCGTCTGGACCTTCAGACTTGGGGGTTCAGGGTTAGGAAACTTTTAATCGCACAGATGTTAAATTTGTTCAGCAATAGTTGGTTCATTTGTTTTCTCTAACGTCTAATGTTTTTTGTTGTGGAGCAGACACTACTGAGAAGTTATCTTTTATCAGACAGATGCAGAGTTTTTGTCAGTACTCATGGCCATTTGTTAGTTTCTGTAAGTGCTCAGGTGCAGTGCTTGAGAGTGTATGACGAAGACCCTGACATGACTTTAGTTGTAGCTTGAGCCAAACACTGCATTTAGTTTTCCAAACCTTTTCATATCATTCATCATACCAATAAAAATTCACTAACAATACAGGTAAATGAGGACATTTGTTGCATGTCATCCTTCTCTCTCTTGCTGGTTTTGAAAATGTTTGCTTTGCTGTCACTATTAAAAAAAGACAAAATATCAAAATATGTATAAAAGTCTCTAGAATCCCAGACTAATATTTTAAGTCATTTTATCTGGTTTCTTAGTTTTGTAGTGTAAGTTATGTTTGCCTTGATTGAACCTTGAATTGGGCTAAATCACTAAAATGCTGGTTTGCTGCATTTAAGTTGTTTTTCTTGGGTAATAGTTTCTGTAAAGCATTTCAGTTTTGCAAGTTTTTGGTCATTATAATAACAGTACACAGTAGAATTGTAACAGAAAATAAGAAAACTGTTAAACGATGCAAAGACCTGCCTTTTGTTCTGTCATTTAAGAGTGTAGCCAAAGGCTGTTTCTGTGGGAGAGATCATCTTTAGCCAAGCGTTACCCCTGCATCGCCCCTGCAAAGCTATTTTATGAAAATCCATTGGTATTCTATTTTCTTAAATTCTGAATTGTTATTTTGTCAGAACACAACTTGCATAAAAGGTAGTTTATATCTAGGTCAGCAGCGCAAGAAGGATTTTTTACATAATGAAACCTGAAAAGCATCAAATCCCCAGCAGAAACACACTCACAGCTGGTTCTCACCTGTAGAGTAGTTTTAAAACAGACCCACCCGCTCACCTCCCCTATGGTTCAGCCTTTAAATTAGAGAACAGACGCACACCCACCTGCGAGAAAAGGAAACACACACACCTGTGCACACACAGAAACAACACACTTCAGTGAAGCTCTTGTTTCAGTCCCTTTGTCTGTAACACACTCATCACACACTCATACCTACACAAGGTAACTCTGTCTTTACTGAGTGAGCTCATAAGAGCCAGAGGGGCTGGTTTTATAAATATGACACATTCCTCAAAGTGTGACCCCTCACCTTTGCCCAGCCTTCAATGCCCTAACCTGACCTCTCTTATAGTGCTTTTCACCACCCTAAACCAGACTGACAGCCCAACTTCAGAGCATAAGTTGTGCTATGCTTATTCTGTGTATACAGCCACAAATGAACATTAAATCTATAAAAAGAAAGAGCTTTAATTCATCTTTACACCTGGACTCTGTGATTTGATGTTGCTGCAGGTCTGTGTATCGTCCACTGTCTGCTGAATCTGCTCGTACTTTGAAAACAGATTAATGTTTAACCAGATCATAAGCTGCAGACACACACCCCTGTTTATCACAGGATTATCTGCTCCAGCACAGAAATGGCATTAAACCATTGAAACCATCTGAAGCAAACCCAACTAAATGACTCGTTTCAGTGTTCTATCAATATTTTAGAAAATACAGTTCAGCCAGGACAGTATTTAAGACTGTTTTAAATCGTGGTACATCACTAAAGATGCAACATTGATAAAATTCATGTTGTTATGTAGTCATTAAAAGACCAGTAAAGGATAGCAGAAGCAACTCATTTTACACATTTGATGCCAAATGAAGCATCCTTTATTTATTTCTAGCACATCTTATCATTTGTGTTTTAGCAAGTGATAAAAATGTGTTATGTCATGATGTAAACAATGTTTCAACTGGATGTAATACTTAAGTTTGTATGGCTTAAATTAAGGAAGCTACTGTTGGTCATAGTTCCAGCCTTGGTGGAGCTGGTTCCAATACAAGGGGTCAAATTAGCAAAGTGAAAGTATTTTTCATTTTTAGTGTTTACAGCCACAACAAATCACAGTGACATGTACTGTATGTATGATGACAGATTCAGTGTAGGTTCAATATAGTAAGTTTGCATTTCCTTATGATTTTCCTTATGAACGTGGCATTACTAAATTTCTAGGTGTCAGTCAAAGGTGCATACGTAGTCATAAGTAAAAAATAATATAATATGTGAACATAAAGATTGTGTCACTTGTCTATGTCATGCCAGATGTTTTTGGTATTAGCGGATTCCATTTCTAAGCTAATGGAAGCTAGCATTGTGCACTGATGCTAAGCTCGCATACACAGATCCTTTGTAAGTGTTGCAGACAGATGTGGTACCTCCACTGTCCATCTGGAATAGGGGTAAAAGTTTATCTGGGTTGTTTAGCCAGTGACTGGACAGCACTGAGTGCAGCACATTTACAAAATACAGTCACGGAAAAAAATTATTAGACCATCAAAAGTCATCAAAAACAGTGATTGTGCAATAGAGTACTAACTCCCGTGTGTATCATGTGACTAAAACAGACAGAAAAGAAAACATGGAATGCCTAAAAACACTGTTTTTGTCAGTACAGTGCCATAGCTACTGATGTAAGAACTGAAGTGACTTTGGTTATTATCAAGAAAACAAGAAAAATGGCTAGATATCAGTTCTGAAATTAAGCTCTTATGAGCTATTTTTGTTGTTATTGTTATATTTGTCCAAACAAATATACCTTTAGTTGTACCAGGCATTACAATGAACAAGAAATTGATGAAAACAAGGGTGGTCTAATAATTTTTTCCACAATCGTAGTTTGAGTTTGTGAGGGTGTAGCTGGAGCTTGGAGGTTGTTGTTCTTCCACATAGCGATGGTGAACTTGCAAAGTGATAACACCCAGTTAGCAGAAAGAAGGAGAATGACTATCTTGCAACTTCACAATGGAATTATTCACAATTATTTCCGTAGACTAATTCCAGAGAGCCATACTGCACTGTTGCAACTCACTATCAACAAACGATCTGCTCTCACCTCAGAACAGATTCCAACACATACTTTGTACAATAACACAAGCATGTACACGGCTTTCATGTTGAACCTTAAAAACAAAATAGAACAAAAATGATGCATATTTAATCAAGTGCATAAAGAAGAACCATGTGATGTGAAGAGAATTTGTGTATGACCACAAAGTAGCATTTAATAATAAAATGTTTTTAGTATTTTATCATGCATACAAATATACTGTTACATCCCTCTGATCATGTCATGAACAACACGTATTTACTGTTAATGTAACATTAAGGTTGCATATCACACTGGAGGGGAATTAGTCATATTCACTGATAAACTCAGTATGAAGCAGGCCCATTAGAGGTCATAATAGTTTGATGAAGAATCTTTCATGAAATTGGGAGGATACCTGGAAAAACCTCAGCACTGACTGTAGCTCCAGTCTGTGTGATGGAATGTAGGTAACACCCATCATCACCCAACGTCACCCATCTGGCCAAACCACTAACCCACACTCCTCTTCCTTCACCACTAGCATATATTTTGAACCTTGTTATGTGGCTCTAACTCATGAATAAGCCGATTATTAACTGTACCTACTTTCACTTTGTGTCTTTATGTTCTTTTGTCATTACCATCAGATACAGAATATACATATATCTTCAAATATCTACAAATTGTAATTAAAGCGTCATTGAATTTAGAAAAATAGATTTTTTTGGTTAAATGTGCACAGGTTTTACAAATGCAAATATTTTAGATTTCTACAGCTGATCCAAGGTGAGGTGAAGTATAAATTGAGTCTTCCAGCTTGGTTACAGTACACTTCTGAATGCAGTGGTGGTTATAAGGGTTGTTTTAGGCCTTGCAAGTATTTTGAATATTTTTTAATGTATCTTAATATCAGACAAAAATTTCAGTCAAAATGTTTTTTTTTTACAGAAAGCTGCTCTTTTTGCTGCTCTGATTTGGTGAACCCACAGTAATCTTTGTGCTATTTTGTGCTCATGTAAAATACAGAGTACCATTTCAGTACCTTGAGAGTCATCATTTTTGCACCCTGGGAAAGTTCAATCTTCTTCTAGTCATCTTTGTGCCTCCATGCTCACAGCTGCCTAGTTACAGTGTAGTGGATGTATATTAGCTACGAGTTGCCCTCACTGGAATGTCAGAAATGTGTAACCAGACTGGCTCCAGTCTACAGTGACTGGACAGCAGCTTAACACCGTGACCATATCCATTCACCTCTATACATGTGCATGTTTGTCGTGGGTGCGGCGCTCAGTTGGCCTCTTGGGGGAAAGAAAGTAGATGCTGTCTTCGAAATGGTGATTACATTACAATATGCAGCCTTTTAGCATATTTGAAACAAGGCTTAAGCTAAATGATGCACAAATGTCAAGGAATTTAAAGCTGCAGCAGCAGAACTGCCAGAAAATTTGAATTTTAACTATGCAGCTCTATCCTCTCAATCTAAATCAGAACACTGAATATGAAGTTAAATAACCTGATGCCATTTCACATTACTGTGGAAGAGAGGGAAGCTGCTTTTCCAAGTTTCCGTGTTGAGCCACAGAGTAGAGCAGTACAGTCATATCTGAGGGAATCTTAATGATTGGTAATTACAGCTGTCAGTCATGTATTTAACCCCTCTACCTGTCTGAAAACATCTATGATTACTCATAGTCTGTATCACTGGGGACATTTTCTATAGCCTGAAAACAGAAGTGGGCAGGTAGTATTCCCTGTTTTGTCTCAGACCTCTTCAATTATGATAATCTGTTAAAGGTAATTATAGAATTGTTGCCCAGACACACTAAAAGACTATCAAGCCCTACAGCTTTAATTACAGGTAACAATAGCAACCTTGGTGCCAACTTGTAGACAGAATCAGTCCCCTGGAGCACCAGAAAAGCATATGATGCAAATAATACAACATCATAATGGTCATAACATTCACTGTTTTCTGTATTTATTTTCCTCTTGTAGCTCAGTGGACACTCATGGGAAGCATGGTGGCGGTAGCATGTCTGCTTATCTGCGCAGCGTGCATGCTTTGGATGCTTCACTGCAGCTTTTTAAAGGATAAGATGGTGGTTTGGCTCTCCCACATGTGCCAGATTTATTTTTGGTTCTTTTTCTAACCCAGATGGTTTTAAATTAGAGCCTGTCTGTCTAAAAATCTCCCAGCTTATCCACTGGTTGTTCCCAGTGCTGCATTTGTGTATTTCTGTGAATGTGTGTGTGGGTTAGGCTTGATTTAGTACAGATGTGCCATAGATTTCACCCTACTGCTGAACCTACTTTGCTGATGTTTTTTGGTGTTTTTGCAACATGGTGGGCTCTAAAATGAACTTACAACTTAAAATCAGTAATTCATCATTGAGTAGGAAGCATCCCCCTTTGCAAGTAGTTGAAAACAGAAGGTATATGCTCTTTTAATTGGCTCTCTGTGTAGTAATAGCTTCCAGTTGCTGGTCTGTGAAAGGGTGATATGAGGGGCATTAACCACAGCACCACCCACTGAAAACATGAGTAAAACTCTGATCCATTTTACGACCACATAAACTCTGTGGTTGGGTCAGTTTGTACCTAGAATGAACATACAGTGTAATATGGCTTCAGTTTGTGTGTTTTGACTTTCATCTGTGTTTTGCTGTGATGACAACATACAGGCACTATAGATGCATTTGTGGGAACATTTGGAGCCAATCCTATTAAACAATATGAGATACACATGAAAAACGCTTATGAGTAACATAGAAACAGGAAATAAAAGGCTTTATAAAATCTGTTCCTCATGTTTTCTGTTTTTCACCCCAGGTGAGTGTATCAAGCTCTTGCAGACAGTTTTATTTTGTTTTATCAGATGCTCATATCAAGAAGAATGTAAGGACTTGTTGAGTTTCATGTGCTTCTCCACCTTGAAAAGAATCATGTCTAGGGTGAAGCACTGAATGTGTACAAAATATTTGCATGAAAAGTTGTAAAATGTGTTTAACATGTGTTCAAGTTTTGAGCATGTCTCAAAGAGATAAGTCTGATGTAATACTGTTTTCAAATGTCCGGTTTGTCTGCCTTTAAAAGGTTAAATCTCTGGTTAGATCTCTGCACCAAACCATGTTTTATGGTAAAACCAACCTGCACCACAGGGAGACATGACTTCTCATTCTGGTTTGGCTGATTGTATTCCGTTGCTTCCCAGCCTCCCATTGTCCAGGGCATGACCTTAAAATATCCCAGATGAACAGATTTATAGATTTGGTGAGAAAAGTATTGTTTTCTGTGTCATTTCTCATTTTGAGGTACTTGGAGCAATGAAATCTGGATTCCTGACAAAGACTGCTGTTGTAGATTTGGATATCATTAAAATGTCATTTGTCAGGATGAGGTTCCTTTTGCCTGAAGACATATTCTTAGGTTCAATCAGTGAAGAAGAAGCAGAGCAAACTTTTGTAGGGGCTGGAGATGTCGCAAGAACCACTAACAGAGACCTGCAGCTCATTTTCACAGGGTGATTACAGTGTCTTCCTGCTGGGGCACGTTCACCATAAACTCTTTTAGGTGCACACTGATTATTGAGGGTAGAAGAAAATCTAATGGTTTAACTATTGATTACATGTTTTTGTTAAAGAACATGCATGCATCAACTACAGACCCGCATACAAACATACTACCAATGCAACCGAGGCCTCCTGGGAATTTAACATGTCTGAAAAAGACAGCTGTCTTTATGTGCCGTCCCACCCATGGAAAAGGCTACATGTGTACATTGGCCTTAGCAATTAAACACAATGCGTCAGTCCAGAGGCAACTATTAAATGTGTTTGGTGTCTGTATTTTAAGTTTATTTGATGTAAGCAGAAGCAGGAAAAGTATGCTGCAGAGGAAAAAAAAACTTAGAAAGCTAGCACTGCTTTGTTGCCTGTTGATCAAGGTAAGATTTTAGGGGTTTTTATTGACGTTTAAAAAAAACTGTGTTTCTAGTGGGTTCATTAAAATGGTGTCAAACCAATTTGAGCCCCTGCTCCTGCTCCTGCAGGGTTGCTGGTCTGTAACTAACCCCTGACCCTTTATTTAAAGACTGTGGTAACTTTATTCTAGTCTGTGGTGTGCTTTTCAGGCTTTTTTGGAATTACTGTGGTTTGAGGGTGACACTGATCCCAGATGAACTCTGTGGTGCCACCTAAGAGAGATAAAAAAGAAAACCTATCCTCTGGGCATTTGTGAATTTGGAGTAAAATGAATCAGGGCAACTTTACATTCTTTGCTGTCTATAGTGGTGACTTTGTTTTAATAAAGTTCACCATCCTTGAAACTTTGTTTACTCAGTGCAATGTTTTTTTAATCTACAGAACAATGGCATCATGTGAGCTATAATTTGAAATAAAGCAAAATAAATTATTCTACCCTGCTCAGTGTGTGTGATATAAAGTGACATCAAGTTGCAGATTGTGAACAAGCAAATACTCATCCACCCTCATCTACAGAGACCGAAAAGTCCCTCATCAAGTCAAAATAGTAGATAAGTTCTGTTACTGTTTAATTGTGTGATTCCCTGATGCTGCCAAGGGATCTCCTAATGTTTACAACAGTTACTCTTGTGGTCCAGTTGAGTGGATTTCTTGGCTGTGATGAGAGAGTGTAGTGAAATCACTGATGCGTTTGCTTACCTTTACTTTTAATTTTGACATTATGAAGAAGAAATGACATATAAAAATGCATGTGGGTTTTGTCCACGGTTTTTAAAAACATGACAGAGATGCTGTAAAGTGTAGATGGGCCTCATCTGCCGCAACACCTCAATCTGACAGTTATCTAACAAAACAGTCTTTTTGTTGTTATATTAGATCTTATCAGGTGGTGTCGTAATTTGCTAGTCTGAGGAAAAATTGCACCTCTCCCACAGGACTCCATAGAGACAGATCAGCCTGTAGTTGTGGTTTGATGACCCCAAGGCCATAACGTGGTTACACCCAGTCTGACATCTTCTACCTTTAATCTACTTATTTTGCCCAAAATAAATAGAAGCTGTGAAACGACACCAATCTGTCTGTATTATCCCGTTATTATTGTTATTATTATTATTATTATTTCCTTTTTATTTTATTTTTTATTTATTATGTTTTTTTCTTTTTCTGACTATTGTTTCTTTTTTTTTTTTTTTCTTTTTTTTTACAGAGATATAAAATATTGAGGAATGAACAACTAAATAAATAAATCTTTATTTTATACTATTTTTTTTTCCACCAATAATTAGAAGTAGAGTGTGTGCTGTGCTTGTTTTTATTACCGCTAAAGTGCATCTCGTTTTTACTGGACAGTGACAAAAAAATTTATTCTAAAAAGCAACGAAATAAAAAGAGAC
The DNA here is from genome assembly GCF_902148855.1 of Sphaeramia orbicularis. Taxonomy (NCBI): domain Eukaryota; kingdom Metazoa; phylum Chordata; class Actinopteri; order Kurtiformes; family Apogonidae; genus Sphaeramia; species Sphaeramia orbicularis. The sequence continues at coordinate 37,333,898 of NC_043968.1, read as the reverse complement.
CAGATTTGCCTCTCTACTCTTTGTTGATATCATTAAAAACACAATGTCCCATATTTCCAGGTGAACACACGGGAATAAAATTGCAATATTATAATATATCAAGCAGCAGATATGCTTTTATTGTAAACCATCCTAACTTGGTCAGTTTAGATCTGAAAGTATCAATCTGGAAGGTGATTGGATGACTGTAGCGTCGACTTGAATGATGGGCGGGGTGTGTTTAACTGTCACGCATTTGATTGGTGTGCTGCAGCTGGTTCACTCATGGTGGGCGGGGTTTGACTGTAGCCTGGCTGTCACACGCTGAAGTTAAACCATACATTCAACAGAGTAACGGACAGGCGGCCTTTAACTGGAGATTTATACTTTAACGCGTTAATAATTGGCAGTTTAATAAAAGTCACTGTATGTCTTTAGTTTATATATCCAAAAAATAGACGTCACTGAAGCAATGTGAAGTTTTCTATGTGCTTGGGGTCATGCCGGTAGAGTAAATCGAGTGTTTGACGGAGAGGAGGAAGGAGGATCGGGACACCGTTGAGCGGATTTGAAAGAGGAAATCATCCCAGACTGAGCTAACATTGACTCCTGCCCATACTAACAGACGGGTCTTCAGTGTTCAGCAATACAGAGTTTGTTCTAAGTCAAGAATTGTCCAGCTTTGGGTTTTTTTGATGTGGTCGAGAAGTTTTTTCCGCAAATGACGTGGAATAGCACGATGAGCAGTGGCTACAGCAGTTTGGAGGAAGACTCCGAGGAATACTTTTTCACAGCCAGGACCTCCTTCTTCAAGAAACCCTCCGGCAAACTCACAGAAAGCAAGGTACGAAGAATACTGTCAGCTCTAGTTACTACAATATTTGTGTGTTTTGTGTTAGATACCCGTCTCACATCTCAGTCACAAGGCAGTTCTGTAAGCCTCACAGAAGCTTTAGTGAAACCAGCCTTTCCAGTGGACACTGTTTACAGACCAGTGGCACATTTATGACATCTGTCCCATTTACCAGTCACCTGAAGTCAAGGGCGTCAAAAGCACGGCCCGCGGCCCAAAACCGGCCCTCCAAAGGGTTCAGTCTGGTTTACAGGATGAATTGCAAAGTCCAAAAATTACAGAAGACATTGACAGTCAGTGGTGTCTCTATGTCTTGACAAGTTGTTTTGGTCATAAAGTTAAATACTGTATTTTTCCACTTCCAGATGCTTGTTACTAAATGTTTGTGTAGAGCAATGTTTCTCAAACTGGGGGGGGGGGGGGGGGGGGGGATTGTGCTTCCCCACCCTGTAGTTGTAAGATAATTGCGCATTTCCTATTTTTATTTGGAAAAACATTATCTCAGGGAGCAGTCTTGTTGAGTTTATTTGTATTATTCAAGCAAAAATCTTTAAAAAGTTATTTTTAATTTGTACAACAAATTATTCAAGGAAAAGCAAAAAGTATTGTTACAATATTGATGTTTCTTTCAATAAAAGTTATAACTGCACCACTGTTCCAATGTTGTTGGGGTTGAGGGGGGCCTGGAGATTTTTCATCCTCCAAAGGGGGGCCCCACAGAAAAAGATTGAGAACCACTGGTGTAGAGAAAGTTGTAGTGCACATGTGTAAATGATAAGCTGGGGCAAAATATTGTTAAAATGGCACCCATTTGTCTTAAGAAATGTTCAGATGTTCATGGATGTTTTTTGTTTGAGGATAGTTCGTAAATGTAAATGTTTTTGTACTGCAGTTTTACTTTTTTGTACTAAAACAAAGAGGATAAATTGGAGTTGTCATTACTTATAAGTTGATTTTCTATTATTTTACTGGTCCAGCCTGCTTGAGATCATATTGGGCTATATGTGGCCCCTCAACTAAAATGAGTTTGACACCCCTGCCTTAAGTCATTGTCAGTCATTCTTATTAGTTTAAACAGTACTTCTAGAAAAGGTTCACCTGTTGTGCACCATTACACTTCCTTTCACTCACCCAGGAAGCCAGAGAGTCAGTGGGAAACATTATGTTATGTGTATATAGTGTTATTTTTTGGCCCAAATTTACCAGTGGCTCATAGAGAGAAACTAAATATGTATTGTTGTTTTACATTGTGTAGGGGGATATTTGCATAACAACAAGCAGCCTGTAGTATAATCCCCTTCTTTCAGGTTTACCCTACATTTTATATGACAATAAGGGTCTAGTGCCCCCCCCCCGTTTCACATTGTGCCAATTGTGGATCCTTTAAAATACTTTACTGTGACCATTACCCTCAGGTACTCGCTGGAGTTCACCACAACTCATGCTCTGTAACTTCGTTTTGACTCCCAACTCAGAGTTCACCATTGCAAAATAGAAAATGCATTCCTTCTTTGATATAAATTTGTTTGGAGGCTAGGCGAGACTTCACAGCCTGTGAGAATTAGGTCTGGACTGATCAGTTCATTGAGTTACAACCAGAGACATTCAGCTTTATCATGTTTGGAACTTGGAAAAATTAGGTCACTCACATCGTCCTTGACTAAATACTGTCCTGCCACTGTCTTCAAGTGATACTCACATACGTGCACACAGATGCAACACACACATTCTCAGTGTCTTAGACAAACACAGACACAGCTGGTTTGTTCCACACTTTCAAGACTCAGCATACAGTAACAGAATTGAGCCATTCTTCTTCTCTGCCCACTTCTTGTGTGTGTGTGTATGTGATGAGGGTTTCTTGCAGATTGTGCAGCATTGCGCACGTTTCCATGACAGGGCCTTTAACATAGTTCTCCATTTCTCATGGCAGTGTGTTAGTGTGCGTGGAGTCAAAGCACAATGTGGCCATACAGTGCTGCGAGAGAGGTGATGACCTTTGGTGTTTTAAACTGTGGCTCCGGACCTGTAATGGGACGCTGGCTGCTGTTTGGTGGTTTCCCACATGCCAGCAGTAATTACAACTGGGGAAGGGACGTGTCCCTTGGGAAAGATGTGTAGCTCCACAATATGAAATTACCGGTTAACGGAAAAATAGAAGGTTATTGAAAGTGCTACTGTATATTTATGTTTACCACTGAATAGTTTGTATGGAGGCAGTAATAGATTACAACACCAGCCTGGCAATTAAAGGACTTGAGTAACAGGAATGAGACTAGTAGTATGCTCAAAACAAAACAAAATTGGAACTAGTGTCTCTTTGTCAATGCCAAAGCTATGTGCACAGCTTAAGAAGACTGTGAATCAGTTTCTCAAACAAGATGCAAACCTGCAGTTATGTTATCACCATGGAAGTTAACTAAAACATGCAACATGCACCTTAACACAGGGCACTGTTACCCTGCAAAAGGTACATCAGTGGGTTTACTAGTCTATTTAGGTATATATGAAGTCATAGCCTTCAGCTTGTGTGTGAAAGACCTCAAAGAGACTGTCTGGTAACCTACATATAAGATGGGCAGTAATGGAAGCCAACCTGTACCTGTATTTTGTGCTTCACATAGCTTTGCATGTTTCTTTGCAGGTGTATGCTCTGTGCTAATTTTGCTCTCTGTTCGTAATATCCTGCAGAATAGTAGTGCAGCACTGGTAACAATAGCAGCGTTTTAGAATTTGTTTGGGGCACTGCATGAATTTGCCATGAGTTTTTCCTTCTTTTGTGTTTTTTCCTCATAAACATTTATTTTAAAGTGTGAATTGGTTGAAATGAATAAAGCATTCACTAGGAAATATGGAAGTTAGTTTGTGAATAGTGCTGTGTAGTGTTTCAGTCTGTGACCATAAAATGAACCCTCAGACACACTGGGCAGCAGTACTTGCAGTAGCAGTAGTGTGAGCTTACAGCCAGGCCATACATAATTCTCAGTGACAAGGCCTCCCTGGCATGTCTCATTACGGTACTAGGCAGAAAGTGAAGTTTAATAAGGAAGACTGCAAACAGTGGGACAGAAACACAAAGGCTGATGGGTGATTGACTGATTCTCGATGGGAAATGAGATGTAACAGTCTGGTTAGAGGGGACTTAATCTCTGTATCACACACACAAAAGGGGGTTTATGTCCACCAACACACAAACGATTTTGCCCACACATCCACCTTTTCAGTGCGTGAATGGGGTTTCTGTCGGGAAATGTCACGCTGACCAGTGGGTCTGTGTGTCTCATGAGAAAACACACTGGGGTAATCTCACTCGACACCCAGGACACACACACACTCACACACTGGACAGCTAAAGCGGCTCATCTTCAATTCAAATCATCCTCAGACTGTAGGCTTACTGAGGCTTATTCACCATGTTTCAGATGTCATGTTGGGAGCTCATGGTCACATTGCATCAGGACTGTCTCCATGTCAAGTGTCTCTTTTAAAGTTGATGTAAAAACTCTGCACTTACAGCTCAATACAATACTGTGTAGTAGTAATTTACTAGCCTTAATTCGGTGTGTGCTTTCTGCCCAAATCTGTGGATTCCCGTGCATCACACAGCAACATGCATGTGGAAACATTTAATGTAGTTTCCTCTGACAGTGGTTGTGTTGTCCTTTAATGGATACTTGGGTGTCAGAAGGTCAGCTGTTAGTTATTCATTAACCAAGGATGGTTACAAGTTGCAGCCAGTTGTGGGTACATTAAAAAAACTTGGATTTTGGTTCTGTTTATTAGTTTGACTTTATCACATCTGTCAGTGTACTAATATAAGGTGACAATGATGTGTAGCAAAATAAGTTCACAGAATTATGGTCAAAGTTAAGAAAAGACACACAACGGCTAACTGCATAGAGCAACCCTGACATGAGTCTGAATTCTACACAGCAAGGTAACATTAATACTACTAGTGTGTCAGGCACATGTAAAAACAAGTGTAAAACTGAATATTATGGTGCATAAAAAATTAGAGGATGTTTGCTAGTCTTTTGGCAAATCTAATCTTAAATCTTTATTTCACTAATTGAATTTTTAGTGAATAAATTATAAGAAAACTGCAAAATGTGTTCTTTTGCTTGACCAATAGCTAAAAGCAAGAAATGCACATCTAATGATTAAAGAGAACAAAGCAGCCAAGTCTCACATGAATGAAAATGAATTCATTAGAAAATGTGACATTTTTGTTTGAAAATGATCATTTCTCTCTAGTTTCCTGTAAATTGATTGAAACAGGCTTCGACAAATACAGCTATTGAAATTTACCGCACCTATCATCTCAGTCTTCTTACTTGAACACTTTTCTGTGAGGACTGTATGCTGTATCTCATAAGAGATGAGCTTTTTCATAAAGCTTTAACCCATCAAACTCTCAATATTCCATACAGAAAATATCAATCATATGGCTCCCAAAGAAAAATTCCTGACCTATAAATCAGCTTATGATATGTATAGTGTTAAAACACAGCATTTATGTTGGCCCATCAACACTGTCACACATTCATGACTTGGACTTAAGGATATGTCAGTCTAGGACAAGGAGGTAGTGGTTCCTCATAAGTTTAACGGTACATGCTAACAAAATCTGTTAATGATCAATGAAACTGTTTGCAGCGAGTTCAGTACCTGACATCATACTGTACAGTGTATGGGAGGTTGTTTACAGTCCCTCCTCCTCTGACCGCTCACTGACAGATTAATGGCGCAATATTTTTACCTGCCCACGCCCTGCAGACCTCCTCTGTAAGGCAGGTTTTCATTCTGTGTTTGTTTATAGTTGGACATTTTCACAGTTGTTTCATACTCCGGTTAGACCAGTCTGTGTGCTTCTTGGTTTCTTTATCACTGGATTCTTATGAACTTTCCAGCTGGTGTTTTTATGAAGGTTTCTCTGGAAATGCACCTTACTAAACTGATGTTACTGTCAACTGTAAAGCTAAATGTTTTAGTGTTCTTATCTGCTGCTGTGGGAAAAGAACATTAAGGTTTCTTTCTCCAAGGGCAACTGATAGACAGACTGGCTGCCAGAGTAGTAGACTGATAAACATCTTATCTCTCCTTCTTTGTCAGTAAACTACTCTAGTCGTAACAATCAGTTTACTCTGTGAGGACTTTGTACCTCCACACTCAAAATGTTTTCCTCTGCGTGGAAGCTTTATTATTTTCCATCATGATTTCCTCATATTTTTGTCATGTATTTGGAGTAACACAAAAATACATTTCCTTAATTGCTGAATGGCATAGGCTTCATTTGAAAGGGGACAAGTTGTGGTTTTTTTTCCTGAAATGTGTTCTGAGAAAGGACTGAACCAACCTCAAGACTTAGATTAACTATTTAAGTTAGTTTAAGGCAGTGATTCTCAGTCCTTTTAAGCACCTGACCCAGAAAGTCAGTTTTACGTTTTCTTGGGACCCAGATTTCCAAAAACACATCATCAAACACCTTAAAATGACATTTTTAGTGATTCTTCCACCTTTAAAATGCTGTGAGTTCTTTTTTTCACAGTTTTACATCTTTTGCATCATTTTCTTGCATCTTTTACCTAATTTTCCCAATTTTTGCATTTTCATTCATCATTTTCTTGTGTAGGCCTGTTTTCTGTTATTTTCATCTTGATGCATCATTTATGTGCTTAACCTCTCTTTCACCAACTTGTTTTACAGTGGATTCTGTCTTGTTACATCTCTTACCTCACCTACATTTCATTTGGCTTTAGCGAGGTCAAGTTTCATTAACTCTTGTAGAGAACACCCTTCTACTATTTTAATAAGTGGAATTGATTTACTTTATACATCATTTTGTTGTGTAGTTTACAAAATAAACAGCTCTGAATCCCATCGTGGATCTGACCCTAAGCTTATGAAAGGCAGGTTTAAGGGAATAGTGAGCAAGGAGGCAGCAAGGAGGCACATCTACCTCCATTTATTGATGTATTGATTGAACATACGTAGTAGAAAACAAAACAAAATATAGTTTCTTATCACATCAGAAATGTTTAGGTATTTTGTTTAAGACTACCTATATGCATATATGCATATAAAACAGATGCAGATTACTTTCAGTTCTCTGTCTAAGTGCAGTTGTCTTTCCTGTAAATCCAAACCCTCTTTTCTCACATTCTGCCTCTCAATATTTCCTTCCTCTTAGCATCCACTCTCACCCACAGTCCTCTCATCCTCACCCCTTCTCACCTCTTCCCCTTCTCTCTTCTTTTCATCCTGGTTCCTCCTCCATTGTATGTCATTTCCTGCCTGTTCTCGGTTCTCTATCCTGTTCTCTCGATGGCAGAAAGGCCACTGAGGTTTGTTATAGTCTGACAGAAACCACCATAACATGAGTGGGTAACAGGAGTCTGGCTTTTGATTTTTACTTTTGCAAAAATGGCCCAATTCGAATATTTGTCTGTATCTGTTAATTTCCCCATTGACATAGAGAATATAAAACTTATTTGGTTGGGTGAGTGAGTCATTTTGTCTGTGTGGGAACAATCAAAACAGTGTATATGTAAGATCATTTACTGTTCTGTGAAAGAATTAAACATCCTCATCTCATTTAGTTGCATCTTTTCCTGCTGCTACCCCTGCTTTTGATTCAGTTTACCTGTTTCTCCTTTTGCAACAGTTTTGTGTTGCAGTTGATGGTTGTAACCTGTTAAACACCAGATAAAAATGTCCTGCTTTATCCTGCAGCAGCCTTATTTTCTGTCTAATACTGTATCAACTTCAAGTATAAGTCTGATTCACTGTGTCTTTGGTTGTCCATGATCCATGCCAAAGACTATTAGACCACATGATCTGATGCAGATTAAATTTATGACCCACTAAGCGATGTTTGTCCCTTAAGCGATGACGGTAAAATGGTGTTTAATCCTTACTTTCAGTATTAAGTAATGCAGCAGTCTCTTAGTCGATCAGATATGTCGAAGAATGTGAGACAACAGGACTTCACAAAAGTCTGTTTGGTGTATGAAATTAAAGCTTCCTGGATTTCAGGTTGGCAGTCTGGTGGATCAAACATCATGTGAGCAACTGTGTGTTTCTCAGTCAAGTGTTTAAACTTACAACACTGACCACAGTAAACATCATGAGTCTGTGTGTGTGTGGCAGGATTAAAAGCATGGTAGATTGTTCCTTATTCAACTTGATTAACCTCTTTCTGGCACTGACGTGTTGATTGTTTGCATTTAGTTACAGGCACAGTCAGTGTTTTTTCACAGCTTATATTTATCAGATGAGTTCCCACTGTTGTATTTGTTTACAAAAAAAACCCCTTACCCTGCAGTGACTTTATTGGTCTTTATTATAACTGTGGGTAAACTTAACCACAACATGTCTTAAGGGATTTTTCATCAGTCTGACTTTCATTTTCATATATTATTTTGGGTTTCATCAAGGTCAAGCACTTGGCTTCATGTTTTTTTACTCGACTCAAGTGAAGATTACAGGTTATGATGGTTTTCTGAGGGCCTGATACTGCTGCCAAAACATTGTGAAGGACTGGCTCAATACTTGTTCATTGTGGATGTGAGTCAAACACCAATTTATTCCTCTTAGTTATGGACAAAAAGGGTGTGCCTTGAAGTTACTTAATGCTATCCCTACTTTGTTGCTCATCCTTAACTCAGTGAAATGACATATGTTTCATCTTATTTATTTTTGTATTACTGTGTCCCAGAAATTATGTTGATTAACTAACTGCAACTTCAGTCACATTTTATTAAAAGCCTCCTGATGGAGTATATTTCAAAATAGTGGTCATAGCTTTAATTGCCCAAAATATAACCTGCAACAGAAGAATTATGACACATTTTTAAACAGTCAGATAAAATCAGTCCATTGTTTCAATCTGTTCTTTCTTAGCCTTTGTCATCATAGAGTATATGTGTATTTGTGTCAGTGTACAATGTAACTATCACGCCACTGATTTTGAAGTACAGTCCCTGTTGGCTGTGGGCAGGTTATATAAAAGGTTTTATGAGACTCATTTGCCTGTGTCCCCTCCTGCACTTGGCTTTTCCAAAGGAAACACAAGTGGAATTGTTCTGAAGTGTGCAGCCTGAGCTATCTCTTCAAACAGACCTGAAGTGCTTTTATGCCTGGAAACACACACATATACAGTATATACACACACACACACACCTCCATTATACAGCAGTGGGCTGTCTTGTATAATAAGATAAATCTGGCTTTGAATGGAGCCACCTGCGTCATGGAGAGTATGAGGTGTTGGTCAGGACTGTGTGAGTGAAGATGGAAATGGGGGAAATTGAAAGTGTTCGCAAGACGATGTTTCAACGTACAGTACATAGTACAGTTCATGTACATTTTGCAGTACAAGGCCTGAGATAATTTTCATCAGCCTGTCTTATGATCATGTGATTTCAATACCAAATGGTTATACGTCAAAATCCTCAGTTTCCATATATGTAAGTTTGTCACTGTAGTGTACCATACCATGACATAGCAGGTGTCAATTCAATAGCTATCGTTTACAGTGACATTTTTTGTATTTTGACAAAAAAAAAAAAAACTCAGCATTTTTACATCATATTAGATGTGCATCATCATAGTATTTAGAAAATGGCCCTAAGAAACACATCTGCTCAATTTTGTAAAAGGACCACTTACTTCCAGAAAAAAATACCATCTATTTGTACTTATCCCTCTCTGTAGAGGTAGTCTGGGGTATTACTGTATGTGCATTAGGTGCTGCACAAAACCATTTAGGTACTGCATCTAATTGTTACAATAGTAGGGAAAATCCTGTTTGTGTCAGATTCACTTATCTCCATGTTATTATGTGTTTCCTTCATGCAATTTTTGTGCTTGTATTCACAGAAGAATTCAAATCATCCTCCAAATACTGCTTAAAAGAGTTAGATTTTTTAAACAATATAAATGATCAGAACAGAATATTCAATGATGACATTTGTCTATGACACAAAATATGTCATTATATCCCATATCCCCAGCTGCAAGCATTTACATTAACGACCATTTATGATTAATGAATAATCATTTGATGTGTAAAACCTTGAGAAGTAGAGGAAAAATGGAAAAGCTTAGGAAAGAAAAAAAATGAAGTTCCAAATTTTGTTAAAAAGCTGATTTGCAAACTTCACCTTGGGTACTGCAAACGTACTTCCTAATATTTTCATTCTTTAATCTTAAAAATCTTGTGTGAGCTCTAATACAGTCCTCCAAGTTTTACCTGGCCCCTCTAATATCCGTGGTCTCGTCTTATTAAAGTTGTTGACAGTGATGAATCACACAGGCAGCTGCTTCAGACAGACCCTCTACAGTCAGCTCTCATCCAGGCCCAGTGAACAGGTGGTCAAGTAGTTAAACCCCCAACTCCACCTGACCCACCTGTGCACTAAATGACCACCTGTAGCATCATGTTGCAAGGTCAAAGGACACCAGATGCAAGACGTAGCCTGTCTTGCAAGAAAAATGAAGTGCTATATTTCAACTTTGATTAGCTTTTTTTTTTTTTTTTTTTTTAAATGTGTAACAGAAGATATTCCTTAAATCCCTAACTGATCCGGTTATATGTTTTTCAAAATTTAATGCTGATAACAACTATCAGCAAAAATTGTAGGGGAAGCTGTAGTCAAGTGACGAGAGGACATAAAGCTAGAAGAATGAGCCATTCAATACATTTCCAGGAGTTGCAGAGTTGTATTTGTATCTCAGATCAGACATTTCTTACACCCTCCACATAAAAAAATGTGCTTGTACTGCTAATTAAATAACATGAGATAGACTGCTAAAGTCATGATTTGGTTCTAAGTACTTCCATTGAATGAAAACCTGATGCCAAGCTCCTTATATAACTTGAGGCAAAAGCAACACAACATGATATTTTGTCTTGGAGAAATCAACTGACTTTAGCTTTAATGTAATAGATCTTTATTCCCCTATATAGTCTGTGTTTGTTCTGAATCATTTAACTGTTATAAAGTGAATAAAAAGAACGCTCTGTCTTCCCATTTCCAAAGTTTAGGAGTTTAGGTTGGTTTTGCTGCTGGAAATGTGTAGCCTAATTATTTCAATCTACTTTATTATGATTGCTGTAGGAAAGTGATTGCGGTTCTTGCAGTGAGTCTTTGTCCTTGTCTGTGTTTACATGATCAGTAATGAAGCGTGTGTTGGTCTCTGCTGTTTCTCTGTAAACTATTCTGTCCCATACTTTGGCAGCCAGTTCAATGCTCATCTGGGAGCACTTTAGACCGGCTCTGATCTCCAGACCCCATTATCACTAAACCACAGCACACTTTGAGGTGGTTTTGTGCTCTTTAATGTGCAAAGGGGAAAGTGAGAGTAAAATGATGATGAATGACGAGGCAGATCTGCACTATGTGTGTGGTGGTCCTCACATCAGACGGTCATTTTTAGAGTTAGTGCTGTGGGTAATGCTAAGGCTGGCATCTTAGGAAGGGTTAAAGGTTAAGGTAGGAAGGCAGATTTCATGGTCTGTTTGAACTGGTTTGGCCTAAGAAAGCAAAACGCAGACCACAAGAAATTAATAAGTGGTTCAGTGCTGGTGGATCCTTACTGCAGCTTCATGAGTCAGACATGAAGCAACAGAGCATCAAACTAGTCACCATCAATCACATCTGACATCTGTGTTACTACACACCGTAACACGCTGTAGGTTTCTCTAAAACAGTGAGAAGCATAACATACTGTACTTTTTTACGTTGCTTTCTGTGCAGTTACTGTAGATGTACCGCAGCACCCAGGACATTTTGACATACCACCTAACTAAATGATTTTTACCTGATCAAATAATTATTGTTGATACCCAGTGGACATTTTATTCATTTTCAACCCAAGTGTTTTCTTTGGTACACAGATATACAATAATAATAATTTATGGAATTAAATGATGTGAAATTATTTAAAAATATAAAAACCTGTGCATCTAAGCCTTCCATAAACCTATTCAGTCAGTTCTTTTATCAACCTTTTCTGTAAGCACAAGTAATGCCAAGTTTTTGTACAAATATTATTTAGACAGCTCCTAAGTTATCTGAAATCCAAGGGAAAACTATGGGATAGAACTATCTGAACAGTAACTGAATGAAATATCTTGGGAGTTATTTAATGGTCTAATATGGTGTGTATATTCCCAAGAAAAATGAATAATGAATATAAAGATGTAGGGCCTTGCTTGTTTAATTCACACAAAAACCTACAAGTTTCTCTTAAATAACTATATATTGCTATACTAAGCTGTTTTGCACTTTGTTTATTCTGTCCAGAAAAGAAATATGCAGATCAACTCAACAACCGTTAAAGAATATTGAACGTGAGCCGTATGCTTTATATGTTGTCACAGATTCTTGTAGCTTGAGGAAAAGTAGAGATAAGTTACATAATGTGATATGATGCTGGGCTTTGGTGTGATAACAATGGACACAATGACTATATGAAAGGCAGGTGTGTCTGTATGGAGCCTGATAATGGAAAACCAGGCAAACAATACCTGTGAGATGTGCTGCTCTGTGATTGTGTGTAATGATGAGTATAATGTCAGTCAGACATTGGAAAATCCCTTTAAACAGAGTCACCCACTCCCCCACTACTAAACACATACTCCCACATCGAACTCACCCAATCACTGAGTGAGTGATATTCAATAAAAAATCCCACTGTGAAAAACCACCACACACATCAACGCAATCAACAGCCAGAAAAAACCCACAGACCATTGAGGGTTTTACTTGGAACTGTGTGTGTGTGTGTGTGGTGGGGGGTGGGGGCTCAAAACTGTGGTGTTGCTTCATTTTAAGTGTCATATGAAACAACTAATGACACACAGGGTGATGGGTTACTCGGCACGCAAGTCAGTGAGTCGAAACACCATCATTATGTGGAACCTAACATTTAACATGTAATGGTGTGATGAGTGTGGCATATGGAATGTCATTTACTACACTGTTTTACTAGACCTTTAACACTGTTTTCTGTCACTGTGAGAGATTGAGTGTTGATTTTAGTTTCATATTTACATTTATACTAGAGGTACACGATACATTGGCCAGCTGATTTCTTGGGCCAATTTATTGATTTTTTTCAATATCTGCCCTCGGCCTTAATTTTTTTTTTTCATTTTTTTGAAAGCTGATATTTGATCAGTAGTAAAGATGTTATAAGATACTTGATCAAGCACCTGTGTGGGCAGCACTTAAAGTTCAATAAATGTTAAAAGAGTACTATGTGTATGTGTATTAATAATTTCATTTATATTGCTGCATAAAAATCTGAGTGTTTCAGTTGTATTTTATAGTCAATGTGCGTTAAAAAAAAATTAAATCGGCCTCAAATATCAGCTGTAGATAGTGGCCATTGGCTGACCAAATTTTTTAAAACTCGGCATCAGCGTTAGAAAAACCCATATCAGCATATCAGTCGACCTCTAATTTATGCACTTAATATAAGAAGGTGATAGAGGAATTCAGTTGTCACCCATTGGTTTCTGTGTGGAAGAAAAAAGATATCCTGCACACTGTGCAATCAACTCGCAAAAAACATTAATATAATTATTTATAATTTAATATTAAAGTTTTTTTGCAAGTTGATTGGAAAGTGTGCGGGATACCTTTTTTTTTTTTTTTTTTCTTCACTCTTCACACAGTACCTCATGCTCCTATGCACCTGTCCTCTGAGGACTTTAGGTGTGCACCAGCCTCCATACCTTGTACCCATTGTTTTCTGCCATTTGAAGCCAGTGGTTTGTGATTTGGTGATGGTTTGCATGTTGTCTTTTTTGAGCTGGAAGTGACCTTATTTGGACAAAAGGGGCACTGCTGCAGGAGTCTGAGGGGTCAGGGGTAAGCTAAAGCTAAATTTGAGCTTGCTTACTCAGTAAAACAGAATGACTTCTGAGGGAAAAAAAATAGTATTTGTGTATTGTACTATTTTAAGAAATTAAATGTAAGTTTATGGATCAGGGCTTTTTGGAACATTACAGGACAACTTTAAGATACTTCTACATTAGCTTAATTTTGGAGCAGAAGTACTTACCACTTGGTTACATTAGATTTATTCAGCAGTAGATAATCCTCACTTCTTTAAATAATCAAAATTAATAATTATGCCCAACATAACTTGACTTCAGAAGCTTCAAGCTTTGAGTTTCACTGCACAGAATTATTTTAAGTGCATAGTCTAACACTGCTTTAAATAGAAGTTATATGTGTTTGGCAAGACCGACAAATTCAGAATTTTTATGTTAGTTCAGCAAAGTTAAGATCTTGATTATTTTGTGCATAACTGCAGATTCATTGATTCATTGAATATTTGCATTAGAATATTAGAATTTATACACTGATTAAGAGTGTTTTTTTAATATACTGATTGGAAGCTCTGACTAATAACGTGTTTGACTTTCTATCTCTTATTGTTTGCACAAATGCTTATTCCTTTTCTTACTTACTTTCTTACTTTACTTAAATTACCATGAATTCTAATCCTTCAACAAACTTACTGCAGTTGGAAATATTAACGATAAAATTGATTCTCGATTATTTGATTAAGTCATGCTCAAAATTCAGCTCCTTTATGTGAGGATTTACTAATTTTTGCAGTTTTATTTATCTGTAAATTGAATGTATTTTTAGTTTGCAACTGTTGTTTGGACAAAGAGTGCTTTGAAAACATCGCCCTGGGCTTTGGCTGACAAATGAAACTCAGCAAAGGAAGTCTGGCTGATTGTCGGCAAACACACACCTCTTTTCTATTGCTGCCCTGCCTTCGCATTTTCCTTCCAAGGTCAGAGCATGAATGTTTCATAATGTGGAACCACACATGCTTACTCACCACACACCTCCCTCTTCGGGTCCATTGCCCAACTCTTCCTGTATAACAAACGTGTACACTGTAAAACTTTTTTCATCTTTTACTACATTAAACAGAGTTAGACTCCACAAACAATGATTACTACTTTTTAACATTGTTTGGGGATGAAAATCCTAGCATGTATACGTGTGTGTGTGTGTGTGTGTGTGTGTGTGTGTGTGTGTGTGTGTGTGCTTGTATGTTAAATTCCTGGCCACTAGTTTAGTTTCCTCCCCTCTGTACATCACTGTTGTAATGAAAACTGTTTTTCAGTCTAATGGGAACATTTCTCAGCAGGCAGTTAACAGTTTGGACAGCAGCTACAATGTGAGCTGATGATTAAAATAGCTGGACAGCACCCGCATCTGAATGTTTTTGTTTTTTTTTTATTATTCTGAAGCAACTAAGTTAATGACTGAGCTGAGATTAAAGATCCAGAGTTTTTCTGGACAGTAAGCTAAAGGTTAAAGACCGACAGCAAATAATTTAATGTTTTCATTCGAATAATTTTCACCTTTGGTTTTCCCCGTCTGAATCTTTCCATTTTCTTGTTACTTCTTTCTTTCTCCTTCTCCTCTTCTTTCCTCATCCTTTTCCCTACTCCTTTTGTTCCCTTTTTTCTAGTCTTTTTCATCCTCTTCCCATTTTATATGTGTTTCTTTTGGCATTCCACTGGTCCTCTCCTCCTCGCCGTCCTTTTTCCTCCTCCTCTTCATTGGTGTAGGTAAAGGTCTTGATTGAGCACAGTGTTTCTGGGTGGTCCCTCCAGACAGACCACTTTGTGGTCTTCATACTGTCATTGGTCCAGTTTAGTTCACATCATTGTGTCATGCAGTCTCTTGTCTCTATGTGGTAAAACAAGTTTAGTCTGTCAATGTTCCATTGTTGTTTGCAAAGACAATAGAAAATATTGAAGAAAAAGCTGATATTTGTTCTGTGATTTCTTGCATGTTATGTAATGTAATGTTGATTGGAAATTTGTTACTCTCATGCTTTGTCAGAATTTATGCATTAAAGTGGTTTCTATTTCCCATCATGCACATCATCTTATGTAAAATACAAGCACATTAAGTAAAATTATGGAAATGTACCTTGTGACGGCCTTAAAGCACTAAAGGTCAAGAATGGGGAATGCTGGTGAGCAGCTAGATGGAATGCTTTTGAGACTGATTACCATATTTATTATATTTCTTTTAAAAGTTTTTTCTGCCTGAGTTGAAAAGATTTATAAAAGCCTCTAATCCCACGTTGTGTAACTATGTGTCCATTATTTCAGGAATTTCTCCTTAGTAATAAGACTCTGTCCTCATGTCCTTTAGCTGAAGAATTTTCTTCAGAGGAAAGGTCTGAGCAGTAGGATGTGCGGCACATGTATGTGGTGCTGGACGTGCATGTGTGTACCCATTAGTGTAGGAATGCTGGAAGGAAAGGTGTGGCCCATCTCTGCTTCCCCCAAGGACTGTAGAGGAAGTAACAAAGCGAGGGAGGGGATCGGGGGAGAAAGATATAAAACTGATGTGGAAGGAGGAAGAATGAGACAAAAGTGACACAAGAGGTGTTATGTAAAGAGTTTTATGTACAGAAACAGGAGAAGGCCTCTACACAGGTTTCAGATTCGGCTTAGATCTCGCTGATAAGTCACAGCTCAGAAGTTAGCTGGGCTACATGTTTGTATCTGTAGCAAAAAGATGATTTGCTCCTCAGCAACTTAATTTGCACTAACTTGCTTTGAATTCTGAAAATAAATGGACCCTCCTTTCAAACAATAAAATAAAAAATCTAACCACTCGATTTAGTTCACCCTAGCAGAAATATTTTGTTGTCAGGAAGAATTATGGCCATTCTGTCATTCATCAGGGACAACACACTGAAACACAGCGTGCATATAGAAGATTTGATGTTCTGCACAAAGAATATACAACATTTAGCTAATTCTCAACTCCTGTCTTTTGTTGGACTTTTCAGTAAAGAAGTACAACCTGTGATTTAACAGTCTCTCTCCCCTTTGTATTTCTTGCAGAACTCTTGTCATTCCTTAATTCACTTTGTCTAATAATAACAACCTGTTACCAGAGTCTTATCTCTAGGTTAGGTTGTCATTATGGCTGTTAACTTTCAAAGCTCAAAATGAGTCAATTTTTATGTTTGTGAAACTGTCTAAGTAGCATTAGACTGATCTAAGAAGAAAAACTGAGAGTGGACTCTTTCCAGCCCAGCTGCCCCAGGCTGTAGGACTAATTATTGGGTTTTGAAGACATTGGCTAAATCTGTAATGTGAAAATAATTAAAAAAAAAAGGAGGTTTGGAACTAAAATAATCTTTTACATATAATTTTTATACTCCTCAATAGAGAATCAGGACACTAGTTTAGCTCTTCTCCCATAAACATTTTGCAAAATAAAGTGACCTCTGCTTTTGTCATTTCATTCTGAAACTTGGTTTAAGAAATAAACACAACAATAGAAATAACCTTTCCACAGTTACTTTCTCTAAAATGTAGGTCAAACCTAGTTAGCGCGGTTAAATCACTGTTTAGTCTGCATGACGCATCAATAAACACAAACCCACAGTCCACAGCTTAGCGTGTTTTGTCTTCACACATATATCGACTGACACTGGTGAAGTCATCTGTTTACAGACAATGGATGCAGATGAGTGGGCTAGTGTTAAACAAAGGCAGGAATGCTGCAGGTGTGTGAGATAAAAGGTTGAGGCCCAAAAGTGCAGTGATAACAGACTAAACCTAAAACAGCAGGGTTATTCTTGAAGCAGGAGTGGGAGAAGACGGAGATGGAGATAGGACCTGATAATGTCTGTTTATAACTTTGACTTTCAGCACCGCAGACCCTCTTTCCCTCCCTTCTTCTACTCTCATCACTTTTTCTCATCTCTCTTTTTTTCTTGTTTTTCTTCACTGTTTCCTGGTAGCTCTGGTGTTAAAATGGACTGCTCTGCATTTTATACTCTTCTACTATGATCAGCAAGTTGTGTAAAGTCTGATACATTTATTAATTTTAAACAGATTTGACATGTACGTCTTTAGATGAGGAAGCATTTTCTTACTCACTGTGTGTTTTCCAGATTGAAATTCTTAGCTAAAATGTGAACAAATCGGGTATCTAAAGTGAGATAATGTTACTGGAAATGCTAATACAAATCAGTTTTAGTAGGTTTTCTTGAACTGCTGACATAAAAGCTGGATGTGAATGAGTTAAGTGAACAAATGTGCATGGGCATGAAATGGCACGTGATGCATGTCAGGATCTTTGGTTGAGTATTTCCCAACCAGTGGTGTTTGTTTTGGTTCAAATTAGTGACTCATACAATCTCACACTCCTCTGAAACTCACTGATGTCAGACGTATATATATGCAGGTGAAGACGTGGAATGATTGTGGTTCTTGAGGCTCTAAAGTCTAGACAAATCTCTCTACTGTCTCTGTCTTGTCTTCTCCCCTCAGTCCAGTGTTGATCTTTCACTTCAGAGGGAGGATTCACGAAGCTCTGAAATAGGAACATGATCTCATTGTGTTATAGCTCTGCTGTGCTCTGCTCTGCTTCTCCTGTTTGTTTGGATTTGGTCACTCACCCTCCCGGTTGCTCTTAACCCTCTACTTCCTGGATGGACTGGATTGGACACACACACACATCTCTAGTGACAGAGTGGTGTGACAAGGGGCCATCTTTAATATCTCAGGTGTTTTTGTTATTGTGAAAGTTCTTCATAGGAATTATTCAATTGTTGGAGTTGAGAGGATTTTACTCAACATTTAACAAGCTGTTTTATCAATGTGGAGTGAAAAAATATTGTACTATTAAATAATGCTTGAGTTTAAGTGATGTTTTTTCCGATACAGTTTTTAAGTGTGTGGAAAAAGTACCGCAACTCGAAAGCAACAGTGGCTATCAGCATCTCCAGCCAAAAAACATTAATATTATCCTGTATGAACTTACAAAGGCTTAATACTTTTTAGAATAAAAACGCATAGAAACAATGTTAAATGGCAGCCGCACAGAAACAATGTACACTAAAGCATAATATAAAAATCTCTGCTACATATATCTATATATCAGACATCTAATGAGCTTGTCTGCTATAATTCTTCATTAAACAGTTACTTGATTGAAGTGACAAATAACTGAAACCTGTTCAAATTCTGTCTGTAGTATTATGCATGCTTGAAACAAAACAAACATACTTCAGATGTCCTGTTTTTGCAGTAAAGTAATGTCCAGTTGTCTGTCAATGACTAAATCCAAGTCAAGAGTTAACAGATTTGGACATTGACTGAGATCACAAAAATTCCATAGTTTTTATCCAAGTTTTTCCTCCTGAGACTTTTTGTGTGGTTAAGCTTTAACCTGCATATTCAAGTGAATAAAGAGACAATGTCTTTTAAATCACTTCTTAAAACACATTTTTATAAACTTGCCTTTATGTGGTGTCTCTTTTTAATGTTTGAATATTTAATTTGACCCGTTTTTGGTTGTTCATTTATCTTGACATATATGATGTTGTCTTATTCCATTCCTTCATTTTATATTGATTTGACAGCATCATGTTATGTCTCTGTAATCTCTGCCCTCTCTACTTCAGTATATTTAAGTTTATTCGGAGGGTCATGTTTTTCGAGTTTGCTGTTCTTATCTCTTTTACTGAATTGTGTTGTTTTTCAATGTTTTAGTGTCTTTGCTTGCGTCTTGTTTATTTCAATTGTATCCTGCTGTTGTGCCCTTCTGCTTTGTCTGTCAAAGCACTTTATAAACTCAGTTTTTAAAAGTGCTATATAAATAAAGTTATTATTATCATAAGTGATTAGATTTATTACTGACCCCAGGTTTGGTTCTTCAGCGTCTTTGTGAGTGACATAAAGGCAGCAGATGTAGGTGAAGTCTGTTGATCTACCAGGCCGCCAGGTTTAGTTGGTTACCTCACTGCTCTGACACAAAACAGTCATAAGAAGAAAGAAGTAGCATTTAGTATATATATATATATATATATATATATATATATATATATATATATATATATATATTTTTTTTTTTTTTTTTTTAATTCTGTCTCTTTTCTTTCTTTTTTCTTCTTTGTCAAGCTATCAGTCTGTGTGTTGCAGTAACAGATAATCCTAATACCTGTCACTTCCTGGTAATAAGCTTTGACTCATCTGACTTGGCAGGTGCTTAAAGTGAAGACTGAATGTGAAAAGAAGCCCTTAGGTCAAATTTAATGTCACAAAAAATGTAGTGGATGCAATTAGGAATAAACAATGGACATTTTTAACTCGGCTTCTATTAATTTTGTCATGAAAAACCTACATCTGGTCGATGTGAGTTACATAAAAGATTTGTTAAGGTCGTTTTTTTATAATCCTGGTGAGTCATTGGCGGATAGACGGGGTCGCTGAAATGTCAGGTCAGGGATTCCAGGCACACAGTATGGAGCAGTAAAGGTATAACTGACTAGATTTTGATGACTGTTACATTTTTTTATTACTTTTAAAATGTACCAGAATTGACAGTCCCATCTGCTGTTCATCATAGCTTTCTTTGACACTGACACTGAGGTATACATACATATGTTTGATTATGATTTGGAAACATTTATACATTTTACACATTTCTACACCCAAACATTTATTTGGGTGAAAAGGATGTTATAATATCTTCATGGCTTGCTTCTTTACAGTCAAAAATGTACAAATGAATTTTACAAACATTAACAAAATAACCCTAACCCTACTTCTGAGGAGATGGAACAAGTGAATAATCAGTTTTTATGTCTGAATTGATGTCATATTAGATCACTCATGTTCCTTTTCAGTTAATCATGATCTACTGACTGATAAATAATCTGATACTTTAAGGAGTAATTTATGGTAACATAATGACAAAATTGGATTGCGACAAAAATTGAGCCACTCTGGTCACTTTTTCTGTTCATAGAGTAGGGGTGTGTATTGGCAAGGATCTGGCAATACAATACAAATCACAATACTCAGATCACAATACGATATATCATGATATATCACGATACTGTTAAAAAGGCAATTTTTTGTTTGTTTCTTTTTTTCTTATTAATGATTATTTCCTTGAAGAATTGAATTACACCAGAAATATGCACAAATACTAAACACATTTTTATTTGATCAGAACAGGATCTAAAGCTATATCACAACATTTTCCTGTGTAAAATTGAAATTATGTTATAAAGACATTACAGTTTAAGATCCTGCTCAAATGTTCATATTCTATTAGTTCATAACTGACATCATAACATTATTTTTGTGCAATCCCAACAAAAGAACTAACATTATGTAATAAAAGAGTGTTAAATAATAATAATAATAAATAAAATATAAACAAAAAAGAAAAACAAAAATGAACCTCCACAATATCTGCATAAAAATATCAATACAGTACTTTTTAATATCAATACAGTATTGTGAAATGAAATATTGCGATATATTGCAGAACTGATATTTTCTTACACCCCTATCAAAGAGTAAATTTCTAAAGGCTGTTCAGTCAGTGTTGTTCTAAAGTCATCATGTTGTAAAAACAAAAACACCCTCTGTTCTGTGTTTTGGTTTCATTTACAGACGTGTTGATTCAGTTGCTGCTCCTGTTTGTGTTCAAGTCTAATACATAGTCAGACACAGGACGCGCTACATTCTGTGCACCTTGGAAACTATCTCCATCGTTTCAAAGAGCAAAACATAGGTGCCACCACACACTTGATGTTAGCCTACATTTAAGGACACTTCATACATTCAAAATTCTATCCTCAAATGGTCATGAACATTGTTTAAATATGAAAATGAATATATATATATTTTTAATTTCCCTTGTGTAAATACAGTACATAGGCTAGTACTACATCTGCCATTACAATGAGGGTATAGAAATTTGTGAATGTTAAGTTTAGTCAAGAAACCCTCTGTCTTAATGATCACAACATCTGTCAAACTAGCAGTATTATTAAATTATGTCCTTGATGTCAATATTGATCAATATGAGAAACATTATTGTGGTTGTATTATTTCCCTATTTCCACAATAAATAATAATTGTATCTGTAAGCCACATTACACCGTCTGCGATGAAGTTGTTTTCTACTGTGAGAACTCAGTCACCCTGCACTCATAGTCAGATTTTTATTTTATTTCATCCAAGTATGTGCTGAAGGGCTTTAAGAAGAGTGTGCATATAATTCACTTAAGTTCAGGCACAGATGGTCATTCCTGTTGTTTCTCTCAGTTGTAAAGTGCAGATTCCACAGATGTAGCGTCTCTGTGTTTGTACATGCTACACTGGCACCTTGTCTTTCTTGTGAGCAGTGTTTGCTCTCCATATAAGGGTGTATGTGCCTTCAAAGCCTCCCTGGATTCTGCACTCTGTTTGTGTGTGTGGTTTTTAATAGATGCAGAGGAGAGCTGAACTATGCCCATGTAAGCACACACCACTGTGGGGAGTTAAACTCCGTCTAAAGACTCTGCGTTGGCACTCATAGTGGACACATCAGGATGGCACGAAGTGTTTTTGATCCTGTTTCATACACCTGGTATTAGTGGACTTCATACAGAGGATATCTCATAATGTAATGCAAAACTCAAAAGAGATGGAGTTGTCATCTTATGCAAGACTGAATTTGCTCCTTTTTTCAGTTGATCCAAGACAGGGGTGTCAAATGTGTGGCCCACAGGCCAAAACCAGCCCTGCCAAGAATTCCAATCCAGCCTGCAGGATGAATTTGGGCAAAGTGCAGAAATTACACTGATGATATTAACAATCAAGGGTGAGGGCCATATAAAGACCAATATGATTTCATTTAAAATAACAGCATAATAACCTATAAATAATGACTCCAAATTTTCTTCTTAATTTAATGTGGGGAAAAAAAAGAAAATATTTTTCTCTGTGTTTTAGTGCAAAAACAAAACAAAAGACTCAATTATGAAAATATTCATATTTAACAAACTTTAACAATAGAATGTGAATAACCTGAACACATATGAACAACCTGAAATGTCTATAGAAAATAAAGTGCAATTTTAACAATATTCTGCCTGTTACTCGATGTTTTGTGTTTTTGTAGATTCGATCCATAATGCACATGTATAAATGATAAGTTGAGGCATAATATTGTTAAAATTGCACTTATGTATTCATATATTAAGAAATGTCACTTTTTTCAGGTTATTCACATCTTTTTTGTTTGGATAGTTTGTAAATTTCATAGTTTCGTAATGATTTTTTTTCTCTTGTAATAAAACATAGCAAAAAATGTGGAGTTGTCATTATTTATCAGGTTATAATGTTATTATTTTACTGGTCCGACCCACTTGAGATCAATTTGTGCTGAATGTGGCCCCTGAAAGAAAATTAATTTGACACTCTTGATCTAAGGTCAAATACCTGTGATAAAATCAGTGTATAGCAGCATATTTTCACACATAATGTTTAATATTTTTGGGGTCTGGAGTTGTGTTTGGATAAAACTAGCCTTTAAAGACCTCACTTTTTCATCTATTCCAAGGGGAGGTTTTACACAATTTTTTTGATGGTTAACCTAAAAGTTTTGAAAAAATACATTATTAGTTAATGACGATAATAAATGAGGGTTTTTCCGGCATAAAATATCACTTCCTTCTTTATATTCTGTTACATATAAAACATGCCTGTGTTTTCAGTCAGAACAACACAGTAACATTTACATTACTAAACATGAGTGTATGTTTCAGTGAAACATATGTCTATGTTTTTGTGGCACTGTGACCTAAAAAAACAGTGTTTTTGTATGAGGTGACTTCGTGAAAACATTTTAATTGGCTCTGAGGTCAGTGGACAGGCACTTTACAATTGATTATGTAACATATTTGGCTTTGTCATGTGACCAAAATTATAACTTTCAGTGCTTTATGCATTTGCAGTGGTACATAAATAAGACAAACATGTCTTAGTTTGTTCTTTTACAGGGTCTCGTGTAGTTATGCAATCAGGGTTTGTGTATGTTTTAAAGGCATCTGTTACACTAAATGTCAACAAATTAGTGTTCATTTCTGCTTGTTAGTGTACATCTTTGTTCACACACATGTACACACACTCCCTCAATCAGATGACCTCTGGTTTTACTTTCCCCACACTCCAGCCCACCACTCCTTAGGCTATTTATAGATAAACACAGAGTCAACGGCTGACTATAGCGTTCCTGAGTCCTCTTAAAGCCTCTGTCCTTTAAATACATGCAACGCTGTTTAAAGACAGACACATTCAGTTAGTCAAAGTATTGTGTTTTCTACTGATCTTTTCTTCAGTGGGCTCCCATTTTGGTTTAATATTAGAAATCAGTCACACACCATGGGACACAGGCTGATTAGAAATGTGTGTTGTTGTTTTTTTTCATGTGTTTACCCTACAGCATTGAAGAGAAGAGGGAAGTTCCACATTTAAAAAAAACTATGTTAATATCAACTGATACACTCAAAATTTATTGTTGTGAATGCATCATGATGTTCTTACCAATGCTAACCTAGATTTCTGTGAAATGTCGTCATAACTCTGCATGGTAAAAGACGCACATGGATGTACAGTCCTGCTGTGGCTATGATAAGATGATTTTAGACAGTGCAGGCTAAATGAGAAGCCTATGTTGTGTTTTATGTGTATTTGAGCTGACACTGCTCTGACTGTCGTACAAGAAGGCTGGACCACGTGTAATATACTACATTTCTGTACTGTAACATATAACATTATATGTGTAAAAATACATATACAGAAACATCAGTAATGCTGCCTCTCTTTTGCTTCCATGTCAGGGATGGTTTCTCTTCCCAGAAGTAGCAAATAATTCACAATCACAGGTGTTTCCTTGCCTTTTAATTTTCAATAACCTGTTCCATTCTTTAAAAACATTGACAGTTTTCTTGCAATGTCTAACTGGAATCTAGGTATGTTTTTTTGCAGATTTGTTCATATATATCTAGGATCATTTAGATAGGTTCACCAAACAATGACAGCATGAAAATACATTTCAAGCATTTTTTAATACTTCAGAGATATTACAGCTCATTGCTCATATTTTCGTAATTACTCAGGAGCTATTCAGTTCTTTTAAAGTTGTGTGTTTTGTCATTGTTTTAACGTCACCTGAACAACTGCTCATATTAGAAGTAAGCAGTAGAACAGAGTACATCAGTATTAACCTAATAAAAATCTGGGCAAAATGGTGAAAATACTCTCTTCTTAGTTGTGATTAGAAAAGCTCATCCACGTGTCCTGCTCGTGTCTGAACAGACATTGTATTGTTTTCCAGCTTTTGGTGAGCTTGTGACTTACCATGTCATGTTTTCCTGTGTTGTCCCTGTCAGGATGTAGAAAAGGAGAGAGAGCTGCGGACGGAGTTCAGCAGAGAGGAAATCAGGCAGAGGATCGAGATCTACAACTCCCTGACCAAAGACCACCTAAAAATGACACTGGTGAGTAAG
The DNA here is from genome assembly GCF_902148855.1 of Sphaeramia orbicularis. NCBI lineage: Eukaryota > Metazoa > Chordata > Actinopteri > Kurtiformes > Apogonidae > Sphaeramia > Sphaeramia orbicularis. The sequence continues at coordinate 37,308,697 of NC_043968.1, read as the reverse complement.
TAAACATAGTCACTTCCTGCAGTTTATGTATTGTGCAAAAGTCATGTTTGTACTTCAGTGTTAGTTTTTATGTCATGTGATCCTAGTGCTTGGTGATCCTGTACGAAGTCAGGCAGGCCTAGAAACAATCAAATGGGTTTTAATTGATGGAATGAAGTAGACAAACTTCCCTAAAAGCGAAGATAAAGGCCCCGATTAGATCACAACAGTACGTTAACAGCCAGAGTAGTTCTGTGCATGAATCACAGATGTTGTACGACCCAGTATCCATAGAATAATAGTAATAATAAAAAGTCAAAGTTTAAACCAAAGACCGATGTTCTAATATACCAGAAATATTCTATTTACCTTGAAATACACTTGTCACACTCAGTAGTCAGAATGCTATTGCTGATTGCACCTGCAGAGTCCTGGTGTTTTCATTTACACAGCTGTGATGTTGAAACCAAAATATTTTACTTCCTCAGTTTCATTTCCAGTGAACAGAGTAATGTCCAGACTCGGCTTTGAACCGGGTAGAATGGTTTCAGGTACCCCAGTATGGTGCTGTTATAATTTTATAAGGTTAATGTTTTTGTGTTTCAGATACATGGGCCAGACGTGGCCATCAAACAGGCCAGGAGGATCTGGCACAGTATAGGTTTTATAGGGTTAAGAGAACTGTGTTGTGTGTGACACCTGAAACCATACTACTCATAGCTGTAATCATTTATTTAGGAGGCAAAGCAGTGTTGGTTGTGAAAAATATTTAGAAGTTGTCGGTAAGTCAATGAAATTTACAAGATTCTTTTTTTTCCCCCAATGTTCTTTTTATTGGAATCAAGGTAAACGAAAAGTGACAGTCAAACAAGGAAAAATTTGCAAGATTCTTATACAAAATGAAGTGGCCGTGATGTCTCAACATGCTTTATATTCAAGCTGTGCTGATGTTTCAACTTTCACGCTGCCTTCGTCCTGCTCTCAGCATTCCTCAGCAGTCACATCAGAGTGATGTGATGTTATTCCTGCTATTGTTCTCCCCCATAATGTTTTCCCTGGCAGTGTGAAAGGTGTCTGAAGTTGTATTCAAACCATGGGACATTATTAACCCCATGTTAGAACAAAAGCATTAAACATCTTTAGGGTGAGGCAGGTCTCGTCGTCCTGTCATTTGTCCATCAGCTGACAAATGTTCAGTACATCATGGGGAAACGTGAATGTCATGTAAAACGATGCATCTGTTCTTCCTGTATTTGTAGCATTTCAGTCAACCTACCTACCATGTTTCAAAGCCGTCTGACTTCAAGTGGTTTAGAAAATAGATTTTAAATGTAGAAGGGGGAAGTGATACATGAAGGCCATGTTTTCTGCAAACTTTACTTATACCGGGAAATGAGGTAGGACTCAGCAAGAAGTTAAAAATAGATACACAAGTCAAAATCCTGCTGGAGGTAACAAGTTTGTGCTGATAGGATTGCTATGTGAAGCCTGCACACATGTAGGTCTGCTTTTGTCTGTCTGTTAGCATATCCTTTGCTGTCTTCACCTTTTGTCTTCTTTTTCTGTGTCATGTCATTTGGGATATTTCCTGTTGTTATATTGCGTTTGTATTTAATTTGTTTGTGTCATTATGGCCTTTAGTCACATATACACAGTCCCCCTCCACAGCCCCATGTGGAGTAATAAGATTAAGATACCCCTGCTCCGTCTGGGGCCATCTGTGCTGCAGGACACACTGGTTGAACTGGTTTCACCTTTAGAGATCACACACACAACAGCCTAAGCCAATCAAAGAAAGATGGAATAATAGTTGTAGATTAGCATTTCTGTTCACTGGTACTCATATTAGCAGATGAAAACATACATTTGAAATATAGTTGTAAAAATGTCCACTAAGAATGCTCATACAAACTACAATAAGGCTGTCCATAAGGAGGACTTACAGGTTTGTGATTTGACAGTCACACTGGTCATGTTTGACTTCTCAATCCTATGTATTTGGATTATGTCTTAGTTTTTCTGTAAAAGTTATGTTTTTCTTCTTGCTAACATTTTATTTAGTTATCATTCTGTTACTTTTTTTGTAAAAATATCAAAGTTTGACCATTATTTTGTGCAGTGACTGGTAGGCCTATGTACCATCCTCCTCTAACTGAGATGCTGCAGATTCACCCTACTGTCTGTACCATTCACTCCACAGGACTGATCCAAACAAATAGTGGCCATCCAATTCACAGAAAATCTGGCCTTTGTAAAAGCGAAGTAATGGTTTTCATAGACATGTTCACAGTACATTAACATGCTACCTCTGTGTTTCCTCCTTCTCTCAGGGTCCTACTGGTGTTTATACTGGCTTCATCAAGGTCCAGATGGATCTGAGGAGGCCAGTGACAGTTCGGGGGGGTCAAACGGGAGCAGGGGGAGCCGTGGTTGAAGAAGCCTTTTATCTGCCCCGGGGAGTCACCAACACACTCCACATCAGCTCCATTAACACAGTCAGACAGGTGGCTAACGCACACACACACATGTATCAACACACTGTGTAGTCTGCTAATTTAACTTGATTAGGATCTGATGACATATGGGTTGGAGCCAGGGTTAAAGTTGCATCATGGGAAGCATTTAGTCTTTGGAGCCTGACTTGGGACTAAGGCTACATGCGCACAAAAACTGCATCACCTTCTAGTGTTTGAGCAAAGTTTCAGAACATTTCCATCCATTTTAACACAACGTAAATGTGTATAACAGTGCTTTTCACATACACTAAATCAAGCACTAGAACATAAAAAAAATGCAGAATTTTACTTCACAAAAACTTATGGCAGAGACGAGGTATCAGTATCCATGCTAAATTAACAAGTTGTGTAGAAAACTGATGTCTTCTTTTCACCTGGAAAGGGTCATGTAGTATAGGTCTGACAAATCACTGATGGGCACAAGGGATTGACAAGACCCAGTGTCTGCTTCTGTCCATTCACAGTAAAAGACAGCTCATGGTTTATAAAGTAAAAGTAGGTCTGCAGGGTTTCCAAAAATCTTCCATTATAGGGATCTTGAAACACTGGAGTGGAGCGCATATTAGGTGTAAACACAGCAAACTTTCTGTTTTAAAACAGAAACATATTGATAATGTGTCATATTGTGTTGAAATTTACTATGAATTGATTTCTGCTGCATGCCCCTGTACCTCTCAGTTCATTACTGACTATACAACACGTTGAAACCTATTGATACCTGATCACTGTGTTTCAAAGAAGAGGTTTGGTCTTATCTTTTCTCTCTGTGCACCACAGTGTCTTGACTTTTTTGCATGTCTGCAGGTGATCGTCGCCCTGCTGAACAAGTTCACCGTTGCAGACAACCCGGCCAAATACGCCCTGTACAAACGCTACCACAGGGAGGAGCAGGGTAACATTCAGCACACTGACACAATTAGCATGAGTGAGTGTGTGAGAGAGAGGAACGTGAAAGCGACAGGACTGGAGACAGTGTTTCATGCCGCTCATGCCAAGCTCGGTATCAGATTCCTTGGCGCTGACATAGTGTTGATAGTCCCTGTGTGAGTGTGTGTATTTCTGGATGCTCGTGTTGCTGGTTGTCGGATACCACAGGGCTCTCCCCACTATCAGCAGCTCACAAGGAATACACACCCACATACAGCGTATATAAATACACACTCTGTGAGCTAACAGCTGCTGCAGGCCTGCTGGGTATCAAATATTATCAGTCCACTTAGCGCCTCCAAGCAAGAAAAATAAAAGTTTATTGGCATTATACTAGAATATAAACTATAAACCAGGACCTGGAGTCACATAAAATCATGTGACTTGTTAAATGTACTTTTTGAAGTATTCTGCCACAGACTTTTATAGATGTTTGGAGTACTTCTGCCCTCCAAGGGGTGCGTGCTACTGCTGTCATATAAGTCCCTGGTCTGGTTTTCTCCCGTTACTGGAGACGTACAGTAAGACACAGTCTGCTAATAAAAGACAGTCTAGACAGAGGTCTGACAGCAGATGTGTATAGATTTTTCTTATAAGACCTCATCAGACAGTAGTGGGGTTTATTTAAGTTATTTTAAACTAGATGAGGTTCTGTTGTGACTTGTTTTTCATCAAATATAATATCCTGGCTGAGCTGTGGTATGAAACTGTCTGTGACCTTCAGCGTTTGATTACATGACTCCAGTTGAGTCTTGATAAACTGTCCTGGATGAGACAGATGTCTGACTCTGGGGTAAAATATGTAAAATAGAAAAAGAATAAATGTAGATCAGTTTCATTTGGAAAGGAAAGATCTTGTGGGTATCAAATTGCTCATTGGGGTGTGAATCAGAGTAATTCCAGATAAACTGATGGTTATGATGATGGTATCACAGTATAGTGATTCTGAAATACTTGACACCATGCAAGACAACCATGAAAAGACAAACAACAGGGACATTAAGCACATCATACCAAGATGTATTCTCATATTTTGGTTGTATAGAAAAGAAAATGCTCAGGAATTAAACAAAGGATGTTACAGTTGCAAAAAGATGCACTTTGGACTTTGTAGTCCTCTTTGTAAAACATAATATAAATAACTGTACTCACACAGCCCTGACTGATGTAAAATGACAGTTTGTGTTAAGTTAAAATTAAGTTGCTAAAAGCTGCTGTGAATGAGCTGTTTCAGGACCAGGATAAGATAAACCAATGGGACTAGAAAAATATATTAAAATATAACATGTTGCTAAAACTGGCTGCCTCAGATCCCAAACAAGGAGTACGTAATGTCGGTACTTCCATGTTGTATTATTTACTCTTGAAAGCAAAGGTTTGTCTCCTTTCTGTCCCTACCTGGACCACTTTCATATACTTACTCAGAAATAGTTGAATTTTTGATTCCAAGAAGGATCCATCCTATGATGGCATATATTGATATTCTACAACTATCTAAACCTCCAGATGCTGCTACAGCTGAACTCACCCCCATCTGCCATCACCTTGCACCAGCAATATTTCCTAAAAATCCCATCAAAGCTCTTATGCAGTTTTGTCAAGTTATGTATCATTCAAGCATATAATACTTAATAGTGCCTTTAATGCGTATCCAGCTCCATATAATGACCAAACATGACCTTTGACCTGAACTTATTTGAATATGTTGGAAAATACAGCAAAATCATTAGATTTGACTTTTAAAATCTAAAATAACATTCTTGCCCACCTTGTAGATTCTGTTGCTTGAAATATGTTAAACACACTACATTTATACATGAAATATATCAAGCTTTAGAATCTGCAAGGAGGGCCAGATGTTCAACTTTAAGGCAAAAGAAGGTTTAAAAATTGTCCATTCCATGCAGAAGTGAATGGAACATTCCAGCTGATCACCTAAACATCTCTTATTTACAATTGTTTATTATGATCATACGTATTTGTTGCTTTAATGGAACTCCTTTCCAGTTGAGTAAATCATGTAGCTGTTAACACAAAAGAGTTCCAGACTTAGTATCACAGACATTGTCAGACTAAAAGGGATCCATTTTGGAGATACTTGATATTACTGTTTTGCTTCAGCGACTGAGTCATGCATCACTGAACATGAACCAAAATGATTTTCTAGACAAAATTATGCATTTTACTGAGCCACACACATCTATTTTTAAAATAAATCCAAAGTGAGCAAAACAGATAGGATACCAGAACATGTCCTTTGATTGCCAATATTGATCCAGTATTATGGCTGCCATTCATCAGTTTTTTAGCTGCAGATATGCAGCATCATGCCATACTTGTGTCACAGATGTTCCAACATCTTTCTCTCTGTTTTTGTACATTTCTGTGGTCGTTAATGCACCACACCCATGCTTTCATCGCCTGCCATGTCTGTTTATATGAACACACACACAGTACAAAATGGAACTGCGGTGACCGCAGTGCTGCCTGCATGTGGCTTGAAGGAAGGCACCACACACACTAAATTAATTTGTTTGTGTGTGTTCCTCAGTGTATGTGTGTAAGCTGGCGGATGGCGAGCAGCCGTTGTTTCTCCGTTTGGTGGCGGGACCAGACGTCGACACACTCAGCTTTGTACTGAGAGAGCAGCAGACCGGAGAAGTCATGGTAACACTACACCTCTGCCTTGTGCTGTGTCTGTCGGATTAAGATCATATTTATTCCCCAGTCTCTCATTTTGTTCAGACTTTTTTAAATTTATTTTTCCTTGTGTACTCCATTACGTCCATCTACATCCACGCTCTCTCATTAATGACTCCTGTTTAAGGCCTCCTTTATTCAGCCTTTCTCCTTTTCCATCCTACTTTTCTTCGTCCCTTAAGCTGCCGCATTTATCTCTTAATTTCTCTTCTTTCCTTTTTCTTTTTCAGGTTTCTTATTTTCATCTCTCCATGGTATCATTCTTCCTTGTCCTGCTCAGTTTTCCTCCTCTTTTGCTCTTTCCTCCTTAAATCACATCTTTATCTTCTTTCTCTCACATTTCTCTTCCTTCTTACAGTTTTCTCTTGTTTTTTCCAGTTTTTATTTTTGCTCAGTAGTTGATGGATACCTGCAGTGATTAACCATTGGTTTGTTTGCTCCTCCTCCTCAGTGGGATGCGTTCTCCATCCCAGAACTGCGTAACTTCCTGCGGATTCTGGACAAGGAGGAGGAAGAACAGAAGGAGGCCGTGATTCGCCGCTACGATACATATCGCCAGAGACTGCAGGAGGCACTGAGGGAGCTCAGAGGGCCTTCGTAGAGAATTAAAACCTCCATTTCATAAGACTTCAAGAGGAATGTTGGAGGTGTTTTTTAAAGCCTCCTCTTAAATGTTGAGAGAGGGACGGATGCAAACCCAGAATGAGAGGAGATGATCCAGGAGCTCAAGGGAGGATACAGATGGACAGATTTGGAAAAGCCCTGAGGAAAACAAAAACTGAGAACGTGAAGGACAAGCAAAACACAAATGAATGGTTGAGAAACATTTCGAGGCTGCCTGAGTCTGATTCAGACTTCAGCTCGTTGCCTGCTCTGCTCCGTCTGCCTGAACTCACCAAAGATTCACTCTGATTATCAACGTGCCATAATATCACTTGTCCTCCTGTCTTCCTCTGTCCGTCCATCCCTCTCTTCTTCTACTTCTTCTTCTCTTACTCTGTCCAGCTGTCACATAATTTATGCAGATTATTCAATTCCTCTTTATTTTCCACATTTTAAACTTGTGAAACACTCAAGGCCATATGTTGAGTTAGAGTTTTATTTAATTTGTTTGTTGCAAAGGTGTGTACATATTTTTTCTTAATTTATATGGGTGAAGCTTTTTATTGTTTTTTTTTTTTCCTTATAAAAGTCTTATATTATTTTTTATCTTTTTTTTTTTCAAAAGGCGGAGCAACAATCTGGTTATTGACACAGACACAGAGAATAGTTTATCCAATCTTCTACTAGAAGAGCATTAAACACCACTGGATAAAGGATTCACAATTAAAGATCACAAAAACACACAGGAACTTTAGTCATAAGGGAATAACCTATATGTTAAGTGTGGTTCAGTCTGAAGAAATAAGTGTAAACAGGATAAGGAGTCTGAAATGCATTCAGTCTAATGAGTGCCAACAGAGTAACTATAGGCTTTACTTTATTTTGAAATCTCAAAACTAAAGATCAAAATTTGAAAGAAAAATTTATATGGTCCATTTACCACTGTCTAATTTATTTGTTTCTGCTTAATTTTGTCTCTTTTTACATATATTATATACTTATGTCAACATAGTGTAAGTCTTGTTATTGATAAACAGCAAATATTGGCTTTTTTTTTAAAAATCTGTAATTACTTCTTTGACATAGTTTTTTTTCTCACTCAAGGCTGATCTGAGTCTGCGTACTGTACATGAAGCTTAAAAGACCGAAGAAATAGCTGAGCTTTGAGTTTCATGTGTCTGAAAATAGACTGAAAAGGACACATTTTGCCGAAAAAGGAAAAGGACTGAAGGTTTAAATGTAAGTTTTTGAGCTGAGGAAGAAGGTAAATCTGTAAAAGCATTGCTGTAAAAGTGAGGATGGTGATGGTGGGATTTTAAGCCTTTGTTTGCATTTTCACACTATGAGTGGAGTTTGACGAAGCGTAGACTGAACAGACTGGCACAGTTTAGACAAGGGCTGAGAATGGACTGGTTTCTGTAAGTTGACTAAGCGTTTTAGAGGAAGTAAAAGAGAAATATTAGATGGAGGAAGGATGAAACAAGTGAAAAACAGAGGATTAGTTTTGTTTTGAAACAGTGTAGGGAATACACGGGAGAGAAGTGTGAGCAACCACAAGTCAACAAGACTAATGGTATGTTCCCATTTGGCCTCTATAAAGCCTCCTTTAATCCAAGGCTGAGACAGAGCGAGGTCTGTAGGTGCTGATAGCTGCAGAGGCTTTGTCTCCTCTGTGTCCTGCTCATCTGTCTGCAGGCGTTCACTGAATTTGCCTCTGTTGCTGTCCTTATCTTAAGTTTATACCTGCAGCCTTGTCCTCCTGTGGAAAGTGGAAAAATATTACAGAAGAAACAAAGAAAGAGAGAATGGGTTGTTGCAAGGGAAGGAGATAGAAGTGAAGTATAGAGAGAAAGAAAATTTCAGATAAATGTGCATCAGTAAGTGCAAAAGTGGAGTTTCTGCAGCTGATTGTAAGGTCATTAAAGGCCTGTGGGTAGTCAGATGCCTTAAACTGTGTGTGTGTAGTGTAGTCTTCCTTATATAGCATAATGTTAATGGTTTGTATGGACATGTAGGTTTTTTCAGACATTTTCGACAAAAATGTAGTTCTAGGCTTTGTAAATCTGATATTTTGTGATCATATGCACAACAAATCACAACATTATATTTTATCTAAGATGTAAGTTGCTGCATGTACTGTATGAAGTCAGGCTGATGGTGCTGCAGAGCATGTCTGTAGAAACTTGTACTCTAGAATAATGCTGCCATCTAGTGGACACAACTGCAACTATTCTCCTTTCTGTGTCAAGTATACCATATTACAGCTGTCTATTTTATTATTTTAATTTTTCCTTTATAATAACCAAAGATATTTTTGTGCTGTTGCCTGGAGCAAATAATATTAGAGGCCTCATCCCACTGGAGGGAAATATATATAGTTTTATTTAAAGGGTTTTAACCCTCAAATATTCTACGATTAAACACTGGGTTAGTATATTTTAAGTGATACGAAAGTCTGCATGCAAACAGTTGATTGAATCTTAAAGCCATGTTGTTGTGTTTGTACCTGATAAAGAAGTTTAACTGATGAAATAGCATCATACCAGACCAGTTGTATCAACAAATTTATCTCTTTTTGGGCACTTTACCTTGAATTCAGGGAAGACGGGTTTATGATTTTTTTTTTTTTTTTTCTCCTGCCTACAAACCACCGTCATCACACTCTGAATTTTATCTTAAAATGTAACACACTATCTTATTTTGATAGATTTCTTGTTAAGCTCCACTCATAACTTTATTTTTTTAGGAAGTACAGTGTGACAGAAGTTGATTTTGCTCATATGTTAAGCTCGTTATTTTATGTCTCCATATGTTTTTCTCTGAGTTAGCTGTAGACTGTGAAATGTTCTGCATGTGTTCTACTCTGTGTCTTTGTATACATATGTGCTTACTGCACACACTACTGGGCTATTTAACATTAAAACATGCGTTGTGGTATTTAAAACAGCAGGCCAGATGACGCTGATGCTGTCTGATCAGCTGGTAATAGAATGAGGCTTGTTGATCTCCTTAAATGTTTTAGTCCAGGACTGTTACTGTATGAAGAGCTGATGTGTGATACCTGATTATATTCACATGTTTTGTTTTAATGCAGTTCAGTCATAACTAGAGACAGAAAGCTACACATTAGGTTCCCTCTTGTGTTGTCACATCTTCATCAGCTGATGAGAGCTGTTGCATCCAGTTGTTATGGGTACGGGACATGCATACATGGAACTACAGCGACTCTCAGTGAGGTGATAGGAGGTGGTCTGCAGAGATCTGAAATCTGGTTCCAGTAACTGACTCCCTCCACTGATGACAGCCATGAGTGAGTGGAAGCTCTGGAAAAACACCTTAAAGTGGACCTGGATATTTGTCAGATTGGCTGAACTGAAGCAGCAAAGCATGCTATAAAAGGTGCTGTTGATTGTTTGCCTAGCAGCTACTTTTTATTTTCTGTTCTCAAATGCAACCATTTTTGTGCTTTACTTAAAACAAAAAATATCCATCTACTTGTGATTCTCCAAGAGCTTTCAGACACATCTGGATGAGTTATTGTTAAAGTGGCTTAAGTGTCTAATGAGCACACATATAACATAATCATGAGCTTACACAGTCAGTGGTGGTTTCAGTGTTCAGGATGTCTTTTTCCTTTATAGAACAACGTTTCAACATGTCAGTGTGAACATAACTTTAAAATGTCAGCATTAATGGTATAATGTGACACCAGTGACTATATATAAGACACAGTAAACTCAGTCTGTTTTGTAGACTCATTTTACTCCCATGTTCATATTTATGAGTAAAAGCTCCTGAACTGGTATTAAATGGAGCCTCTGAGTCTGAGATTGTTTTTAAGCTCGTGGGTGAGGCCAGCGGGGTCAGTTTGACATGTTTAGTTTGATCTCTGTCTCTAGTTTGAACAACCACAAACTGTTAAATGCCAAAGATCTGCGTGTAGCTCTTCTGCGATTTATTGCTTCTTTTATATTCTTGATTTCCCTGCATACAGGGGCTGATCACTAAGGAACAGATGCTCTGGGATCCATCAAGTTTATCTCATGTGACTGATTCCCTGTAAGCGTTTGAGTACAAAAACACAAAGTTCACCCTTATTTAGCACTAGAGGATAAAAATGGTCACAGGTTTTAATTTCAGACTGCGCTCCAAAGTCCAAAACTAATGTCAAATAAAGCAGCAGAAGGATCAGTAATCCTCTATCTCTATCTGTTCTGCTCCAGTTGTGTTAACTTGTGTTGAGTTTTGGTCTTTAGAGCTCCGTCTTTAACGCCGTGGCCTCTGCAGTGCCTTCCTGAAGCTGAACAGCAACAGAAGAGGAGACGCAGACAGAAACACACACTGCAGAACAGAATGAGCATCTCATCAGATGCTGCTTATTTCTCACAAACCAGAACTGAGGCAGGTTTATTTTTGTAGGTTTTTTTTTTTTTTTTTTTTTTGGTTTCTCTTTGAATCGTTGTCAAATGTGGCCTTTCTTTGTGCAAGGCGGGCTGCATCTATTAAAAATTAAACTGAAAAACAAACCCTCTGTGTCCGAGTGGTTTTATCTGTACTAAGGAAAATGAATATTTCTGTTCAGTGAACTAAAAGACTTAAATCAGACTCTGAACTTCTGCACTGAATGAACCACAGGCAGCAGCTGAAACTTTATCCACTTGATTTAATACATTTCTACTGTAGTTCCCTTCAGAGATACAACTGCTGATCCTTTGTCTTGTTTGGTTCCCAGATGCAATAACTCCGCCTCATGACCTCTGTTTGACCCCAACTTAAGTAATTTAACTGCCAACAAATGGGTCTGCGCCCCCCCTCCCCTCCTGTCTGACACATTCAGATGAAACCCAAGCACATGTCAAGTTACAGCAGTTCAACTGGAAATACAAGAATCATTTCAAAGTAAAATCTAAGGCTGAGTTTGTAGAAAGGTTGTTGTTTGACAGTGGCTGGTGAACAAAGGCATCTACTGATATGAAACATGTAATAACTTAAACCACTATCAGTACATTGAAATAATTCAGGTAAAATGTAGTTTGTTATCTTTTCATGGTCATCAGATATGACCCACTGACACTATCATCTACAACACTGATTCACCAGTAAAAGCCATGGAGTCTGGTTGTAGACACTTGTTCTTATGTTAACTTACTGATATATCTCTTTTTCTCCAATTTTCTCTGTTTTGATATAATAACCTGTGATTTTATTCTGAAGTTTGATGAACATCTACTTTATCAGTAAATTAAATTTAGGAAAATACCTAAAAAATGCAAAATGCAGAGAATAAAATTAACCCTCAAAGATTTAAACAACGAAAAGCATCTACTGATCTAGAATATTTAATAACTGTTGATCTACTAATCCTATCAATACATGGAAATAACTGCAGTTTGTCACCTGTTCATGTAGAGACACTTGTTTTTACTTTCAAATTATGATATATGCTGCTGAAAAAGTCACTTTTGCCTCAGTTTTTTTCTGTTTTGACATAATTATCTGTGAATTTATTCTGAACTTGTATAAACATCTACATGATCAGTTAAATAAATATAGGAACTGAAAATTGCAGAGGATAATATTAGAGTAAAAGGTGGTAATTCATTGAATAATGGTTAAATATAGAGAAAATTCACCACAAAAAATAGTTATAGATTTTTAAGGGTATATAATATAAGGGTAATATAATAGTAGGTCTGTAAGGGTTGGATATGTTTATCTTCAGTGATGCAGCTGGTGATGGAGGTGTTCATGTACATGTGTGTATAAACTGTGTAGGTCACAGATGTCAAACATGCGGCCCGGGGGCCAAAACCAACCTTGCCAAAGGTTCCAATCCGGCCCGTGGGATGAATTTGCAAAGTGCAAGTTAGGGCATCAAACTCAAAAATAATATTATAATACCCTGTAAATAATGACAACACCAGTTTTTTCTCTTTGATTTAATGCAAAAAACATTAGATTATAAAAATATTTACATTAACAAACTATCCTTTAACAATAAAATGTGAATAACTTGAACAAATATGAACAACCTGAAACGTCTAAAGAAATATAAGTGCAATTTTAACAATATTCTGCCTGTTACTAAATGTTTTGTGCCTTTGTAGATCTGACCTATACTGCATATGTATAAATGATAAGTCGAGGCAGAATATTGATAAAATTTTACTTATATTTCTTAACAAATTTCATGTTTTTTCAGGTTATTCACATACTTTTTGTTTGGATAGTTTGTAAATGTAAATATTGGCATAACTGAATGTTATTTTTAGCACTAAAACAATTTGGAGTTGCCATTATTTGTCTATCATGCTATTATTTTACTGGTCCGGCCCATTGCAGACTAAATTGGGCTAAATGTGGCCCCCGGAAGAAAATGAGTTTGACACCCCTGGTGTAGGTGAAGTTGACATGTGTTTATTCATTTCATTGTAGTGTTTGTGTTTATTCCAGTGTTTATGTGTGAATGGTCTCCATCCAGAGGTGTCAGTAATAATAATAATAATAACAATAATAATAATAATAATAATAATAATAATAATAATAATAATAATAATAATCATAATCATAATCATAATCATAATAATAATACATTTTATTTATAGGCGCCTTTCTTGGCACTCAAGGACATCGTACAGTAAAACAGGAGAGTATAAAACAGAGTAAAGAATAAAAGGCAGGTTGAAAAATTGGACAATGCAATCGCGTTCACAAAGAGAAAGCGGTTCTGAACAGATGGGTTTTGAGTTTGGATTTGAAAAGAGGGAATAGGTTTATTGTGACAGTCCAGGCCGGATGAACTCGTTTTCACTAAAGTTTTCTTCACGCATCTGTTCGTATGTTGTGAACTTCCCACACCTGTGAGATTTAACAGGACGAAGAGGAGCAGACACGACCCTCCACCATGTAAGTGTCTTCTCCATTCAGTCTGGGCCTTTCAGATCACCACTGTGCGCCTTTTACGCATCATTTGTTTAAGCGTTTCCTTGCGTCGAGTCTAATTTCGGGATTAAAAAAACAAAAACAAACCCACATCTGAGAGCATTTATTCCCATGAAATAAACTTTTAAGAAATCGGTTTAGTAAACAGATTCAAAACTGAGTGTGTGAAACAGTGAAGTTAAATGTGTTGAACAGTATTCTCTTCAGTGCGTAAATGCTGGAGCAGGTTACAGATCCTTGGTGTGAGTTTTACTTCCTCTTCTGATTCAAACACATGCGGATGAATGTGCGGCTGTTTCACTGTGGATTCAACTTTTTGCACATGCTTTGACATAACAGTGCACATCCTCTGCGTGTCAAAGTTCACTGTACCATGTCGTGGGACCCACACTGTGAGTCCACTGATAAACCGTGATCGTGGGCTGTATACATATGATCTACTCCAGGGGTGTCAAACTCAGATTTTTTTCAGGGGCTACATTCACCCCAATTTGATCTCCAGTGGGCCGGACCAGTAAAATAATAGCGCAATAGCCTATAAAGAATGACAACTCCAATTTTTTTAGTGCAAAAAAATAACATTAAATGATTAAACTGTTTCTATCCAAAACAAAAAAGATGTGAATAACTGGAAGAAAATGAAATTTCTGAAGAAAAATAAGTACAGTTTTAACAATATTATGCCTCAATTTATCATTTCTACATGTGCATTACAGATCAGATATACCAAGGCACAAAACAGGCAGAATATTGTTAAAATTGCACTTGTTTTTCTTTGGATATTCCAGCTTGTTCATATTTGTTCAGGTTATTGACATTTTATTGTTAAAAGATATCAGAATTTAATGTTCTTTGCAATAAATCAAAGAGGGAAAAAATATGTTGCCATTATTTATAGGCATAATCTCATATTTTTTTCACATTAAACCAAGAAGAAAATTTGGAGTCATTATTTCTAGGTTATTAATCTGTTATTTTTGAGTTTGATGCCCTTGACTGTTAATATCTTCAGGGTAATTTTTGCATTTTGTACTTTGTAAATTCATCTCGTGGGCCAGATTGGAACCTTTGGCGGGCCAGTTTTGCCCCCCAGGCCACATGTTTGACACCTGTGATCTACTCAGTCCACTCATCTGTACAGTTTAGAGGACACTTTAGGGCTAATGTGCATGGAGTAACATACTTTAATCCAGTTTGATTTGACTCTTTTATTTGCTGCTTTTGTTTTAACTGCTGTCAAGCATTTGCATTATGTTCACTGTGTGCATGCAACCTTTTCCATATGTTCTATACAAACAAAAACACTTAAAATAAGACTTTATATTTGACTAACACAGTTGACTGCACACTAACAGAACTCATTTCTTCCCCCAAAAGTACAAAGTGTTCTTAAATGCCTTTCCTTCATTTACTCTGCAAAGGTACAAAGTGCAAATGCTGTGTTACTGAAAAGATGTTCTCTGTGGCTTACTTTACTGGAATATAATTTAGTAGGTTTATTTTTCCAATGAAGATTATTTTTACTCCCTACCTTACGCTAAGATAAGATAGAAGGTAATCCTTTATGAGTCCCACAATGGGGGAAATTTGCAGTGTCTCAGTAAATCCCCCCGTATCACACCATGTGCATTTGTATCTACACTGCAAATTTGTATATATTATTATTTAAATCTAAATTTATATAAATATTTTTATAAATAGCAGATTTCTGTCTCTGTATCTTATGTTTCACACATACATTTTCAGTCTATTGTCTGTCTTCCCTGCACCTTATTTTGTATTTACTGTTGTCAACTATGAAATTTCCCCATGGCACAATCAGTAAAGTCTTATCTTATCTTATCTTATCTTATCTTATCTTATCTTATCTTATCTTATCTTATCTTATCTTATCTTATCTTATCTTAATATTATCTTATCTTATCTTATCTTATCTTATCTTATCTTATCTTATCTTATAGCAGCATAGGGAAAGTAATATTAACAGTAAGATTCATGTAAGAAATACGCTGTTACCCATCAAGTTGGAATAATGTTGTTTTCAGACACATTCCTATTTTAATTCCTATTTATACACATCAGTAATCACCTTTGACCAGGTGGAATGATCACATACTGAGTCCCAGTTTCACTAAGTCTTTCAACAATAAGTCATGTTGTCACAATCATTTCATGAGAAGAGGTCAGACATATTTTATTCCAACTTTATGGGCAACAATGTATAAAAAGTACTTTAAAAATATACAAAAATATATGAAGTGGTGCTCAGTATAAACTAATAATAAATAAGTAGAGAAAATATATAGAACAGAGCAAGGTATGGTATTTTACAGCATGTCCTTGCACCATGCTGAAGGACATATACTCTATAATAATAATAATAACTGCACATTTTCGAGAGAATTGAATGTTTGTATCTGTACTGCCCAGGCCATTCTTTCTCATAAGAGGCTTGTTACTTTATTTTAATGCATTTGAGTTGAATTATCCATCATCTTATTTTCTAAAGCAGCTGAATGTGTCTGCTCCCAAAAATGTCCTTGCTTGGATTTAACCGAGCAGATAGTTTAGATCCTTCGACTGAATCATTACAACAGTTAATAAGTTTTTTTTACTCTTACTGATGCCGTGAGTAGCTTCTCATTTCTTAAACAATAATCAGTTTGATAGAGAACATAAAGATTGGACAGTGTTTCAATGGATAAAGGTTACGTGGTCTGTTGAGTCCAGACTGACCCTGTTTCAGGGTGATGGACGTATCAAAATCCAACTCTCCCATCATCAATTTAAAGGGGTTATATTTTGCTCAACCCACTTTTATTAATCTTTGGTTCATTTATTTATGTATTTGGACCCTAATAGTTCAAAAAGTTTGAATTTGAACCCTCCAGGTGCTGCAAAGATATCTTTATATTCCTTTTGGTAAAATGTAGTAGATTTCTACAACCAGTTTCAATTCCTGCTTAATTTGTTACATTTTATAACTAGTTACGTCATGACATTTGCACATATAAGGTCAAGACTTCCAATGAACATTTCTTCAAGTACGACATAATTGTTTGTCAGCAGCAGTGGTTGTAGTCCATACTGAAACTATGTCCAAACTTTGAGACGATTACCTAAAATGTTCAGTTGTTGGTTGTATTAACAAACGCAAGTAGTTGAACAGGACAGAGCAGCACAGTGAACAATCCAGAGGGGGTGGGGCATGAAGTGGCTCATTTGCATTTAAAGGGCCAGCGCTCAAAACAACCTTTCTGGTGTCATTACTCAGAAATAGGGTTGAAGATGGACCTGTGAAGTTGAATTAATGAAGAATTCAGACCCAAGCATAGCATTTACAGTTTATGTAGACCACAGGGAAATATTTTAAAATGCATAATTCCATTTAAAAAAGCAAAATATCACTCCTTTAAGATCTTGCTCAAAATCTAATGCAAATTTGGATAGAAATAAATCAGCGTATTGAAATGATGCCATGGTGAATATGTGCTGTAATCACAGCTAAAAGCAGTAAAACAGAATAGAGTGTGGGGTTTATTTTTCTGTCTGTGTCTATTTCAGCTTGTGTAAATAATATGTTGACCTTTGCCACCTCTGTTGTTCGAGGTGTGCATTTGATAATATTCTGTGTTTTTTTTTTTTTTTTTTTTTTCAGGTTTGGTAAGAGGTCATTAATAGTGGTGGTGATTTCTGTAGCCGTGGGTGTTTACCTGTTACCTTCTCCAATCGACCCCAAACCACACATGTACGTACAGTTTTTTGTTAACCCTCACATTATGGTTTGATGTTGTCACACTTGTAGTTTAGTTGGATAGTATTTTATACTCAGATGATTTACAAATGTCATTTTAGAATATGAGAAGTGATTATTAAGTGATACTGCAGTTAAAATTAATAAGAATTTGCATTGTCAGACTGAAGGGGCCCCCTCCAGTGCTCGAGGGGCCCCTGGCCGTCAACACTCGCCTGCAGAAGGGTCGCAGGTTATTCACTGGAAAACTCCACGGACCAGAATCCTTCACTGCTGATGTGGAAGGTGAGTGATTTAAACTTCATATGTTTTTACTCTCAGAGGGTTTCTTATCAGACACCAGACGTTTTTAACCTTTGACCCTGTATGTTCGGTCCAAGACCTTTTATGGATATCTGTGTTGCTAAAATATTACCACTTTAACGTCTCTGTGTTGAATTTATCAGCTTGGTTTTATGATGTGTTTTTCTAAGATAGTAACACAGATTGTTTCCTCTGTCATTAGAGTTTGTTTCAGTAATTTTCTGAGCTCATAAAGGTGCCTTTAATGGGATCAGCAACATCTGCAATAATGAACTGAATAATGGAAGCTGAATGAAAATAGATTTTATTGTTCTTACACAGTTGTGTGCAATGAAATTAGGGTACCAACTCTATATGTAAAGTGTCATGAGATAACCTTTGTTATGATTTGGCGCTATATAAATAAAATTTGATTGATTGATTGATTGATTGATTGATTGATTGATTGATTGATTGATTGATTGATTGATTGATTGATTGGTGGATTGATTGGTACTCAGAACAATACAGTGTGCAATGATATTTAAAAAAAAAAAAAAAATCAGTTAAGGAACATAAAGAAATACACAATAATAAAAATAGAAAAAAATCCAAAATATGAAATTAACTAGATGGAAGGAAAAAAGGCCCAGGTAGCTTACTACACTGGAGATGTAATATTGTGCTGTAAAAATGATATAGTATTGCACTTGAAGTGTAGTTTTGCAAGTGTAGTATGTAATATTGCTACTGAGGAAAGACAGTGTTCCTATAGCAAAATTGTCAACATTGGTCTATAAGTAAAATACCTCTAGAATAAAAGTAATGAAACTTTACTGTGTCTGAGCCAGTAATAAAGAAAAATAAGTCAAAATACTGGTTGGGTTTTATTTCCAAGATACAGTCTTTGGTCAAAATGTGAAATTCTAACAATTAATGACAGAATGACTTTTACTCAAAAGGAATGTTTGTGTCATAGCTGCTATATCTACTACAAACCACTGTCTGCACTTTCTAATACATTCAGTTTTCAGGTTCTTTCTAGTCATAAATCTACTTTATAAATGTACATAACCAATATATGTGTGTAATAACACTACATTGAAAACATGAGCACGTTTGTCATTTGTTTTCCATTTCATTTTATTAAAGTATCTAAGATTTAGCACATTTGATCTCTGAATCAGATGATTTCTGGAAAAAAAAAGTAGCCCAGTGAATATCCTCAGGGGCAAGTTTAGGAATAGATTTGCTGATGAAAATGTAGCTTGTTACTATTTAAACTAATTAAACACCTACATCCTCTTAAAAGTCAAAATTTTACAAAGTTCTTTATCATTACTCAAAATAAACTGAACATGGTTTAAGGGCAAGTTGAATGTTATGTATTTGTGGTATTTTACCTCCGACAAGTGTAATGACAGTCTGTCTGTTTGTTTGTCTGTTAGCAAGATAACTCAAAAAGTAATGGATGGATTTGGATGAAATTTTCAGGAAATGTTGATATTGGAACAAGGAACAAATTATAAAATTTTGGTGTTAATTGGGGGGGGGGTAGATTTTGATGAAATTTGCAGGAAATGTTGATGCTGGCACAAGGAAAAAATTATTAAATTTTGGTGGTGATGGTGGTGGTGGGGGGCACTGATCTGCCTTGGTGGAGGTCTGTGCTCTCTGAGTGCTTTTCTAGTTTTTTTTTTGTTTGTTTGTTTGTTGTCTAAAAATGTTGATGTGATTATTCAATTCATTGTAAAAATCCTCAGTAGATGAATTAATAACGGTAACCAAAGCGGTACATTCAGCCATCAGCAGTGTCTGTGTGAAGACATCTTGTTGAAGCCACTCTGTCTCACAATTTACACTCTACCTCACAATATTAAGCGCAATACAGGCCAGTGGCCAATCAGACTTCCTCCCTCACATTCTGCACAAGCACAAGGGTTTTTATACATAGGTCTTTATTTATTTATTTATATATATATTTATTATTGCAAAAGTCTTTTTTTTAATCTACCTATTGTTTATGTATAGATCTTGTTGGGCTAAATCTGGGACCTCGAGTACCAAGTTTTATACCATCTCTTGTGTAAATGTGTGCTGGTATGACAATAAAAATCCTTGAATCCTTGAACATATGAAGACACTGTGTCCAGCCCATGAGTGTTTGTCCGTGTGTGTGTCAGGTAACATGTACACGGGCACAGTGGACGGGAAGCTGTGGAGAATCGGTCCAGACGACAGCCTCACCCTCATCACTCAGATGGGACAGAATCGACCAGAATGTGGTTTGTTATTTTATGTCTTCTGTGTGTGTTCAGTGCTCACAGTTTCCTTCCTCTTTTTTGACACTGGGACATTTTACTCTGAGCTTAAACTACAGAGCTGTATAGGAATTAGTTTTCTTTGGCTTATATTCGTTGTATCTCACCATCTTAAATTCCAGCAGCTTAATGCATGGTTTTAACTTCAGTGTTTTCTATAGTCAACTTTTAAAGGCAGAATATAACAATTTCTACAATATAACGTTTCAGTCATTTCACCTGTTCTTTTATGTTTATTTATATACTAACGCGTTGACCCGGGGGATCCATGGGTTCTAGATGTGGTAGTTTTTATGCTGTTGTGTATTCGTAAATGCTGTACCATATTTGTCCAGCAGTGGCCTTAGCAACATGATTGTAAGGCTATTGTATTCCAGAATTACTAATATCTCCCAAAATATTGGTCCTATCAACTTGCTGTTTTCGCTAGTCTGTTCCTTGACCAAAAATACATACGTATGCCAAACTGCAGCAGTCAGCTCTTTCTGGATTTTGTGTGAATCCCTGAACACACACACACACACACACACACACACACACACACACACACACACACACAGAGGCCACTTGTTTATAATATAGATTATTATCTGCACTTTGCTCTGTGGTTATCTATTTTAAATGTGTGTGTGTTTAAAATGTCCACTCACTATTGACTCATTCATGGCAATTCAACCAAAGGTCCCCACATGACCCCCTCAGAAAATTCTGAAAAAATTCACACTTGTTCACCTACCAGATAAACGAACACATCCAAAATTTTAATGTCATATCTGTATAATCTTAGCTCCATTTATGTCATTGACCCTGGTGAAATTGGGTCAACTGACCAGCTCCATCCAATTTCCGAGAAGTCTTTACTACAGGCATCAACCTGAGCCAGTTCTGGGAAATTTATAATTATTCTGTCTGAACCATCATGCAGTTCCACACCCTAGTTCAAATATCTCCAGTATTATCATAACTTGTGCAATAATCAATGCCATTGTACTGTTAAAAATGCCATTTACACCTACATTTGTATACAATTTGAAGAAAATATAGTCATGCAGTAAAAAAAAAAGTTAAAAAAAGAACCAGTTCTATCCCAAAGCTAAAATTTTGTGCACAACATCTTGAAACATATATGAAGACATGGTAAAAATTTTAGAATTTTCATTAACTGGCCACATGGTAATTTGGGTGCTCAAATAAAGAGTATTTTTGTGAAAAATTGAAATTGACCCATTTTATTCATTGCCTCACAGCAACACTTTTCAATGAAATGTAGTCTTTTTGCAGTATATTGTTGCATCTTGACCATAAGAATCCATGCAAAAAAAAAAAAAAATTAGGTCTCTACATTCATCCATTCTGGCACAGTGCAAGCCTGAAGAGAGAGGACATTTGGAAGAATTAGCCTTTTGGCCTGATTTCAAGGCCTCGTGGACCAAACATGAAGGCACCTACAATTATTTTGATGCAAAATATGGTCTTTTCAGTGGGATTTCACCCCAGACAGTAAGTTTCAGCAGTGTGGCTTGAATACCTAAGGAGATATTGCTCCTCAAAGTTGGCCGAAAAGTAAATTTGCAAAATTAAAAAAAGAAAAAAAAAAAAAAATTCAAAGGGCTGTATGTCCTAAACTATTACACATATGACATTAAAATTTTGGATGTGTTCGTTTATGTGGTAGGTGAACAAGTGTGAATTTTTTCAGAATTTTCTGAGGGGGTCATGCGGGGCACTTTCTGAAATCTGGTTGATTTGGGATGGAATGACCCTATTGATCCTGTGAATCATAGTTTCATTCATCATACTACATCGCTGAATGACGATAAAGGATCTGAATCTTGATTCTAACATAGGTGGGTTATAACAGAGAAAGGCCAATGGACGTGATATTATCCCTGCTCCTCCTTTCAAAGCATTTTGCCGCTGAAAACACAGTATGTTTCATTCACTCGATCTGCAACCAGATAACTGCTGAACAGAACATTTCTCTCCATGTAATAAATCAGTAAATGTAGAACATCATACTGTAAAAAATGGAGGCATCTCTAATCTTTTCTGATGTATCTAACTAGAAAAAAATGCAACGGGTAAACAGTCAAAACCCTTTGCAGGATATGGTGGTGATCATTTAGATTTATTTGATTGTTTTTAGATTTTTTCCCAGAGATTTGAAGTAGGGTTATTCCTGAGCAATTAGTTCAATAACAGCATGTTCACAATAATTTCTTTCATTTCTTCATGCAGCGTGTGTTGGCTTTTTACCTAAACTGATCAGCCATAACCCTACTGTTGACCATTTTATAGTTTCTAACACATCAACTTTAAGGCCAAATGTTCACTTGTTGCCTAATATATTCCACCCACTAACATGTCCCACTGTAACGACATCATAAAAACTATTACCTCTTCGCCTGTCAGTGTCAGAATGTTATGGCTGATTGGTGTAGTCATTTTCAGAAGGTAGAATAAGTACACCTGTTTCCTGCTTTAACAGAAAACGTCTGTGTTTTTGATTAAAGCAGGAAGACCTAGAAACTTTACAGCTCTTATACACAATTATTTGTCTTTTTGTTGCAAGACATAGCATTATTACAGTAGGGAATCATAATAAAGCTCAACTCAGATTTTCCTCATGTCCTGCAGGCCTTCTGTCTGACTGTTATTAAAGGGTGGATGTCAGATGAAAAAGTTTTCCTCACTGGACCGAACAAGTGAAACCTGACATCAACTCTCTGGCCACGAACGTTAAACCATCCTCTTTGACCTAAACCTGAATTTCAATCTTCACATTAACAAGTTTATGCAAGTCTGATTCTATCAAGTCAAAAACAGTTCTCAAAGTGTGTCACCGTCAACAACCAGACGTCTAGGAATTCTGATTTATGTTTTTTCTCAGCCAAGTCTTGTCTTTTCTCGCTGGTTCCTCATATGGTATAGATTTCAACATGCTGCTCATCACATCCAAAGCCCTACATGGTCTCACTCCCTGGTACATCCTGAACTCCTGCTTTCCTTTTCTACCTCTAGGCCACTAACATCATCTGACCTGGGTCTCTTATTTATACCCCTGTCCTCCAAAAATCCAGGTTTAACTGTGCTTTTGCTGGCGGCTCTGTCCCTCTGGAGGCTCAGATCAGCCGAGTCTATAAATGACTTTAATAAGCTTCTTAGAGCCCATTTGTCCTGGTTTGTTTTCACTCTAACAGGGCTGTGATGCAATGCTATTTATTTTTATGTAATTATTTCAGGTTAATTACCCTGCCCCCCGAAGGGGAGGCAAGGGGTATTGTTTTTGGTTTGGTTTGGTTTGGTTTGGTTTGGTTTGTTCATTAACACTCTAGCAGCAAAACTACTGATTGAGTTCACACCAAATTGGGTTTATACTGTAGATTGCCAGTGACGCAGAATAGATGTGGTTACATTTTGGGAAAAGAAGGTCAAAGTTCAAATTTTTTATGAATTTTTAAAATCATACTTATATACTTGTCAGACATACCATTTACTTATAATGGACAAAATTTCAAATGTCTATAAAAACATCAATTTTGTTCCAATTTACTTCAAACTTGATACATATATAGACACAATTGATATGCTGACATCAGCACATGCATAGACATGATGACATCAGCTGAATTAATGCAAAAATAAGCTACAATACATGCAAGGGGTGAGGGTTTGTTGTGCCTGGCACCACCAGTGTTCTCCAACTGTTATTTTGGGTTGTAATATTTATAATAATATCTGGTTGCCTAAAAATAAGAACTGTTGTGTCTTTTTATGTTAAAATGAGCTGTGCATGTCTACAGTTGGAAATTCATTGAGGAACTTCCATAAAAGTAGTGGTGGGTCTTTTTGAGTTAAGCATTGGTGTCATTCCCAAAGCTGTGGCTACGACTATACTGTTCAGATGATTTCAAGAAAAGTCATATTGCAATAGGATTATCCAAAATGTGTTGTTTTTATTTGGTCATCTATGTGTATTTTTCTGTTTGTGACATGGAAGTTAGTCATGTGACCATACACTGTACAAGCTTCATTGCCTAAATAGACATTGATTCATTATTATAGATGTAGATCATGCGCAAACTGCACACAAACACAGATCAGGTTGTCACATTCACAAATGCATGTGTTTATTTAATTTAATTGCAGCCTTTTGTTATTGTAATTGAAATAATTAACTCTATAGCTCATGCTTTTTTAATTGTTATCATTGTTGAATTTGATCAATAAAGCCTGAATTAGTAAAACCATAAATGATTTTCAGAGCTAAAAGATACCTGTGTCCTGTCTTAGAAGATAATCATCAGTGTCTGTGACTGAAGCCTTAAATAATTTTCCATTAGATGACACACTGTTCTTTGTGTTTTTCTTTCCGCAGGCAGCAGCACAGACTTTGAGCCTGTGTGTGGTCGTCCTCATGGTGTTCGTCTGGATCGTCACGGTCAGCTGATTGTTGCTGATTCGTACCTCGGGCTGCACAGCGTAAACCCTCAAACTGGACAGAAGACTCTACTCGTGGCCAATTCACAGGGTTTAATGAGTTTCCTCTGATTTGATGAATTTGCTTTACACACACATTTTTTCCGTTGCTAACTCCTTATTTTGTCATTTCTTATCTCATTCCACAGGTGCAGATGGCGTTCCCTTTGCTTTTCTAAATGGTTTGGACATTTCCTCCCAAACTGGAGTCATTTATTTCACTGACTCCTCCAGTCGCTGGGGTCGAAGACATGTCAAACTGGAGGTGAGATGGATGAAATGCTTCAGGTACAGGCTTCAGAAACACCACGAGGCAGCTGAGATAAGTGGACTGAAGGTTTATAACAGATGAGGGGCCGAGAAAAGCACATGGAGGCAGGACCCATTTATGTGTTTTTTTTTTTTTTTTTTTTTTTAATGTTGCTTGGTAACTGCAGCTTTCCAAAACAAGAAGACACTCAGGCCCTTTGTTATCAGTCCATCTGGCCGCTTAGCCAAAAAAGAAAATACTGAGTGCATTCAGTTCAGGAAGGGGATGCGAAATCCCTACGAGCTGCATAAGACACAACATCTATATGTACCGAAGAAAAAAAGTGAATCCTCATCCATGAGCTGTCATGTAATTGAAGGGACTAATTTGGCCAAAACTGACTACAAACTGAATACAAGTTTATTGGAGCTCACATAAAGCTTGTATTTAGATGATCTACAGGGCACTTTAATATGTAGTCTGAAATCTGACATATATCTGATGTTTTGCAGTGCAACTTCTGTCTGAACAATCTGACTTTTACACCACTGACATGGGACAGACATCACAATTCTGTGCTGGAGGAGGCGGGACTCAGTGAGATCTATATTCACTTCCATAAACACAGTGTGATGTCACATCTTCTGTGCATGTGGTCACTTCAGGACTGTAGACTGTTCACACATGAGTTTGATGATTCAGATTCAGATTCAGAAAACTTTATTTATCCCATACGGGCAATTCACTTGCAGCTTACCACAGACATCAGCCCACATCCAAAGTGCAATGTGACAAACATAAATAAATCAGTGCACAAATACAGGATTATTGAAAGCAACTACGAATAAATGCATTTAAATAATCAACAATAAACAATCAATAAATACCATTCATTCCTTTTCTGAACCCACTTTATCCTCACGAGGGTCACGGGGGTCGCTTGGAGCCTATCCCAGCTACATAGGGGCGAAGGCGGGGTACACATAAATACCAATGTAGACTAAAAGACTAAAAGACCCTATTGGTTCTGCTTATATTTAAAAAAAAAAAAAAAGAAAAAAAACAACAACAACAACAACAAAAAATCATATAAAATGACTAAAATGGCTTCTGTCAGAGTTTAAAAGTGTGCTAGCTGAAGGAAGAAAAGATTTTGAATATCTGTTGGTTCTCCTCTGAGGAGCATGGTAACGCTGGCCTAAAGGCATCAAGTCAAACTTCAGATGTAACACATGGTGAGGGTCCCTGATGATGGTCTCTGCTTTTCTCACAACCTGAAGCTCCCAGAGAGACGACAAGTCTCTAAGTCTGACTCCGATGACCTTGGAGCATATTTTTACAATAGCATACAGACTGTTGTTGTCTTGCAGATGGCAGTTGCATCTAAATTATCACGTGAACAACCATGCAAAAAAAAAAAAAAAAAAAAATCTGAAATGAGCATTATCACATGCAGTGTGAATGTACATTGGAGATTGAAGTGACCACACTGTACTTTCATTTGTTCATGTTAATGTGTTTGGTAAATTAATAATTAGAATTGAAAGAAAGAGGTTGTGGGATTCAGTGACATGCGATAAATGGAAAGTTTACTACACATCCACATCAGAACACAAACAGTTACTATATCTCTGGGCAGCAAAGACAAACCAAACTGCGATAAATCATTGAACCAAAACAAGGTATCTATTGAAATTTAGGCTAAAACAGACTGAAATGTTTGATGTTCCAGGTGATTGAACTGAACAGCCTTGGCCGTCTCCTCTCCTACGATCCTCAAACCAGAGAAGTGAGTGTCCTTCTGGACTCTCTGTACATGCCTAATGGCATCGTCCTGTCGCCAGAGGAAGACTTCCTGCTGTTGGCAGAGACCAGCATCGGACGCATACTGAGGTACGAACACTGGACAAACTTGTGAAAAATCCAACCTCAGAGACGCACAGTATTTACTCTGTCCGCTGTTTCAGATATTGGCTCAAAGGCCCCAAGGCTGGCACCAAGGAGGTCATCATGGACAACATGATTGGTTACCCTGACAACATCCGCCTTAGTGACCATGGAACATTCCTGGTTGGCATAACAACGCCCCGCTTTCGGAAGTTAATGCCTCCCTTCCTGGACATGATCGCTCCATATCCGGCTGTCAAACGCTTCCTGGCCAAGGTCAGTGTGTCCCCACATCTCAGACACGAATATAAGGTATTTAACAGAACCTAGGAAATATTTTTGTGTTTTGTCATGATAGATGTAACTACTGGAGATTTTTATCTATCCTTTTCTTTTCTTTTAGCTGTTTGTACTTATTTATTTTTAATTTCAATGTGCATGTGTATAATGACAATAAAGGCATTCTATATTCTATATTATTGTTGTATGTGATAAATTGTTCAACTGTTCTGCCTTGGTATTGATTCCTACTCACTATGAAGCACTTTTTTAGTATTAAATAAAATTACTCTGAGCTGTATTGGTTGTTAAACTAAATGTTTTCCATGTTTCAAGCGTCAAAATGAGTGGTTTCACATTTATTTTGTGTGTCAGTCAGCAGACAATAACAGGCTGCACAGAAACTGGATGGTGTGAAATCTGACGGGACAGGGGCAGGACCCATTAGTCACACACACACACACACACACACACACACACACACACACACACACACACACTTATTGCAGAGTTTTGTTTCACCTACAGAGTGTCTGATGAGTAGGACTGAACTCTCAGTGAACTCTGACGGGACACAGTAGGTAGATTCTTTTTATTGTCATTGCACATTCCTACACAACCAAATTCTCTTTGAGAGAAGCCCTCAAAAAATCCAGATATGTAATTAAAAGGACAGGAATAAAAATCACAGTGTCTATTAAATATAAAGTTAATTTAAATTGATCTTGCTCATATATGTGACTATTTTGTAAAAACAAAAAAAAACTTTTTTTTTTTCAGATTTTTTTCACATACCAGTCAGATATTTCCCTTTTTCTGAAGTCTGATCAGATAAAAATTTTATATTTATCTTTATTACAATTGTTTACCACCTTCATTGTAATTGTGCTGTTAAAATAACCCAAATGATAAGGATAATCTTCAAACCTGCAACAAGGTCTTCAAGTAAAGATGCCCAAAAATGTGTAAAAATTTACAAAATTATTGACTTAGAACATTTGCAGATTGGAGATGCTCAAGTATGTATGTTACTTTTCTTTGAAGAAAGAAAACAGGCATTTTATCTTTTTTTAATAAACAAAATTTTCAGTCACAGAAATACCCTGTTACCTGTATAGTTAGAATAATCCTGTTTTCAGACACATTCCTCTTTTTATTCCTATTTATACACATCAATAATCACTTTTGACCAGGTACAATGATTACACACTGAGTCCCAGTTACACTTTATCAAGAATAAATCACATTGTCAAAATAATTTCATGAGAAGAGGTAAAAATAGTTTTATCAGGCAACAGTGTAATTGGCAGATTAATGGATGGTTGTTAAAGGAGTTAAAAATATGCAATGACAGCTCCATATTTATTCATAAATATATTTACTGAAAGTTTTTAATGCCAGTAATTGCCTAAATGTATTCCCAGTGTGAACACAGAGGTGCAAACCAGGAGCAGTGATCAGTTTAAGTGTGATTGAACTGTGTCTGTGTTTCTAGGTGATTCCTCTCAGCTGGTACAACGCCCTACTGCCACGCTACGCTCTGGTCCTGGAACTGGCGTTGAACGGGGAGCTTCTGGGAACCCTCCATGACCCAGAAGGTCGGCTCACATGGGCCATCAGCGACGTCTTTCAGCACCGAGGGAGGACTTACCTGGGCAGCACCGACCTGCCGTTCCTGGCCGTGGTGGAGGGACCGTGGGAGAGCTGATGAAGACTGGACTACATGTAGGAGCTTTCATTTTGACTCTGGACAGTTTGTGTTGAGAGCTACGATACTCTGAGAAGATCTGTGGTTGACACAAACACATTATGGTGGTCAGTCAGTGTCCACATCTAGATCAATGAGTGGAGGTGATTTCAGGTCATTCTCTGTTCAAGCACTGAAAGTAAAACACTAACTATGATAACATACAGCGGTGACATGGAAATGAAATGGAATTGATTTTAAAGGATTTTAGTGTTTTAAAACAACAGTAAATTGAACCCGCCTTGATGAAGTACTGAGAAGATTATTGGAATTATCGAAGTCACATGAAGTCATTTTAATTTTATGTACAGTGAGTAATAACTTGCCAAATGCAGCAGAGATAAAATAAGATGCATATGAAGAACAGAAATTATATGCAGAGGTTGTGGCAGTCTTCTTTTCATCGCTCTCCAGTCAGCCAATAGTGACTTGAAAAGGAAAATCCACATAATATCTCCAAAAATAGTGAACTGTCTCTGTATGCTTTGTGTCAAACAGATTTAAAGAACGATAAGAAGCTGACAAGAACTTGTTTTATTCAATTCACTATAAACTGTATTAAATTTCCGCAGTATCATGAATCTTTAGACCCTTTTTCTTTTTTTTTCAGTATCGAAAAATAAGCTTGGGGAAACTAGAAAAACTGAACTGAAGTTACATTACATTATATCACACTATAGTTGTGAAGCTGATTTTAATCCAGAGCTGGAAGGAAGACCACACATCTATAATTTCAGATGATATTATCTTTTTATAACAGTGTTGTAGCGTGTATGGGCTCATCATTTTCCATTCTAACTAGAAAGTCAGTAGAGTATATACCGAGGCCTTAGTTCACATTGTTAGTAAAAGTGAATAAAAAACTCTAGACTCTGCTCCTTCTTCTGGATTAATTTCATCGATTTGTACAGTGTGTGCTCCGTTCCTTACCATTCAATCAACCCTTAAAGACAAAACTTTTTCTGTGATTTTTCTCTTTATTTAAATTTACTGATTTATCACTGTCTATTAGTTTATCTTCTGTATTTGTGAGTGAAAACCACATTTTAGTTATATTTGCTGATCACGTTGATAAAAGCTCATCAAATTCAAAGGTTATTATATCGAAATGGAGAAAACTGAAGAAAAAGTGACTTTTTCAGGTTAATGTTTCATTCATTGAACACAAAACAACTGTCATTTGTCAAACTCCATGGATTTTATTGGTGAATTAATGTTACAGAACATGACCGTGTTTCCACATTCAGGTTCAGCCACCGATGGATCAGTTAGTTCAGATCTGATGCCAGTGAAAACCTTAGAAACTGCATTTTACCAGAATCCTTTCAATGTATTTAGAGGACTAGCAGTGCAAATGACACAACATTTTAGATCAGTAGATGTTTTGGTGGACAGCAACTGTTTAGGGTCTTTTAGGGTTAACAGTCAGTTGGTGCAGGAGTTTTTGTGTAATCCTGTTGAAAGATCATATGTTTATTCCTCTTTATACTTTTTTTGTATATGCAAATTGTAGATGTACTTTTCACTACCCGAAAACTTGAATTTGTTTTGACTGGAACTACATTAAAAACTGATTAGTCAATGTACAGTATAGAACTACTTTTTATTCATGCATTTCATAATCTATTGAACATGTTCCAAAGTGTGTGGCTTGTTGTCTGACATATAAGCAAATGATCAGTTGGATACATGTGGCTTATATATAAGAAATACATAAGGCCCCTAAAAATAAATATGACTTTTCCAGAAGGTGTTTGAAGGAACAAAACATAGACACTGAGTTCACATAGAATATCTGTACATCTTTGAACAGCAGAAGTCTTAAAGGGGATGCAGAGCAGCATGAGAACAGGAATATGGGTGGAAAATTCATTTTCATGAGTAAACAGCTCATTGGGAATTTGTCATTTTAAGAATTAAAACCAGAATATTCAGTGCATGCAAATGTAGTCACTGACTTGGGGTTGAGTTTCTTTTCCAATTCCCAGAGCCTGAACTGTGTACATGACAAAATAAGGTAAGTCATGGAAGGAGGTAAAATGTTAAAATAGTTTTAAAAAATTAAGTCCAGTATCAAACATGGATGTTTGTATTTGACTGTTTTAATGAACTTTACATAAATTAAAACAGGGCTTTAATATCTATTTTTTTTTCTGATGCATGTTAGAGAAGCATTTAAATGAAGCAAACAGGATGCAGGGTATATTGATAGATTGATAATTTCTTTATTTGGACAAAAACACGAGCCAAAAATACATCAACAAAACTATTCAGAAAAATAAACTAAAGATGCCAAAACAGCAAAACAGTTCTGACAGGATGGAAAGTGCATCAGTGAAATGAAACAAAGTGTTCAGTCTTACAAGGAAAAATAATCACATAGTGAATGTGGAGTCCTGTGATATTTCACCACACGACTTAAACCTCCGTGTTGTTGCATGAAACTTTCAATCAGTCCAGTTCTGACTCCACAAACTGACTACAGAGGAAGACAGAGCTGTATTATCCAACAGTAGTAACATTAATAACCAGGAAATCTGGATTCACAAGAAACAGATTGGTTTTCTGCCCAAAAGAAGGAAAAAAAAAGCTTGAGATTAAATTAACACTAAAAACAACTGAGTCTTGGACAACAAATGTTACACAGAGAGTTAAACATCACCTTTTCCTATAGTCAACATAAAACTTTGGTTAGTTGTTAATAATCTCCACAGATTTGACCAAACATTAGAAAATATCAGTTCTAGGCAGCTTCAGTCTTAAAATTGTAATATGGAAACAGACACAGAAAAACAGTAAAGTGTACAAAAATATACACAGTTTGCAATGTTAGCATAAATACAGTTAAAGCAAGTTAAATCTTTCAGTTTGTATCTGAGCCTTATGGGCTGGAGCATAAAACCAGATATGCAAGATTGTGTGTTCAGAAAAAATAACAGCTGTGAAAATAAAAGATAAGCATGATTAATATATTTGAGTTGAATTAAATCCTACTGTGGAAAAGGAGATGCTTTATGACTTGGTTTTCCTCTAATGAGGCTCTAGTGTCAGTTTTTACTTCTGTCTCTTGAAATTCTAGAGGAAAAGGATGACAGTAAAAAGTGCAGTGGCCCTGAGAGATCAATGGACAAGAGAGGAAACATGCAGACAGACAAGACACAAATTAAAAGAAGCCACATTATAAATATGAGAACACTGTAAAATAATAATAAAAATAAATAAAACACAGCAGATGCTACAAGAAGCACATGACAGTTCCATGAGATCCAAGAATGGGATAAAAACATGTACGTGTGTGTGTATTGTTGCCATTGTTTGTGGTTCATGTGTTCATCTGAGTGTTTCCTGTAACTCATGTATGATGGTAGAACTCACCACCGCATACTTAATCTTCATTAAATGTGATATGCACATTAGTGAATATCTGAAACCCTGTATAATTTTCCAGCATCAACGCTTAATAATTAAAGAAATGGCATCTGAAAACTTTATGATTTAAGTCTTTATCGCTGATCTACACTTTGGCATTAGTGCTGCAGCTGCTGTATTTCCTACCATGCCCTCCATCATTTTAATTTTGTGTTTGTCAGAAGTCTGTTAAAACAACAGGTGACATGAAGGTGTGTGTTTGTGTTCATGTGGTTGTAAAATTGACAGTATTTTGTCAGTACTGTAGTGTATGACATTGATCTCTGAGGGCCACTGTAAAAAAGACAACAATAGCGATTACAACCTTCATAAATTAAAAATATATCCAACATTTGCGTATTCTGTAATCAAACGCTCACAATGTTGAAAGTTAGGTTTAGTTTTCATTTAACCTGTTGACAATCAATAAAAACCAAATTAAAATCCAAAGGAGTCATTAATGGAAACAATAAAATGTTTCAGTTAAAAAGACAAAGTCATGCTTTAGAATGTAAAAGATAAACCAACTTATGATTTCTGCTCATTGTTTTAGAGTCTGCAGCACCAGAAATGAGCTGTAATTCAGTTTAATGTCTGTTTACAAAAATGTTCTTTAACTGTTAGACATACAGTCAGTCTGAAACTACTTTGAATAAACCAGTTTAATTTTGATGCTGTGGCCTGGGTTGTTGTTTTGCCGGTGCATCATCCAATGTATAAAATGTGTAATGGGTTGGAGGATTTCATGTTAAATATTGGTTGACGCCTCCATTTCAGGCACTATTTACTGTCCAGTTAATGTTTCCCTCTGCAGCTCTGACACTTGATTAAATAAACTCATTGACAAGCAATAATTTAAAGTAAAGGGGAAAACAAAAAGGGCCCTTTACATAAAAATAATTGAAAATTCCAGAAGATTTTCTCACCTCAGACCTACTGGAGCAGTGTTTTTCCTGTGAGTATCATTAGGATTTGACAGACCTAGTCATGTATTGTAAGTGATACTTATTTGGTGTCTGTTGATGGTCATTTAATGCTCCCAAAACAAAAAACACTTAGGCACCATGTGTTCATATGTAAATTAGATTTATAATGAATAATATCCTTTGCCAAGAACTAAAATGACCCATTTAGACATTTTATTTTTAGTTGTAACCAGGGTTGTAACTGATGTCATATGCGGCCAAACACTTGCAAAAATAATACTGGATTTTAATACATAGTTTGTTTGGCCCTTGACACCTCACTGTTTCAGGAAACAAACAACAAGGCCTAAAAGTGTAGTTTCCACTCAGAGAGGCCTCTTCTCAGTCTGGACGACAACAAAATGGCCCCCTTTTTCCCCAAAATATGGCCCTACCTGATCCTGTCTCCCTCCACAGACTGGCTCAGGAGGCCAAAAAACAAGGCAACAACAGCAGGGAAGGCTGAAGTCAACACACAGTACAGCCCTTCTTCCTCTGTGACTCCATCCTCTTCATGATTCATCTGTTTGTCTTATTTCATTGTTTGCCGGAGTCTGTTGAGCCGCCAGCTGTGGCCGATAAACATCTGATGTGGATTGAATTTATACCTGGAAAAAATAGGCAATATTTGTGTTGGAAACTGCAAAAACAATCAATTTATTTTATACATTCTTAAAAATGTAATGTTTAGTTTACCCACTTATTTCCCTGCTCTCTTTTAAAGCAAATGTAGTACAACATTTAGAGGCTTGGTTGTGTTTTCTATCAAACTCTTTAATGCAAATTTAATGTTTTTTCCAAGAAAAAAACAAAACAATTTTGAACATAGGAGGCAATATGAAATACTATACTTAACCCTGTAGCTTTATAGGAGGCTCTATCCAATACTTAGAACCTGTTTAATGCTTAACAGCCAAATGAGTGTAATATGAACAGGAAACCTTTTCAGGGTTCCTACAGGTTTCTACAGGTTAAATTCAAGACCTTTTTCAGACTATTTAGAACAGATTTTAATGCCTATTTCATGACCACTTCGAACCTGTTTAATGCTTAACAGCCAAATGAGTCTGATCTGAACAGGAAACCTTTACATACATGTATGAATAAAGTACAGATGATAAACAGAGCCCCTCCTAAAACAGTCGCAGATACTAAAATGAACATACAGACATGGGAACACTGAACAAACCTTGAATCATACACCCCGGGTGTCCGACACGACTGTCCAGAGCAGGACTGCAGCATCATCAGCCGACGGTTCATCTTCTCCAGCACTTCCTGTTCGATGGTCTTTGCGATGTTGGTCAGCTGATAGGGATCTGCTGTTACGTTATAGACTTCTACAAATACCTACAGGCACATCCGCATTATACTGTTAATTGGTTTTGTCGTTTGCCTTCATTTACAATCTTTACAAGCTAAAACAAATGTGATGCCAAAGTGAAGCCACTAGTTCCCATACCTCATTATCGTCAAACTCACAGTACTGTAGGTTGGCTGATGGGGCGACAGTGCGGACACAGGCATAAGTGTTGTTGTAGGAGTCTTCACACACACAGTCTGGGAAACACTCCTGGAGAGGAAAGATGTATATGTAATTCATTTAATTACAAATTACACACAAAAAGTGAGCAGAACCTTTGCTTTTGGGGAATTATTACACTTAAGTTATTCAATGTACACAGCCTGACCAAAAAACACAAATACATACATGTGCTTACACACATATTTTGTTGAACTTCCTTTAGCTTTGATTATGAGACAGATTTGTGTAGAGCTGCACGATATATTGTTTGAGCATCGTCAGTACAATGTACGTGTGCACAATAGTTACATCGCAGGTCCTGCAATGTTGGAAGTAAATGAACTCAACGTGTTCTCATCTAATTTCAAGTGTACCTGACACACACTGCGCGCAGCGATCCACCAATTACATTCAGTCTTAATCTGTTTGCTGAAGCAGACCACGCCCCTGCACAGGGAGTGAGTCACTGGTAACAACATTGAAAAATGAGCAGCGAACAAGAGAAAATCACCGAAAACGAAGACTTGGTGCCAAAAAGAAAAGCAAGGTCAGTTATCCGGAATTATTTTGGCTACAAGAAGGATAATATTGAAACACCTGTTCTGTGTCGACAGTGCCTTGCACCTGTTGCCACAAGGGGTAACACAACTAATTCATTTGACCATTTATGACGGCACCACACAGCTGTTATATCCTCCTGAGTATTTTTTTCATATCGCAATATATACTGCAGGGTTAGAAAAAAAAAAAAAATCGCAATGTCATTTTTTTTCCAATATCGTGCAGCCCTAGATTTGTGGTGTTATAAATGTTCATGTGCCAAATGCTGTGTTTTACATATTCATGTGTTATGTTGTGTTTATGTTTTACTAGAAACTTGGTGTGTAATATATACTGGACTGAATCTGTGCGTAGTGGAATAATGTTTTGTACCGATACGCCGGGTCCCAGCAGAGGACAGGCAGGGTCAGACACATTACTTCCTTCTCCTTCATACTCCACCAGGATGTCTGTCCTCCAGCTGCTGCTGTTCATCTTCCCCTCCTGGTGGAAACAGGAGTCAACAAATGTAACTGCGTAACTTGATTTCAGGTCATAATGGATGGGTTCCTTGCTGATTTTGTTAGAGATTTGAAGCGGTAACTATTTTCTTTTCACTATATTACCAGTTTGGACAGTTAATTTGATTATTATTGATTATAAGGGTTTTTTTTATTTGAATATGGTGACATAGGATGATAAGAAGCAGAATGGAGAAGGGAACTGTTGTCCAGTTGTTGTTCAGATCCAAAACTCATTAATCCTGACTTGCACTAGTTTATTAGATTGAAAAGTAAAGGTCTTCTAACCATTATGGGCAGGAAGGACATGCCATCCATCTGAGTCTTGTTGACACTGTACCCGGCAATGTCCAGGACTGTTGGACCGAGGTCAACGTTGGCCACCAGCACCTGACAACAGGAATTCATCAACTTCAGTTAGACTAAGACTGCAGGGAGACACAGAGCTGAAGCAGAGGAGCATCACAACACAGGTCTACTTCAGGAAGATTTAGGTTTAGGTAAACAAAGATATGTGTGCACCTGACTGGTCTGGTTGGGCTTGATGTTTGGGCCTCTGACCATAAGAGGAACTCTGATATCAAACTCATAAAGCTGCCTTTTATCCAGAGGAAGAGAAAACTGACCTGGAGGTGAGAATAAAAGGGTTACAAAGCTACAAACACTCAACACTACTTCACAAATAGTGGACAATACAATCTGGATTTGCTTTAATTGGAGAAAATTAATGGAATTGCATTTTACAGTGCATTGATACTTGAGTGTTTTATATTCACACACCAGTGAAACAGCCGTTAGGAGCAACATAAGTGTCATACTCAAAAAACATCCCCATGTGGACTGGGATTGAACCATCAACCTTCCTGTGTGAGGACAACCTGGTCAACGTCCTGACCCACAACTACCCCCCCCCCCCAAAAAAATATGAAAATACCTGTGCATTTACCTGTATGGTAACCGTTGTCAGAGGTAAAGAAGATGTAGGTGTTGTCGAGTTCACCTCTAACCTCTAATCTTGTCACTATTTTCTCCACTAGGTCATCCACAGACAGTAGAGTGCGCCACCTACAGGTCAGAAAAACAAACACAATGAAAGCGCAATGATGTTAATCTGATTTTAAGAAACACAAAGAGATAGAATAGGTTGACATGGAAAGCTGTACCTATATCTTAATATAATTCAAGTAAAAGAAGCAGAAACACTCACTGGTTGATTTTAAGTGAAATTATAAATATATAATACAATACTGAGACAGATGGTATGGTTTAAGTGTCTCCTAAGCTCGGTACCAAACACAGTATTTTCTGGTGAAACAGAACAAAGACGCTCAACTTCTCTGGTCAGTTTATGTGTATTAATGCAACTGGCGTTTACAGGGTTAATTCACTCAGTGAAACACATCAACACATATCATCTTGTTAATCATTTGTCAACAACTAGCCACAATATAATGAAAGTGGCCCAAATACCTTAATAGATGCTGTATTTTACACCTTAATTTCCACAAACGTCTATGATACTTACAAAAGACAAGAGAGTAACATAAAAGAGTTGAAAACACTGACCGTTTCCTGAAGGCATCATCCAGAAACTGGACAGAGGAGTTGGTCATGGGGGTTTTAGCCTGTCGGATTAACCAGTGTTTGTCCTAACGAGAGATGAATAAAAGCATTTTTCAAAGATTCAAGCTTTACTGAGGCTGAAGTTACAGCAACTTAAAGCATAAGGCATACTTTAAAAACTTCTTAACGTGACTGCCACTTGGATTCAGCAGAGTAGCGGCCTACCTTCCCATGGATGTTGAAGTTGGGGTCTCTGGGCGCCTTGGTGGTGTTGAACTTGTCCTGGTACTGGGGGGCTGCTGTCCAGGGTGAGTGGGGGGCTGGGACAGACACCATCATGAAGAATGGCTGGTAATTGGATTTATACTGAAGGAAGTCCAGAGACATGTTGGCCTGACAGCGAGAGAGCAAACAGTCAAATATAAAACTGAATTTTTAACGAAATAAAAATCACTTAAAATGAACAGACATAAAAAATGTAAATGATTATGTAGCTCTGTATGTAAAAGTAATGAATGGCTTGATCAGTGTTTTAAGTGATATCAACTAATGCATGTTCAAACTAAAGTCTGTACAATAATAAGAGATGGAAGGAGTTGTACAGTTCTCACCAGGACGTCTGTCAGATAATCTTTGCTGTAATTGGCTCCATGTTTCTGAGCCTTCCCGTTCACTGACAGAGTGTAGTTGTAGTATTTTGAGTTCTTCTCCTGAAAAATTATGCATAGTGTTAATATGTTGCAAGAAAAACTTGTATTTTACGGGGTGGACATTTTCTAGGTTTATATTCTATGTTGACCATTTCAGCAGAACATGAATTTAAACTTTTATGACTTCTCAAGGGTTTCATAAGTTAGTCTCATATTAATCTCCTTGGTTGTAGAGTGCTTTTCCACTGTGCTTTTTGTTAAAAAGCTTCAATGGAGCTCAAATTTTTTTCAGAGTGAAATGATGCTTTAGATATATGTTTAATTACAATATTGTGTTCTCTTACACAAGTATTACACCACCAGCAGATCTGTTTTCAGAGCCATTTCAGATGTGTTGCTTATGCCACTAATATCACCTGAGTTCATACATGACTCCAAATAAACATGAGGATTCTCTACGTTTGCTTCCCCCATACAGTGCCCACTTGCTCAAACTATGATTCAATCTAATGCAATAATGTCTTACAAAAGTTGACCTAGAAGTGGCTTTCACTGTAGGTGATATTTGTTTCAGTGTAACTTTACAGAATCCAGTGTTAAAGCATAAACAGAGTTATTGAGATGAAATATGTAATTAAATTACAGTTACTGATTAAAATATATTTAAAGGATTCATGAATATATGTAATTTTCAGTAAAAAACAAACAAACAAACAAACCATATGCTTATTATAACAAAATAATAACATTCTCTTTCTTTGCATCATTTTGCTTCCTCTTGGCAAATGTCCATATATCCTGGGTAAGCAAGTCCAGTGGGACAGATTAGAGTACGACACTTAGAAGAATATGTCTCTGGCAGTGTCTAAAATTACATACTAATATGCTAATTAGGATATGAAAACAGTGTGCCTTGGAAGATATATTCTACTGTTTATTTACACAAAAGTATGTCCAATGTCTGTTTAGTTTTTGTATATGTGGTACATAGCAAGGCATTTCACAGGACCCTATATACATCGACAGACTTCCTGACAAGGCAGAACCTGCTTGCTGATTTGTGATACGATATGCTGCAAGGTCATGAGACCAGTCTGTGCACCAGTGTTTATTCAGTCAATAACCATGACGATAACCTGGTCCGCACTGCTTAGACTACTACTGCAGCTGCTTTATTAGTCTGGCTCTTTCTGCAGTGATTAGTTACATGACTAAATAAAACTTATAAGGTAAACTGGATTCAAGTTACCCTCAAGAAAAAGCCACTCTGAAAGGATGTCACTAGGTTAAAAATTAGGTTGTTGGTCTTACCAGTCCAACCCAGTAGCTCCAGCCTGGAGGAACGTGCTCCACCCCACCAGCGTCAGAGTGCCCATACTGAAATGCACAAACAGTGACGTCAAAAAGGTTTACAATGACATGTACACATAGAAAGACAAAGACCTTTATCTTTTCCTGTCTTTTTAGACAAAAGCCTAACAGTGAAAAATGTACAGTGCAATTTAGTAAAAAGGAATTGACTCTCCTTTTGATGTGAAATTAGCAAATGAAGACAAAACACTCCTATCAGTAGTGCAATCATTTTTAACTTCCTTCATTTCTCAGATAACCGCAGTGTTTTATAGGAAAAAAAACAGCTGCTTGCACAGTCATTGAAAACCAATGAAAGTTGAGTTCACAAATACAGAGTCCAACTGTGGCTCACCTGGTTGAGGTATTTCCCAGCGAAAAAGGTCTGGTAGCCAGCGTAGGCCTTCAGCAGAGCAGGAAATGTTTGGCCTTCCTCACTCTTCTGCCAGGCTTTACTGCTGCAGTTTCCTTCTATGGTGTTGTTGATGACACGGTGATTGTGGGGGTATTTACCCGTCAGGATGCTGGCTCGACTTGGGCAGCACAGAGGGCTGGCAACAAACTTGGGTAGAGCAGAAAAATGAACACAGGAAAATGACTAATTTTTAAGACGCAAAATGTTAGAGACTTTATAAAGCATTTTGACTACATTAACAAGCATATATTTATAATGAAAATATTAAAGAAAACAAAAAATATTAAGAAAATATCATCTTTCAGCCCCCCAAAAAATGATGCGGGATTAGACATAATAAGAACAAATATGAGAGGATGTGGGTGAATAATATTTAATGATACTTACTGCATTTGTAAAGGATATCCCTGCATCTCCTATTAGTTTTTTTGTTTTGTTCAGGGGACTCTGAAAAAAATGACACATAGTTGTTAAATTTACAAATATCCAGCATTACATGCGGAAAGTGGCTTGATCCACAGAATATGACATCAACAGTTCTTATAAGTAAGTGATTTTTTTTTTCTTTTTTTAGCAGAAACTTTCAAGGCTCAATCTGAAAACCTTTACAGTAAAAGCCCACATTCTCAACAGTTCCTTGTAAGATTCTGCAATAAGTAGTCAGGCAACATACCAGATACAGCTTTGAAAATGGATATTCTATCCTTGTGACTTCTTGTTGAATTGTATTTTCTGCCTCCTTTGAGCATGTTGATGGAACCAAACCATTTTTTCTGGAAGCTGTAATAAACAGCTGTTTCACTGATTCCAAGTCCAAGTAATGAGTCTTTCTGTGCCCCTCTTCGTAAAGCACCACAATGACTGTCTTTCAATCATGCAAATCTCTTCTCTTGGTTAAGTTATGAATTGCTTTAGATGGTCTTTACCTTGTAATTGTAGCTGATGCACATGATAATAGTGGTTCAAAAATGTTTCTGATCATCTCATGTCAAATTTAGCAATTCAATTTGAACCATATTTAATGTTTCTATACAAGACTAATGGAATGCCCTGCAAAGTCATATCTATTATAAACTGCTGCAATTATTTAACCATCTCAATGAATTTCTGACAAAATTATCAAAGCTGAAGGATTGTTGTGAAACATCTAATCAATAGATCCATAGCTGTATGTGCATAGAAAAACTGACAACATTTTAAACTGGAAGAGACTATAATCTGCATTAATATTAATCAACTACTGTTTATATATATATATATATATATATATATATATATATATATATATATATATATATATAATATTCAAATGTTATGTCATGACATCTGATGACATGTTATGGCATTGTGTCCCACTGTATACACTGTTTCTGCAAATATTCCTTTTTAAAAGACCACAAAATATTACTGTGCTGAAAATATTTTGATGTTTAGACATATGATGAAGATATATGTATCGAATTACAACGATTTCAATCATTGGATCTTGAATACTACTGAACAATTCATATTTTGATATTACATTAGACCTTAAAATTGGATGGATTCTGCAATAATAACTTATGTTTAAAAAGCATAAATGGTTTTGAAGGTTTTATTGAGGGTTGTGAAAACAGACTGGACCAAGTGATAAGTGGC
This sequence comes from Sphaeramia orbicularis, assembly GCF_902148855.1. Taxonomy (NCBI): domain Eukaryota; kingdom Metazoa; phylum Chordata; class Actinopteri; order Kurtiformes; family Apogonidae; genus Sphaeramia; species Sphaeramia orbicularis. Next base: position 37,267,456 of record NC_043968.1, on the reverse strand, counting down.
TGCTGACTGTGTAAGATGCCTAAATGATGTGTCTGACCAGGAATGTGGGCAGTCAGCTTGATCACACTGGACTACACGTCAAGTTAAGACCCATCACTGCAATATATTAAGGCTGAACGCATAATGTCACAACTCTTATGACACATATAACGACCAAAGTTACTGACCAGACCCCCAATAGCGACGTCCAGGTCGTCGGTGAGAATCAAAACAATGTTTGGTCTTCGGTATGATTTGGCAAACACTCCACTGCTCAGGTCGCTAAACAAAGTGACGCAGATTAGGAAACATTTCAGCAGCGTCGACACACAGAAGCGCCTTGAGGACATTTTCATAATTCCGTCATTAACAGCCGTAGCAGTCCGTGTCTTCGCTGAGCTCCGAATCTTAAAACAGCGTGAAATGTTGTTACAGTCCTTTACGGAGAAAAAAAAATACGGCACAGACTCGGCCCAGTTTCTGACTCAGTCACTTCCGTGTTCCAGGGTCATGTGACGCTCAGCTACGGAAGCCGGAGTCAGCTGATTTGAAGACCAAGATGTAAATGTAGTTCTGAGATATAATAAATGTACCTGTTCTTTTTCCATTAAGGGTGTTAAGTGTAATGGGGTTCTTGCATTTTATTCCCCAGAGCATAGCTTACGAAATGCCATTTAAGCCTGTAAAACTGAAAAATCTGGTCTATTAAAGCCACCATAATTTATACTCTATGGCCACTATTAATATTCAGACTAAGTTTTCCCATAGAATATTGTCTTACACGTTGTAATTATATGTATCCATTTATAAGCCCACAAATGAATATTTAAAATATACTAATTTCAGATCAGCAAAGCCTTTATCTGAGAACAGGATGAGTAAGTAGTATATATTGTACAAAAATTCTACAGTACTGGAAAACAGTTTTCAGACACCCTTAAAATGTTACACAATCTCAAATATTATCCTGAAATATTTACAGAAAAATATATATTTTTTGTGTTTCAAAACAGAATTTTTTGATAAAGGTCCCCTGCTACAGTAATGTAGAACAATGTAGTGGAAATGTTTCATTATTTATGACTTTAAACAGTGATGGAATTTTTTTTTTCTTTATTCCATGTATTTGTGATATTTTGCGTTAAAAATCACTCTTAAATCAGTGAACTCTGCCAAGGACATTTCCATTCTCCAAACCCACATGGTCCCTTCTGCACATGCTATGTTCTAGCTAGGTCAAAACTTGATCTTTTAGTAAGACAATGAAACACATTCAGGGCATGATATGTCGAAACAGTCAAGAATGTAATTGTGTTGTTTGTTTTTTTTTTTTGTTTTGTTTTTTCCTTGTTTGCAATAAACAAAATAATAATAATAATAAGAGTTTTCAGATATTTCATAACATTTTTTCGAGACTGTGTCCGTTTTTAAGGGTGTCCAAAAACTGTTGTCATTACTATACTACTAGAAAGAATATTACAAAGACACTGTAGAAATACTTGACAAAAACTAAATAAACTAGCACAGGTCAGGCATCATAAAAACTGCTCTAGGTCTTTGGGGGTTAATGTAGTATGGTGAGTTTTGAGCTTTGCATACAACGTTATTAACAACATTAAATCTCACTATACGTTTGAAAATATTGCGTTAACATGTGCTTACGGATCTCTGTCGCGTTTCCAAAAGGAGGATGCGGATTGGTGGATAAACCTTGGGCTTCTTCCTGATTGGTCAAATCATTAACTGCTCGCACCTGCTGCACCTGTCGCGCGGTGGAAGAAAGTTTTGTCAGCCGTTTGTAAGTTGGCCAGTGGGCCGGACCATTGTTCAGTCTGCAGGGGGGGGGCAGGGAAACCGACTCTGCAACCCTCAGGAAGGAAATAAAGCTGTCAGACTAGTTCCTACCTTTCCGAGGAGAGGAATGGAGCGCTCCAGGAACTCTATCCTCCTCGAACTGAGAAAACTTTGAAACCTTTGCTAATTTGTTGAAGTAATGTAACTACTTACTTGGAAAAGCTTTATATAACTGTATCTTACATTATTTGGTGACTGAAAAATGGCGTCGGAGGTTAAATTAAACGGGAATGAACTTTTGGAAGTTGACATATGTGACGGCGGTGTGTGTTCCGAGGAGGAAAGTGGAGTTTTTGTCAACTCCACCGCCTCCTTCCAGGATGACTTTACGGGCTTTCAGCAGTGGACCAGCCCTGCCGAGTCCCCGAATGACACATCATCATCATCACCATCTCCGGGACAGCAGGACGTCTCTGGAGAAGACGGAGCTCCGCCTGGCACTGGGACTGCCACACCAAGGACTAACATGGCTGGTGACACCGACTCCGAATGCTCGGGAGGTGAGGTGAGAGCTCCGAGGACTTCCATCGTGGACTGTCTTCTGGTGGAGCTGTATGAGACGTACAGCGGAGGCAGCAGGAGGAATGTGGACAGCTGGGACAGCTCCACCGAAGCGTCCGGATCTGATGCCTTTCTGGGCCGCAGCAACACCGCGTCCAGCTTCCTCCAGGAGCTCCAGGAGAAACACACCAGGAGGCATCAGATGAACTACCTGGCCCAGAAAGGTGAGAGACTGGGAGAGAGTTTGGTGTGCTTAGGATGGCCCCATAGCTCCATAAAAGGGAGGAGTATTCCCCTTAATACAGGGGTGTCAAACTCATTTTAATTCAGGGGCCACATTCATCTCCAGTGGGCCGGACCAGTAAAATAATAAAAGTGAAAAAAGTAAAATTATATTATGATCAGGTTTACATCTACCAAATGTCCTTAAAAATCTGAATAACATGAACAACTTGAATTGTCATAAGAAAAACAAGTGCAATTTTAACAATATTCTGCCTTGTTTTTGTCAGTTTATCATCTACACATGTACATTACAATCGCACAAAATATTTAATAACAGGCAGAATATTGGTAAAATTGCATTTACTTTTCTTAAGACATTTCCGTTTGTTCATATTTGTTCAGGTTATTCACATTTTTTGTAAAAGTATATTTTGGTAATGTAAACATTTTCATGTAATTTTACTTTTTTACACAAAAGAACCAAAGAAAGTTTGGGGTTGTCATTATTTATAGGTTATTATGATAATATTTTACTGGTCTGACCCACTTGAAATCGAATTGGACTGTATGTGTCTGTATGTGGAACCTGAATTAAAACGATTTTGACACCATTGATTGTTGATATCTTCAGTGTAATTTTTGTATTTCACAAATTTATCCTGCGGGCCGGATTGGACTCTTTGGTGGGCCGGCTTTGGCCCCCAGGCCGCATGTTTGACACCTGCGCCTTAATAGATCAACCGTTAATACCCCTAACCCTACCTTATTTAGGGAAATGAAAACGCAAAACTATGAGACCTAACTTGGCAAATTAACTTGGCGCCTTTAATTTTTCTCTGTCTCTGTCTCTCTCTCTCCGTCTGTTTATCAGTCTGTCTCTGTGTGTCTGTCTCTCTGTGTCTCTTGTCTATCTGTCTGTGTCTCTGTCTGTCTGTCTCTCTGTCTGTCTCTGTCTGTCTCACCCTCACCTATACAACGTCTTCCAGTCTATCAGTAGAATTTGGTGTGTGATGGCTTATGTGTGTGTGACACAAAAAAGTAGGAATGCATAGATATATCATCTGAACATCTATATCAACCTTGTCAACTAATATAACAGATATTTGTCAACATGTCTGCAAATAGGATGCCATTTCACTGATAGCATGGCTGATCTGTTTTATTCAGTGTTATATCATAAATTTGTATGCTTGAATTTGTTCTCATGCAAAATTGTCATCATAAAGACCTAAAACAGTTCAGTTGCTATTTTACAATGAATATGTATTTGTTCCACTGGCACAAAGTATGGGAAGATAACAACAAAATCAGGAAATAACAAAACTGCATTGAATATCAGACAAATTGTTATTTTAAACATCTGTATTGGCTAAGATTTTTACAATTGATGAATCCCTATAATAAAAAAGGCAGCTCGGTCTGCATCTTAGTGTTTAGGTTCATTTCTCTCTTGGTTTAGTGAGAAATGTCATAACTCAAGATCCAGACTAAGAGATTGACTCGTTGTTAATTTAATATGCCTAAACACTGCCTTTTTAAGTTTGCAGTTTATCAAAATATGAAGTTGACTTGCCTACATGCGTTCACTGTATCAGATGTCAGAAGAAGTTAAACTGGCTGGGACAGTGCTGATAAGTAAACCTCCACAGTAACAAACACACATACCAGTTTTAACATCTGATTTAAGTCTATCTCAGTGTGAGCCACAGTGTTACCTTGGAGTCTTGGATGGCATGTTACGAGTGTGCCACGCTGTCGCCATTCCTTCTGTTGAGGTGGAATCCTACGGTAAACACAGCCAACGCTATGCAGTCAGTGTTTGTCTGCTATACATGAGGTTCAGTCAGCTTAAACAATGCAGAGGGCTGCTGCTTAGAGGAGCATTCCTGAGGTGGACAAATGGCTTAATAATGTGTTCAAGGACAACTTTAATAGAAAATGTTTTTTATATTGTGTTTGTGAAAGATTTGACAGCCAGTAATAAAAGTCCCCTTTTGTTATAATACAGAAAGGGTAGATAAGATGGCTGCCAACATTATATTCCCACAGTAAACTTTCATCTTTTCAGAATGAGGAAGACTCTGGACTTTGTATTCGTTCTTCATCTTTTACCTTTGTCCTATTACCCCATTTCTGTAAGACAGAAAATATACTTTAGTAAATAGATAATTTCCATGGATGTTTAGATAAAATGACAGTGGAGAGATTACTGTGGATTATGATGTCTAACTAAAGATATTGTCAGTCAAAATAAGAAAATAGTGTTTAATTTATAATAATTTGAAACTTGGAAGTTGTAATAACCAACCATGCAGTGTGGCACTTGAATTTGATGTAAAAAAAAAAAAAAAAAAAAAAAAAAAAAATTACCAATGCAGCAGTAAAAGGTCAAAACAGAGGTATGGATGTGTTATTGGTTGTACAAGGAAATGACTGGATCTATTATGTGAACAATTTACTATAAAGCAGTTTTTGTTTGGTAGTTGTTAAGAGTTTATTTTTGGTTTTATGCTCTGATGCATGGTGTTTTTGATAACTGATTCATTAGCAGATCATTGTATTTAAAATACACAGTATCAAGCCTTTTATTTTACACTTAGAAAAAAGGGACAATTCAAGTGTAAAGTCATAAGAGATACGTGTTTCTCTGTCATCTGATTTTCTTAACCTAAATGGTTTTGTCTCCGTCACTGGGGGGTGGATGTGTGTTTATTTGGGGTAGTGTTCTGGTTTTAATTTCCTCTTTGCCTGCAGCTTGGAAAACAGACTTACCACAGTGATATTCTGATCTAACAGACGTACTGTCTGACACCATGAGTTGATCCACATTATTTGATCAAGTTTACTTTCTTAATTGTCCTGAGCAAAAGGTTGAATGTCTGGCTTTGAGCTGGTTAATGTCAAAGGAATCATTTCTTTGGCTATTACAGTATTTCCAACTTGCTGTGACATTCTGTACATAACTTTGTGAATTTTATTCCTAAATAATAAATGATTTGACCTTCTGACAAAATAAACGGTTGACATTCAGAAAAGAAATAAATGTAACCTATTATAAAAATATCAATTTAACAGTAGTTGAGTCATGTATTATTTTACCTTTTCAGCCCCTGAAGAGCTGTGTTCAATCATCCAGGAGGTCAAATACCGTACTGGTTTGCAGTCAGCTAAACTCATTCGTCAACTCAAGAGACGAGACCGACTTTGCCACAAACTGCAGAAGAACTATGACATAATCACAGCATGCCTTCAAGCTGTCTCACAAAAGCGACGTAAGAAAACACTTTTCTACATTAAATAAGATGTGTATTATGGAATGAATATGGGTATTACGAAAAAAGTGTTTGATCTTATCTAATAAGTGAAAGCATTTGCATTAAACCACAGCTGGAAAGTCCTAGTACACAAAATTCTTGTGACTTGGAAATGTATTTGTGATGACAGATATGCATTTGTCTTTGATTACTGATTTTGACTGTCTCAAAATAACATTAAGAAACATAAATACAGTCAAAGAACTCAAGGAAGTTTCATATGGGGTACATAAGTTTGTAAACACTGGAAACTGTGGGTATGTGTGATGGGTATAGAGCAAAGTAGAGCCAAGATGAAGCCAATCAAGGTAACACTCCTAACTGATTTTTCTAGCTGTATGTTTTGTGGGATTTTGGTCAAGATATATACATAACAGGACGTTGCAATGGCATTGTATATTTATATGATATGAAATTAAAGCAAGTTCCTTTATGTTCTCTATATGTTTGACATTTAAAGGGGTCATATTTTGCTAAACCCACTTTTATTAGTCTTTGGTGCATTTATTTGTGTATTTGGACCCTAATAGTTCAAAAAGTTTGAATTTGAACCCTCCAGGTGCTGCAAAGGTATCTTCATATTCATTTTGGCAAAAATTTAGTGGATTTCTACAACTCGTTTCACTTCCTGCTTAATTTGTTACATCTATAACTAGTTCTGTCATGACATTTGCACATATAAGGTCAAGACTTCTAACGAACATTTCTCCGAGTACAACATAATTGTTTGTCAGCAGCAGGAGTTGTCCATACTGAAAATATGTCCAAATTTTGAGCTGATTACCTAAAATGTTCAGTTGTTGGTTGTATTAACGAACACAACAGTGGTTGAACGGGACAGAGCAGCACAGTCAACAACCTGGAGGGGGCAAGGCATGGAGTGGCTCATGTGCATTTAAAGGGCCACCGCTCAAAACGACCTTTCTGGTGTCATTACGCAGAAATAGGGTTGAAGATGGACCTGTGGAGTTGAATTAATGAAGAATTCAGACCTAAGGATAGTATTTACAGTTTATGTAGACCACAGGGAAATGTTTTAAAATGCATAATTCCATTTAAAAAGCAAAATATCACTCCTTTAAATAATAGTCTTTAACCTTAACTATATTTATGAGCCCATTTTGATATCTCTAACTACAGATATTTATTTAAGATTATTTCATTTCACTTGACATGCCTATGTGATTGTGGTGCCAGATGTGGGAAAATTGTATCTAATACATATGAACAGAAAAACACGAGTTAATTCAGGTGGGATTTTATGTTACATTTACATTTCATCATTGTCTTTTCTATCAACATGCAGCATTGTGGCTCAGAAGGAGGTAGAGTATCAACTGTTAATTATGCCTGTTAAGGCAGGGTTTCAGTGGGAACATCAATTACCGCAGTCATTTAATTTATTATGTTACATGTTACAAGATGAAGTATTGTCTAATGTTGTTTTTAGTTTAGAGAGGTAATAGGGACACATGTTATTTCTAAGTCGCTATATCATTTATTGACCTTAAGATGCGTTCGATAATTATGTCGGAGGACAAACAAGTTATTGTGGTAGTCATCTGTTTGAAACCTCTAATGAGAAGGTCATTTATCATGGTGCATTATGGTTATGGTACACTATCATCAAAGCTTTGTCATTATCATCCAGATTGTTTGCAGATATTGATTTAAAGCATCATTAAATGTGGATGTGTTTTCCATTTGGGAAGCACTTACTGTATCTGTAAGAGGGAGTCATGTCTATTTAGATTACAAATATCATTTCTTTGATTTCTACAACCTCAAGATTGCTTTCCCTACCACTGAGATGCTAGTTTTTGAATAGCACCTCTACTGAAGAAACTGTCCTGCTTTTATTTATTAGAAGTATCTTTTTGTGTTATGGGAATTGTCTTATTTGCTTAATTAGAATCTTTGTGGGATTTTCAACATAATACAGGTCCCAAGTTCTGCAAAAATGGATAATAATCAAATAACAAAAAGGCCTTGACAGCACCTATATCCTGCACAAACCATGGGAAAGTGAGATCAGTGTAAGTTAAAGAATTAGACTTGCATGTACAAAAATTAACCGTCCATTCATCCATCATTCAGACTGAATGGATGGCAACAAAAGTAAGTTCATCAGTGTGACTGTAAAACAATCTTTTTTGTCTCCCTAAATTTGCAGCACAACCCCTTTAACCGATTTCCAGTCTTACAATGTTTGATACATCTTCATGCTGTCTTTAACCAATAAAGACCCAAATGTCCACCACCGATCTAAACCATTTACTGATCTAAACTGTTTAATAACTGTTGATCCACTAATCCTATCAATACATGTCAATAATTGGTGTAAAATGCAGTTTATCTTCTTTTCATGGTCATCAGATATGACCCATTTGGATGTTTAGAAGCTCCGTAGTTGCCATGGAAACACTGTCATCTTCTTTCACCAGTAAAACCCATGGAGTTTGATAAATGACAGTGGATTGAAACGCTTGGTTTATGTTCATATATAATATATTTTACTGAAAAAGTGACTTTTTCTGCAGTTTTCTCTGTTTTTGATATAATAACTTTAATCTGAGCTTTTATGAATATCTACATGATGAGTGAATTAAATACAGGAAAATATCTGATTTATACTGAAAAATGCAAAATGCAGAGGATAATATTATAAATAAATGGTGATCCATCGTTTAAATGTCATTTAGGAAGGGACTTAAAAGTAGCGCCGGATCTTTATGGATTAAAATAAGAATGGACGGTTTAAGACAGTCTTAGAAAAGGGTCCAGGCCTGCCTCTCTCCTCCACCATTACCTCATCTTTCTGTATCCCCTCCCCTGTGTCACCACGTGTCAGCCATCCTACTGCATCCCTCCGTGCTCGCACCTCCTCCTGGTGACGCCAAACCGGAGGATGAGGAGGTGTGCAGCATCAGCAGCACTACCGACCACAGGCTGCAGGACCGTTGTTTCCTCTTCACCCGGGCGTCTGTCTTTATGCTTCCTAAATGCTCTCCATGGCTTCCTGATCGCTGTTTTCACGGGATACGTGACTGATGAAAGGCTTGGTGGTGCTTCCAGCTGAAGTCGGACACACAAGTTATCCCCGGAAGAGATTTTAAGCAGTATCCAGTTTGATCGATGACATTTTTACGTCTCGGTGAAGCTAATTTGGAGGAACATCTGCGTCGGAATGGTATCTCCATCACTATCGGAAGACCTAAAGCCAGAATAACCACGGGACAAAACGATGAGGTGATTGATTGAAGGAGACTGAACAGATTCAGGATGAGGCAGGAGCGGCTGTCCAGCGCCGGCAGGAGGCCGAGAGTGGGCGCAAAGCAGCGGCAGCAGGGTTCGGGAGGGGTCGGGAACATCATCAGCAACGTCTTGAAGAAACGGAACGGGATATCCAGGAGCGCGCCCCGGCTGCTCTGCACCTTAGAGCCAGGTGATCCGGTATCATATTCTGATGGCGCTGACACTGCAATAGAAATAGATAGGGAAACGCAAAGGCAGAAGATGTCTGTTTTTTCTTTATTTCTTAAATAGGCTATGCAGGAAGAAAACAAAGAAATAGAAACATGAATGCTATTCTTCACCGTATTTTGGTCTGAATACTTCATAGGAACTTCATAGTCTATAGGAACACAGCAGGTCAACATATGATAGGCTGCACAAGGAGCTCAGCCCTGTAATGGACCAGTAATGTAAAGTTTTCATTCATAAAACCACAGCACAGTCGTATGCATGATCAAAATATACAAGTCTGTTTCATGAAAACGGCCAATTGCAGACACAAGTTCTGTATGACTGTAATTATCCAAACAAATAGCCTATTATGATGATATATTAGACAGTATTGATGTATACTGTTGTCCATGAAGGTGGAATACAATATTTTACCTCTTTTCATAAGATAAGATATTCCTTTATTAGTCCCACAAGGGGAAATTCCAGATTTACAGCAGCTAGAGTGGAGTACTAACAAAGCACACAAGAGTAAAAAGAGCAAAATCAAAAATAAAGACAAATCAAAAAAGCTATAAATACTATTTACAGTTCTGAACATGCCACATGACATGAATGTAACAATGGGTCTTATTCTTGACAGATTAAATGTAACTGGGACTCTGTATGCAATCATTGCACCTGGTCACAGTGATTGCTCATGTGTGTAAATAGGATTAAAAAGAATAATGGGTCTGAAAAAAAGAGTTATTGCAACTTTATGGGCAATAGTGTATTTGCACCATTGCAGTAACATTTTGATGATGCAGGAAATGCTGACTTTTCTATTGCAACTATTGTTTAATAAATGAACCTATGCTTTGTTTTGCTGTAGGACTTTTTTGGACACTTATCCCTGAAGTTAAGAAAACAAAACGTTAGTCTGACATCTATGTAGTCCTTATATTTTCGGGTAAAATGATTAAAGTCAGTCTATGTTAAACCTAAAAAATGCTGGGTTTTTTTTATATTTTCTAGTTTTATATGTGAAGCCAATTTCTGTGCAGTCTTCAAATAAGAGGTGGAGTTATGTAGGAAAAACCGTTCAGTTTAGTTCAGAAGTGTAATATTGTATCATAGCCTCTGATAATTTTCATATCTGTCCATGTTATGAACTCTATTAATGACTTGGTGAAAGTTCATCCTTTCCTGCATTTTACTTCCTGTGTCCCTTTCCCTGCATCCTCCCTTGCTTTTCTTCTTCTTTCCACACTTTCTCTTTTGTTTATTGCCATGTTTCCCTCCTTCATCCATCCATACATCCTTCATTACCACTAACTTCTGGACTAAACTTGTCGACCCTGGCTACAAACACGTTCTGTGTCAGTCGTGCTAGACTAATCTGTGACAGGGAAGTGGGAGGGTTTTCCGTGTTAATCCTCTCCCACATGCAGCTCTGACAGGAAACAGGACAGTAAAACGGTACAGGATGGCGCAGGACAAACCGACTGAGGCGGCCCATGCAGGTTAAACACATTTCACTTCTTCATATTATAGCATTGAGCTTCTTCAATGTGGTTTAATCGTGTGTCGTGTGATTGACTGACCCGTCCTCCAGAGACCACCGGAGAGAGTGAGGGGGAGGGGGAGGGGGAGGGGGAGGGAGACATGGCCGCAGCCGCTGCCTTTGGTCCGGAGCCCAGACGTGTCAGGACCTTCCCTCCTTAACTTCAGATCAGAATTTAATTTCCGTTTGGTCTTTGGGAAGGGTTTAGCCTACTGTGCTGAATATTCTTTAGAATACATCGTGTGTGCGCGTGCGTGTGTATCAAAGAGATTTTACACGATTTTAGGAAGTAGAGATTTCAGCACCACGCGGAAAAGGACAGCGACTCTTCCTTTCATTTACTCACAAACTCCAAATAAGAGAATAACTAAAAAAAAAAACAACAAAAAACCTGTGCAAACATAAAACAAACGATGCCATACAGTGTTTGGATTCTGTGTGGTATCTTAATATCTCTCATGAAGCAGGTAACCTCTCTCTTAGAGGTGTTGCGTATGGGTTAAAACACTTCCGGGATTTATTTAGCAGACATGAACAGCTTTGTTGGCCAGTGTGAAACTAATAAATATGTATTCAGGTGTGCACGCTAGAAGTTTTAACTAGTGTAACACAACATGAACTTTAGCTGTAATTAAGTATGGATGAGTTTTAAAAGTCCCAATTAAAATGGGAATATGAAGTTATTTTTCATCAGCATTTTGTTGTTGAACCTGCATCACCTTAGTTTGTTTCTTGTTAATGTTTTGTCAGCTGTTGAGAGATGTAATAACTACAATATCACACGCATGCTCATGTGTCTGAAAAGCGTGTTTAATTGCTTATTTCTGAGATTTTTAATTGTACTGATTATGTTGTCCACAAAGTTTGCTCTATCCCAGTTAGCTATATCAACAAGGTTTCACTAGGCCTCAGACTGTTGTGTTTTAAGATGAATATTTCTCAAAACTGTGTAATCACTTTGGGGTAGTATACTCTAAATAAATGTCTTAAAGTCCATGGTATAGCTGCTGTATCTGGATCTTGGTTCATAACATTTGATCAGCTAAATCTACTAGATGAGAAATTTCAATTTAATTAGATATTTGATGTCACATTTTACACATTCATTGACAATATCAATGTATTTTTCTTTATGCATATGTATGAAGTTGCATTTATAAATGAGCATTTTTATGCTTTTGCAATTTCATCAAATATTGCATCTGTTTTTGTGCATGACATTATACACACATTTTCATCCATCCATCTTTTTTGTCTGTCACACTTTGAGATGCCACAGAGAGCAAACCCACATCTGGTTCAAGACTTTTCTAAACACACATTCTCTCTTTTCCACAGGAGTTGACACAAGACTGAAGTTTACAATTGAACCATCCCTAGGAAAGAATGGATTCCAGCAGGTAAAAACACTTAAAATATGTTGTACCACATCAAGTTACTAATTTACTATTTAAAGCAGTTTGTCAGGTGCACTGTTAAGCTGTTATTTTGGCTCTTCGTCTGATATTCTATGCGTTTGTGTTAGTGTATACAGTATGTGTAGGATGAGAAATGGAGAAGCTAACATGTTATACACGGAGCCACTCTCTTCAATTACAGTAAATGTGTTATTGTTATATCACCAGATTTCAGCTTTTTAGCCAACATGGCCTCTTTTTTATGTGTGTGGGGGGTAATTAAATAGGGGTGTAAGAAAATATTGGTTCTGCAATATATCATCATATTTCATATCACAATACTGTATAGATATTAAAAAGTACTGTATTGATATTTTTGGGTATTTATTCAAATGCAGATATGGCGGAGGTTCATTTTTGTCTTTTGTTTTTCTTTTTTGTTTATATTTTATTCATTATTATTTAACACAGTTTTATTAAATACTGGTTATTTGAAGCATTCTAAAAGCACTGTTTACTGTCTGAGAGAGGCAGATGTTAGTTCCTTTGTTGGGATGGCAAATAATGTTATGATATCTTTATGAACTGATAGAATATGACCATTTGAGCAGGATCTTAAATTGTATGTCTGTAAAACATGTTTTAAGTTTTTACAGTGGAAAACTTTGTGATATAACAATAGGTCCTGTTCTGATCAAATAAAAATGTCTGTAGTATTTGCGCAAATTTCTGGTGTAATTCCAGGAAATAGTATTTTTTTAAAAAGAAACAAAACAAACAAAAAATCGCTGTGTTAACAGTATCATGATATATCATGATATATTGTATCATGATCCTAGTGTTGTGATTTGTATCATATTGTCAGATTCTTGCCAATACATACCCCATAATTAAAGCACTATGTGTTATCTGTTCATTACAGTGGTATGATGCCCTTAAAGCAGTGGCAAGGCTCCCCACTGGAATACCCAAGGAATGGAGGAAAAGGGTACAAAACTGCATTCTCATATGGTTCATTGGGACAAATTTTTACAAAGTTGTCAGTGTGATCATTGTTACACAGGGAACATAAATGTAGGTCATAGAGTTTTCCAAACTGTTAATTAAATTCGGTTGTTTTTGCGTGAATGGAGAGTCAAACTTTGGATGTTGGTGTAGTTTGAGCCCCTTATTCCTCATATGAAAATACATTTTCATAAATAAGAGTGTGAGCTTCTGCTTTATGTGAGTATCACTGAGCTCCCAGTAAAACAAAGCAATATTAAACAAACAGTGTATTTTATATGTGAAATCCCACTTACACAGTATTGAGTATCTTTAAAAGCCTGAAAGATGAGAATACACACACACACACACACACACACACACACACACTTTGACCACAGCACTCTATTCATTGCACATCATAACTTTATCTCTTTGGAAGAGAGAGCAAGGAAATGGCAGTAATTTTATCTTGTTAGAGGAGATGAACAATGAAACCTTTCTTTCCTGTACTTCCCTGAACTTGTAAAATAAACTGAATCACTGAGAACAGAAGAGCCTCTTACACAAATCATGCAGGAAGAAGATGAAAATATTTTTAAGGTCAAATAAGAAATTTGAGGTAATTACTCATATAACTTGGTGTATATTGAAAATTGGAGACATTTCTGCAACTATGTCTTCTCTACACTGAGATACTGTTTATTATTGCACACATTAATGCAGTTCCCATGGCTGCTTTTTGCAGGTCTGGCTAACACTAGCTGACCAGTACCTCCACTCCATCTCTATTGACTGGGAGAAAACGCTGCGTTTTGCTTTTAATGAGCGTAGCAACCCAGATGATGACTCCCTCGGCATTCAGATTGTCAAGGTAACACAAAAGTGTTTTAAGTGTTCAGTGTGTAGTGTGTCGTGCGTCAGCTGCACAGAGCTCATTGTTGAAAAATCTGCATTTTTAATGGTATGTAGAATAAAAGATGCATCTGGAAGATGCAGTAGCAGCACAAATGCCTCCTGCAGCATGATGTCAAC